>NC_134569.1:86781934-87381934 GCF_050947875.1 Dermacentor variabilis
GCAGATCGTCTTGATGTGAGTTTGCACGGCAGGGCGGCCACGCGCAAGCAAAGCGAAGGGGCGGTTTGGTAGCAGACGACGAGCCGAGAGCGCCGCCCCTGCGCAGTTTCATGCATGCGCTTGGCTGTCGTCGCTTCCCGTAAATGGCGCTTATACGGAGCATGAGTCATGCGCTCGCGTCTTCCCTCTAACAGTGGACCGACCTGTACGTCTAACGACATAAAAGCAGTAATGAGAGCCCACGCATACATATTCGTACATTGGTCTAAAGCAAATATAATCACTTCTTTTAGGGAGAAAAAGTTCTCGCAGCTACTTTCATACACAACGTAAAGAGCGGCCTAACTGATCGGGACGAAGACGACGAGCAAAAGTGTTCACTAAGAACATTAGCGAAGTGCGCGCAGCATGGCTTCGTTGAACCGCCGAGCCTAAAGCAGAGGGGGAAAAACGTCGATGATCCGCTAAAAGCAGTCCGCTGTTCGAGGTCAGACTATATGCTGTCTCGGCGCTCGGCCGATCCACGTGCGAGTACAAGGACACGCATATGTGCACAGATAGATGTACTTCCGCTGCCAGCTCTGTCACACTCTCTTTCATATCTCCATACACCATGCCCTATTGCTTGCTCTGGCAAGCCGATGCGGCTGTGTAAATCCGCGGAGCTCGAACTTTCAGTCACTGCTTTGCCCTGTCACCGTCGACGACGCTACGTGCTGTCCCGCATTTTGCGCGTATCCCATCATCCAAACGCAGACGCGCGTACATGCACATGTAAGTAAACAAGGCCCCAGATGGAAGCGTTAAGGCGGAAAACTATGGTTCATCCATTGCTTCACAAATAAAACGAAAGAAGAAGGCGGGCGCTGTCGATAAAATAAGCAGTAAGCAAATAAGGCACAAATATTAAACGGAACCCTCGGTCGGGAAGTTCCTACGCTAATGCAGATTGGAAAAAAAAAACAACTTGTGCGGATCGATCGTGATAGCAAACACATTCGTAATGGAAAGGACCAGTGAATAACAGGAAGTTGTCAAGAGCGAAAATCATTGTTTGCTCGGCCCCACATTGGTTCAAGAAGTTAGCCTACTCATGTTGAAGAAAACGCCGTCCCTTCATTATTCGGTGTTTTTTTTATTTACCAGAACGGCGGTCATGGTTATGTCGTTCAGAGTAACCACTTCGCCAATTGTGAACGTAAAAGGGCAGCAGACTTCAGCAATTCATTCTGCCCTGAACTCGTTTACTGCGACAGCAGCTTTTTCCCGCAATGGAGACTACCCCTGCAGGGTACAGCAAACTAGACGAAGTGTAGTTAACCTCCCAACCATTCCTTCCCCCTCTCTTTCTTCTCTCCCCTACAATGCTGTTTTTGCTTGCCTCTTTTTCCTCACATAACTGCGCTCGCCCACTACGATAGAATGAATACGAAGCCAGCAGTGATATATGGTTACTGGTTGGAGGGGGGTGTGGGGGTTGAAGAATAATGTTTTACGTCAGAACTTGAAAAAAAAATTTAGACATTTGAAACAATATATTATTGATATATGCAGGGTGTCCCAGCTAACTTGGACCGCGATTTCGAAAAAGCCTATGCGTTCTTCAGAACAGAAATCGCATGGATGTTGAACAGAAATCGCGTTGAACATCGCACCATTAGTGCGATGTTCAACGTGTCGCGTCGGGAGGCAGGGATGTTGGTGATACATTCGCGAGCGTTTGAAGTTCGTGATCGCGAAATGGTTATCTGACGGTGGGAGACCTAGAAATCGCTCAAGTGAAGAAGCGCTTTATGTGGTTGGACAGTCACTTTTGATCCCATTGGTACATAAATTGAACTAGGTGATATAGAAATAGTGTATTGGTCACTGACGTATTGCCTTTGAGGTGCGATTCTACCATGGGATATATAAAAAACTGGTAGTGATCTGAAGGATGACACGTGTATCTTTCTTTTTTAGTGTTTCCGTGAAGCTCAAGAGCGCCGTTGCGTTCTGGTACAAAAGAAGTGTGTGCTGTTTCATGCAATTATTTATTGGCTGTGCTAACAAACATAAAGCGGCTCAAACTAGTTCGAACTATCACTTTTCTGCCACTCCGTCGTTCAACCGGAACTGAATCATTCTCGCTTAATCGTAACGAAAACCGGTCGAAATAGCATTTTGTTTCTACAGAGCGGCGAAAACCGGCGCCTCGGCTTCAGTGAAAGCTTATTCTACGCATCGGCATTCGGAGCGAACCAAGCACTCACCTATGGGCACGATCTGGAAGCGGCAGGGCTCCTTCTGTCGACCGATCTTGTTTGTGGCCCAGCAGAGGAGCGTGCCGTAGTCGGCCTTGTCGCGTGGAACGTACGACGCTACGCTGCGGCTGCCCTCGGACACGAACGTCTGAAGCTCGTGGTTGCGCAGGCTGCCGTTGAACGCCCACTGGAAACTGACGGCCGACGGGTGCGCGTCCACCTCGCACGACACCTGCAGCATCTCGTGCGCCGCCGCCGGGTACACGACCCGCTGCCGAATGGAGCACACCGGAGAGTCTGCGATGAAAGAAACACGTCGCTCGGAACAAGCGGACGGGAGACGCAAATCTGCGCGCTCGTTGGTGATGGACGATAGACGGAATTGCATAGATCGACGGCGTGTTGAGTACGCGGTAGTAATATGACGGATGATGCAGGGGCACGCGGGCCTTGTACGTAAGGGCGCGGATGCAGCGTATTACGTGTCTTGGATCAATGTTGCGTCCTATATGGCAGGTTTGTTGAGAATTGGCGATTAATAACAAATAATGAAATGATAAAAGCGTGGCACAACAGCTTGCGCGAATCGTATAGGTCAGTATTTCTCAGTCGTTTCACGCAATCGTCTTTTTCAACCTAATTATGGTCACTGCGTGCCAAAAGGGTCCCTTGGAGAGATATTCAAGTAGGCCTTCTGTATTTGCAGGTACACTAATCTGATCTCATCCGTCACGGGCTGTGTTACTTTTTCCCAATTAGGAAAGAAGACGCGAGTAAGGTAATGGGGGACTGTACTTACACTGTACTTTTAGGTGGAGCTCGTTGCTGACCGACTCGCCCTCGCTGTTAATGGCGACGCAGGTGTAGCGACCAGCGTTCAGACGCTGGATGGCCTGGAACACGAGGGACTGGTTGCTCGTGATCACCTTGGCTGCCGGGTCCGAGTGAACGTCCTGGCTGCCTTCGAAGCGCCACACCACTTCGCTCACGCGCGGATTGGCGTCGATGCTGCACTCCAGATACACGTCCTGCCCTTCGAAGATCTCCTCCAGCCTCAGTCGCTTGCCCAGCTGAAGCGTCACCAGTGGTTTGTCTGCAACGGCCAAACACAAACAGACTGAGGGAGAGAAAAGCTGTTTGATGGAGGCCAGAGATATTTGCCTGGCCATACGGTCTATAGTGGGTTACTTCATATGACGGAGGTGACGTATGCAATTACTTATTCATACATGTAAACAGGCACACAACATACACAGGCAGTGAAACAGTGGCAAGTAACTAAAGTGTCTGGTTCGGGCGAGTGCATGTGAGAAAGGCTAGGAGTAGTTGGACAGAATTTCGTCGCGCGCAAGCTCTACCAGCGCTGCTTGAAAGCCCGAGCACATGGTGCAACTGCAAAGATCTGGGCCGTAAATTTAGGGCATGTTTTAGAGTAGCCCTCAAGGCCATGTAGCGCGTGAAGACGCACTAAACGCGAGTGAAGCCATCACACGCATCACACTCATCACACTGTGGCGAAATGGTCAACGGCAATTCGCATAAGAAGTAGTTTGGGTAAGTGAGGTGGAACCCTATATGCGGCGTAAACGTGTACGGCACGTCTTCTAAGGCCAGTTCATGCAGACTGACCCATCGTCATATTCGCCCATCTAGATAGGGCGTAATCCCCAAGAAATGCAGAAGTTCACCACATGAACTAGTGTTTTCACCTAACACTATGTCTTATGTGAATACGGGAAGAGGACTGCTTGAAAACGTGACTCACGATCGAGAGCCCGACTGAAGGGCTTGAAAACGACCGCATTATGGTGTGGCAACATTCATTACTTCCTCAGTGACTTGTATCAACAGCTTCGCATGCGTGTATGTATTTAGCCTCTCTTCCCTGTATTTTCTCCTTATTTCTCTACTTCTCCAGATCCATCCTAGCTGTTAGGCCTTCCTGGATTTCCTGATATGGTTTGCTTTCCAGGCGTTCCCTCTCCCCCCCCCCTTTCTTCTTTAACTCTTTTGTGACAAAAACAGGCACACTGAAGTTATTTCCCAGGAGAATGGGCATGACTGCCGTCGTTCTACGGTAATTCACGCGGCCACCCAGTATGCATGCAATATTATTCTAAATAAAGAAACGAAACACTGCTTGTGGTTTCATTTCAAACACATAATTTATCAATTTGGGAGCCGACACATTGCTAAGTGCGTGTCGCTATACGATGTTGGGCTACCCCCAATGATGCCGTAAGTGGTCAGCACGTAAAGTTAATTGACCACCCAGAATGATCGAGCGCAATGGTGCGAAATTCTGGCTATATTGTACCGATTAAGCAAAACGTAACGCAGTTTGTACTCACAGTGAACGTCAAGGCTGTATGACGCTTCGATGAAGCTCCCTACAATGTTCGGGTTTTCGGCGACGCACCGAAGTCGCTTGCCATTATCCTCTCTAGTAGGGGTGTAGGTGACCACTGAGAAGACGCGATTTCCTATGGGCATCATCTGCGTGTTACACAAGAGCAAAGCAAATGTTACAACTCTGAGTACAATGCACAATTTCAAAATCACATGACCAAAATTGTAGAAGTAACGCTCTAATCGTTTTTCTTTCGTTATTGCTCTTGCAACACTAGTAATGTCAAAGCTTACATTGAACCTAGCTGAAGTGCGTGCCAAAATAATGTTCAGGAGCTGCGAATTCGTGAATTTGTCAGCCTGCAAGAATCTCAGCTCGAATAATGTGAGTTCGGCATGACTTATACAAAGGAGTTTTAAAAGGTGCTAGTTTGTGGGCCTAAGTGAGTTTCAAAACTGAAGTATACCTTGAACCGGTGATTCCAGGACTAAATAAACCTGTTAGTGCACAACGGAAGTAGCCAAAGAAATTCACCAGCCCTTGATAGTGAGTGAATGGATTGACTTTCTGTCCACGTGGCTTATTGGCCTTGAACGGTCACTTTCAGCGATAATGAGTGCGTAAATCTATTAATCTGCGACAACAAAAATACTGACGTGAACCCGAGTTTGGGCCAATCTCTCAGTCTGTGCCAACGTTACCGGGCTCAATTCGAGCTGCATATTATGCCTAATTTAACGGCGGGGCTAAATTTAAGTAAGTCCTACGCGTACTTGTTATTTATTCGAGTCTGTGGGCCAGCTTCATTTTCCTTTGGAAAGGTATAGACAGTGGTAACGTCGAAAAGAAGAGAATGACGTGATGCAGAGAAAGCAAACAACTCCTCAACGGACCTTCACGTGGTCGGCGGATATCTTGGCCTTCCCGCGCCACCAGGTAATCACGGGTGGTGGGCGGGATCCTGCCGCCTCGCACTCAATTTCCGCCGGGAGTCCTGCCGCCAGTGGACGCTGCTTGGACCGGATGCGCACCATGGATGGTTTCACTGTCAAAAAAGGGTAGTATTGAGGAAGCACACAGCGAAGAACCGCACTTATGGGACAGAATTTTGTGAATAAAGCCTGGGGAATTTCGTGAACAAAAGTAGGGCGAAGTACAGATAGAATGAGGTGCCTCGGGCCACCTGTGCTCTAGACGCATCGCTAAGAGTATTCTTTCGAAGAAAAGTACACCGTTTTCCAACCTGGTTCTTGCTCCCAACACCAAACAATGTCTCATCGTACTCCTTTAATTTGCCAGTATAACTTCCCATGCTTCACGACATCTGTTGAAGCGAGGATTTTGAGAATATAGTGGTATTCGCCTCTCATAACAACATGGAATCCATAAAAGGGTAGGGGAGACACTAATTTCGACCGAATATTGCACGAAGCGAATGAAAACAATGAATCGGACTGCAGCAAACAGTAAACATAAAAGAGCGTAGGCATGAAGACAGACTATATCGGGTGATATATTTTAACGAAAATAGTTATTTATAATAGAATTTAAGCCACGTAATGATGCTTTCTTCGCTGTTTGTTCTTTCAACACGGTGGACACTAGATGGTCGACTAGCCGTCGCAGCCTGTTCACTAAGTAACAAATATTCATTAATGAATGATCTTTAGTTAGTGGTGTTGTTAACCAGCATTGCAATGGTAGCATTAGAGAGGGACGCCGCACGAGACAAATGCAATTTATACGATTTTAAGAACACAATCCGTTTTCGAGATGTGGGTCTACAAAACTCTCCTTTTTCCTCTCCGATATCAAAACAGGGTGCGCAAACAGCGCTGGAAGCACTGCCAAACGTAGAGCAGAGCCTTGTAGTGACTTCCTGAGACGTCCGAATCGTTGTCATGCGTTTGTACCGTATGCGAGGGCGGTTCGCTGACGTACGATTTTCGGTAGATAAGGTGATGAAAGAGGCACGCACAGGTGATTCCTCAGGTTCCGCGAAGACGCGCAGCAAAAAAATTTTCCCGCCGCTTTTCATCCAACGTGGACTTTCGTGAATTGCCGTGGGGATGCTTACATTCGACGAAACATGGGCCTAGCACTGTGGGCAAGTAATCTACTTGTACTTCATTCGCGTTGTCTTCGCCAAAGGGCCGACTAGATGTTTGCCTCTAGGACAATGTGTAGGACCAGATTTTTGTGTCTAGTACTAAGAAATCTAGTGGGGGGGGGGGGGGGGGGCTATGAAAGCGCGACCCTTTCTTAGTGTGGAAATTGAAGCGAGAGATGACCACACTAATGTCGTTGTCCATAGGGCAATTTGGACATCGCGAATAATAAAGCAAAGAACGGAAGAAGATGAAAGCAAATATCGGTAGCATTCTTGACGGAGTAGCGGCGCATCAGACACAGCCTTCGTGCTTGTGATGTCGAGGCCGTCGACATCCGACAGTGCGACGGACGGATGGAAAGTGCGTGAAGTACTCTAAACCGCATTAAATAATACCGAAGATTGTCTCGGCAACAATATCCACCCTAGCGTCTGTCTGCGCAGACCTCACATCAGTGGCACAATTTGCTCACGTCCACGCCGCGCACTCTGAAGGCTCATTTCACAAGGTACTAAGGAAACCGAGAGTTCAGTACATGCAGCTCTCGAGGTCATGAGAAAGCCGGTCAAGGCAGTCGGTATTTAGACCAAAGGTTAATGCAGGCTTAATTCGTCAGTTCTGCATATAGGATCCAGTCATGCGGGGCTGCATCTTACCTGCTCTTGTGAGTCCCTGCACAAATGACACCGTAAGCAGCACTTTTCAATTTGTCTGCTGTTATGTTTCAGGGGACCCAATATGGCCACGGCTCATACCCGCTGAGCTGTGGCCATGCCTAACACTAGGAAGATGCATGTTATCTCGCCGTCCCCGACAGAGGAGCCTTGCGCGCGCGTCGCCGAAGTCAGATTTTTCTGAGGACGGCGACGATGTCCCTCAGTCTATGTTTGCCGAAAACAAAAGAATGAAAACTACATGGATGCTTGCGCCCAGTAGCGTCGACAAACGTACTAGCGACGTGGTAAAGTTCTGCCTAGAATATAAAATTTAAGGGTGCAGTCGCTGCTGAAGCGCCCGTATCTAAAGGAAACGACTCGGCCAGCGTTAAAGAAGCTGCTCTTGGGCGAAAGGTACGGGTGCCACGGTAATTAGTCTTTTGTGCCAGGACTTCATTCAACTTCTCTGTACGCTTCAGTTACGGCTGAGCTAATGAGAGGTCCAGCTGGTCCTCCGAAAGCGCACCGTCTGTGCACGACGACGCTTCCCTTCCTTTAATTATTCACGCGCGCCTGCAGTCAGCATTTCCCTTGCACTTCAATCTAATTGACTCCCTTTGCAAACGACGCGCAATGTATCACTGAGTCAATGACACATGACCGCCGTCTCCCTTTTGTTCGCCGCAACATCGCCTGCGAGTCATTCAATTCGCCCGCTCTCTGCCACGCCCCTCCTAACGCCCCCCTCCCCGGAGACCCCGCATTTGTCCCCTCAGTATACAAACCAAAACGTCTGAGTCATTCCGTACAACAGCGGCCTCACGCAAGTCACACAGCCCTCCCCTTCCCGATCCGAAACTCCTGTCGAGGGACTGACGGCGGCTGCGGTGCAAATTCGACGCCGTGTGCCTTCGCCATCTCGTGCGGCCACGCACGCAGGCACGCGCCAGGCATGGGAGGCCATACGGGTGCGTGCTTAATCACGAGGCACTCGAATCCATGCGCCCGGCCACATGCACCGGTCGTGCTACCAGGACACCACGCCACATCTTCCCCTGGCGCAACGCGACTACCTGACATAAGCGTCCGTCATCGGGACAAGCCAAAGATAAAAACTGAAGAAGACTCGTTGATAGATGGGAAAGGGGATGGGCTCTGCCAACCGAAATCACCACGGTACCATAACACGAAGCCCTTCTTCGGTTTGGTTCCCCTACAGCCACTAGATAAGAATGATCTTGCCTGCCTCTCCGCGTATCGCCGCAGTGACCTCGTGCCGCAAGTTAGTTTGCTTGATAGTTGAAGTGGTGCACAAATCATAGACAAGGACTTTAGTTGAGGCGTCACAAAGGCCGCGAGAATGGAATAAAAACAACAATGAATTGCGCGAACTCCACGCGTAAGCTCTAGCGTATTACAAGGCCCAAGGCAAAACAAACAGCAAATAAGGCGAAACCTGAACGTTTAATAGTATAAGAACAAGAGGTTCTTGCTCCATTTGCGTTAGATAATAACGGAGTTTGTGAGCTTGAGGAACGGTGTAGCGGGATGCACCAGCATCCCTTACTGACCTAGCCTCTCTTACACTAATGCGCATTGATAAACTCAGTGACGAGTGGCCTGTGCTTACGCATGTAGGTATGTATATGTAGGAGACCTTGTCGGTAATTTTTGACGTCGCCCATATTCGACTGTTCCAGCGGTACGAATCAACAGCTGATCACTCGACTACTCTAGAGTCGAATTCACACAATGCGCGTTACTATTTCTTGTTTTTGTTTTCCGTTTCTTTCTTGTTATATGTCACTGTCCACAGTAGTGCAGCCCATGGGGCGGGATGGTTCCTGGGAAGAAAAAAATTAAATAAAAACATATAACTAACGAAGTGCGCCATACAGAGTAAACGACGAACAAAGGGAATCGCCCACAACAGAAACGGAATCGGGGTCTATCCGCTTTAAATACGTAAAGCCATGGGTGACAACGTTCAGTCCACACAGTGATTGCAGCTGCCACGCCCATTCATTTCGGCACGTTGCGAAAATGATCAAGTAACGCCTACGCAGCATCAACAGCAGTGGCGCAAGAACCTCGGCTATGCGCAAAAGAAAACACTACAGGCGCAGCGCGCTTTCCTGCACGTTCATTTGTTGTTGCTCCTCAGGGTGCGTATATGCAAAAAACTCTTGCGCTAGAATTGTTTCTTAAGAAAAAATTGTAGCCAGTCTCGATGCTGGACATAACAGTAGCAATGGCGGATAACCAGTGGTAAACATCACTTACGAAATAAATCTGCCTTTATGAGTCTGGGGCCATGTCGACAGTGTAGACGCGTTGTTACGAACTCTTCCGAGGTTAAATAAGATGGTTTTTCCGACGAAGCGTCTGGTCCCGAAACTCAAAGTAGACTCGGTCAGTACGATGTACGCTCACTCGTATTTCGATTCCACACGGAGATGCCAGTTTTAATGACAACACCAAATATGTACTGCGAGAGAGACGTCGAATCTAGCGGTACGGGGGTAGGCAAGCTCTACATGTTTAAAAACTGAAATTTCCTGCAGTTTCCTGCTATACGCCGGTTATATGCTAGACCCATGTTCGGTTCATTATGCGAGCTCATCACGCTATGATAAGCTTAAATTGACCGCCAGAGAAAGAACGGATGAAAGCGCTTAGTGCGGCCATAGCTATGCGTCGTAAGAAAGGACGGATGCAGCATTATTTATTTATTTATTTATTTATTTATTTATTTATTTATTTATTTATTTATTTAAATTCTGCGGCCCTAAGTGTTTCTCGAAGATGAGGGGAATCCAATTAAAACAAGAAAAAAATTTAAAAAACACAGTTGAAAAGCAACGTCTTTAGATTATACATAACAAACTCTTTTATGTAATGACTATCGGGAAAAAATGTATCTCTGAATGAATAATTGTGAGCAAACCATGGAGCTAACGAATGCAGCTTCTGGAACTTACTAATTGCGAGGGTGCCACATACGAAATGACATGAAATGCGAGAAGTTCTAGCCTTCACCGCTTTATCTGTTTAATGGCTTCAGCGGAAACAGTCGCCACCTTCTTTGCGATTACCAACTCCCTTGGCAAAAGAGAAAAAGAAAAGAAAGAACCGTACCTCCAGTAGTAACTCACGAAGTGTAGTTTAAAACGGCATCATAATAAAAACCAAAAATTTCGATGTTTTGTAATGAACATGTCGCTTTTCGTAATATAAAAAGGTGCGAGATCTGAAAAAAAAAATCGGGAAAAGAAACGCACTTTTGCTTCATGGTGTTTACGACCAACCTCACCGGTGGGGGCGGCTATAATGCTATTATATAAGCACTTCGTCTCTGTGACGTAGCACTACTCTCTTTAATACGACCTGCAGTACAAAGACCACGTGTGGTCTGAAATAATCGGGGTCAAAGTTGGGACACCAAAGAAGGAAGGAAGGAAAAACTGGAGAAAGAAAGGCAGGGAGGTTAACCAGTTTAGCTTAACCGGTTTGCTACCCTACACATGGGAGAGGGATGGCGGCGATGAAAGATGGGGAAGAGGAAGAGAGAGAGAGAGAGCACATAGCACAGCACACACACATCGTCCGTTAGAGTCCATCAATCTCGCATGGTACGTGATATCACTGTCACAGCCGCTTGTCCAATCCCGTCTCTTTCAAAAACCGAAGTAGTCCCTTCGTTCCTTCACCTGCGATGTCTTCTGTCGGCGGCATGTGAAAATCGTGTCGAGGGAAAATGGTCTAGTGTCAATGTGCGCTAGAACGGATGGCAGCGACCGTCGCTGAACATTATATTCAGGACAGTCGCACAGAATGTGTTCCAGTGCCTCCTGGCAAAGACAGGCATTGCAGAGAGCGTTGTCGGCCATTCCAATGCGAAATGAGTAAGATTTCGTTAAAGCCACCCCTAGCCATAATAGATAAAGCTGAGTCGCCTCTCTTCGGCGGAGTCCAGTTGGCATACAGAGATGCATCAAAGAGGGCAGGTGGTACTGACGGTTGCTCTGGCTTGTCTGGCTGTTTGGTGTGCACCATAGAGAGAGCGTGATCTCCTGCGCAAGCACTCGAAGTCTGCTAGCTGCGTCGGATCGTGAAAGCGGTATGGCCTCTTCTTGTGCGTCTTCAAGAGCTGCCCGAGCGGCATTATCGGCGTCTTCGTTTCCAGTGACGCCGCAGTGACTTGGCAGCCACTGAAACGTCACGTGGTGTCCTTTCTCCTGGGATGTATAGAGTAGGCATCTAATATCGAATACGAGCTGTTCGAATGGCCCGCGACGCCGAGCTGATAGTACAGATTGTAGGGCTGCCTTTGAGTCGCTGAAGATTGACCATTGTCGAGTTGGCTCCCGATTGACGAAACAAAGTGCAGCGCGAAGAGCAGCTAGTTCAGCAGACGTCGATGTTGTAGGGTGGTCAGTCCTAAAGCTGATGGTAATAGCTTTTGCTGGAACAACCACAGCACCGCACGAACACTGGATGTTTGTGGAATCATCAGTATAAATTTGTTCACTGTTCGCGTACCTCTCGTGCAGAAGAAGCAGAGACAGTTGTTTCAGCACAGGCGACGACAGTTCAGACTTTTTCCCGGTTCCTGGTACACTGAGATGGACTGTGGGGCTGATAAGACACCAAGGGTGGTATCGATGGTTTAGATGCAGCGGTGAAGCCTGATGGAAGTTTGTCGTTGTACTTGTTGATAGCTTTAGAGTATGATGATTGGTGCCTGTCTGAAGGTAGTGTTGCAAGGTGGTGATAGGGGGCACGTGCAAAATGTCTGATGTGCCCTCTCAGGGCTTCCATCGTAATGTGAGTTCGCATTGGATGGTCCCGAGCAATCGCAAGAGTTGCCTCTGTTGACGTGCATCTGGTCAAACCGAGGCAGACTCTGAGTGCTTGAGCTTGTGCTACCTGCAGAACACGAATATTTGTCTTGCAGGTGTTGGTCAGTACAGGTAGACTATATCTTAAAAAACCGAAAAAGAGAGCTCTGTAGAGCTTAAGCATTGCGTCTACTGACATCCCCCTCCCCCGTCTTTCCTGTCAAGTATTTAAACAACTGGGAAGTTGCTGTCAGGCGCCGTTTCATGTAGGCCACGTTCGGGCTCCAACAGCGGTCTCGGTCAATAATTACGCCAAGGAATCTGTGGGTTCGGACATAGGAAATGGTCCGCCCAATGGTCCGCCCATTGGGACACCAAGTTAGGCTGTTAAGTACAGTTCAGTGTTTTATGCCATCAACAAATGAAAACTAGCTCCAAGGAAAGCAATTAAGCAGGTCATTTTAGTGTACTTAGCCTTGCTGTTTCTCTGTTAGTTCGCGTGTGCAGAAGGTTTACTCGTAGTAAACTAAATGAGTATAGGTATAGGTATCATTATTCGGTAGACAAATTGGTAGGGAGTTAGTGAATGAACAGAGGAGCTCGTAAGGTGAGTGGTTTATTTCACGTAACGAAATGAAAACAGTAAACATAAGCGACATTATTGAAATATGGAACGAATATATACTGTAAATTGTCAACCAGAAAGACGATGTGTGTTATATTTGAGTATTTGACAAAATGCAACATTTCAAATTAGGAGTCAACTCACGGGCGTCATTGGAGAAATCCTATATCACGCAGGAAAAGCTTACTTCGTAACAATGAGGTAAATATCAACCCCAAATTTTGAAGTGCAGTGCGTGAATCCTTTCGACGCCATGGCAGAAAAAATAATTTACAAGAAATATTGTCTGATGCGGGGATTTATGGAAGTAATATTGACATTATCAACAACAAATTACAATACGCTAGCCTTTGATGAATACAACAGGAGGCCTCATATAAAATCAAATCATTATGGCCTCCCACTTCGGTGAATAAGCAATCGACAAAGCGAAGAACAAAGAACTTCGGAACAATGGAGAGTACGCATCTTGTTCTGCTTCAGTAAACAAGGCTACTGCAACAAATTACTGAACAATCACGAATTGAAAATGTAAGTGCTGTAGCGAAAATGAGGCTATATGTTCCGTGCATCAAATTTAATAATTATACTCACATTCAGTGAGCACCTTCTGCTGTTTCGAACCAATCCATGAATGCCGTTGGCCATGCACATGATTAATAGTAAGCGCTGCAGATGCCCTCGCAATAACAAACGCTACAATGAAACTCTCTTTTACCCGCACTCGGTATCGCTTACTTGAACATAAAAAAAAACAAGTAATCCGCTAAAATCCTCCACTGAGAGGTAGCTTTCACCTTGATCAAAAGTCGGCCGTGTGCTTGTGTGTGCGCGTGCGTGCTTTAATATTAACGTATGAATGTTCAACCACATAGTTAATTTGACATCTCCACTTAGTTGTGACGGTAAAATAACCAAGCTTCCATTGAGCGACTATTTGTTATCAATGACAATACGGTGCAGAGCGATGTACGGCGTGATAATACACCTACTACAACATCTTGGCGAGTTTTCTTACATTAGTTGTCTCGAGTTTCACTATGGGATGACCGCAGGAGATAAAGTGTGTGGAGGAGCCAAAGCGGCCAAGTTTGCTTTCTTCATGGACCGTTAAATCTCGTCAGACAACGCCCGAACGGCAAAACTTGGAAACGCTCGGGGAAATCCGCTAGCGCAAGCGGAAGCAAATCCGAGCAAGAGCAGAAACCCAACTCGTTGCCGCGTACGTACCATGCACGGACTAAGGAGCACGCAAACAAATTATCGCGACGCCAGTCGCGCGGTGTGTGGAAAGACGAGGAGAGGAAAAAAAGGCAAGGACGGGGTTTCCGCCGTCACATACTTGATTTAATTTATGGCAGAAACTTCGCGCTTCAACAGGATGGCAGGCGAGCAGACTGGCAACGCTGATTGGAGAGCTTCAACGAGTACAGTTAGTGACGGTGCTCAAAGTTAGTGGGAAAACTGGACTACTGACAGGCCACCGTGATCCCGAGCACCTCTTCCGGCGTTTCCTTAACTTGCCCATTTCTTTCTTTTTTCCTTTTTGGCTTATTCTTCTCACTGCGAAGCACGCTTTCAAGAAGTTTGGGTTTCAGGGAAACTGAAGTAATTAACTAATTGGAAGGGTACTGTAGTCGGTTTGCTGAAGCCCTGTCGCTCTTGGTTTCGAAAAACGGGGCTGATAATAAGTAGCAAGCGCTTTGCCACAGCGGCGTGCTTACATTATCAAAATATGTGGTCAGAAAAAGTGGCAACATTTTCCGGCATTCGGTCAAAGCCTATTTGTTGTTTCCTACGCAGGTAAAATTGTAGAGTCAAACAAGGAACGCAACCACGTTCGAGCTTTACAAGGAATCTGACATATTGTGCTTGTAAGTGAGAACGTCTGTTTATGTTATCTTTTACGGCATTTTTATCAATTGTCTATATACATTCGTTATTGCGTTATACTAATATCTGGTATGAAGTATAGCTGTCGTACGTTTAAAGTTGACTTCTTAGCAGCAAATGGTTGGATAGAGATCTGGTACATATATATGTACCATATCATATGATACCATATGATATGTATCATATGATCATATGATACAAGCTCGACAACGTTTTCTACCAGATGCGCTGAAAACTGGGCATCACATCATCTTTCCGTGACTTGCAGCTCTCTGTGGCGAAACGAATTTACTGACAAGGCTGTGCGGACTGCCCCACAAAGACACCGAGACGCTTCCAATGCTTTTGGCGACGATGGACGCTGCCAGGAGATTTTGTCTGTTTGCCAGCAAAAAGACGCCAATTTTCTGGAGCTCACCCAGTCTCTCCAATGGCCGGCTGCGTAAGATGAACCCTTCGCTACGGCTAGAAGTGCCGTTTAGTCATTGCTGCAGCGAAGTAACGTTGCTGTACCGCTTGTGGCTTAGAGTGGCGTTTACTAACACTTACTTTTACTGTATTGGAATGAGCAATAGCTTGACGCGGGACTACTGTAGGTGTGAGGAAACAATAGCCTGTCCTCGCTACGACGTACAACGCCTCTCTCTCCGGATAACTCCAAAACCGCTTGGACTCGAGACCATTTTCCGATTCAGTGATAATCCAACCATGGCTACATCCATTGCTAGGGCGAAACGCTATTGATGCATTGTGTAGTTCTCGAAGTGCGCCAGCCTGAGCGACCGTTTAGAGCCCTGCTGTTAATCCTCCCGCGTGAACGCCGTGCCCAGTCTTTCCCAATGTCTGTTTTTTTTCTTTCTGTTACACCCCGAGCAGGGTAGCAAACCGGACGCTAGTCTGGCTGACCCCCCTGCGTTTTCTCTGGTTTTCTCCTCCTTTTTCTCTCTTACTTTTAGAGTGAGCTTCACGGCAGTAATTGTGTATGGCAGGTGAAACAAGCTTTACAGCGCAGGCTTCAACTTTGGCATGTTGAGGCTTGATAGTGCAGGGAAAAGTGGGGGGCGGGGGGGAGGCAAAAGGAGAAAGCGCATGAAAGCGGCACTATCAGAATGTATATCTTCAGAGATGTTTTCGAATAAGACATAAAAGGCACGAAGCGCGCGCGGGCATGTGCTTATACGCACGAGGATATACGAGAAAGCTCTAGCGTGGCACTGGAACTTATGGTACCTTAAGTGGACAGGCCACCACTGTTGGCGTCGATCGCCTCTGTTGCGACCTAGTTCAAACGGATAACTACAGGCCACGCCTTGCACTCGCACTGTCGTGTAAGACAAGCAGGCTAGGAAAGGAGCGGATAGGCGGCGCCGACGTTGAGCGGCCCTTGCGCGAAGTAAGTGGAGCGAAGAGGCGCTAGAAGACGACCGCGACACTCGTTATCTCAGCCGAGAGCTCAATACTTAGTTCATACAATTTCAGCGAGGTAGAAAGAAGCACAAGAAAAATTCAATCACTTTCTCGCGAGACAGCTGGTTCGGAGAATAAGAACAAAGGAAAAAAAGCATGCTGACTAAAAGCAAGGTTATACCTTACAGAGTACATAGCATGACGGTGGACCGCACACCTTTGACTTCCTGCAAGTCGGTTGAGAACATTAGCCTGACCTACCGCGGCAGCCCATTGGATATGACACTACGCTGCTGAGCTTGAAGCCGCGGGTTCGATCCTGGTCACGGCGGCCGCATTTCGACGGAGCGAAATGGAATAAAAACGTTCGTGGACATAGATTTAGGCGCCAGTTAAAGAATTTAGGTGGTAAGAATTAACTGTGTTGTGTGTCTTGTGTTGAATACCAGTGTTGTTGTATGGCAGTTTTCTTTTGTTTTCTATTTTTTTCCCCTGTTTTTTCCATGCTCATGTCTATTTTTACAATCCACTTCCTGTTTGGGCCTGTGTAAAGGCCTACGGTATTGTTAAATAAATAAAATAAATAAAACTCGAAGTCCCGCACTACGGCGTGTCTTCTAATCCGGTCATCGTTTTTGGCACGTGAAGCACCAGAATTTAATTTTACAGATTAGTTTCTCAAATTGACCTGTCCGCATTGAGCCGGGCACAGAACACAAAACAACGTTTATCATTTGCTCAAACACACTCACAAGCACACACACATACACACACACGCACATACAAAACTGCTTGAAAAGCCAACGTCTTTAAGCACCGCATGCATAGCAGCCAAGGCACGAAGAGGTTGATATGCGCGATTATCATGCTTCCGCGATATGCTGCGCTTGAAACTCTACCGACGGTCGCAATGCACACGAACACGTATGCCGGAGGCCAATTCACTGCCCATTCAAACATACGAGAGGAAGAGGACAAGTCTGCTAGGTTAATGTAAACGTCCGCAAGTAACACGCATCTGAATTCAGAAAATTTGTGCACGTGCCTATATTTGCCTGTATTTTTCTTGTACCTATACAGTACACTCAGCATGTGCGTGTTTGTAAGAGCCCGTTTGTCGTATACATTCCTTTCTGGTACCGGGTTTGACACCTGGTTGAGTTCGCAGAGAGCACCACGTTTGCGTGGTGCTCCCTGGGAACTTTTGACACACACACATAAGAAACCATAGAACATCTACTCTGCTACTTCCCATCTTTTGAAAATGAAAGGCATGACCTCTGCACAGCTCCCAATCAGCTAGATAGAAAGCCGTTCACCTTGAACAAGATCTTCGGACTATGGCCTCGCATATCGCAGCTCCAATAGGCCACAAAAGCGCTGCTGCGATATTTGAAAGCTACCGTATTGAGTCAGCCTCTGTGATCAAGACTAAGTGACCGAATGATATCCCCAGTGGACTTTCTCTCCTTCTTTTAATCTTTCCGTCCCCCTTTCTCTTTCCCCAGTGTAGGGTAGCCAACCAGGCTCAGTCCTGGTTAACCTCCCTACCTTTCAATTATCATTTGCTCTCTCTCTCTCTCACACACACACACACGAAGGTGCACCAGGGCGACATTATTGATAGCATTGATTTTGTTCTCCTGAAGAAGTAAGGTGTGATTTGGCAGAATATACGAGTAATACTACAACACAGCTTGCGCTACATTCGCCCTTCGACAGCACCGAACTAATTACGTTTGTGCTAAGTAAGCCTGTACATTTCCTTTTTTTAAAGTTTATTCCTCCTCCTATGGATTGTCTTACTACTTGGTTTGTATTTACCCTCTCATGATGTTTTGCCTGTCGTTCTCCATCTATTGAAAGTTGTGCTCTCCTAATTAGCTTTTCGTTTTTCTTCTTGTTTCGGTTTGCCTTTTTTACCTTTATTCAGTGAATCTTTTCCACTTTTTATTTGTGTGACGCACCTTGTGGGGTACGGTCCTTTGTCGTATTTTTTACCTGGCGCAATCGCAGCCGGTATGGCCCCCAATATCTCGGCGACCATTTTAGGTGCTCCTTCGGCCCATACTCGACCCTTGAGATAGAGTATAAATTTCGGCACGGGGAGGAGGGGGGGGGGGGGGGGAGGTGTACAGAAGAAAGTACGTTACCCTGCCCTCCGCGTCGTCATTTTCGCATACGCTCCCCACCGCGCCCAAACCACTCCTTCTTCGACCTCCAGCGCACCCAAACACATTCTCCCTTCCCTGCGGGTCTCGGCCCAGCTAGCTCCCTCCCACTGAATCTGACCCTCGGTCATACTCTCCGGCCGTTCGCTACATAACACTGCGTGCAGTTTTCACACCTCTGCTCACGCACGCCCTATGCCACTGCCGGGTCACCGGTATTTTTATCCCCGTCCATGCACGGGCACTTGTCTAGCCCGGCTGCACAGCCCCAAGCCATGGACTTCCTTTCGTCTCGCGTTCCCCGAAATTGCGAGGGGCCGGGAGCATAACGGCATGCGCGCTTTCACGCATAATGAAACTGTGGCCCGGCCCGGCAGTCCGCCTCCACACTCGTATGGCAGTGGCGCGAAGGATTCAAGAAAAACGCAAATACGGCGAAAGAAAAGGACAGCGAAAGCAAAAAAAGAAAGAGCGAGGGAGACGGGTGAATGCGAACATTAACAACAAAAAGTGCCCTGCACGCGCGCCCCCTTTTCTTCAGCCTTCCTGCTGCGTTTCTTTCTCTCTTTCTTTCTTTTTGTTTTCTGGACCGACGCGTAAGCGGTGATTACGTTCGCTTCCTTCGGTGGGTGTGCTCGAAGCTGCCGGACCTACCGGCGGGGCACGGCGGCGTGGGCAAGAAATTGCGGAATCGATCGCGTACGGCTGTCGTTGTCGTCACCGGGGCTAGAGGAGGGTGCACCGCACTGTGTCGTGCAGACGTGTCAACGCAAGTTGTCGAGGCGGTGCGCGGTTGGCGTTGACCAAAGCCGTTCGCTAGAAAGAAGCTGTGACGCACGCTTGCTTCGGGCATTGGCCAGTGTACTTCTTTCTGGTCCAAATGTTACGCGGTACCCCGCTCGGCTGTAACGCGCATAATGTGTGTTGATGCGGCAGGGTTCAAGACGGCGTCGAGCTCAGATATGTTGCTCATGCCATTGACGCCTCAACTGACTGAATCCTTTCAAGGTGCCACATACCATGGAAGACATTTGAAGACAGGCTGTACCTTTAATGCGGGCGCTACCGATAAACTTATCTCGCACAAAAACGTATTCTGTTTTATCACCTTACCCTCCAGGTAACTTGAACTTAAGAATGTTCAGCTCATGCCTTTTACATCGGACTGTATCCGAGGCAGACTTAAGTCACGTATTAGAGTAATTGTGTTTTGGCTGCCATATAATACGTCCTACAGCTTGCTCGAGATTATTATCATAATGCTTCTTGGCAAAACGTGCAAGACGTACTTGAGAGCATTTGCATGTTCTTCGATAATATAATAAAATACGGTCACAGATCTATGGAATAAATGCTTGTGACATATATCTTTCGTCGTCAGAAGCGTCTGCAGCTGGAGTATCAGGGTGGGTATATACAATGTGAACAAGATTCGGTTCGTGTCTGGCTTCGTGAGCTTTCCTATGGGCAACGTCACTTGCTTGCAGCTTTCTAAAACCCAGATTACGGGCAGTACTTTCTATTTATTTACTTATACTTAATAAATACAATTTTTATATTCCTCTAAGTTAGAGAGGTGGCAACCGGGCTAGTGTGCTCAAATGTGCTCACACCATTCGGAGGCCTGCGGACTTCGTGCCAGATCATAAAAAGAAATATATATATATATATATATATATATATATATATATATATATATATATATATATATATATAAGACAAACACTGATAATCGGACGATTTTTTTTTTACATACCGTGCGTGTTCGTTTTGACACCTCTTCAGCATCTTTAGCAGAATGTTCCCGCACACCGACAAAGAGTATCACATATTCTGTACACGAGAATTCCACGTGAATTTTGTATATTTGGTACAACTACCAAAACCGAGCAAGTGGTAACACAGCACTCCCTACATAGGTAAAAATGCCAAAAACAAAAGCACCGTGCTTGTACTAAAGATATTATCTTGGTTATACTCCATGTAGCCAATTCCGGTTAACCTTTCCACCAGAACCGGCGATATTTAAAACATATTTTTTTTTTCTCAACGAAGCATCTAGAAGTGGAGCAAAGGTCTTTACTACAAAGCTATATTAAAGCTTGTTTTGCCCCACAGCAAGCTAAATAAAAACTGTTTTGACTGGAGCAGTTCGATGAAGCTTTAACTACAGCTGGCGTGTAAACCTCTAGGACGTTTTCCTCACAGCCTGCTGCGGCACGCACGCTTAAACCAACGTAAAAGCTATGAGCTTTAATTTTCTCCGTCATTTTTTTGTACGCTTCTCATCGGCTTTTATATTATCTCGCGCCATTATGTACGCCCCCGTCAAGCTCCCCTTAACGCAGTCCTGCAGGAAAAAAATATAAACAAAACGAGAGGCACGAGCCAACGCGACCGCTTCCGGCACACGCCGACAACGTGCGCTTCGGGTCCGTTCTGCTCTAGTCAACAATGCGAAGACAAAAGGCCTCATGGCGCCGAGGTGTTCCGCTGTTGGCGGTCGGGCACAAAGTGAGAGAGGGACTAGGCACGACGGGCGACGCGGTCCGTTCTGTTTTTTTTTTTTTTTTTTTATTTCTGCGACCACTGCTGCCAGCGTCGGACAAGCGGCGGGAGACAGCGGTAGCACGGCTTTGTAGCATGCTCCCTCCCCAGGGTCTCCCCTTGAGCGCCACCGCGGAAGCGTGCTTGGAAAGGCTGCGCCGAAGTTTCGCTTTTGCGTCTTATTGAGCTGCGGCTTAGCCGCACTGCCAACAACACCGACACGCGCACTCGCCGGTGTCGCGAACTTTATGAGGAAGTGAGGACGAAGATGCTTTCGTGCCGGCGGCCCTAATACCGGCATAGTGATTCTCAATGTCTGTCGCTGTCTCCACAGGTCTGCGTACACGAACTTCGCATCGGTTATGTTTATTTAGGCGCGCTGACCTTTGTTGGCGCTAGTCGGGCGTGCGGCTTAAACGCTGGTTTGACTCGGACGAAAGGCCTAACCGGCTCTATGTGGGTGCAAGGACGGCGCGTCTGTCTCACTAAACAGGAGACGAGCCCAGGCAGATCGGCGGCTTCCGCCGGCAACTTCATTGTATTGGCAGTTCTGGGAGCACACGGTTTTTTTTTTCTTTCCTACCCAAGTCTTTTCTGGGGGTGCGGCAGACTGGTCAAGGCAATTCACAGCGCTTTCCTGGCGCCGCGGTTGGATGGAAGCACATTTGTTGTTGAAGGATAAGTGATATAGGTTCTTCAAAGGGTTGCTGGAAGTTTTTTCATAGCCGTATGTTGAGCGTGATATTGCGAGCGCATACGAGGAAAACATTGGAACAAAGTTTACTTGTAGCAGCAGATTTTGACTGGAGAGGAATGTGGCCCTACTGCCTTGAATGCTCAGAATAGTGGCAGTCGTGCAGGGGA
The DNA here is from genome assembly GCF_050947875.1 of Dermacentor variabilis. Taxonomy (NCBI): domain Eukaryota; kingdom Metazoa; phylum Arthropoda; class Arachnida; order Ixodida; family Ixodidae; genus Dermacentor; species Dermacentor variabilis. The sequence goes on from NC_134569.1 coordinate 86,803,643, forward strand.
TGTCACAATGACGACGGTAATGTTTCTCGCGGTAAAAAACGTGAATTTGTCGACGGCTGAACAGGCTGAATTAAAGAATTCGTACTCAATAACTGCCGCGAACCTTTGTTGAAAGTTGAAGTTGGTTTAGTTAAGTGAGGGAGCTAGTTATGTAGTTTCAGATGACGTCGTGCATAAAATCTACGCTAGAAAACAACAACTTGCAATTTCCAGCTCCACAATTTCCAGGTTTGGAAACTATTGCAACGAAGAACAACGACGAGGGCAAACAAATGCAAGGCATATTCCACTACTATATATTACATGATTACGTCGTCGGTTACTCGCCAATGAATACTAAAGATTCAACAAAACGAAGATGACGATTTTTCAAATGACAACTACAGAAACAACGCGCTTTCATGCGTACTTCTCACTTCAGAGAATATCACGCCGATATTCCGTTCAAACGCTATGCGGTTTCTTTCCACCATTCAAGCTGGCCAACGTTAGCAAAGCTATATTCAAAACGCAGGTGTAGCTTTTACATACAAGGCAGTTTAAGCTCTAAAACAGCATCATTGTAAAAGTGAATTCAAACCCACAACACACACACACACACACACACACAATAAGTACGCATACAACACACATTCAACACAGACACAAAACAGGCACAAACACAAACACACACATACGCATACAACGTACGTAACACACAGACACATGCACAGAACACATACACACACACAAACAACCAGACACGCTCGCTCACGCACGCACGCACGCACGCACGCACGCACGCACGCACACGGCAATATCGAAGGTCAAAGCATAGCGGGGGGCGGTGTACGAGAAAGGAGAAGTACTGTGCGCATCGGTTCGGGTCCGGGCCGGAAACTAAAGCCGAATCGATGAGCAACCTTCGAGAACAGAGGTGTCTCGTTGCTCGGAACGCAACACTAAGCCGCAATGCTGGAGACACGATTTCTTTTTTGGAGACGTACATTCCCAACAGCGACGTTGAAACGGAAACAAGAGAAGTAGGAGCAGCTGTTGACGGAGCGGCAGAAGAAGCAGCAGCAACAGCAGGAGAGCGTACGCTGCAGTGACCATGGATAACGGTTCAGTGCCATGGAAAGAGGGACTATTGATTGTTAGAGATCGTTCGCTCACTGAAGGAGGCAGCTCTTTCGCTTCCGTGCTTACACACACATCATGTGACGGATTCATGCTGTGATGTAAAATTGGTTGGGGTGGGTGGTCATCTTGTGATCTTCAAACAATCAAAATCATGAGGCGCTGTTGGTATGTTGGTATTTGGTAGGTCGCGCTTATATGTAGTGTTATACCATTCAAATTAATCAAGTTATTTTTAACCCGAAGAACTGATGGGCACGCAACCTGTGTTGACAGCACATGCAGGGCTTCATGTTAACGCACCAATATTTTCCTTTAGGGTTGATGAGAGTCCTTTATTTAATGAAAGCTGGATAAGGATGCTTCGTCCATGTCATCTGGAAGTGTTGTCGACAATCGTGCTGTATAGATTAACGGAGAGTCGAGAAAGTCGCGGGATAATGGAGCTGCATATATTCAGACAAGTCAATGTTTGTGCAGTGTTTGAAGCGCTACATGTATGGATTTATCTCGGGAGTTCGAGTTGATCAAATTGCTAAAAATTTGTGGTACTGAAATGCAGGCGACCAGACACGGACGGAGAGAGGTACAAAAAGAGGGCGGCCGTTTGTTTTGTTTTGCTCACTCCTATTTGCGTCCGCGTTTTCGTATCTTCCTTTTAGTAGCATTAATTCATCTTGCAACAAAAACTGTGGTTGTTATTATTATTAGCGTGCGCTTCGCACCTACAGAACGCGTACAATGCTTACGACGACAACGTGTGCCGTGCCGAAGCACTAGTCAATCAACATGGGCAAATGTTTCCAAACTTAACTGAACCGTACTTCACAGCGGGCGTCGTTAAGGTCACACAAACTGTATACATAATTCTGCGATCTTGGAATACCTTTCTCATTTAGCGCAACCGAAATAGTCCCTCATTTCATCGCCTTTAATTAACTTAGGCTCAAAACGAAGTAAAGAGTTCGTGAGGCCCCTGAACATGCAAGGATGTAACAACCAAAGAAACCAATGAAAAACAACTGAACATTAAACAAAATAGTAAATAAATAAGCTACTCAGGTGTTTATTTAAGCCGGACCGTTACCAAATGTAAAGATGTTTATTTACAGCGTAAGGGCAAGCAGAAGTGATCGAGCGCGTTGTAGTTGCCTAACCCTGCAAGGCGCACGAAATGGTCCCGTAATAAACGCTGCCAATCCGCCTGGCTGACCCGCAGTCATTTTTACCTACAAAGGGAAGATTGCTCTAAAAAAATACCGACCTTAAATTTACAACTCCATCGTTGATTTAACCTTTTCTTGCTCTAAGCTTAAACGAACTCTTGTCTCGCTTACCGTGGTCGTCGTTGCCTGCGTACGCCTTCTCAAAAGCGCCGGAAACACACCTCAGCGACTGACTGGCTACCGAATATTCCTAGCCTCCGTTTTCTGCGCATTTCTTTTTTAAACGTCGCAGCATCCGGGGGGACATTCGCCTCGTTCTTGTAATTTGTGAGTGGGCACTCAACCAGGCGCGGTGGCGTGACGTCGACAACGATTTAGCTACTGTGACATCCTCTCATCTTCCCTAGAGAGTGGCAGGCGCCGTTCTCTGTTAGCTAGCCGAAGAGTGCCAAGACGGATGGATTTCTGCCTCACTGGTGCGCATCAATGGTGTTTAGAACGCACAGAACTTGCAGGGTGAGTTGCAGGCGCAAGTGCTTTGTATGCCTTGATAAGCGAAGACTTGGAAGTTCCCTCGACATAGTTCATAGAAACATGTCTCGCATTTACCGTTTCTTTCTTTCTTTCTCTCTTTCTTTCTTTCTCTCTTTCTTTCTTTCTTTCTTTCTGTTCTTTTTCTCCTTTAACAGCAAGACAACATGTGCTGACAACGCGAAAGTGCTAAAATATGACCGAAAAATAATGCGCAGAAAGGGCGAGCTTGGATGCATGGAATCGGAGAAAAAATGAGTGAAAGGGGGCTTTGTCCTGCCCTGAGTGGTAGGGTTGTGTAGAGACCCGTCAAGGGGGGGGGGGGGGGGGGCTACTGCGCTGATGCCTAAGACAAATGGAGGCATCGCTTGCGCGAAACAGCTTGTTCCCATCCGGGACGATTCGTCTTACGCCTGGTTGCTGGCCTTTCAACGACGGCCGAACGCTCTCAAATTTGCATAGTATTGATGGGACCCTGACGCTCGCGTGCCCGTCGCGTCTCTCGCGGTAGGCCAGCCATTACTCACGCGGGCTTCACGCTGCGATGGCGCGGCACCCGAAGCGGCATTCCGGCCCTCCGCTTTCAAGATAATGAAATACGCACGCCGAAGTTAGCGCTGCGTTATCGTGCGGTCGGCTGAGCCCGTGTCTAGGTTGTAGGCATTCACTTCTGTTGCGTAAACTGTTAATTTCTCACGCCCGACATTTTGGGTCGAGCAGTTCTATATGGTTCGGTTTGCAATAACTCCCCTTCTCTATGCTTCGCTGTCATGAGTGGGCGGTTTCTGAGGGATCGGTAAAGTCTGCTTTATGTTTATTGGTGAGCCTATTAAATGGAGAACAAAGTACACGAACAACTCCGGGAACTATATTGTCGGTTAACTGTATTAGCTTACGGCAAATTTCTTTGTTACATTCTTCGTGGAGTTTGGAAATGTGGCCAAGTTCTGTCGCTGGCTCTTTCTCGACATATCATGGCCGTGTGAAGAAATGTACAGAAAAATGTGCAGGTATAACGTACAGGGAGGGACTGAAAAAAAAAATCCGCAATTGTTGCTATCATTATATCATAGCATACTACTGTTGTGTCATATTCCATCACATATCATATTGTATGGCAATACGGCGCGCATTCAAGATGTATAAAATTGCATCGAAGTTATGTGACTGGTGCGGCGAATGCTCGCGCCTGCATTGGAGAGACCGACAGGAACTCACACGCCCTCTGCAGAGCACATTTGGGAAACTTCGAGGTGCTCGACTTTGCCAAATGGAATTTACCATTGGAGCTGCTTTGCAAGCGATGCAGCGCTTCTACCTCCTCCCCCAAGCCCGTCCACCCATCCCTTGTTTCCTTTCCTTTCGACAGAAACAAAACCTTCCCATGAGCGCATGCGTGCGCATACACGCATCTGTATGCCGGCGTGTAAGCACGCGCGAACAATACGCAACTCCTACGATCCAGGCAACAAAGAATTTCACAAAAAAAATATGGAAGCACTTCCAGCCGCGACAAGCCTGGTTCTTGTCGCTAACAAATTCAATACTGAGACGATCCGAGACCGGGAAAAAAAATGAATGTTTCCAGCCCGTGTCTTCCAATATTGCCACGAGCGCCATGGTAGCTACGTTGTCGTCGTCTTGTCCATATCTATACTTCTATTAACTTTATCTCCCTCTCCCTCTTTCGAAAAGCGTCTTCTAGCCTGCGCACCTTACTCTGTAGCATACAATCTTTGCTACGCCTCTATGTATAAGCGGTCTCAAATATGCAGGCGCGCCCGCAGCCCGTCCGAGACACCGTTATAGCCCGAAAGGAAAGCGGCGCTTTTCACACATTTTCATTTCACCCTATTTTGCCATTATCTCCCATCGCCTGTTTTTGCTCTTTCATTGCGCGCAAGCAGCAGCGAAAGCTGTACGGCAGCGTCCCCATCGGCAACAATGGCAGAAGCGGTAGCAGCATCGACGATCGATTGCCCATCAGGGATCGGTCGGCGCGGTTGAACGTTGATAGGACTGAGCGGCACAGGCCAAGGCTAGGGCGCTTACTTATTTAAAGGCTAATATTTTTTCAGAAAGGAGCACCAAACGGGGCAGCGCAGGACAGAAAAAGAAACAGAATGAAAAGAAGAAAAAAACACGAAGGGGCTAGGTTTGGCGGGCCAAAGTTGGGTTCGATCAACTGCGACAGAGCGCGCCAGTGCTACGGAAGGGGGAGGGGAGGAGGCGGTTAAAAGGAGTGGGGTGTCTACGGGAGCGATAAACTGAAGCAGCGCTAGACGCGAGAGAGATCCCGCCGCGGGTTAACGGTTTTCATTTCCGCTCGCTCTTCTCGGGGCCACGCTGAGCGTGCCGCGCTCTGCCACTGCCGCCTCGAGCGCTGCCGCTGATAGGCGGAAGCGCCGATGGCGAACGCATGCGCGCACGAACGAGAGCGCCTGACACTCGCTGAGCACGTAATGCATGCGCTATTAAAAAATACAATGGACGGAAGAAGAGCGAGGGCTTGTGCGGCTTGTAGGCTGATGAGTGAGCGATAGCAGCGCTATAGGGAACGGGAACGAAAATGTGCTATAAATAATATGCGTCCCGATACCAATGGGGCGTTAGAGAAAGAAAAAAAAAAGAACAGAAAGACTGAGAGGTGGAAAGTGTGAGGTTGGAAGACAAAAGCGTCAGCACGAGGAAAGGAAAGGAGGAGGAGAGATTCGATAACGCTCTCGTTATTCCTCCCTACGGGGAGCAAGATATTATTTTCGTTTTTTTTTGTTAGTTTTATGTACTCTTTCCATCTTCTTTTCTTCACGTGCGCGTATTTGTTTGTATAGAGAGAGCAATGAAAGAGGGGGAGAGGGTTTGAGATAAATGATTGATGAGCTGAGATCACAACGCTTCCGTTTATTTATGATGGTTATAAAGCGGGCCTCTAGTTAATTTTTGCTGTCCGCGCATCCCTCGTTCGGAAGGTGTATTTTGGCCCTCTTCGGGGTTAAGCGGCACGTAGCAAAGCCCCCGCTCCCCTCACAGACACACAGAAGTAGAGAGGAAAAGTAAGAGTTTTCGAAATGGTGACTTAACATTTATTAACCAACAAAACTACACGCCTATATACTAAAGCGGTGTCGATTCCTTATTTTATTTTCTTAGACCAGCGTTGCTTGAGTTGATTGCTTCGCATTCCCAACTACACAGGAATCGCTTTCTCCAGTGCAGTGTATTGGCATTTCTGAAGTGGTCCTCCTTACGTTTCCTTTTAGCGAGAAGCACATTTTGACCGACCGTTGTTTTTCACCGTTCAGATTCAGGTTGGCTTCTCAGGGGTCAGGACGGCCACTCTTCTCGATCAAGGTCGGCGGTGTAATGTCACCCTTATTCCTCCATTTCTCCCTTTCTCTTACCCCCAGTGTAGGATAGCAAACCGGGTGCTCGTCTACTTGACCTGCCTATCTTTCCGCTCCTTGTTTTCTCTCGCTTATCCGTCCTTTTTAAGCGAAAACGCTTCTGTTTTTGTGAGTTCGCGATGACAAATCTAATAGCTCACTTCCTTTTCTCTATGCTTGGGCTCATACTTCGTATTCTGCAGAATTCATGTGCAGCTTTTCTTTCTTTTCTTGCTTTTTTTCCCACGACGTTGGGTAGCGCTTCTCAGCGTTTGCACACTTATGTTTACTTTGTGTTCAAATGGAGAAGAATATGAACGCATATGCACACGTAGTGACATAAACGAAATACACATTTCCCTGTTTTAATGGAGGACAGTAATTGTGCTGCAAACTTGTGTCACATGCAGAACAAAAGAGGGGACATGCGCGTCGCAGCTTATACCAAATGATGACTTACTGCGTTTTTTACGTTTTATTTTATTTCTGTTCTGTGAGGAACACGTAGTTCTTGCAGTGTTAGATTTTTTTGCGTGCTGCTTGAAATTTTTTATTTGACCTTTGGCTTTCTAATAAATGTGCGAAATAAAAGCGTTTGAAAGTGGCACTCATAAACATTGCTAGAGTACGCGTCTACGGTTTTGTCTACAGCGCTCCTGGGGTGCACGACAAACGTGCAACACTAGGAAGCATCCGTTATGCACTGGAAAAAAAAAAAGCTCTTTGGTTTACTCGCCCTATTATTCTGCCCTTTCGCACGCGTACCGCCTCCGAAACTGGGCAGGCGCTTTGAAACGCCATTTTCCTCAACGCGCTAGCTCAGTGCTTCCGAAAGCAGGTGGGGACGTCTGTGCAGAGTCATCAGCCGCAGTGGAATTCGGGGAAGCTGCCACGCTCCCCTTTGTGCGCGTTGTGGTGAATCAATACATGGCCCGGCAAAAAGCCACGGCACCCAGCAAAGCTTTTGCGCATCGACATCCGGGACTTAGCTGAAGCGCGCTGTGCCAACTCCGACGCGCATAGCTCGCCCGACGCGATAGCGGATCACGAACGATCCGGAAGAAAACGCTGGGTTAAATTAGGTGCACAATTCAGCCAACCTAGGAAAGCAAATAAAGAACGAGTGAAACAGGCGCAACTAAGAGGAGACACAACGAACGATTGCGAGCTGTGAGCGCCGCGACACTCCGCCCAGATTAATCCCGTTCGAGCGCTGCCATGCGTGCAGCCGGGACACTTCACCGGTACAGTGGCGCGCTAGACGGGTAAGTATCTCGGAGATTGCACGCATAAATTAGCTGCGCGTGGGTCGCGCCTTAACACTTCTCCTACAGTTCGACTCACGCAAGCCCGAACATGTACACGAAGAAATGTGCAAACGCAGACGCGCTTACTGGTCTACTTTACATGATAGGATAACGGCGACAATTCGATAAAGCAAAGGCGATGAAAGACTGAAAGACATTAAAACAATGCAGGCGGATGAACAATGAACAAGCCAATGGGTTTCACGGAGCTTTGTCATTTGTCTGCAAATATATCTTCGTCGTGTTGGGAAGCCAAAATGCAGTGAATTAACAAAGGCATTAATTAAGCTGGCATAGCGCTATCCGCGTTTGCTGCACGTTGCTGCATGGAAGTTTGTATGTAGATTGTCGTAGAAATTGCTTGCATCGCCTCGCCCTTCCATCTAACATTTAGCTTACGCTCTAAACATGAATCTCAACAAGTTAACTATTGGGTATTTTTGTACTCGCCTCCTTTTGTCAACATTACATCTGTCCTTTCAGGAGCGAGTGCATGAGCCGCATTTACACGTGGCACAAGGTCCACAGGGAATTAACGATGGTAACAAGTTCTATCCTTGAAGTATTAGATTTCGACTAACTAGGCAAGCGTAGTACATGTTTTGCTTTCTTTTTTGACGTTCAGTGTAACTTAGCGGCGCATGATTGAAAAACCGTAAAAGTTCAACGTAAACTGTTTATCCTACGTTATTATATGTAGTGTCAAAATTACACATAACTACGTTACCGCACTTTGTTTCAAAGGTTTTAACATTTGACAGCTGCATAAGTAATAGTTGGATGAAACAGCTGGTATCTGAGAAATTCCAGTGAGTTATTTATTGGTGCCGCCATACTGACATCTACGAGACCACTGAATGCAAGTCTGCGTTGTAGTGGGTGAGAAATGGACACCAGAGCGGGTTCACTCCCTGCTTAACGTTAGGTGGCTAGACGCTGTGCCTTACGTACGCGAACTTGCGTGCGATGGCAAGGATGAACGACGACTTCCGCGACGGGCGTCTGACGCAATTTACCGACAAATGCGAGACAGCAAGACTTGCTGCCAGCAAACGTGGAAGACGTGCCATGCACGAGAGCACTGTGTAGAAGGCACGCACCGTTCGCTTGCCTTCCGTTTTCGCCCTGCGGGTTACGCCCGTCTGACCACGTTCAACACACTACCGTTACCAGCATCGATTAAAAACAGAAAAAAAAATCTTGAGCTGACTAACACTACCGAGCCATCGCGGAGACATCAAGCCAATTGTTTCACGCTAACAACGCCCGAGGCACTTTGCTGGCACACGTGAGGTAGGTAAAGTCTACATGCAGGTTGCCCTAAATCGTTCCACAGTTGACAGCAGCGCCATAACACACAACCTAGCGAGCGGAATGAGCGAAATTGGAGGGATGCGATTCAGATTCTCGATGACGCTTCGAAACGGTTATCCCGAGGTAACAGTCGCCCTCGAATGCCGCAACGCGAGCATTCCCGAACTTTGATGCTGGACTGGGCGAAGTGTGGGCGTGTACACACTAAGACAAGCGTCTCTTGTAGTTAAGAAAATCGGTTCGTGTTCTTCGAAGCTCTAGTGGATGGCGTCGGCGACACTGGCCCCGTATATTAGCGTCACAGCATCTTTTGGCCGGTGCGCTGATGAAGCCTTCGCACGAGACCCATTACGCCCACAGTAGCTTTACATAAAGCTTGCGCTTGCTTCTTTCAGTCTTAAGACATCTTAAACAGCTTCAAAAATTAGCGAGTTTCTAGCTTCAACGATCCCTTTCTCAGAACTCGTCCGTTTTGGAACTATCTTGAAACAATCCCCATTGTCACGCACATAGACATAGACAGCGGATTTCTTTTCTGAGGACACCTGGAGGCCAATAAGCAGAAGTCAAAGTATAATGGCAGCTATCAAAACCCACAATACTCAGCAACGGGAGAAGGGGTGGTACTAAATGTCACTAAGGAGTGTCGGAAACGTAAATCGAACCTACATGTTGCAGATCTTTCGTTGCCAACTATATATTGATCTCCGAAAAAGTGACAATCGTAAGCTTACTTGCACCTCACGATCATCATTGGCATATCATCAAGAGGCAGCGAGAGCCACTACAGTTACGAAGCAAGAAACAAAGGCCACCTTTTTTTAAATAAAAGCGGCAGCGATTGTTTTTAATTAATGTTGAATGTCCTTTTGCACATACAACAAAGCCATCGTACTTCAGCGTTCTGGGATTATTATCACAGCGGCCCTCATTGCTACTATATAAACACAAATTTTTTCTCAACTAAAGTTCAATATATAATGCAATTGGAACTAAGCCCTCTTTCGGTGACAAGATCGAGAACCAAATCTCGCAAATTTCTTTTTCGAGACTTCATAATCTCTATAAGCATTCTGACTCAGTATGGGCTCGGAGCTTGTATGATAAGTCGACACGACAACTTCGCTGTTCTCGTTAAGAACACCAGCTTAAAAACTGTCTATGCAAGCGAAATTCGCCATGCATTATGCAGGCAGTGCTGGTTTGAACATTTCTTCGGTAAGCCTCCGAAGGACGCCGCATATCTTTGGCTGAGCACGTACTACACACCACCGTAATCAGATGTTCGTTTTAACGAGATCAGATTATACGCCCTAGCCTTCAGCCTACGAGGAGAAGATTCGTTCGCTTTATTTGGCGCAGGAGTTCCCCTCCCTCAGTGTATACCGCAGAAGAAGGAGCGCCTCTGAAGAGCTGCGCGCCCCTTGCTCGTGCAGATTCGTGCAGAAAGAATAGACTAAATTATGCACGCTATGGAGAATTATAGCAAAATCCGCCCGCCCTAGTTGACTCGTGTATGCGAAATAGAGACGCCAAAGTTTAAACGCACAAAGGTATACGTTTCAATAGTAAAAACGAAGGAAGCGAGCTTTCCGCTGCAAATGGTCTTCTACGCTCACCACCCTCCCTACTCTATGATTTTTGCTTTATAATTTTCTACCTTGTTGGGTGGCACTACGTGTGTGCTGCCGCGTTCACCGCCTATTCCCTTCCTATTGCTCTCACCTCTCCCACCTTTATATTCCTCCCTACTGTAATCTATCTAGCTGTGGCCCTCAACGCGGGGTAAACCAACCTGGTTAACATCCCCGCTTCTTTCTCTTCCCGCTTCGTCACCTACGTGTGTGGGCTTATATATATATATATATATATATATATATATATATATATATATATATATATATATATATATATATATATATATATATATATATATATACTTTTTGTTGAGCCGCCGTGGCTCCTCACTGCCTACTATGCGTTTTTCTACTGAGCGCGAAGTCACAAGTTCAAGTTTAAAGTTTCGGCGGCACAAGTTTTAGAGAGCGGAATGCAAAGACACTCGTTTACGCTTGAACTCAGGAAAGCGTGCAAGAACCACACGCAGTGAAATCGTGCCCGTCTCTTCTTTATGTTATTCACCTATTGACGCGCCCCTGCTTAGAATGGATTACCAACTAGCACGGTCACACACACCTCGCTTCAATATACACCGGAGCCTCTCACTATAACATATCTGAACGTCCCCTACTCTGCTTTCGTACGTAAAAGAACTTTGCAGTTTCGTTTTCTTTATATCAACTATCTGTTTGACCATCACGGAAGTGAAAGTCGCCGTAAGCGTATAGGTCTTTACAATGATTAGAAACGTTTGAGAGACGAAATAAGTGGTTTGAGGAGCAATGTTTCTGCAGGCCCGTTGGCATGCATGCTTGCACTGACCTTCTGCGAATGTAGCTGATTGTGCCAATGTATCTGGCGAATGCTTGCATTTCTCTTCCCACCCGCTGACGGAGCACAAGTACAAGCATAACCAGGAGTTTCTCAGATATGGGTCCTATAGCACAGGTGGCTCGTAGAAAACGAGTCCCAAAATTGGGCGTCGTTTACTAGGGCACACGCTCCAGAAAAAAAAAAAAAGGGAAATTTAATGAAGAATAATGTGCGACATTGAACCTTCCACGTGACTACATAAGAATGCTTTGCAGTACCCCTGCATAAGCAACTCTTACGCCCTATTCCCACTATAAAATCGCATTCCTTGCTTGAATCGTATTATTGTGCCGAAATGGCAAACGAGTAATTGAGATAACCCTTTCTAGTTCGTTATTACTCACGCTTCATTTTACGCAGATGGCATCTTTTTCTTTTAATTTGTTTACAAGCCTACCTATCTATTCGTGGTGTTTGGATGGGGAATAAGTCGCAGTGACTAATTCACTATAGAGCTGGCCTTATTTCATCTTACATAAAGGCACTCAAACGCACTCAGCCTGTCCACAGTGCCAGATAAGTCTAGCCTCGCAGACTGGAGCCCCGACAGAAGGCTTTACGCGCAGTCTTGTCACGGTTACAGTGGGCCGTGTATCTCCATACGTTTGTGCACAAGACGGTACGTATATGCCGAAAACGGGCCACTTAGGAGCGTATACTTACGGTACAGGTCGAGCGAGACGGCGCTGGTGACCACGTAGGTTCCGTTGTGGTTCGAGGCCTTGCACACGAGCGACGCGTTCAGGTCGTGCCGGTGCAGCTGCGGCAGCTCCAGCGTGGACCGGGAGACGCCGTGCGACGAGCTGTCGGCCGTGTGGTGGAGCTGCTCGGTGCCGTTGCGCCACCAAGTCACCGTCGGCTCCGGGACGCCTGCGACGAGACACGCGCGAGTGGCGCCGACTTAAAAGGAGCCGCTGGCTATTCAGCACGCGCTTCATTCATCACGTCTAGAGTTATCTGTTCGCATCTGGCCGCGTTGTACGGACACTGGTGCGCCGAGAGCGAACACGTGCTGCAGGTTTCTCAGCTTTCGTCCCGTGTCCCTATACGCCCTTGAACTGAGACGGGAGTGGTGGTGGTGCAAACGTGTTGATCCAAAGTGAACCGACGGGCTTGGTTTTGTGACCATTCGTTACAATATAGAATTCAGGCCCAGACTCCACCATTTCAGAGAGAGAAACAAGTTGAGATTAGGACCGCACACTCATGCTCCAAGGCCGTTCGGATTACTAAGTTATAGCTGCTGTCGAAGAGACGAAAGAAATAATTTATTGAAGCTAACACCTGGCTTCCCTGCGGCAACCATCGAGATACGAAAGTTATAGCTTGCCCATGGAATGACAGAGAAGCACCAAAGAATCAAGAACCAATTGAACTGTCTATTGTGGCATTTTTGAAAAGCCCGAACTTGTTTGGCTACTTTCACGCTGCAAAGCAGTGATAACGAGAACACGGATTAAGCACGCTGGCTTGAACTTTTGTCAGAGACAATGACATGAACGAAAGAGTGTGCCCATGTGGGGCACATTTTGGCGTAGAAGGCAATTTCGGTAACGTTAGAAAAAGCGACAAAGAGATAACGAGAAACTTAAGCGGAGAGCAACAGTTGATAATGGGGCCAATATATTGAATATGAAGACTTCAAATGGCATTGCAAGACGGCATAAATATAATCAACAAATTTTTGAGAGAGAGAGGAATGGTACTATCACACGCAAAGACAGCTGTATTGCCCTTCACTCGAAGGCGGTTAAAAAATTTCACTCTTAGTCTGGAAGGACACCCTCTAATGATTGTCACACAGCATCGATTTCTAGGCATATTACTTGATAGGCAGCTATCCTGGGCAGCCCACATAAAGAAACTCGAAAACGAGGTCAATGCCGTAGTGACTGTACTTCGCAGACTTGCAGGCACATCATGGGGCGGATCAGTATCGTCCATGCTAACTGTATACAATGCATTAATACAACAAAAAGTAGCGTATTCCGCGCCCATCTTAGACGGAATTTCCCACACGTCAGAAGAGCGACTTCAAAGACTTAGCTAGAGGACTACGCCTATGTATAGGAGTTCCACGAGCGACTTCTAGTTCTCTTGTAATAGCTGAGGCTCGCCAATCACCATTTCCAGTTATGCGAACAACAGAAACATGCCGGCATTATTTCCGTCTCCAAACCCAGCATAAAAACCACCCATTGGCTCTAGACATAATGAAACGAGATAGAAGTTATGTTCATATAGAAATTAGAGAACATCTTCACATATTGCCAAGAAATGAATTTTGGAACTCGGACATCGAATATCCTCCATGGCTGCTTACAGTTCCAAAAATCGAATTGTCAGTAGATGGGATATTCAGCAAAAGAAATATGTTCATTCGAGCTGCTCAACAACTAGCGCTGTACCAGATATATATGCGGTATTCAGGATACACACACGTCTATACAGATGGCTCCAGTACAGCAACCTCTTCAACTTCATCATTCATTATACCGCACCTCAACAAACAAGAATCATTTAAATTATCTCGTGCGACTTCGTCTACAACGGCTGAACTGTTCGCAATCCTATGTGCGATACAATATATATTGTCAGTAAGAGATGCGCAAAAATGGGTAATTTTCAGCGATTCACAGGCGGCTCTAACATCACTCTGCAACACAAAGGGGAAAACATTCAGTGACAGTATAATATATGAAACACTTAAAAACCTCACAAAGGCAAGCGAAGCGAAACATGCAATATCATTCCAGTGGATACCAGGGCATTGCGACATTCCTGGCAACACAGCAGCCGATGAAGCAGCACGACAAGCGCACCTAAAAGATGATACGGCTCCGCTCCCAATATCAAAGGATGAATTACGCTGCATTATAAGGACAACGTCTCTCAAATTATCTAGAAACACTTGGTTTGACCAGAATTCTAAGAGCTCGGACTTATACCATATTGATCCATTTATTGAATTCAAATTTTCATTGTCGTTAGATAGAACTATGGAAACCCTTATTCATCGATTAAGGCTAGGCACTGCTTACACAAAGCATTTCTTACACAGAATTGGCCGTGCGGAAACCCCCGAATGTGATTGTGGATTTGTAGACGAAGATATATATCACCTCCTTCTAGATTGCCCACATCACGACACACCAAGAAGCCGACTTAAATCAGCGCTAATTAAATTAGACCGCAGACCTTTCAATTTAAGGAAACTTTTGGGCCCTTGGCCAACAACGGCCTTGCAGAAGAGTCCTTTAAAAGCACTAAAGACTTTTCTTGAAGACAGCGGCATTGCTGGACGTTATTAGCGCTTTCATTGTTCCCTTCATTTCATTGTCACTGTATATATCCATCTGTTTGTGAATTATGTTATGTTGACTGTTCTGATGAGACTGTATGTGATAATACATTTACACAATGTATCTACCACCCGCTGACTAGACAATGTGTTATTAGGCGACAATATCTTTTGCACTTTTGAGACTTTCATCTACATAAGTGTGGAGACATTTACATTAAATATTGTATGTACCATGTGTTCCTTACGTCATAGTCTTCCTGTGGAAACGTTGCGTGATAAGTCCTGGTGCTTGTGTGAAAAGACTGTTTGATATGTAACCTTGAACCCTGTACGATGTATGACGGAACCACTCAAGAGATGAGGAGTAGCCGGCGCCTTAAATTGTGCGCCAACATCTCCTTATATCATATCAATAAAAAAAAAAGACCTAAGCGGTAGATCCTCAGTGGTAGCTCAGTGTCTATCCCTTTGCACTACTCAGCGCAAGTCCACGGACTTCATGCCATCCACGACGGCTGCGTTGCGATGAGGGCGGAATGCAAAAAAACGCTCGTGTAAACAAATGCACGTGCAATGTGCATTGGGTGCACGTGAATGAACCCCAGGTGGTTAAACTGGAGTCTGTCACTATGGGTTGCCTCCTAATCAGGTCGTAGTGGTGGCACATAAAACAGCTGAATTCCAAAGTGGAAGCGTTCATTCAACAAATTTAAACATTTCTGAGCACGGGATTCGTGCCGCATGCCAGGGTTATTGGGTATATAGTGGGAGGATATTCCTCTGAAGCCTCTTAAAGCAGCTGCTGTTTGTTCGTTTTTTTTTTATTTCATCATTCTACCGACCATGATGTCGCGAAGTCACCTCAATGGGAGCATAGCGATCGCGGGAAAGCGACGCACGAGATTCGATTGGCGCTTTTAACCATATTGTTGCCTGCCCGCTCAAAGGCAGATGCTAGTGTATCAATGTATAAGGAAATAAAGCGACTGTTAGTAGTTATGAGCCTTTTGTAACTGCTGTTTGTGGAGCCACCAGGAACTTAATCTGCAGGCGCCATGGTACGAAGGAGACAAAGATATGGTCACACGATTCCGACAAAAGAGAATGTACCTAGAGAATAATAGCGCTGCACTTGGAAACGATTCGCTTGCATCTTTTTGGCGTACCCTTTTGCAGATTCTAAACACTTATTGCAGTCATCCATTTTTCTTCATCTCTTTCGGCGAGTGTGCAAGGACGAAGCGGCCCAGTCTAAAGCAAAGGCCGAGACGGAAAATACACGTCAGGATAACAAGAAAAAAAGAAAGCGCTTGGCGCAGCGATCTGCTCAACAACGTGTCCGCTGTGGTAACAGTGCGCGCTGCGCAACAAAGGATGGAAGACTTGCTTACGAGGCGGCAGCGCTCAGAGGGAGAACTCAGAGACAAAACAATCAGCTTCGATCGAGTAAACGGCATATACACTTGTCCTAGCCCGTCGCCTTTTGTCTCCCTGTCTGTATACCCACGTGATGTACGGGAAATATATACGTTGGTGCTAATCGAAATAGAAGCACCACGTCAAAGTGGCCCCTTCTCCCTCCCTTGTTCCTCTTCACCGTCGTTCTCCCTAAGGCTACCTCCACGCTTCGGATCAATTCGGTGCGAAAAGCACTAAACTGCACATGCACGGCGCGACGGCGAAACTCCCCGCCCCCAGTTCTTCCTCTCCCTAACTGAACGACTGCTGACTGCAGGGTACGGGCTGTACGTGTTGTGAGCGATGCTGTCAGCAGGACGGGTGTACGCGTGAGAGGTGCCACAATGACGGCGAAAGAACTCGCAACCTGTCCCTACAGAGTGTACCGACAGCCATCCAATGGGTGCCGGCGGCTGCGGTATACGCACGCGCACAGACGAGCACGAGCCAAGCCGAGCGCAAGTGCAGCTGAAGTTCGGGACAGTAGTAGAGCTACTAAGGTAACGATACGCGGTGCGGAGCGGCGGCAAATATCAGAAAGCAGTGGGAGCTGTTGCTTGTGTGCTTGCGCGGCGTGATCATCATTCGAAGCGTCAGCCCGGACGTATATAGCGTCGCCGAAGGGGCACAGAGCTTCCGCGCCCCGTTTCCTTTCTTTCCGTATAACGCGGCGACGAAATACTTATAGAGGAGGGTAAATAAGCCATCTTTTAGTATTAGAGGCCTAATCCCGCTGACGCCGAGCTTGATGGATAGCAATAGGCCGGCGGCGACGCTGACGCAGGGTCTCGCTCGGCCCGTCGCCGGCGGCGCTGCGTAGGCACACGCTGTTTGGATGGACGGAGTCCCAGGCAGCGACAGAAGGAGCGAGAGAAGGGAGGAGGTCTTCCTCTATATCCTTACGTCTTTCCTCCGAAGCGTGCCTGGCGGGGTGCCGGGTAATTGGTATTAACGAGAGTTCCTGCTGCGTCGGAGACAAGGGACGTCGTCGCATAGCGCCGCCGGCCGGCGTGACACCAGTCAGGAGAATGAAGATAATGGGGAGAACTTCGGCTTCCGGTTCTGCTTATGGCAGCGCGCGACCTGTCAAAAAAGGCGGCGCGATTGGGAGACGGGACTTGGAGCCTTTAGAATACGCGTCGCCGAGGAATGTCGCTAAATGACGCGGCACACCGCAGTATGCCGGTGGTTTAATTGAGGATCACTGACAGGTCCGAGCTATGGATGTAATTATGTAGCTTTTGTATTAGGGGTTATTTCGCTCAGGTATTATTTTGTGCGTGTGTGTGACCCCCTTTTCGGGTGAAGTTATGAAGGGTATACTCCCATAAGCGTGATTCAGCGTTTCTGGGTGTGTTTTAGCTCACGACTCCAACTGCAAACAGCAACGACAGGTTTTGAACAAGGGTGCTTAGCTTAGTGCTAAGTTGATATAACCATCTGACATACCTAAAAGAGATTTTTTAGCCGCGGCGACATTCACGCAACGTTTTGTTGTTGTTGCAAAGTTGGCGATCTTCAGTGAACAATTTGAGAATGACGGACTTTCTTACGCACTCTGTTGGGAACTGAACTCTTACAGCATGAGTGACGGTTATACATGCTTGTCACCGGTCGCGCGCTGGCTCTATACATTGCGTCTCATGTGTATTGTGAGTTGATATTTGTGTTATGTCCTCATCATATAGCTTTGCCATTGCACAATGTAAGGTTTTTATTACACTGTTATCTATATGTTTTTCTGTTGTTTAAGGGCTTCTTTTTCCTTCTTTCTCTCTCTCTTTTTGAAAACCGCCTATGTTTACCCAAACCAAACAATAATAAATAACGGGCTTTATAATAACTGAACTTCCCAGTTTGCCAAAGTTACTCAAGGATAACTTGAGCACGCATACACTATCATAGGTGCGTAGACACCAAGTGACGGGCCGACAGCCGTGTTCTTTCGTTAGCTGCTCGGGGATCACCCGCGCCTTGTTGTTTTGACGACACGTGACCAGGTTGGCTGTAGAAGAAAGACAGCCTCAGACATTGTTTAAAATTTATTCCAGGGTCAAATGGGCGCACCTGAGAATAAATAAGCCTTCCTCAATAAGACGCAGGGCTTTTTTGGTATTTACTCAGTGGCCCGGCGTTCCAGTGCCACTTCCCAACTAAAACACGGCGCGACTCACTGATTCATTTACGACTGTGCAAATACTCCTATATGTGATTTTATTTCAATAATTAAGAACTTCGCTGACAACATATGCCCACACAACAATTGTTTGCATCGCACTAAGCGAAACCAGCGAGCAATATTTCTGTCTAACCTCCTCAGCTCATGCTCTTAGGAGGTGTTACACGGTTGTAAGACAAGTGGGATTCTTGGCCCGGTGTTTCAGAAAGCAGTGTGGTTTCATCAAAGGCACGAGGAGCAGGACAGCTGGTGTCATGTGCTCTGTAATGATGACGATAATGGCAATGAGAAAGACAGTTGGTTTCCAGTGCTTGTGATGAAACCACGAGGCACTGACTGCCCTCGACACATTTCGGGGGGTAATGTGCATTTCATGTCCTACCGTCATAAAATAAATGCGACGAATTCTTCGACAGCATGCCAAAAGTAAACGCAGTGCGATAGCACCGCAACCAGAACAAACGCACAGAACTGTTTACCATGGTATGAACAGCGCTGCTAGCAAGAACCCCGCACCCTGGCTATATCACAGAACTGCGATGCTTAGTTGCCACCAGATTCAAAGATTTCTTACTATCGTACTATTGGTACACTGTTGCTGACTCTTTTTATGGAATACGATGGCCGTTACCTTAGGTACTGATTTATCAAGCTTTAGCGGAAAGTCCTTATTGAGGATGACCGGTATGGTAGCCCCATTATGGACATTACTGGAGAATGCGAAAAGTTAACGCGGTGGCGTCTCAAGCAAGCAGCTATGTGTAAGCGTGCTGACCTCGGCGACTTAACATGCGCGAGGTTAAAGGTGATCATGATGCCACTTGATGATGATCGGTAAGGAAAATGACGTTACATTACGTGTCTGTATGGCAGCGGGCGAAGCTCCTGCACTTTCTGAACTTCGGAAGATGCTCTTTAGGCGACGAAGGATAAGGACTTTAATCTCAACAACAGCGGGAAAAATGTTTGCTAGCAGCGCGGCAGCTGCAGGGTGGCACGAAATGCGAGAGGGCACGAACAGAAAGAGCAATTATGCATATTTCCCAAAACTGCGCTTCGCATTTAGCAGAGAGAAAGGAGTGTGCGCACACTCGCGGAACGATATGCAAATCTTCAAACCATTAACTGCCTTACTCTTCGTAGAAAGCTACGGCAGGCTGTTGAGAGCGTCGCTGCGGCGTTGTTTAAACCTTCGCCTTGCTCCTCGTTAGAGAATCCTTGTCGAGGACAGGCATTGGAATGCAAGAGCAAGTATTCGGCAGGGCTCGCGCGAAACGAAAACGTGTCAGACTAGAGGCGTCTATCTTTTCTTTTTTTACTGTTCCTAAGTAAAATGGCGCGACCAATACTGGGGGATCGGCCACGACTCAGCCAGTGCAAGGGCTAAACGGGAAAGTTATAATAATTTGGAGGAAAATAATCTGTCGCAAAAATTAGTAGCTGGAAATTGCAAAACGAAAAGTTAACTAATATAGTTATCAGGTTCTGAAAACCAAACATTAAGGTAAATAAATATGAGACAAGTTTTCTCCTTCTCGAAAAGAGATTCCTCAAGCGACGTTGCGAATATTTAATCCTACCGGTACCGCAAGCAAGAATGCAAGACCTACTGGGCACGATATTGCGCCAGCTACCGTCTTACTGCTTCGCGTTACGAGACAAACTGCAACATTCTTTTTCTTCTTAATGTACAGCACAGCGAGTTCTTCAGAGTGTCCGAAGAAAGCCGACTTACAGGCTAACTGGCCTCATGTGACAAGTATTGCTCATAAAAAAGCAGGATGGAATAAAAAGTGGACGTCTTTCTCAGAGACGCGAGTTTTTTTTTTTTATTTACCTCCGTACGTCGACACATTTGTCCCGGCAGCTACCCCAGGCTGATTTATTATTTGGCGTACGCCAGTATTTTTTGCCAGGTGGCCTCGCCATAATAACTCGCTGTATTAACAAAGATACTGGGTCTCAGAGTATAATTAAGATGAAAGCGAGATCATAAACAAACGTTTGCCTTTTCTGCCCTTTCATAACCAAATGTATACTTCAATCTCAAATGCACAGAGGGATAGCACTGTTCCTTTCCTTTTATTAAGTATTTCCTGTTTACGGAATTGAGAAGGCCCACCTAAATTTATAACTGCAGTATGTTATGAACGTTTGCACGCGTGAGGAAGTTTCGCGCTACCTTCTCGTGAATATATGAGACACTTTGCAAAATATTTGAATTATCTGAGGCAGTGTGAGAAAGTAACAAAAACACAACTTAGAGTACAGATACCCCAGTACAGATGCACCGTTCATAAATTCTCCGAGACTTTCCTGCCATGACGGCTGCATAAGCAACAAAGTTGCGCCGCGTGATCGATGCGGGTCTTTTCTGGACGAAAAGGCATTCGACTAGAGCGTACAATGATGAATAAAAATATAATTTATAGATGTCTGTACCAGTCGGTAACTCTTTCGAGAAAAGAAATAAAGTGGAAAATTTTTTTTGTGAACCTTTGGCGCGCGTTCACTCTTTTCCAATTAGTTTGCGGATATAGCGTTGGGTATGTTATTCCTCTAGAAATCTGCACAAACCTGGCGTGGCGGAGTAATGGTTCTGGCGCTGCACCGCTAAGCCTGAGGGTGTGGGATCAAATCTCGGTCGCGGCAGCCGCATTTTGATGGGGGCGAAATGCAAACGCACCCGTGTACCGCGCATCGAATGCACGCTAGAGAACACCAAATGGTCAAAATCATTCCCGAGTCTACCACTACGGCGTGCCTCGTAATCGTATCGTAGTTTTGGCACGAAACCAACTATTTTCACTTTTTTTAAAATCTATATAGAACGCAAAAGCGCGACCGCGCTTCCCGATCTGTGCTGTCGCAGTACAGAGCAGCGGTGGAATTTACTTTCGGCGTATAGGCGGCTGCCGACACTTCTTATGCAGATTGAAACGACATATAGAGCACCAGAAAACAGGACGAAGTGGCAAACAAAGAGCATAACGCGAACAGGAGGCTGATAAGATATGGCAGGACAGGGATATTATGACAGTGGAATGTCAGTATTGTAAGTAACAGCGGAGGGAGAAACTTGAGTTAGAGCCTTATAGGCGAGAGATGCCGAATGCTAATCAGATCAAGCGAACCTCCGAGTAGTGAAAGCCCCTTGCAAATCGCGAGAATGGAGGAGGGAGAGAGAGAGAGAGATGAAGAGAGGAGGAAAGACGTATACGGCCAGAGGAAAGGACACGGGACGGTACAGGAAGTGATGTATCACACGTCAGGAAAAAAGCCAGGCACTAATCTGGCGGCCAAAGGCTCGCACACCCGTTGGACATGATTGAGAGGCTGCTAAGAGGACGCCATGCTAGCGAGCGGGCGGCCCGTGCCTTCGCGCCGCTGCCCGAAGAACCTGATTCTACCCTGGCGTTATAGCAGCGGCCCAGCGCACGGCTGCTTCCTGCCGAGCTAACTGGGCAACTCTCCGGTGTTTATCGCACTCCATTCGTGAGAGCCTCTGCGTCGAAGTATCGCCTTTTGCTTTTACTTATGCGCTCTATTTTTTTTTTTGTCCTTCTGCAGTTGCTGTGGGTCGTTTTATGAGCACTTTCTGTTTAATCACTCCGACCGGATAGCCCCCTATATGCTGCTGTGCAAGGGTGATTCCTTATGAGAAAATGCACTGATATATGTCGTTGTTGTTTTGGCTATCTGTCTTTATTTCTTTTTCTTATTTTTTGGTATCACTTAGAGCATACAACCGCTGATGTAGCTCAGAGGATATGGCGTGGTGTTGTGGAGCAAGAGATCGCTAGTTCGATTCCCGGCTGAATTCCCAGCCCTCATTCCGATGTGGGCTGAGTGCAATCATGCTGGTGTAGCCTTCGACGCAAGTTAAATAGCCCCGGATGAATAAAATTAATCCAGAGCCTTCCACTACAGCGTCCCTCACAAGTCGCTGCTCAGTTTAGGAACGTTGATTCACATAACTTAATTTGATCCCTTCGTGTACAATATGCATGCTCGAGTGCGAGCCCACTGTTGCGTTTCGCCTGCGACACGTGGTTTTGCCGGCGCGACTGCGGCGGGCGGCAGACATTTTGGCCCGATCGTCGTCGCCGCAACACTCATCGCCAGGTGTTTCCAGGCGCGTCTGCGGCGATGCGACCGCCTAGGGATCCTCCTCGCATTCCAGTCATTGTGCCCGAAACAGGCGATGCCAAAGCAGGGATCTCATTCCAGTTATTGGGCCCGAAACAGGCGATGCCAAAGCAGGGATCTCGTTCCAGTCATTGTGCCCGAAACAGGCGATGCCAAAGCAGGGATCTCATTCCAGTTATTGGGCCCGAAACAGGCGATGCCAAAGCAGGGATCTCGTTCCAGTCATTGTGCCCGAAACAGGCGATGCCAAAGCAGGGACCAGCCTCTCATTACAGTCATTGTGTCCGACCGGCAGCGCCACGACAGGGTGCTACGAGATCGTGCGCAGCGCCACGACAGAGTGCTACGAGATCGTGCGCAGCGCCACGACAGAGTGCTACGAGATCGTGCGCAGCGCCACGACAGGGTGCTACGAGATCGTGCGCAGCGCCACGACAGGGTGCTACGAGATCGTGCGCAGCGCCACGACAGTGTGCGTCACCATTAGCCCATTGTACATTCACGTGCTCGTCTTTTGAGGGGTTCCTTCTTGCCCTCAACTGCGAGAGTATAAAAACAGCTGCCCCCGGACGCCAAAAGGAGGGCTCCGATTTCTTCTGTTGAGTGAAGTGCTCTCCCGTCTCTCTACTTCGGTCAAACCTGACCACCAACTCTTTGCGATGTTAAAATAAACAAGTTGTTTTGTTGTTACCAGTCGACTCTTGCTTTGCCGGGACCTTCGGATGCTTCCAGTTGTACCCCAGGCCGCCAGGCCAACGCTACCCTTGGGGCTTGCGACCCAGGTACAACCACGGGCGTCAGCGCCGAGTTCCCAACAGATCGTACAAGCAGTCGGATCCCAAACATCTGGTTGCCAGCGGTGAGATCGCCTACGACTTCAAACAACGGTCTGCCAGCGGCGAGATCGCGACAACGGAGGCCAGCAGCAAAGAGATGCAGTTGACAGTATGCTGAGCAGCTCAACGACGATCCGGGAGCAGTGCAACGAGCCCTGTGTGACGACTGGTTGCCTGCAGCGGAACGACTGCGCGGAATTCCTGCCTGCGAGGTTTGGTGAGTGCGGGACTTTCTTCTTCTGAGCTTTGCCAGGCTTTTGTTAGTGTCAGAAACAGAGCTGGTAATTGTGGTTGTCGTTGCTGCCGGGTTAGTTTGCGGCAAGACAATAGTAAGCAGTAGAGAAAGCAGCATTCAGAGCAGCCATGGATTTGAAGTCGTTGCGCAAACCGAAATTGTTGGAGCTTGCAAGAGAGTTGGGTCTGGATGTCTCAGACAAACTCAGAAAACCAGAACTGCTAACGGCTATTCTTGAGTTAGAGGCTGAGGATGACGAGCTGTCGGAATGCCTTGAGACTATTGAGGAGAGGTCAAAAAGACAGGAGCGCGAACTTAAAGAGCAAAAAGAGAAATATGAGCGCGAACTTAAAGAGCAAAAAGAGAAACAGGAGCGCGAACTTAAAGAACAGAAAGAGCGAGAGCAACAAGAGCGTGACCGTCAACACGCTTTGGAAATGAAGCGTCTTGAGGTAGAAATGGAACGCGCTCGTAATGGAAGTCAGGCACACGGTGCAGGAGAACGCGTATTGTTCAAAATGACTGACCTGATGCGGCCGTTTAAGCTTGGAGAGGACATTGGTTTGTTCCTGGTTAACTTTGAGCGAACGTGCGAGAAGCAGGGGTTCTCTCGGGAAACGTGGCCACAGCGCTTGCTCACTTTGTTACCCGGCGAGGCGGCCGACGTAGTCGCTCGCTTGGATAGAGAGGAGGCAGAGGATTTCGACATAGTGAAATCGAGTCTTCTAAAAAAGTACCGGCTGTCTGCGGAGGCGTTCCGTCGGAAGTTTCGGGAAAATGAGAAAGGCAAAAGTGAGTCATATACAGAGTTTGCGTATAGGCTTATGTCGAACATGCAGGAGTGGCTCAAAGAAGAGAAAGCGTTTGGTGACCACGATAAAGTTCTGCAGTGTTTCGGGCTAGAACAGTTTTATAATCGGTTACCGGAGAACGTGCGATACTGGGTCTTGGATAGGCCAGACGTTTGTACGGTGGCTAAAGCCGCTGAGCTAGCCGAGGAGTTTGTGACGCGTCGGGCTCGCGGAGCTAAGGACGGTCAAAAGGGTGAATTTGGCTCGAAGTTCGAGAGGCCGAAGTTCACACCCATGAGAGCAAAGGGGAACACGCGTAGTGCGGATGCGAGTGGAAGCAGTGCGACCGAACCTAAGGAGACGGCGGCAGCCGAGGCCGAACGCAGAAAGCGGTTCGAGATGAGGCGAGCGGGCGTTTGTTATACGTGCCAGAAGCCGGGTCACTTTTCGGCGCAGTGTCCGGAAACGACACCAAAAGTTGTGTTTTTTTCAATAGGCAGCACTGACGAGAACATGAAGCTTCTCGAGCCTTACATGCGAGACCTCCTCGTGAACGGGAAAGAGTGCCGAGTGCTTCGCGATTCCGCAGCTACGATGGATGTAGTTCACCCGTCTTACGTAGAACCCCATATGTTCACGGGCGAGTGCGCGTGGATCAAGCAAGCCGTGGAAGCTCATAGCGTGTGTCTGCCAGTAGCAAAGGTGCTTATTGAAGGACCTTTCGGAGCGCTTGAGACAGAGGCGGCAGTGTCATCTATGCTGCCACCCCAGTACCCGTACCTATTTTCAAACAGGTCCGATCACCTCCTGCGCGAGAAGGGGCTTTTGTTTGGTGAAGCTAGTGTTCAGGCCTTAACCAGATCGAAGGTTCGGGAGCTCGCTGCAAAGGCGGTAGTTGCGGGGCCGACGTTATCAAACAACGAAAAAGGGTCAGAGGCGCAGCAAGCTGATATTCAGAGCACGCCCGAACTGAATAGACTTGAGTCTGTAACGTTAAAGGCGCCAGATACTGGAGAGGAAACGCCCGACGCGGGAAAGTTAGAAGAGCTATCTACTGATTTGCTCATCGCACCTACGTCAGACGGACTTGATAGGTTGCTAAAAGTCAGCCGGTCGGCTTTGATAGCCGAGCAAAAAAAGGATGGCAGCTTGGAAAACGTGCGCTGCAATGTCAAAGAAGGTATCGCCAGGAAAACTGCGCGTTTTGTGGAAAGAGGTGGAGTCCTGTACCGGAAGTATCTAGACCGCAGAGGAGTGGAGTTCGATCAGCTGGTCGTGCCTCAATGCTATCGTCAGGATCTGTTGCGCTTGTCACACGGGGGTTCGTGGTCCGGACACCTAGGAGTTAAGAAAACTAAGGACCGTCTCTTGCAAGAGTACTATTGGCCAGGGTGTTTTCGGGATGCAGACCATTTCGTGAGGACATGTGACACTTGTCAGCGGGTGGGCAAACCAGGGGACAAATCGAGGGCGCCGTTGAAATTGGTACCTATCATTACGGAGCCTTTTAGACGGCTCGTTATTGATACTGTGGGACCTCTGCCGGTAACAGCCACGGGGTACAGACACATTTTGACTGTGATCTGCCCAGCGACAAAGTTCCCTGAAGCAGTGCCGCTTAAAGAACTCAGCTCAGTTGAGATAGTTAATGCACTACTGTCCATATTTGCGCGAGTTGGTTTTCCTGCGGAAATCCAATCAGATCAGGGCACAGTGTTTACTAGCGCTTTGACGACAACTTTTCTCGAAAGGTGTGGGGTAAAGCTGTTACACAGCTCAGTGTACCACCCACAGTCGAATTCCGTTGAGAAGCTCCACTCCGTCATGAAGCGCGTGTTGAGAGCCTTGTGTTTTGAACATCGAACTGACTGGGAGCTGTGTCTGCCTGGGGTGATGTTTGCTTTAAGGACCGCGCCGCATGCGGCTACGGGGTTTTCGCCAGCTGAACTGGTGTACGGTCGCTCGCTTCGATCTCCGCTTCGCATGCTTCGAGAATCATGGGAAGGTAGGGGCGACGACCCAGTCGTGGTGGAGTACGTGCTTAAGCTCCTCGAACGCTTAAGAAGGGCACAGGAGTTGTCAGGTGAAGCAATGACAAAGGCCCAGCAGAGGGCCAAGGTTTATTATGATCGGACAGCCAGGGCCCGTCGTTTTGAGGTTGGCGATGAGGTCATGATATTGCGCACATCGCTAAACAACAAACTAGACGTGCAGTGGGAGGGCCCAGCACGAATTGTTCAGAAACTGTCGGAAGTTAACTACGTGGTAAGTCTGCCAGGAAAGCGGAAAGCACAGCAAGTTTACCACTGTAATCTGCTCAAACCTTATAGACAAAGGGAAGCAGTGGTGTGCATGATGGTAAACGTTCCTGAAGAGCTTCCGGTCGAGCTTCCGGGACTAGGCTCAGTGACGAACAGGGAAGACACCGGTCAAGTCATTAGTGACCTTATCAGTAAAGCACCGCTGTCGCCCGAGCAGAAAACCGAACTACACCAGCTATTACAAGAGTTTCAAGGTCTGTTCTCTGAGAGGCCTGGTAGGACTTCGGTACTTACTCATGATATAGAACTTACCTCCACAGAGCCAGTACGATCCAAGGCGTATCGGGTGTCACCCCGCCAGAGCGATATTATGGAGGCTGAGGTAAAGAAAATGCTACAGCTCGGTGTTATTGAGGCAGGTGAGAGTGATTATACCTCCCCTTTGATTTTAGTTGAGGTACCGGGCAAGGAACCTCGTCCTTGCGTCGACTACCGCAGGCTTAATTCCATCACTAAGGATCAAATTTATCCGATCCCTAACATCGAGGAGCGCCTTGAGAAAGTTAGTAGCGCTCAGTTTATTTCCACCCTAGATCTTGTCAGGGGTTATTGGCAGGTTCCACTTACAGAAGAGGCTAGTAGGTATGCGGCGTTCATTTCACCAATGGGAACATTCCGTCCTAAAGTGTTGAGTTTTGGTTTGAAGAACGCGCCATACTGTTTTTCAAGCCTCATGGATAAAGTGTTGCGGGGACAGCAAGAATTCGCTTTACCGTATCTAGACGACGTAGCGATATTCTCCGCATCCTGGTCGGAGCATATGACACACTTGCGGGCAGTGCTAACCCGCCTGCGCGAAGCGGGCTTGACAGTCAAGGCTCCTAAGTGCCAGATAGCACAGGCCGAGGTTGTCTACCTCGGTCACGTGATTGGTCAGGGTCGTCGCCGCCCCTCTGAAATAAAAGTGGCCGCTGTGCGAGACTTTCCGCAACCGCGCACAAAGACCGATATTCGGTCGTTCTTAGGTGTCGCCGGCTACTATCAGAGGTACATCCCTAGGTACTCTGATATCGCGGCTCCCCTGACGGATGCTCTAAGAAAGACAGAGCCTCAAACAGTCGTCTGGGACGAGACCAAGGAAAGAGCTTTTAGCGCCCTAAAGAGTGCCCTAACAAGCCAGCCTGTGCTACGATCGCCAGACTATACAAAAGGGTTCATTGTTCAGTGCGATGCTAGTGAGCGAGGCATGGGCGTTGTACTGTGCCAACGGGAAAATGGAGAAGTAGAACACCCCGTCCTGTATGCTAGTCGTAAGCTGACCAGTCGTGAGCAGGCGTATAGCGCCACCGAGAAAGAGTGTGCATGTCTCGTGTGGGCCGTTCAGAAATTGTCATGCTATCTAGCCGGCTCGAGGTTTATCATTGAGACGGATCACTGCCCTCTCCAATGGCTGCAGACCATCTCTCCCAAAAATGGCCGCCTCCTGCGCTGGAGCCTCGCTTTACAACAATATTCCTTTGAGGTACGTTACAAAAAGGGGAGTCTCAACGGTAACGCCGATGGCTTAAGTCGAAGCCCCTAACGTAGGAATCAGCCTCAAAATTGTTTGTTACTGATGTTTTTCTTCCTGAGGCAGGATTTTTTTTTAACATATTGCTTTTGTTTAGTGTTTCAAAGTGATGATATGCTTTCTAGTGCAATTTTTCAATTTGTGGACGCGTTCTGAGTGATGCTAGACTACTGTAAGGAACTAGGCAGTGGTCTAAAAAGGGGAAAGAGCCTGGCAGGGCTTAGTGAGGGTTGTGCCGTGCTTGCTGACTGAGCGGTTGAGTTTTCAGCGTAGTTCTAACGCTTGCCGGGAACGAGAACAAAAATGTGAACTCTCCCGAAGTCACTTTGCAGTGTCCCGTGCGAACCTGAACGAGAGAACGAGGCCTTCTCTGTGCGCTGCGCTCAAGAAACGTCAAGGGACGCCCGACTTCGGTTATGAGCATCATCGAGCGACATCCCTCCGGACAGCGGATGCAGTCCCCTGTCCATCGGGATCTCCTTCCCCCGGCGGGGCGGTCTGTTGCGTTTCGCCTGCGACACGTGGTTTTGCCGGCGCGACTGCGGCGGGCGGCAGACATTTTGGCCCGATCGTCGTCGCCGCAACACTCATCGCCAGGTGTTTCCAGGCGCGTCTGCGGCGATGCGACCGCCTAGGGATCCTCCTCGCATTCCAGTCATTGTGCCCGAAACAGGCGATGCCAAAGCAGGGATCTCATTCCAGTTATTGGGCCCGAAACAGGCGATGCCAAAGCAGGGATCTCGTTCCAGTCATTGTGCCCGAAACAGGCGATGCCAAAGCAGGGATCTCATTCCAGTTATTGGGCCCGAAACAGGCGATGCCAAAGCAGGGATCTCGTTCCAGTCATTGTGCCCGAAACAGGCGATGCCAAAGCAGGGACCAGCCTCTCATTACAGTCATTGTGTCCGACCGGCAGCGCCACGACAGGGTGCTACGAGATCGTGCGCAGCGCCACGACAGAGTGCTACGAGATCGTGCGCAGCGCCACGACAGAGTGCTACGAGATCGTGCGCAGCGCCACGACAGGGTGCTACGAGATCGTGCGCAGCGCCACGACAGGGTGCTACGAGATCGTGCGCAGCGCCACGACAGTGTGCGTCACCATTAGCCCATTGTACATTCACGTGCTCGTCTTTTGAGGGGTTCCTTCTTGCCCTCAACTGCGAGAGTATAAAAACAGCTGCCCCCGGACGCCAAAAGGAGGGCTCCGATTTCTTCTGTTGAGTGAAGTGCTCTCCCGTCTCTCTACTTCGGTCAAACCTGACCACCAACTCTTTGCGATGTTAAAATAAACAAGTTGTTTTGTTGTTACCAGTCGACTCTTGCTTTGCCGGGACCTTCGGATGCTTCCAGTTGTACCCCAGGCCGCCAGGCCAACGCTACCCTTGGGGCTTGCGACCCAGGTACAACCACGGGCGTCAGCGCCGAGTTCCCAACAGATCGTACAAGCAGTCGGATCCCAAACACCACGCATATTAGTCACAAACTCAATGCCTGTCTCGTGGCTTGCAGCGCTCGAGAAGCAGCACTTGCGAAGCTTGTCGTTTTCAAGAAGAGAGAGGCGATTTCAAGTTTGCGAACACTGAGCGAACAAAGCAGCCTGTAATTCAGCCAAGTCTCGTATTCTTGTATGGCTTTCCTCTCCGCACTCTCTGTAATGTGGCGAGTGGGACGCTATTGCTTTCGCCTGCAAGAGCACCTTTTACTCTGTTAAGGTATAGCGCGACAGAGGTGCACAACGAGGCTAGAAAATAGTGTCGTTATCCTTTCTCTCTATGCACTTTCTCGCAATCTGATAAATCGTATAAGCAGGACGTAGGTAAAAACAAAAGGCCCTCTCCTTTGCGACCACGACATCTACCTTTCAGCAACCGTGGTATAACGTCCTGACGTTGTGACGCAGCCGTTTAACGCATGATGCTGCTGGCTGCAAGCCACGTTTATGTAGCACGGTCGTCACTTCTCACGGAAGAAATTATTTTAAAAATGTTCTTTGGAAGCACACTACATACTAGTAAGCGAAGAAGAAACATCCACTGCTAATGTGAGCTGGTGATCTTTCACACGGGGCACAAACACATTAAGGTGTAGTGGAATCACGTGCACTTTCTTTAGATTTGAACTGTCGGACAATTGCTTTCCAAGCAAGGAATATTGGAAACATTAATGGTGTTTTCATTTATGTGACCTATTTAGGTGTCCGTATGAGCTTTCTTATTTGCTTTTTTGAATTACGCTGGTGATTGTGTGGTATATTTACGCTTGTTTTTCGTTTCCATTAATATGTGCTCATAATACATGGAAAGGAAAAGGCGGCGGCCACGCATAGGCGCCAACGTCGCCTAGCAATAACATATGCGCAGAACAGCCATAGTGTTCGCCGCGTCGCCAAATTCACCAGCTGCTGCCTTAATACAAACATCGATGAAACTAAATGTACATCGCTCAGACGTAACACTTAGCTTTTTTTTTAATGGTATTGTCGTTGTTTGTTAGACTCTATGCATGTTGATACACATCCTATAGTCGTCAACAGAATGTAGTACAAGTGTCCCGCTACAGCTCTGTCCATTTCCCGTACACCTATGCTCGCATCCCGTGAAAGCTTCGAACCAACGAGGTTTCTTCGCGCTCTCTGTCTCCGCGCCGAGAATACCTTGTCGACTCTCCCGTCACCGACCGCGTTACAAAACAGCAATAACCGATGTGAAACGACGAAAGTATAGTTCCGCAACGTTTGACAATTGCGGCTCCTCTGATTCTCGGCCATTTCCTTACAAGAATCAAAGAGAAAGTAGTTGCGCACCAAAATCGATCAAGAAAAGAGGGAGAGAAAGAAAAGCAGGAACGGAGAAGGCGTCGCGCGAACGTGTGAAAAGCTCCTTGACGCTTCCGGCCACGTGGAAACTGCTCAGGCGCGTTTATTTCGCTCCACCGCCCACTCCACCTGGAACGGCGCCAAATCCTTTCCGCTGGTTCTCCTTGAACCGTACCGCGGAACGTGCTTAGTGGCTGCCAAACAGTGGCTTGACGGTGGTTACTGGCGAGTTTGCGCCGGCGTCATTGATTGCGAAGCGGTGACATTTGGGACTAAACTCCAAGACTACACTTGTCCGCATATGATCCTAACGCGCGGACGAGAGTCGAACTCGAAACGCGGGCACTCCTCCACGGACTACTGCGCGTATAAGAACTATCTACTCCATCTTTAACTCCAGTTTATAACTCCAGTTTATAACAGCAGTGTCTTACCAGTACTCACGTACGGGGCAGAAACCTGGAGGCTTACGAAAAGGGTTCTACTTAAATTGAGGACGACGCAACGAGCTATGGAAAGAAGAATGATAGGTCTAACGTTAAGGGATAAGAAAAGAGCAGATTGGGTAAGGGAACAAACGCGAGTTAATGATATCTTAGTTGAAATCAAGAAAAAGAAATGGGTATGGGCAGGACAGGTAATGAGGAGCGAAGATAACCGATGGTCACTGAGAGTTATGGAATGGATTCCAAGGGAAGGGAAGCGTAGCAGAGGGCGGCAGAAAGTTAGGTGGGCGGATGAGATTAAGAAGTTTGCAGGGACAACATGGCCACAATTAGTACATGACCGGGGTAGTTGGAGAAGTATGGGAGAAGCCTTTGCCCTGCAGTGTGCTTAACCAGGATGATGATGATGATGATGATGATGATGACTCCATCTTACAAACTATGCACGGTGCAGCAAAAGCCATGGGCCGCGCCAGCCTGCTAGAAAAGATAAACAGAACGAGCTACCCTCTACCGTGCGCCTCTGATCACCCTTTGCACGACACCGACTGACTGGAAGCTCTACGGAAGGATAAGTAACTCATAATGGACGAGCTCCACTCCCTTCTATGAAAGGGGCAGCTGGCCTTCGTTAGCAATTGGGTGGCATCAGCCATGGCCTTTGCTGCACAGTCCATAGTTGGTAAAATGGAGTAAGCTGTGAAGGCACTTCGCCTAAAAGTGCTCAAGATCAGTTTTCTTTGTACAGCAAGTGAAAAAATACGTATATAGAGTGATATACACATTATATCTTTCGGCCCATTGCTTTCGCGGTACTGCGCGTACAAATACTGGCTGTAAATCGCTCTGCAGTATATGGCCGCACGAGTTTTCTAGTGTTTCTACCGCTTGCCGTTAAAACTGTGTGGCTATAATACGCTGTAATTAGCCCTGCAAGAGATGAGAAGGAAACGATGACCAAATACTCGGTCTATTATCTTCGCTAAAGTAATGCAGTTCGTTCTGATTTCTATATTAACAGACTCCACATTATTCGGCAACTCTCCTAAAACCATGAGTATACAGTTATGGTGCCGTTGTTCGCACACGCATTATTTTTGCTCCATTGCCTGTAACTATTTTTTCGTCAATTGTGTGGCGATATTCTTTCCTTTGTCATCGAGATGAGACCTACACTTACTGAAATAAGCTTAAATCAGACTCATTGTTATGTCAACATGGTGACCGCATATCATACAATTACACTACGACAATACAAATTTGCGCAAATCCACAAAAATTGTTTCCGTTTTCAATGGACAACCCTACCCTCTCAACATTCCATGCAGAACACATATGAAAATACTCACCTCCATTGACTTCACATGTGAGCGTCAGTGATTCGCCTTCTCGATAAGGGCCGGCCACCTTGTTCACTTTGTTGCCAAATTTGTCTCTGATGACGGGTGTCTCCGGGGGAACTGCAAAGCAGATGTAGCAGATGGCACGTTAGAAAATAGAAGAGGCAAGGAAAGGATCAAATGTGTAGAAACAAATTATTATTATTATTATTATTATTATTATTATTATTATTATTATTATTATTATTATTATTATTATTATTATTATTATTATTATTATTATTATTATTATTATTATTATTATTATTATTATTATTATTATTATTGTTGTTGGTATTATTATTATTTTACTTTATATAGACACCATACAGGGAGAAAAGATGCACAAGGAGATAAAGAAAGGAATACTATCGCAGAGTATGATCATTACAGGTGAGAGTCCAGTTGACACGGTCAAGAATAATGCCAACACAGCTATACTGCTACCGTACTACATGCTGTTTCATATCGCGTTAAAGCACGACCTTTCGGCAAACAAAATATTATTAAACGTAGTTTGAGCAAGATCAGTTTGCTGCAACTTGCTCGGCAGCGCACAGCGAGAACTGTTGATAGTCGGACATTCTAACAGCAGGTGCTCAAGCGTTTCGCCGTTATGTCCACAAGCCGGTCACGATGGGCTCGGCGCGCATCCTTGTCGGTGAAATAGATGTGCTACAGACAGCGAAGCATTCATCGCTTGTTTGCCGTCGAGAGAGACCGAGGCAGGTGGAGGTAAAGCTCACGCTATATCGACGTCACGCATATGGGAAGTGCATGATCCTCAGAGGGCTATTGGCCACTTGCGTAGATGAAGTCGGCCCTATAGCGTTATGCTGCACGTCAGGTCAGCATTGCTTGCATGTGCCGCATTTTCTACGAGTGACTGCAGAAGACGTTACCGTAGTAACTTTCATTACTGCTCGCATTACTGAGAATAATCGATCAAGATTAATAAACGCAGATTTATTGATCGTTCGTCCCGAGTACCCAACGTTGCGGTCGGGATATCACCCAGTGTTCCTTGACGCGATTTTAATCACTGCGGCTGCGCTTGCCCCAGTTACATTAAACATTAAATTACATTAAATTGCTTACGAAAGGCGGGAGATCGAACTTTGACATATAGAAAGGCGCAGAGTTTGGTCGCAGGCGTTAAGGCGTCTTGCGATCATAACGGCCTGTTTAAACCGCGCCTCGAGCATCAGTTAGAAATATCTCGATTACTGATGCTGGCGTATACGATACGTATGTATAGATAAGCCGGCTGTTCATATTTTCGATTCCGTTGAACCAGCGAAGCAAATATTTAATGCCTCCAGGTTACATTGGAAATCACGGTAAACCGTTTGTTCTTAGTTTGGTCGGTCGACCTAACGCTATAGAAGCCTCAGTTCTTAGCCGTCGCTGTTCTTTCACCACAACTAGCAGCCAACACGATAATAGCGCATTTCATTCGGCTTGTTGGTGGGTCGTTGTAAATACATAAAATACTACTAGACGAGGACAGAGGTGAGGATGAACGTAACGACTCGTCTCATTCTCGCGTGTCTTGGCTTTATCGCTCTGTACACACTTACTGTTCACTCTTAATATCGTTCCACACAAATTCCACCTAATAAGCGCTACAGTTTTCCAGATGTGTTCGACTCAGTGAAATCTATCTAGAACGAGATAGAATTTTTATGCAGTAGCAGTGGCAATAAGTCTTACAGAATGATAACCGGACGTCCAAGGACATCTATTCAACATAGGCTCAACTTAGTGAGGTGAACTTTTCTTTTTTTTTTGCAAATATGTCCCGTTTACTAAGCTAAGTTGAAGCTATATTAGACAGTTTTAGTATTGCGTCACTTTATTGAGTCACTTTATTGCGAAAGTGCCATCCATACCCGAACCTTATTTTTGTAAAAGAACGTTAAGCAAGAGGGTGTTTAGGCTCGCTGTACTCTTCTTTTGGCGCAATGTTTAGAACGTGAAAGAATGATTTTAATTATATTTCTTCTGACTTCACTATCTCTCCTCTCTCGTCTCTTTTTTTTTTTTCACGTTCTAAAGAAACTACCAAAACACAAAACAAGAATGAAAATTCTTGGCCATGGGCCTACACTGACATCTCCACGAGCCGCTATAAAGGTGCTGCGTCGTTTCCTCAAGGATGTCGGATTGGTGCGACAAATGGTGGCAGTGCGACACCGTGCACCACGCAACGTACGTCTCTGTGGGACATTGGCACTGTACGGACATGTGGCGCCTTCGCAGACTGTACGACAGCGCCCGCACGGACACATTTAAGTTGTTTCTTATCCGCCTTCGTCTTCGCTCGCCTTTCGTACTCTTTTTCTCCTTTCCCAGTTCAGGGTAGCCAATCGGAGATATCATCTGGCTCCCTGTCTTTCCTTTTCTTTTACCTCCCTTTCTCTCTCTGTACATGGCGTGTCGCCCGGCTGCTATTAAATGTAGAATATCTAGAAAATACTGACAGTTTTTCGTGTCGCATTTCCTTTTAATGGCGCTCCCCGCAGACACTTAAAGGGGGTAATCTAAGTCGAGCGAGTCCATTGTAGAGGAGCCATCAGACGGGAATCGCTAACATCTACCACATGTTGTCTCGCGGGACAATTACCAAATGTTTGCACTCGTTCGAACACACTGCCCCTTAAGCTGGCTGGTAGGCGTGTAGAGCGAACTGCGTCGTGACAGCAGCAAATGCTCGTGGTACCTACCTATGCATATGCTGTCGAAACCAGATCGATTATCGATATGGTTTGTGGATGGAATTGTGGATCTGGTTTGTGATGTGGATGGAAACCACATCGGGCCTTCCCAATGTGGGCAAAAAAAAAAAGAAAAAGAAATATGCTTGCCAAAAGAAGACGCAGAAAACGAGCAAACAATAGTCCAGATGCGCCGGTATAGGCAGCAGTACTGCGCTGAGATATTCCATCTCGCACTGCATTATATACGCGCATTAAGACCCTTTTATCTCCAGTCCGAACTAGCACGCCCTGGCGGTTGCTTCACCGCGGCACATTAGACTGTAACCAGGCCAAGTCATGTCAGTTTCTTTCTTTCTTTCTTTCTTTCTTTCTTTCTTTCTTTCTTTCTTTCTTTCTTTCTTTCTTTCTTTCTTTCTTTCTTTCTTTCTTTCATGGCAGCGTCCTATACGTTTTTATGGTTGACCCGCAATTTCTTCGGATGTCTTTGTTTTCTGATTGAGTCCCCACAGGAAACACGCACTCCGGATTGAACGGCGGCAGAAAGAAACATTAGCGTGGAGACCACTTGAAAACCGTACGGTGAGCGGTGTGGGCTCAAGAACGCGTGCGAGGCGAAGTCTCCGCAATAAGAAGCCATCGCAGTATCGGCCGCTAGACTGAGCGGAGTCGCCGCCTGGCCGACACTACTTCAACCACTCATTGTGCAGATGGTGTGCCGCATTGTCTGCCAGCTATCACGTGTTTCCGTGCGCGCTTACGGAGTGCATATTCCCTAAACACTGTTTGGCAGGTGGTTGCAGCGCAGTCGTAAGTGCTGGTTCCCATTTTTCTGATGATGTACAGACGCATTTGACCTTCCACTGTAGATGTTGCGCTGTGATGAATTCGTGCCAGGTGACTGCGCGTGTCGAGCGCCCGATGTGTGATCGTTGCACCCTCCGTTTCGCGATGCCATTTAAATTTTGTCTCCGCTTAACGTTTGGAGCACATCAGAAAACGCATTTTAAGTCATTACAAGGAAATGAAATGGTCGCAGCGAGAGGTGAGTGCTGCGGCTTAACGGCTTTGTGTTCCGTGCTGGCGATTACGCAATCTTTGTGACAGCACAAAACATGAAGTGACGTGAGTATCACCTAATGGTAGAAAAAAAGGTATCTTAATGTAGCTAAGTACTCAAATTGTGCCGTGGGGTACACTTAATCTAGGGCGTATAATCACGTGACTGTCGCTTAGTGGTTTCACCGACAGACTTATCTGCGTCTGAGGCTCCGTTTTATTTCCTGGCGATGAACCTAGTACGAATAAAAAAAATTTACTTTGGAAGTGAATTGCGGCACTTTGCTACTTTAATCTTCTGTTATAGAAACAAAGTGAAATTGGAGCATTAAATTAGGCGCATGTGCGATATGCCCGTTACACTGATTTGCCGGTGATTACTAGCGTACACATTTGGTTAACGTTCTTAGCTTGATGAAAAGTAGCGGCGACCCTTTACCTAAATAAAGGACAGAAAATATTTTTTTCGACCTTAATTTCTCGCCCTTCTCGCCCTCAAATAAAAGAAAACACAAAGAACTTCGAACTTTTTTGTGGCACTGTCGTTCTCGTGACCATGGCAACACAGAAATCGTGCTTAAATGCGATGTTTCTACCGCCACCGCGATAGAAATAACTGCAATGAAACAACGCAGAAATCGTGCTAGCGACGCACAGCACCCAGTCACATCGCTTGTTTCCTGATCATAGTAGTCGTTTAGGGCTTCACAAGAAAAAAAATCCTTACAATCGAAAAAGTAAAGTGCTCATTAAAAGTTAAGACGTTCTCAGGCTTTCTTTAAAAAGAAACAATGCAAAGCTAGCAGAAAATCGTGCCTTAGTACCGTTGCGCAACAGGAACGCCAAGAGAGTGGAACGCAATCATAACAAAGAGAAAAGCACCAAAGAAGTGTCGAAGCAGACTGTGTCTGAGAGTCAGTCCTCCGTCGAATGACAGTTTCCGCTTCTTTCACGCAAACTAAGAATGCGCGGCGCGTTTCGTGGAAAAGAAAATGTTGAACTGGAGGGCATTACACTACCAGTTCATTGCAGCCAGCGTGTTTTCTTAGCGCACAATCGGCTGAAATCGGCGGCAGCGAAGCGCCACAGTGCGTATTTCTATGAGCTCCGCCGACTGCACATCGGCAATAACGCGGTGAAGGTGCTGCCACCTACAGCTCGATCTCGCGGCGAAACTCTCGCTTTACCCACTTTAGCAGGGCGTTCAAAGTGTTGGCGGTATTGGTGCAGCCTGGTTTTAATTCGAAGCATTTATGCTCGAGTCAACCTAGTTTTATTTTTAATCTTTTCTTTGCGAAGCTCGTCTTGTTCCGTGAACGTGGGAGCTGCGGCCTGGCTCTTTGTCCCTTGTCAAATAAGACCAACCAATCACAGCTCAGCACGCACGACGCGCGCGCCACTGGGTTCGCTGCAGCACCACCAGGGGCCGTATAGCGTAAAACTATTCCACTATGTTTTTATTCCAATCTCCTGACGTCAAATTTGCGTAACCGCTGACGGAAGCACCGGGCGGTCACCCGCAGGGTTGTCTGAACAGGCTAATCAAACACCCTGCTCGTTCATAGGAGGTCACTTTTGTTTGCTTGAAAAACGAATAACATTGCCTACACTGCGCGGCTTATCTTATCTAATTGGTTGACAAGAGGCGAGGAGCACGCTCAAGTGGAGAGGGCTTCAGAGGGGCTGACCCAGTGCAGTGAAAGTCAATAACCGGATGAAGAGGATGGTGCCGGCGTCTGCGATTGGTCCGCTTTCCCTTACTTAGCTTGCGGTGGCTGGTCGAAAATCGCGGCGGCACGCAACGGAAGCTTAAGAATGACGCTAAAACGGATCCTCAGCAAAGAAGAGTTAGCAGAATGAGGTCGTAAACTTGCCGAAAGTGCTCGAAAACGTTACACGGCCACGCAAGAAGTTTTATTATACGCAAATAAACCTATGCTCTCCGGAAGATGCGAGTACCCAGCGGCTGAGCGATCGACGGCAGCCATCTTTTATTCCTTTCGGAACGGGGCAGCCTGCGGCTATTCAGAAGAAAATTCAGTTTTATTCGGCACATTAATGTATATTTAATGCGTACACGTCACTTTGACGCGGAGAGTTCTTGCGGTTTTGTGACGTCGCGTGACAGGCAGGTGAAGTTGGTGCAGCCCGAAAAGTTTTGACCAATAGCCGGTGGTTAAGGGCGAAAAGGCGTCGAATCAGAAATAACTATTTTTTTTTCTTTTTTTGGTCAAATCATGCATAATCAGTGTGTACACGTCATATCAAATGGGGAGCTATCGCGGTTTTCGTCACGTCGCGTGGCCGACAGGTGAGGTGGGGGAGGTCCAGAAAAGTTTTTGACCAATCGCGGAGGGCTGATTGCAGAATTGGAATAGAAAAGTTTAGAACTGTTTTACGTTATAGCGCCACCAGGTGGCGCGTGCCTCCGCGCGTCCGCGGCGCCAGCCATGCGGGAGAAAGACAAAAGTGGCAGGCCTGTGCGGCAGACGCAGCACTGTCTCTGCGTAAGCTGGAGGAGCGCCTCCGTAGGAGTTCCCCTATCAGCAGCACGCACAAGAGGGTTCGTGCCTTGCGAGGAGGCGCCGACCGTGTAACGAAGAACAAACAAAGGTCGGGAGATCACGCGGCGCACATGCCGCGTCCCTTGACCCGTGGCACAATACGATGCAGTCGACGATTATAATTTATTTGCATCGCCTTTGAAACGAGGCAGCGACAGTCGCCCAGACTGCTTGAGTTGGCCAGGTCTAGCTACGTGCAACTGCTACATGTTGACGATGCGCGGCGCGCATCTCACATCGCGTGACAAATGGCACGATGCGATCCAAATGATGAAGATTATAATGACGATGATTATTTATTGGCATCCCCTTTGACAGTGACAAACAGCTAATTAGTCAAGTGTTCCACGAAAATTCGTCTGGCGAGCAAGCATACTGGTTCCAAAAAAAAAAAAACATGCGCAAGCGAAGAATAAAAGAAAAATAAAAAACATGACGTTTCGGGCCCCGTACGGTTCCCTTGATCACAATGAGGATATAAGCATTGGCGCGCGTTATTTTCGGGTTAGAAAGCGCAGCGTGCGGGTGTATATTTCGGGAATATTATGCCGCGTTCTGTTTCTCGTGCGTCTAGTTGATTGAATGTAGTAAGATATTAAAAGCAAACTGGTGGATAAGTGCTTCTGGGTTGCGATATTGGCTGCCGAGTCCCAGTCACTGCTGTGCCCGGTTAAATGGCGATGTCCCGCTAGGGTGTTCGAGGCTGTGTGGCCCTCGGCGACGTCATTCATGTGGTATTTCAAGTACCGTTTAAAATTTTCGCCCTCGCCGATGCACGACATGCCACACTCCTTGCATGGTATCTTTCAGATCACTCCCGGGTAGTCCGTTTGTTTCAAAGGGTCTTTTGCGCGAACCAGTTGTTGGCCAAATTAATTAACCTGCTTGATTTAATCAGCTATGCCACAGATGTTTTCCATTCTAGTGTTTTTTATACATCTTAATTTTCTTTTTCTTTAAGATGAAGTTGCGCGTCACGCCAAGCCTGTGCGCAACCGGAGAGCGTACGTTGAGAGAGCAGGTGGCAAATCGGCGATGCCGGTGGAGCAGTGCAAAGCAACTTTTGATGATTGTGTCAAGGCGATGTTGTTCGAGTTTATGCGATTCGTCAAGCAGTGCTCGATCTGGGTTTGCGGTGGCGTGGCAAAACGTGAAGTCGTCTTCAGCGTTGTCGCTGTGAATGCCATAAAGTGAAGAGGCTAGACTTGTGAGGGTCTTCGCCGTGCAGCCGCCGGGCCGCATTTTCGGCTGACCGATGCTGATGTTGCTCGCGTAACAGTTCTCGTGCCAGATTTTCGGCAGCACGCACATGAGGGTCTCGGCGGTGAACTTATTGGGCCGTATTTTCAGCAGCACGTACTAGTGGGTCTTTCACGGCCAAGCCCTTCTTGTGTCCTTTTCTCGACAACGAACTAAACTGTCCCCCCGGCGTCGACCTGAGGCTTGCCCTGCTCTCTGCGCAGTGATCTGCTGAGCCCGACGTTCTGTTGAGCTTCTAGTCTCTGTCTATGTCACTTCGCGCTGCAATTCAAGATCATGTTATCGCACCAACTCGCCCAACTTTGTATCCTTTTGCATTATGTGTAGTTTACTCCAACCTCACTAAGGTGCAGGGGTTACAGAAAGTATCGAGATACAACATATTATTGATGTAAATAAGTTTTTAGATCGTTTCTGATATTAGCCTCTAATCTCTCGACAATGCTTTATTTTTACTTCTTGAAGTGATATGTGCTTATGCAGGCATCAATACAGATAAATGACATGTAAATGATACATTAATTGCTGCATGAGCTCATGCGAACCTGTCTGAAAGAAAAAGAAGGAACAGTCACAAAGTACATGCAAACCGCGCGTAGTGCGCCAAGTTAGGAGAAAGGCAAGCGAAATAGTTCGTACAAAACTTTCTTTTAACATATTATTTGTCGTCATCATCATCTTGTGTCTGGTTCTCTGAACATACACACACACGCGCAAAAAAAAAAAGGAAATAAGGCGGCGTTCATGCGTCATTTGCTCCTATATTCCACGATGGTTTCTCAATGCATTCTTTCCTCTCGCCATCCTGTTCCTTGCGCCGATTCGTTCAGGCTAATGGGACCCCTTGCTCGGCTGCATCGGAGGTGAGAAAGCTGTGCAATACGAGTGTTCGAGAGAACCAACCATCGGATTCTATACGGTTCCTTCCCTGCTTCTTCTTCTCTGGGTGTCTTAGACAGCGCAGGAGAAAATCATTTAAAATATCCGCGTCATTTGGCACGCTTTCGAAACCATTCGTTTAGAAACGAGGAACGCGTAGCCGAAGGCTGGAGCATGTAACAAAAGCAAGGAAATGAAATAGAAAGTCCTTTCCTTTTTTCTTCTTTTCTCTCTGTCTCTCTCTCTCTGCGAAAGGTGCTCCGACAAAACCGATGGTCGTCGGGAGGCGCAAGGGCCGCAGCTGCGGAATATCTGGTTTGCTCCGAGGGGCCATCGAGAAATACGGTTCCCTTTGCACAGCTCGGTATAGTGACCGAAGGAAGTATAGCACTTCAAGCAATACGAAATTTGAGACACGGGCTCAGGAGGTTTCCGGGGCGGAACTAGCGAACTCCGACGTCGAAAAGATATTCTGCGTATATCAGCAAATCTCGGGGCTATGTGTACGCCTTGGCACATTTACTCTGGGGGCGATCAGTCAGGTTGGAGCGCAATATAAATCACGGGGAATAGTGCGAGCCCTGGCCTTCGCCGTTTGAATCGCTCGGTTTACTGAACAGAAGGTCCATCTGTTTTCGTGGAGAGAGACAAGCTATACGTAAGTTTCCCTGTCGCTTTTAGTAAGGAATGTTTAGCTCCGAGTCCAAGAAGAAGAAAGCAAGTAACCTAGAAATAGTTACACTGTTTGCTTTGTCTTTTGGTTTCAACAAGTATCTCTGTAACTTCAGACGCTATAATAGATACCTAGTTTACGTTATACCAGCATGTTATATATATAGCTGATTACTCTCTTTCTATAGGGTTAGTCTGTTAATTGTGAAGATGGGGACGTTCCTGAGGTCTGTGGTTCTATATAATATACATTAAGAATATATACATCATTCCGTTCTCTCTCTCTCTCTCTCTCTCTATATATATATATATATATATATATATATATATATATATATATATATATATATTTGTTTAGGTGATCGCGATGCCAGGAACAATCATCCACGCCTCCACTTTCCCCCTTGCCCTCTATAAACGAACTAAATAAAAACATTCTTGAAGTAGCTTCAAGAACCAAATTTGGGATGCAGTGCGAGCTTATAAAATTACACTGCCCAGATCTAGTCTTTCACTGACCATGGATGTAAATTCCCAATATCAGCAACGAGAGCTCCAGACGGCCGCGCTGGCGAGAGGCGCTGGAGAGAGGCGCTGAAATGCCGTATTGCTTTTCTTTTCTTTTCCTTTTATTTTTGCGTTTATCTGTACAGTGGCTATAAAAAAAATGTAGATGTGCAAATGCTACACTCATTGCCACAAATCACGCAAGCAGCCTTAGTGTTTTCTGCTGTCCATTTTATTACCTTTTTTCCATTCAGCGTTATAGACAGATATAAAACCGTCGGCAACGCTAGCGAGCTACGTACTCGACATCCTC
Organism: Dermacentor variabilis; assembly: GCF_050947875.1. NCBI lineage: Eukaryota > Metazoa > Arthropoda > Arachnida > Ixodida > Ixodidae > Dermacentor > Dermacentor variabilis. The sequence goes on from NC_134569.1 coordinate 86,846,353, forward strand.
ATGAACCACCCACGAAGGAGGTCGCCGAACGATTTTTCGCTAGCAGATCCAGTTTTGTGATAACGCGTTCGCTGGTTCGCCGCCGACATTGTTTGCGGAATATTTTCGTCGCGTCGCTGACTGGGATCAGCAATCGGTCGCACGCAGTAAATTAGGTCATGCTCTAATTAGAATTGATAAACAGCAAAAAAAAAGGGGGTTGGGGGAACGCGAAAACATCTCAAAACGCTGCAGAATTGTTCTCGATCTTGATCGAGGAGTATTCAGCGCCCAGAGAATTGCAACCGTAGTCAGCTTATGCACCAAGCACAACTTCTCACCGAACGCAATCATCACACAGTCAGAACACAATCAAATGAGCAGCCGCGCAACTCTCTCGGTGATCCTTATGTCTCGTTCCATTAATACGCCAAGACGCGGCGCTGCAATGTTGTCTCCGTAACAGTACGATCTTTTCACGTCTTCCGCAAAAGTTCAAGTGAACAGGATAGCTCCCTTGCCTCCCATGCTTCACGCGCTTTCTCGGGTCATTTTTTTTTCTTTCCCCCCGTTCTCTATTTCTTCGATACCGAATTATCGCTAATATGCTAACGACATGCGCATAACCATCAGCGAAAATAAAATGATTCCAAGAAGCAGGGACATGACCGTCGTAGCCCGCGTAACTGCCTTCTTTCTTTTTTTTTTTGTCTTTTTTGAAAGCACGTGCTAGGACGTACTGCGGACCAAGCTCGCAAGAAAAAGAACAAACGTTGGAGGTTCGTTATTCTGTCGTATGTTTGTTATGTTTTGCATGAATAGAAACGTATCTAAAGTACACGCCTTTGATAAGCGACGAAGAAAAAATAAAACGCTTTCGTATGTTACTTGCTGAAGTGCCTTGAAAAATTTTTCATCAGACAAAAGCCTGTTAGTAATAAGCAAATGCATAAAGAAGGCTATGAAAGCGCGCCTTCGAATTTCCTAAGTAGTAGAGACGTTGCGTATGTTGTCACGTCGATATTGAACCCAGGCCCGCCTAGAAAGAACTTTAGTCTGCCACTACCTAATGTTCGCAAATAAAACACAAAAAGCCTATTTCCCAGTTGGCGTAATCCACCATAGAAAATACGAGATAGAAAATAACAAAAGTATTCGAAGGTCGGAAGCTCATTACTTTGCGCAAACTGACAAAGTGCTAATGTTTGCAAAGCGAACTTCTCTCTGATTGCCTCTTCCTATATATTCTAAAAAGTAAAAAAAAGAGAGTAACTAGCAGTTTTGGCGGGCGGCTTTCAATCTCTCCAATCCTGATCCAATGACAGAAAGTTAAAGGTCGGTTGATAATACGTGGCGTGGAAATTTCTTCAGTTACATTAAACACGGGCCAATGCAGGAAGCGCGAACTATGTATTTCGTGTATTTAATACTGCCTCGTGGGATGCGCTATTTAAGTCAAAGAACCGATATACGTACATAGTCATACTAAATACCTTTCTTTTATTTCATCTGTGTAATAAGAAATAGGAATGGTATGAAATGCAAATAAAACATATATCATGACATGACATGACATGACAAGAACATTATTTGAGTCCTCAGGAACTTAGATCTAGGGGAGCCGAAGGTCCACCAGATTAATTCACTGGCTGCGCCCAACATGTACCACTCTCAAAAAAGAAACGCCTGCCTTTCCATAAATGTCTTGGGTAGCCAATCTAAGTGTATTGAAATCAAAGGCGTAAAATTTCTTCACGCATTATGTAAACACATTGAGCTGCGATACATGAACTTTCGACGTAGCAAAAGCTTCAGAGTTGCGTGGTACCGGAGTTAGGACCGATGATAGACATCCGCCACACGTCGAGCTTTTGGGAGCGTACACCAACAATGGGAACATTTCCACGAATTATCTTTTTCTCCTGCGTGAAGCGATGGCTGCCCTGCAGTGCAAGAGACATTAAGGCAGGTGTGCCCTTAAGAGGAAGCTTTAGCTCGAGTGCTCCTATCTAAATACATGTAAAAGGAGAATTCGTTTTTCTCGGCAACCACTGCACCAAATTTGACGAGGTTTGTTGCATTTAAAAGACAAACTTAAAATCTAGTGACTGTTGGTTTCGAATTTTTGAGTTAGATTGTCAATTTTTTATTAAATATTGGCAAAAATCGAAAATTTTCAAAAAACGAAACTATCAAGTTTACAACTCTGTAACTTAACCACTAAAAACTATAATACAATTCTGTAAATTGCATCTAATAGTACATCTAAAGCGGACAAAATTGATATGTTACACATGAATATAAAAAAATTTAATCTTAGGGAAATACAACTTTTGCAGAACCGTTGTAACCAACGTAACAAATTCACGTAAGATGTAAAATGACATATTGAATTTGTCCACTTTGAATGTTCTAATGGATGCCGTTTACAGAACCGCGATATCGGTTCTTGATGCAGAGCTATGAATTTGTAAACTTCGTGCTTCTATTTTTTTCAAACAGTCAAATATTTGAAAATCGTTTTAAGAAAATTCAAGCCCTAAATCGAAATTACGCTTCCAACAGTCACTAGAATTTAACTTTCTCTTTCAAATGCGACAAATTTCATCAACATAGGTCCAGGGGTTGTCTCATAAAAACGTTTTTGCGTTTTACATGTATTTGAATAGGCCGCGTCGGAGTTAGGCCCGAGCTAAAGCTTCCACTTAAGGAGTGAACAAAGGTAGAGCTGGCGAAAATAGAATAAATGACAACCGCCACGCGTGTAACTGCGCAGTTGTCGGCTTTGGCCACTTGGTCTAGTTTTCGTGGGCATTCCCCACCCCCCTCGAAAAAAGGCGCGTCTCTCACATTAGCCCGATTACCTCCATACCATCACACAGAGTCTGCCAGCGGCCGTCCATTCCCCATGCGTCAGCACTATCAAAGCACCGTCAAAAAGGACCGGACCGCGAGGGAGCTCTTATACCGACGCGAAATGCTTTTTTTGTTTTTTATCCTGTATAAGGAATACAGTCGTAGAGCACTCCGCGCGAGCCCGCGAGGCAATGGTCGCCGATTTCTGCCGTCAGCCACCCGTTACTATGCTTCTTGCCTTTCCTTCATCTACGTACGTCGATGACTTTCTTCTTCCGTTTCATTTTCTTGCCCTTTATCGACTAGCCACTGGAAATGCTCGACGCTACCATTAACAATTGGGTGTTCGAGGTTTCCTCCCGCGGACTTCGCATTATGCGTGCTGAGGTATAACGTGAGGTAGTGGCGAGAGATTCGTGGCATAGAGGACGAGGGTTCAAATAAAACGAAGTGCAGTCCAAGAAACCTTCACTTCCAAGCAGAAAACCACTGTGCACTTGTTCGATGCCGAATGTATCTGGGGATCAAGAAACCCTTGTTACCTTCGTCAAACGAAGCCGACAAGATTGTTGTTACTATATTAGTCTATCACAATTAGAACCTTGGAAATGCGTGTCTTTTTAACGAAGGAATAGCAATATTATTGGCATAGCTATCGATGTTAGACCCCTGGAAACGGCAGGTATCAGTGGATACAAGTATAGGGTTACGTCTTCGGTTATGTATTGCTTACGCTTGCATAAAGGACATAGCTTGAAAGCTTCTACTTCAGCGAGTCACTGGTGGAACAGAATCAACAACAAGTAAACTGACACATGCGTAGACGTCGCAGCATAAAATGCATCACAATAATATTGCGAACCACGGCCTGTTTAAATATTGTTACACTAGGGTAAAGTACAGTAACACCCCCATGCAGTTATGCACATAGAGCGCATGAAAGGAACAAGTTGCAGCATCCGCGACATGTCGACAAAGCTAGGCAATCGGTGTTAACAGCCGTGCTTTGCAGAGGCACAGGGGGCAGAAATGTAATTGTTAAGATTCCGCCCCTCAATTATGTTTATGCATTACTGAAATAGAGACCCCAATATCATTATAAAGCATCACCAGTAAAAGTATATCTATCGAGCAGCCTTCATAAATTATAGGCCTTAGCATGGTGTTTTCGTCACCGTTACACCCTATACAAAAAATCAAAGAAGAATAGGAGATGCGAAGACGCGAAGCCAACGTTGCTTTGTATGCGACATTCTACCTTATCGGGTGTACGGCATAGTTCGCAACCAAAATTTGTGGACGGTAGCTACATACGGCTCCCACAACACTGAACGCATTCTGCGAGGCGTGTGGGCGCTGACAGAGCACACACCCAGCGACACTAAAGCGCAGCCGTACCGCCACGCACTGCGATCGAAGAAGCTTCTCAGCCGAGCCTAATGGGGGGAGCATTGTTTGGGCCGCACGTCGCTGCCAGCAGGTGCCTGTGCCTTCGCTCCCTTCGCGGCAACTTTGCAAGTGCGGCCGGATATATCCGGGGCGCTCAAGAGGCCCTCCAACGGCCCGTCGTCGACACACCCGGAGGCCCGAAAAAGGGACGGCAAACGCCTGGTTCTTCCGATTAATCCAATCGCTCGAGGACACTCATTAATTATTCCTCACCAGCTCGGCGCTCTTGCTTGCCGATAGCGACGCCAAACGCGCCAGTTGCGCCATCTGCTTAAACTTCGCATACTCTTTGTGCCGTTAGCAAAACGCGGCGCTTTAGATCTGTAAAGGACAAGTACACCGCGGAGGAATCTGGAACGTAGAAAACAAAAAAAAATCGAAATACGGAGCCAGAGTGCACGCTTGCGGGTTAAGAGCCTGGCTGCGTAAACTTTCGATAAGCGCCATTTAATATGTAGGATTTGCGCGGCGCCGCGCAGCGAGTGCCGGATCAGCGAAAGAGTTGGCGCAAGAAAAAAAAAAAGAAGCAATCCAGTGCAGAACGTCAAGTGCTGACGCCGAACCATCAACTTCAGAAGAGATGTAGATTTACGAAACGGCAAAAGAGTACCGGCCATCTCAAGAAACTTGCCACGCGAAACGAAGTTAAATACTGCATCGTAGCAGCCGGGCTGCAACACGGACACCTGTGGCGAGTACGGAGACATGTGTGCAAACTAGGTGTATGATATCGACACCCGTAACAAAAGCAACATCAAAACTTCCAGCAGCAGTAACGACATCATCGAGCTGAGATTCGAGGTTAAGGTTGACAGTTGTGGAAACTGCATACCGGGTGTTTCATCGAATATTTCAAAATAATCTAAACCGAGGTGCAGTGGAACAAAAAAGGGGTTGTTTCTTCAGTCACACATTACAAGTTGTTGCAAACACTGCAAGTCGACTGTAGTAGCTTGTTGCCTAATCTCTCACCTGAAATTCGCTAATCAACTTGGCAATCTAAATTCGCATCCGACCTACCTCTTAACATGGACAATTACCTTCAACATTATTGCAACTTTCTAGGCTACTCTGAAGCATTCGATCGTGTTGCTCACTCTCGGCTCATTTCAATATTATCAATTCTCGGACCTGATTCGCAAACGTTATCTTGGCTACGTATATGGTGTTACATTTCGTAGGCAGGTAACAGAAGTAAATTTTTCTTTTTTTCTTTCTTATCTCACTTCTCGCGTGCCACAGGATAGCGCATTCGAATGATCTCCTTTTTTTCTAATTTACATTAACGGCTTGGCCTCTAACATTTACTCCTACATATGACTATATGCAGACGACTGCACTGTGTGTAGAGCTTTAAAGGTCCTGATGACCATATCTTCCTTCAAAACAATCTTAGCCTAATCAATTCCTCGTGTTGTAATTGGCTAATGAACCTCAACTCTTCAAAGTGCAAAATAGTCTCATTTTCTCGCAAACAGTCTTTTCCTGCTCAATAAACAACTTTCCAGAGGCTCACGCGTAGTCATATAGATACTTGGGCTTAAACCTCACGTCTAATCTTTCATGGAAACCTATATCACGAGTATATGCGCTAGAGCATCTCAAACAATGGGTTATTTACATCAAAACCTACGTCACTCACCTGCTAGTACACGAAAATTAAAGGATGTAATTTTTGTCCATCCGCGGCTTGAATTCGCTTCATAAGATCTAGTCACCACATCAAGATTACCTAATGTCACTGCTAGAAGCAGTACAACAGCGAGCCGCCAGATTCATTGCATCCAACTAGGACCGCCATTCCAGTGCAACTCGGATTAAAATAGACTTATTCCTTCAAGAATTAGGTAGCCAGAACAATCGCTCTATTATGTCTAGTACTTAACTACGTTCATGACACAACACAATACAAATTGCCCCTTGTAACTCCACCAAGTACTTATAGGCGCCTTCATGATTATCTTAGTCTCATACGAATATTCGGCAGAACCAAAGCTTTTAATTCCTCAGTGCTGCCACGAGCAATTGCACTCTGGAATGATCTTCCTGGCAGCACTGCTTCCATCACTATTCGTGAAACATACGGCGAGAATTTACGCTCTCAGTTCTTGTAAAGTTCTGTGTTAAGTACTGTATAAAATGTTTTCGCACTCATTAATGAAGTTTCTTTGTTCCTGTATACACTCTATGTGATTTTGTTCTATTTCCTCTCCCATCACTCAATGCTTCGATTGGAACCTGTGATGTATCTATAAATAAGAACTAATTAATTTATTTACAGGGTACACCGCGAAAGTTGAACTAAAGGGTTGTAATTGGGGGGCTCAATAAATAGGAGCATTTTTTACTGAAATTACACTGAAGGAAGGAAACTTCGCGACTATACAGCACTGTCAGAGCCCACTGTTCACGTGGCAATTAGATCAATAATAAAGAAAGAAACAAGTTCGTAAAAGCTAGAACAAACAACACTAATAGACGACGTGAGGTCGCAGCGTGGTCGGAGTTCAAACTGCACAGATAGGAAAGAATTGCAATACTGAAGAATTATCGCGCACTGCTTAGCAGGAATCGTGGCCGGTATGATGTAAGGATTCCATTCACTTGCTTCTGTTCCTTGTCACAAAGTCACCGTTCGCGTTCGTGCAGTGCCAGTGGCAGTGTAAGCGTAGCGCTGCTCGAATGACCAGAGAAGCAGGAAACGAAATTGCATCGATATAAAGTCGTTACAAACTGAGAAATTTGCGCTCTTAGGGGTGTTTTCTTGTGTTTATACCCTTTACACCCAAAACAGAGGGTGCTTGAGTGAACTAATGCACGCACTTCGAAGTATGCTTTGCCGTAAGTGAACACAACAGGTCTTTTTATTTTTTCGGCGATATATGCTTTCTTCTTTCCAGTATTCATGTTGATGTCAACAAGTGGAACCATTGTCCGGCGGGGGAATTCCAAAGTCTTGTGCCAGATATAAAAAAGAAAAGAAAAATGAAGAAAAGGAAATAAACGAAAAAGATCCGTGCGGCATACCCTGCCTGGACTCGAACTCGGTAGTGGGGAGTATTACCTTTCAGCGACAACGCAGATGTTACCTCATAGAATAATAAAGCACATTGAGAGTGCAGTGGCGCCTCTAGCTACTATGTTAGGCTGACACCCCGCGCTCCAGCTTCTCTATAAACCAACACCAAGTTGAAACAATTTAAGTGAAGGTGGCAGTAATACCTGAAAGGCAGGATAGGAGAGTGGAGGAAAAAAAAAATGGTATATAGGTCTCCCCATTTTACAAACGGGACGCGCGACCTCCACAGTAAATGCTCCGTTCTTACCGGCAGGATTTTTTTTTTATATCTTATCTTTCGCACCCATTTCCTCCCTCCTCCGGCACAGTTAAGTCAACCGAAGATATCCCCTTGTTAACTTCCCTATGTTTCCTTTGATTCTATATCTATCTCTTTACTGGCAGGAAATTGTTCTTAAAGCTCCTGCAAATGGTTTCCGCAATAAATACGACATGAAACGGTGCAAAACTTACTGCGCACAATACTGCGGCGCTGCCGATGCTACACCAGCAAAAACATGCACCTGAGCAACTGTGATTAGCTGACACGCTATGACTCATTGCCGCTTGGCAGCTAATCTACACTATTCAACACGGAGCTGAAATAACTTGAACGAAGGCAGAGATAAATGCGAATGGTAGGTTAGGAAACAAAATAAAAAGAACTGTTTATCTGCTTCACTACCGGGGATGTCATACACATGAGAGCGCTAGGATGACATCTCTAGCCCCATATGACCATATGACATGCTCGAACAACGACTTGGTTCAAACCGCTGGGAAAGAAGCGTGTACGGCTTCCTTAACTTACCTGAAAAGTTGAAGTGCCAAAGCATCTTAAATTCCGTAAGGTGTATGTTTCCCACATAACGCCTTTTTATCGCTGCGATAATAATAAAAGGGTGCACGAAGGGTGTTCTGCTAGCAAGCACATCCATTTTGCAAGTTATCGGAAAACTAAGGGTGCAGAAAGGGCGCTGTATTTATATCTGATTCATGTGCCCTCATGTGCCCGTGTCACATGTGCCGGCAATGTGCGCGCGAAATTATTTTTCATGATAAGCATCACGAGCATCATGTTAGGCGTACTGCCAGGCAAAACATCCCCAAGATCCATTAAAGTGCCACGAGAATGTTAGGCATGAATCGTAAATAAACCGAAAGAAGATACGGAAACAAGACAAACATGCATAAAAAATACGAAAGAGAGAAAAAAAAATGCACTGTGTGCTGCCTCTGTGGTAATACGAAGAAGAATGAAACAGCGCTCATTGCGTGTGTTACATAATGCTAAATGCACTAGGCGTACAGTCCAACTTTACACAGCGCGTATATAACGGCGGCGTTCGTGATAACCGAAACGCAGTTACCACGGCGCATAATGAAATCAACGCAGCGCGCGCACCGCCGCATGAGCTCACGTACCACGTGATACTATTGCATCAAGCATGCTCCGCCTTGGCCACGACGAGCATTTAGCGCAACACGATTTCTTGTTGGCTTGTTTCTGGCAATTTAAGCTCCTCGCCAGCTACAAGCACTCTGAGTAGTACGGGTAAGTTTCCGCGTGTAATATGTGCTTGTAGCAATACTCATTAACGTAAGCCATAGAGGCATGCTTCTTTACTGTTGTTTTTTGTTTTGTTTTTTCACTAACGAGCACCAGAAACATGAGTTAACTTATGTATCCCAAAATGCTGTTGTAACCTCCCTGCTCGTACCATCTATCTCAGTCCTTTTTTGCCTCCTTTAAACAAACAGTTGCGGGCCCATTTAACGATGCGAAACTGCTTAGCGGTTTACGTGGGAGACACTGTTGTGGAAGGCTAGGGATTAATTTTGATCACCTAGAGTTAGTCAAACTGCACTTAAGTTTGCGATAAGCAGCATTTTTGCATTCCGCCCCCAACAGTATGCGGCCGCCGAGGCCGGGAACCTGTGACCACGTGCGCAGCATGAGAACGCCGCAGACACTGAACCGCTATTGCAGCAGGCATTTCACGTTTAACGATGTAACGTAACAAACGGGATCATTACGCCTGGTTTCCTGCGTTGCCCTTTGCTACCCTGTCTTTGCGTTGTTTCTAACCTATTTCGTTAGTTAGTTAGTTAGTTAGTTATTTAGTTAGTTAGTTAGTTAGTTAGTTAGTTAGTTAGTGAGTTAGTTAGCTTTATTTTATGTATTTGCCAAAATCGCAATGCGAGAGTAAGCGTGAAAGAGTAATTCCGCTAATGATTAACATCGCGCATTCTTATTGTTTGCATCGTTTGTTCGCGTTTATATTATTATTTTCTTTCCTTTTCTTAGGTTTTTTTTTTCTTCTGGAAATTTCGCATGTGCGTGACTGCGCATGCAGTCCCGTAGAGGACACAAAAAAAAAGAAAAAAAAACGCTGCGAAGAAGCTCCTGCGGCTCGAACCACGGTTTGGTTAAACGAAGAGACATTCTTTTTTTTTCATTAATATTTTTATCTTAAAGCAGTCCGTGATGGGGAGAACACACGCTGCCGATGTATTGTTCTGACTTTCACTCTGTGTAAACAAAAACTTGATCTACCTATACGAAGCTTGCCATTAATGCTTGCGCAAATACGAGAGGACAGAGGTCAGAGAAAGTTGCAAATTCGAAATCTCGGTAAATAAATAAATGGCAGAGAACCGAAAACTAAGTGCCCACAACTCATGGGAGAATTAAAAAAAGCTAAACTAATGTAAAGCTGGTAGCAAATAGATACGGTAACATCGAAACAGTGAAAAAAATACTGAGAAAGCTGGAAACAAAATAGGAAGAAATTTGAAATCATGAGCCATTCCACTCTGTAAAAGTCGATAGCCAGCGAAGCTGGCCACGTATTCTGAAACAATTCACTTCGAGACGATAGTATCGCCGTCTGGCGCGCGCTGATTAGCATTATAAAACATCGTTCCAGAGCACAATTGAACACGGACGAGAAGAGAAAGACAACACGAACGCCGTTATGAAACATCGTGCCAGCGCACAATTGAACACGGACGAGAAGAGAAAGACAACACGAACGCCGGTTTATGAGACATCGTTCCAGCGCACAATTGAACACGGACGAGAAGAGAAAGACAACACGCTTCTCGTCCGTGTTCAATTGTGCGCTGGAACAATGTTTCATAATGCTAATCATAACCAACTAGCCCAGCTGTCCATACTTAGCGCGCTGATTGGCGGGTTGAGTAAAATTGGATGACGCAGGGATCAACCAGCCAATCAGCTCATCGGATTTCACTAAAACAGCCAATCAGCGTGAGTGATGACAAAAGCGTGGCCAAGGCGATAGTATCGCCGAAAGTGACCGTTTCAGAACATGGCCTCTGTTTAGCACACGACACAGAGGTGACAGAGAATTTTGAACAAAGGTACGAACGCATATATTGCCCTGATCGGTGGTCATCGTGATGATAGGTACGCACACGCATGCTCGTATCACCTCTGTTAATAATTGCGTAAGCATTTTTATGCCTACCCAACCACAAAATTGGTCCTTCACGTAAAACAATGAATGGCTGATACCATTGGCGCTCTTCTTCGACTGCGTAAATTTCAACCCTTACCCCTTTTCATTTTCTTTTCATTTCTTTCTTCACCCTACATTGTTTCTTCAGTGTCGCCGTCCACACCACTATTCACTGCGTGCAGTTAAGTATGACAAGCGTCGGCAGTGCGCACCGCAGCGACAAAAACACACGCAACGCAGGCAGGCACGCGCACACAAACACATGCGCAAAAAGGATAAGGACTGCTTGTTCCGGTTTAAGCGCGACTTTAGCGATACAGAGGCGCCGCGAAAATTTTATCTGCCTGCTTCGAAACAGCGACGTCGCTAATGGTCACTGTACCGGCTTCTACGTGTTTTTTCGGGCGTCTGTACGCATGAGCCGCACACACGGTTTCCATCCGCGGTGCGTTCACCGCTTCTGTCGCATGGACGTCGTTTGCCTGCACGCTATGAGATCAGCGCTGTGCCTTGATGCGGTTGCGGACTACGACGAGGCATGATGTATTGATCACACAATGCCGCGCAAAAAAAAAAAGCAAGTATCGATCCAAAGAGTCAGAACACAACGTTTCAGTTGTTGTACACCGCCAGGCTAAATCCAGGGTCGAGGCTCTCCGTTCCCAGATAACAGTGAATGGCCCTCTTTCGCCGAGGCACTATAGGACAGCACAACCGATAGAAGAGAATAGCAGAATGAATGCGATGAAATAATGAAAATCAGAGCCAGTGCGAGACGTTTTGTATTAAAGACGACGATAGCACTGATTCGTTAAACGCTCAAGTATTGGAGCAGACAAGGAACAACAAGCAACAAGAACAGACTATAGGTGCACACGTCTGCTCGTTACTTTAAGTGCAGGGACTGTTATTTCTTTTCTTTTCCTTCTTTTTTTTTCTTTTTTCCACCGACTTATTCTGATTTCTGCAACTTGAGTGAACCGTCCGTGGGGAATATCTAATCGTAGGTTTGATGTAATATTAGATTAAAGGAACGAACTGCACCGACTGTCAATCCGTAAACGTACATCTTATCATGTTTCCGGCGGAGCCCAAACGACCTTATGTGTGGTAGCGATTCTTCTTTATTAATACCATTATTGCGATAGCAATTACATGGACATTCCAATCGGATTTCTACAATCGCCGTCGCCGTCGCCGTGAGGTTCCGTATAAAGTCCGAGGGCGATAAAATCGTCGCAGCGCGCCGTACGCTGTGCCTGCGAGTGAAAGCGCGCCAGGGTGAGCCGGTGATCACGGCTCAATCTGTCGAGCGCGAAGAAAGAAAGCGGAGAGTAAGTGCGCCGTCTTCCGCTGCGCGAGAGGCCATGGGGAGGGAGGGAGGGGGTGGCGTTTAGCCCCGGCAGCAACTGTGTATTTCACGACCGGGCGCAAGGGGAACTGACGAGCGCACCTCAATCAAGCGCAGCATATTTGGAGGAAGGCGGGGAGGCAGCGCGGCAGGGAGGGAGGCGGCTTCGACTCTGCCAACAAGTGCGTACTTTGCACGACCGCGCGCCGTATCTTGAAAGGGATATGATTGTCGGCTTATACGATTGCGTGCGCTGTGCTCTCGGCGCTCTTGCGTCGAAGCGATAGACCGCGCGTTGGTCATTTCGCTCGTTGCTACTTCCGCGTTTCCTCGCACCAGCGTTTTGACCGCGAATGTCGCGCTCGTCGAGTGTGATGTGTTCATTGCGCGCTGACACCACGTTTCTTAATTCAGTTAGCAAGCGAATGTTTCCAAGTTTATACGGCGGATGAAAATACTATCCTTACTTCGTAGAGCTGCGTACTAATTTGCTATCCCAATCGACGCTTCGCCTTTCAGGCGAAACTGCGACTTCTTTATATTGAATGAACGTGGTAAGTTTAGCAACTGAATTCGGTTAAAACTGAGGGACATGCAGGACACACCGCACGTTATAGCAGCCAGTGACTCAACTGAGTAGGTACTCAGCAATATTTACAACGCGGCCAGTGCATTGATATAAAATAGGTATAGCAGTTCTGGTCATCCTTAATTGCAGAAGTGCTCCGAGGTGTTATTGTGCGTTTGGAAGTAAACCGAGGTTTTCAATTCCGATTGCTCTATGGACATGTTTCACGTCGGTGTCGACAAATCTGGGTGCCGAATGATGGCTTCCATTGCCTTTCACTAAGGCAGGAAATGTACTTTGCTGAGTCGACAGGGGTGTTCAGTGAACTAACTGATTGATACAGTCGACTGCCTTTAAAACCATATGGGCTAATGCAATTCGCCTGTATGCAGGGTGTTTCACGTAATTTGATCCAAACATTTATTTCATATTTCGCGGGCTTTCCTTAAACGCCGAAAGAGAATCGCCACGCAGCATTCAAATTGCCACAAAAAATTGGATGGGTCGTTTCTAAACCCCGTCTACAACTCAACAAAACGCACTTGACCCTAAAGTGAATATTAAGTACTTTCCATGATTGATCTTAGTTAATTACCTACATACGCAAATATGAAAAATGCTCTAAAGAGTGCCACATGGCGTTAAACCATATGTCGTTGGTTTTAATCCGCTGTGGTTAACTACTTTTTTTAAATGTTTGGTTCAAGCTACGTGAAACACCTTGTATAAGAATTCACTGAAAAGTATAAAAGGAAATACTGGCTCTTTAGCTGTATTGTACCACCGCAAAATTCGAACCACTCTTGCATGCACTACCCTAGTCGAACTCATGCAAATCGACATGCGGAGACGTGCTTTGTGGGTCCTTTGTTTGAAACAGTGTGCAGGAGGAAGGGTACTCAACGAAGTGGGGAACGCTGTGTATAGGTTAACGGTCCGCTGCATGGTGCATATTAAATTTGCATAATAACAAGAACTTCTACGCTAGTGTAACTATTTCGCTTCTTAGTGTAGTTCAATTATATTTTTACTTAAGCTTTACGGCCGTCGATCGCTACCAAGGCATAGCAAAAAAAAAAAAAAACACCAGCAACTATCATCATGCTTGAGTATCGTGATTTCATGGTGCAAGGAAAGCTTCACAAGACGGCATATCCCGTTTTGTTTCAAAAGGATTTGCGCCTATTTTATAACGGTTAATCACAGAAACCTATTCAAAAAGAAGAACGAAAAGGAGCTTACCTAAAAATCACAGTTCACTTGCAACAAAGCTTTAAAACAGCTTTCATATTGAAGCCTGATTAAGTACAATGATTGTAAACAGAAAGCGAAATGAGGTGGACGCGGAAATGAGATATGGAAGAAAGATGAAAGTACAAGAAAAAAAGCGGGCGTTTATCGCAGACAGAAAGTAATAGAGGAAGAAAAAAGATGAGGCTGGAATCGAATCACCACGCCTGTCCGAAACAGGTGCAGGGAACTCCTAATGGCAGCCCTGATGTAAGCTCGCGAAAATACAGGAAGAACTTCAAACTGCGCTCTGGGAAGGTGGTGAGAGCGTCGGAGAAAAAAAAGAAGAGGAAGACAAGAAAGGACGGCAGAGTAGTGGGGATGGGGAAAAGAAATTGAAATGCTGACACGAAAAACAGAAACGACGTTTGTGAGACGGCAGCTGTCAACATACATTTCATAAGAGAACGTAGAGCTTCGTTTTCAGGATTGCTTGCGTTTGATTTGCGTATATTTTATAAACGCGTATCCGAATTCCATCCGCGTGCTCTCCACCGTCTGCGCTCTGCTGAGCAGCGCAGCGCGCCGTTTTCTTTCCACAACAGAACTCACGCTGGCGAACGTGTATCGCTTACGTGCCTGAGCGGGACCCCGCCTCTCTCTGTCCCCCCGCTCCCCTATGCGCCCCCCTCCCCCCGCCAACTGAGTGAGACACACGACACGCGAGACTCTTTTGATGGCGCGCGTGGTGGGGACAATACGCGATGTTCACTGCGAACCGAGAAGAGGGACGCCTTCCGAGGCACGCGCCGCCGAGGTGCGTGCTCTTTACTTTCGGCAGCACGCGGCTCGCGAGCATGCGGGCTCGCGGAACTTGGAATCTCATTTCCAGCGAGCCTCTCTCCGAGGGTACCTCGTAAACATGTGCCGTTCGGGGGCGCCGCTTGTAAAGGAGGCGAGGCTAAGATTACGCTCTACCATGCGCTCTTCGTTTTGTGGGTCCCGCACACTCGCACCCCGCGAAAGCCGATGCAAAGGTAGAGGGGACCCGAGCAGGAGGGGTGTGGGCCCCCCTCCCCCCCACCTCCCTTGCCGTAGCTCCTTCAGCATGGCCCTGCCACCGGCATCTTCTCACCTGATTATTTTCTTTTCCTTAAAGCAGTTTACTGCCTCGCAACTTCGTAACGTTCCTCCCCGCCAACACGCCTCCGTATCAGTGGGCTCTGCACGGTGAGTTGGGAGTTTGAGGAAGGGAGTGGGGGGGGGGGGGGGGAAGAAGCGGAAGCAAGACAGATGCAGCGCAGGCACTTTGCAAATTATTTTGCAGGTTGTCTTTATCCAGCACCTCGTTATTTCTCGCTTTACCCTCTCTCGTACCGTTTTCCCCACCCTACCACAGACTCACTCGAACATCTCGCGTGTTTTACGAATTCTGAGGGCCATTTGGGGGAGGGGGCGGGGGTCTGAATTGCGAGACCGAGACTGCTGGGAATTGCGGAGAACGAAGGGAGAGGCCATAATAAAAAAAGATAACGTCAACAAAATAGAGGAAAGCCAGATCACAAGCAGGGCTCACTGCGCTCCCGCGAAAGTCATAAACAGCACTCCCCCACTCCTTCTCCAGTTTGTCACGGGAAACGGGGACAAGGAGACACATACCTCCCAGCCACTGCGAGCAGTCGTTGCTTCTGGCGCTCTTCAATATGCGGTGGCAAAGACGGAAACCCGCATCGAAGGAACGAGGGAAACAAATGGAAACACCGCGCGCACCTTTTTGCTTCCTGTGCACGAGCTCAAACGAACGTAACGTATACACCAATCTCGCCGCGAGCCGTTTTCCCCTTTATGCAGTGGCTCGTCTCGATAGAACGACCTTGTCATGCGCCACGCAACTCGCGCGCCGCCCGGCACAGAGAAAGGCGAGGTGCTTCTTAGTCTCGCTTTGTGCGCTCTACATTGTTCCCTTTTTTTTATTATTTTGTTTAACTGCCGGTTTGCTCCTTCTCGTGAGGCACGCGCGTGCCTCACGCGAAGGAGAAACGCTCAGTATATACAGTATATGACTCCCGCAGTTCGCAGGGAACCTGGCGTGCGTGTTGTTGCGAGTCCCGTTCCCAGCGCGGCTGCCATGGCAGCGGCAGTTTGGTTGTACAAGCAGCACAGCCGCCACGGCGCCCCGCATGCGTTTACTACATGCGCTGCAACTCCGTCGTTTATTGGTATGCTAGGGGGCACACCTTGTACAGTGACGTAACCAGCTGCTTCTGCTACCTCCTCTCCTCGTATGAATTATTGAACAGGGGCGGCAAGCTCGGGTTGATGGCTCTCCGCCGGCACAATCTGTTCTCTCGTCTTTGCCCATTTTGCCTCGACAGCCGCAACGCTTTTCTTACGGCATTTCTTTCGCTCCTACAGACGAGTCGGTTCTGTCCCGTTCATCGTGTACACGTGAGCGCCAAGCTCTGAGATCATTATATGCTCTTCGTGCGCTGCCTTTGCTTCGAGCCGGCGTCGTTAGGAAAGGAGACCGAAGCGTTCTGTGTTTGCTTCGATACGTATTGTGCCACGCGTTTATCGACGGCACGAGGCCCACCGAACGCCTTCTAGCGCGCAGCCTAGCCCCTTAGCCTAACACAGGGCTTCGAGTGTAATGTAGGTGATACGACGCGCGTGGTCAGTATTTGATTTTTTTTCGTCTTATCTGTTTTCTGGTGTCCACGTGCGCGTTGGTTTCCGCCAGGCCATGTTCCTTGGACAAGCGTGCTTTATATATATATATATATATATATATATATATATATATATATATATATATATATATATATATATATATATATATATATATATATATATATATATATATATATCCTATTAGCCTGACGAAAAAAAAATAGTTTCGCAAGTAATAATTGCGATAGCAACACGCTGGAATACTACACGAATTGTAAGAGTCGTAGCAGTAGTGGCAGTGTGAAGGGAAGTAAACGCAAGCTGACTAAGTAAAAACGAGCTGTTGTGCTAGGGGTCCTCCGTTTGAATCCTCCCATCGGACAATTTCATTTATGTTTATTAATTAAAGCCAACGTCTTCCTTAGCGACTTTGCCCCCAATTTACCGTGTCGGGTATGTTTCAAACCTTTTTCTTCGGCCAATCCTCCAGGTAGTGCACAGCCGCGAGAATAAGCTTACATCATTTTCATGTTCGAGCTCAATTGTTTCGCACTTTTAACATATGACTTAAGCTAAAAGACGTCTGTTCGTGGGCTCCAATTCTCAAAATACTGGGGAATAATTATGTCAAGATTGTAAGACCTCGTATGATCAACTTTAGTGATAGAAGGATGTGGCAATAGAACCCGTATATGGAGCATGTCGTATATATATATATATATATATAGCTTTGCATGGCGTATAGCACAGATATACCTAAACTTATACGGAACATCACGGCGACGGCGGCAAGATTTCGCTCGGAGTGTCCATACAACTGCTATGCAACAAAAAATGGACAATACTGAAGGTAGTGCAGTCTGACACAGCGTCTCAAGGCCCTAGCTTTCACAAGGGAACAACGCGAGACACTGGTACGTGACGGACGTGCGCCAGGCGTTCTAAAGAGCGAATTTGGCGCGATATGAAGCACACGCGTGGCCATAGCCTAACGGTGCCTATTGCATTGCTGGGCTCTAAGGCACGTTCGGTCCCACCACCGGACACGCATTGCTTTATAGAAATGTAGGCGTACTTCGCCGATTTCCCGGATGTACCTAAGAGAAAACTGCAGGTGTGTTGAGCGTTCGCGTCGCTGTGTGCAAGGAATCACAAGTTTATAAGAGATACGGCGTATAGGTGCGTTGCTTTTAATTAGTGAGAACGCTGTTTGGATCGGACTGCTGGTACGATCTGTTGGGAACTCGGCGCTGACGCCCGTGGTTGTACCTGGGTCGCAAGCCCCAAGGGTAGCGTTGGCCTGGCGGCCTGGGGTACAACTGGAAGCATCCGAAGGTCCCGGCAAAGCATGAGTCGACTGGTAACAACAAAACAACTTGTTTATTTTAACATCGCAAAGAGTTGGCGGTCAGGTTGACCGAAGTAGAGAGACGGGAGAGCACTTCACTCAACAGAAGAAATCGGAGCCCTCTTCTTTTGCGTCCGGGGGCAGCTGTTTTTATACTCTCGCAGTTGAGGGCAAGAAGGAACCCCTCAAAAGACGAGCACGTGAATGTACAATGGGCTAATGGTGACGCACACTGTCGTAGCGATGCCGTAGCACCATGACGAGCACGATCTCGTAGCACCCTGTCGAGCACGATCTCGTAGCACCCTGTTGTAGCGCTGCCGGTCGGGCACAATGACTGTAATGAGAGGATGGTCCCTGCTTTGGCATCGCCTGTTTCGGGCACAATGACTGGAATGAGAGGATGGTCCCTGCTTTGGCATCGCCTGTTTCGGGCACAATGACTGGAATGAGAGGATGATCCCTGCTTTGGCATCGCCTGTTTCGGGCACAATGACTGGAATGAGAGGATGATCCCTGCTTTGGCATCGCCTGTTTCGGGCACAATGACTGGAATGAGAGGGTGATCTTTTGCGGTCGCATCGCCGCAGTCGCGCCTGGAAACACCTGCCGATGAGTGTTGCGGCGACGACGATCGGGCCAAAATGTCTGCCGCCCCGCCGCAGTCGCGCCGGCAAAACCACGTGTCGCAGGCGAAACGCAACAGACCGCCCCGCCGGGGGAAGGAGATCCCGATGGACAGGGGACTGCATCCGCTGTCCGGAGGGATGTCGCTCGATGATGCTCATAACCGAAGTCGGGCGTCCCTCGACGTTTCTTGAGCGCAGCGCACAGAGAAGGCCTCGTTCTCTTGTTCAGGTTCGCACGGGACACTGCAAAGTGACTTCGGGAGAGTTCACATTTTTGTTCTCGTTCCCGGTAAGCGTTAGAACTACGCTGAAACTCAACCGCTCAGTCAGCAAGCACGGCACAACCCTCACTAAGCCCTGCCAGGCTCTTTCCCCTTTTTATACCACTGCCTAGTTCCTTACAGTAGTCTAGCATCACTCAGAACGCGTCCACAAATTGAAAACTTGCACTAGAAAGCATATCATCACTTTGAAACACTAAACAAAAGCAATATGTTAAAAAAGATCCTGCCTCAGGAAAAAAAACATCAGTAACAAACAATTTTGAGGCTGATTCCTACGTTAGGGGCTTCGACTTAAGCCATCGGCGTTACCGTTGAGACTCCCCTTTTTGTAACGCACCTCAAAGGAATATTGTTGTAAAGCGAGGCTCCAGCGCAGGAGGCGGCCATTTTTGGGAGAGATGGTCTGCAGCCATTGGAGAGGGCAGTGATCCGTCTCAATGATAAACCTCGAGCCGGCTAGATAGCATGACAATTTCTGAACGGCCCACACGAGACACGCACACTCTTTCTCGGTGGCGCTATACGCCTGCTCACGACTGGTCAGCTTACGACTAGCATACAGGACGGGGTGTTCTACTTCTCCATTTTCCCGTTGGCACAGTACAACGCCCATGCCTCGCTCACTAGCATCGCACTGAACAATGAACCCTTTTGTATAGTCTGGCGATCGTAGCACAGGCTGGCTTGTTAGGGCACTCTTTAGGGTGCTAAAAGCTCTTTCCTTTGTCTCGTCCCAGACGACTGTTTGAGGCTCTGTCTTTCTTAGAGCATCCGTCAGGGGAGCCGCGATATCAGAGTACCTAGGGATGTACCTCTGATAGTAGCCGGCGACACCTAAGAACGACCGAATATCGGTCTTTGTGCGCGGTTGCGGAAAGTCTCGCACAGCGGCCACTTTTATTTCAGAGGGGCGGCGACGACCCTGACCAATCACGTGACCGAGGTAGACAACCTCGGCCTGTGCTAACTGGCACTTAGGAGCCTTTACTGTCAAGCCTGCTTCGCGCAGGCGGGTTAGCACTGCCCGCAAGTGTGTCATATGCTCAGACCAGGATGCGGAGAATATCGCTACGTCGTCTAGATACGGTAAAGCGAATTCTTGCTGTCCCCGCAACACTGTATCCATGAGACTTGAAAAACAGTATGGCGCGTTCTTCAAACCAAAACTCAACACTTTAGGACGGAATGTTCCCATTGGTGAAATGAACGCCGCATACCTACTAGCCTCTTCTGTAAGTGGAACCTGCCAATAACCCCTGACAAGATCTAGGGTGGAAATAAACTGAGCGCTACTAACTTTCTCAAGGCGCTCCTCGATGTTAGGGATCGGATAAATTTGATCCTTAGTGATGGAATTAAGCCTGCGGTAGTCGACGCAAGGACGAGGTTCCTTGCCCGGTACCTCAACTAAAATCAAAGGGGAGGTATAATCGCTCTCACCTGCCTCAATAACACCGAGTTGTAGCATTTTCTTTACCTCAGCCTCCATAATATCGTTCTGGCGGGGTGACACCCGATACGCCTTGGATCGTACTGGCTCTGGGGAGGTAAGTTCTATATCATGAGTAAGTACAGAAGTCCTACCAGGCCTCTCAGAGAACAGACCTTGAAACTCTTGTAATAGCTGGTGTAGTTCGGTTTTCTGCTCAGGCGACAGCGGTGCTTTACTGATAAGGTCATTAATGACTTGACCGGTGTCTTCCCTGTTCGTCACTGAGCCTAGTCCCGGAAGCTCGACCGGAAGCTCTTCAGGAACGTTTACCATCATGCACACCACGGCTTCCCTTTGTCTATAAGGTTTGAGCAGATTACAGTGGTAAACTTGCTGTGCTTTCCGCTTTCCTGGCAGACTTACCACGTAGTTAACGTCCGACAGTTTCTGAACAATTCGCGCTGGGCCCTCCCACTGCACGTCTAGTTTGTTGTTTAGCGATGTGCGCAATATCATGACCTCATCGCCAACCTCAAAACGACGGGCCCTGGCTGTCCGATCATCATAAACCTTGGCCCTCTGCTGGGCCTTTGTCATTGCTTCACCTGACAACTCCTGTGCCCTTCTTAAGCGTTCGAGGAGCTTAAGCACGTACTCCACCACGACTGGGTCGTCGCCCCTACCTTCCCACGATTCTCGAAGCATGCGAAGCGGAGATCGAAGCGAGCGACCGTACACCAGTTCAGCTGGCGAAAACCCCGTAGCCGCATGCGGCGCGGTCCTTAAAGCAAACATCACCCCAGGCAGACACAGCTCCCAGTCAGTTCGATGTTCAAAACACAACGCTCTCAACACGCGCTTCATGACGGAGTGGAGCTTCTCAACGGAATTCGACTGTGGGTGGTACACTGAGCTGTGTAACAGCTTTACCCCACACCTTTCGAGAAAAGTTGTCGTCAAAGCGCTAGTAAACACTGTGCCCTGATCTGATTGGATTTCCGCAGGAAAACCAACTCGCGCAAATATGGACAGTAGTGCATTAACTATCTCAACTGAGCTGAGTTCTTTAAGCGGCACTGCTTCAGGGAACTTTGTCGCTGGGCAGATCACAGTCAAAATGTGTCTGTACCCCGTGGCTGTTACCGGCAGAGGTCCCACAGTATCAATAACGAGCCGTCTAAAAGGCTCCGTAATGATAGGTACCAATTTCAACGGCGCCCTCGATTTGTCCCCTGGTTTGCCCACCCGCTGACAAGTGTCACATGTCCTCACGAAATGGTCTGCGTCCCGAAAACACCCTGGCCAATAGTACTCTTGCAAGAGACGGTCCTTAGTTTTCTTAACTCCTAGGTGTCCGGACCACGAACCCCCATGCGACAAGCGCAACAGATCCTGACGATAGCATTGAGGCACGATCAGCTGATCGAACTCCACTCCTCTTCGGTCTAGATACTTCCGGTACAGGACTCCACCTCTTTCCACAAAACGCGCAGTTTTCCTGGCGATACCTTCTTTGACATTGCAGCGCACGTTTTCCAGGCTGCCATCCTTTTTTTTTCTCGGCTATCAAAGCCGACCGGCTGACTTTTAGCAACCTATCAAGTCCGTCTGACGTAGGCGCGATGAGCAAATCAGTAGATAGCTCTTCTAACTTTCCCGAATCGGGATTTTCCACTCCAGTATCTGGCGCCTTCAACGCTACAGACTCAATTTTATTCAGTTCGGGCGTGCTCTGAATATCAGCTTGCTGCGCCTCTGACCCTTTTTCGTTGTTTGATAACGTCGGCCCCGCAACTACCGCCTTTGCAGCGAGCTCCCGAACCTTCGATCTGGTTAAGGCCTGAACACTAGCTTCACCAAACAAAAGCCCCTTCTCGCGCAGGAGGTGATCGGACCTGTTTGAAAATAGGTACGGGTACTGGGGTGGCAGCATAGATGACACTGCCGCCTCTGTCTCAAGCGTTCCGAAAGGTCCTTCAATAAGCACCTTTGCTACCGGCAGACACACGCTATGAGCTTCCACGGCTTGCTTGATCCATGCGCACTCGCCCGTGAACATATGGGGTTCTACGTAAGACGGGTGAACTACATCCATCGTAGCTGCGGAATCGCGAAGCACTCGGCACTCTTTCCCGTTCACGAGGAGGTCTCGCATGTAAGGCTCGAGAAGCTTCATGTTCTCGTCAGTGCTGCCTATTGAAAAAAACACAACTTTTGGGGTTGTTTCTGGACACTGCGCCGAAAAGTGACCCGGCTTCTGGCACGTATAACAAACGCCCGCTCGCCTCATCTCGAACCGCTTTCTGCGTTTGGCTGCCGCCGTCTCTTTACGTCTGGTCGGACTGCTTTCACTCGCATCCGCACTACGCGTGTCCCCCTTTGCTCTCATGGGTGTGAACTTCGGCCTCTCAAACTTCGAGCCAAATTCACCCTTTTGACCGTCCTTAGCTCCGCGAGCCCGACGCGTCACAAACTCCTCGGCTAGCTCAGCGGCTTTAGCCACCGTACAAACGTCTGGCCTATCCAAGACCCAGTATCGCACGTTCTCCGGTAACCGACTATAAAACTGTTCTAGCCCGAAACACTGCAGAACTTTATCGTGGTCACCAAACGCTTTCTCTTCTTTGAGCCACTCCTGCATGTTCGACATAAGCCTATACGCAAACTCTGTATATGACTCACTTTTGCCTTTCTCATTTTCCCGAAACTTCCGACGGAACGCCTCCGCAGACAGCCGGTACTTTTTTAGCAGACTCGATTTTACTTTGTCGAAATCCTCTGCTTCCTCTCTATCCAAGCGAGCGACTACGTCGGCCGCCTCGCCGGGTAACAAAGTGAGCAAGCGCTGTGGCCACGTTTCCCGAGAGAACCCCTGTTTCTCGCACGTTCGCTCAAAGTTAACCAGGAACAAACCAATGTCCTCTCCAAGCTTAAACGGCCGCATCAGGTCAGTCATTTTGAACAATACTCGTTCTCCTGCACCGTGTGCCTGACTTCCATTACGAGCGCGTTCCATCTCTATCTCGAGACGCTTCATTTCCAAAGCGTGTTGACGGTCACGCTCTTCTTTTTTCTCTTGTTGCTCTCGCTCTTTCTGTTCTTTACGTTCACGCTCTTCTTTTTCTTTCTGCTCTTTAATTTCGCGCTCCTGTCTTTTTGCCGTCTCCCTTTCCTCAATGGTCTCAAGGCATTCCGACAGCTCGTCATCCTCCGCCTCTAACTCAAGAATAGCCTTTATCAGTTCTGGTTTTCTTAGTTTGTCTGAGACATCCAGACCCAACTCTCTTGCAAGCTCCAACAATTTCGGTTTGCGCAACGACTTCAAATCCATGGCTGCTCTGAATGCTGCTTTCTCTACTGCTTACTATTGTCTTGCCGCAAACTAACCCGGCAGCAACGACAACCACAATTACCAGCTCTGTTTCTGACACTAACAAAAGCCTGGCAAAGCTCAGAAGAAGAAAGTCCCGCACTCACCAAACCTCGCAGCCAAGAGTCCAGCGCAGTCGTTCCGCTGCAGGCAACCAGTCATCACACAGGGCTCGTTGCACTGCTCCCGGATCGTCGTTGAGCTGCTCAGCATACAGTCAACTGCATCTCTTCGCTGCTGGCCTCCGTTGTCGCGATCTCACCGCTGGCAGACAGTTGTTTGAAGTCGGAGGCGATCTCACCGCTGCCAACCAGATGTTTGGATCGGACTGCTGGTACGATCTGTTGGGAACTCGGCGCTGACGCCCGTGGTTGTACCTGGGTCGCAAGCCCCAAGGGTAGCGTTGGCCTGGCGGCCTGGGTTACAACTGGAAGCATCCGAAGGTCCCGGCAAAGCATGAGTCGACTGGTAACAACAAAACAACTTGTTTATTTTAACATCGCAAAGAGTTGGCGGTCAGGTTGACCGAAGTAGAGAGACGGGAGAGCACTTCACTCAACAGAAGAAATCGGAGCCCTCTTCTTTTGCGTCCGGGGGCAGCTGTTTTTATACTCTCGCAGTTGAGGGCAAGAAGGAACCCCTCAAAAGACGAGCACGTGAATGTACAATGGGCTAATGGTGACGCACACTGTCGTAGCGATGCCGTAGCGCCATGACGAGCACGATCTCGTAGCACCCTGTCGAGCACGATCTCGTAGCACCCTGTTGTAGCGCTGCCGGTCGGGCACAATGACTGTAATGAGAGGATGGTCCCTGCTTTGGCATCGCCTGTTTCGGGCACAATGACTGGAATGAGAGGATGGTCCCTGCTTTGGCATCGCCTGTTTCGGGCACAATGACTGGAATGAGAGGATGATCCCTGCTTTGGCATCGCCTGTTTCGGGCACAATGACTGGAATGAGAGGATGATCCCTGCTTTGGCATCGCCTGTTTCGGGCACAATGACTGGAATGAGAGGGTGATCTTTTGCGGTCGCATCGCCGCAGTCGCGCCTGGAAACACCTGCCGATGAGTGTTGCGGCGACGACGATCGGGCCAAAATGTCTGCCGCCCCGCCGCAGTCGCGCCGGCAAAACCACGTGTCGCAGGCGAAACGCAACAACGCGCGCGCGCGAAGCTGTTGAGCCGTCACGGTCAGAGTATGATATATCCCGTACGTATACGCAGTTAGCCTAGTTCTGGCCCCCTTTTTGTCGTCCGTTCCTTTATAGCGAAGTCAAATTTAGGGTTTCCAGGCATTCCAGGCTTATAAAAACGATATGTTGGTGTTTGCCTTTTCCTGGGACCACCCTGTTATCTCCGCACACTACCTACGCCAATTTTAGTTGGTTCATATACAGTGTCTCAGCTAACTTTAGACGGAGCTTTAAATTGCGCGGATGCCGCGTATCCGACCAGAAAAAAGGTAATGTTGTTTGCCGTCGATTGGAGATACTGAAACTATTTATTTCGTTCTGCATAATTAGACCACCAGTCCTAATTAACTAATTAGCTCATCAATTATTACAGTTAGATGAAAAGTCTCAATGAGAAAATTGTAGAGCGACATGGAGAACTCTTGATACAGCTTTACCTTGCTCAATACGTGCTACATAAAGGTGTTATTCGGAGCGTGAAAGAAGCCGGCACATGCGCGCAAGATTGCCGCACGACTGGCTGCTCGAGGCACTTTGCGTGCATTCGCGGGCTTCTTTCACGCTCGGAAAAACATTTTTATGTAGCACGTATTGAGCAACAGAAGGCTGTGTCGGGAGTTTTCCATGTTACCCTACAATTCTCTCACTGACACTTTTCATGTAATTATAATAGTTGAGAAGTTGATAAATTAGGACTAATCACGTAATTACCCAGAATGAAAAAAATTAACTGAATATTTCCAAGCGACGGCAAACAACATCACCTTGGCTCTGTCCAGCAACGTGGCATTCACATATATTAAACTCTGACTAAAGCTAGCTGGGACACCTTGCCCATGGTAACAGTAGTAGTAAATATTAAACGGAAACCTCTGTTATCTACCGACCTGTCTATATTTACCGTGCGGCAGAGTCCATGCAGTGAAACGACTCTTCTAGGTGGTGTTATTGTCGTTCTTTCCAAAGGAAGTATTTAAGTTCTACGCAGCAGAACATTCATGTTCAACACAGGCACCCAGATGCTCCCACATCCACAGATAATTCTCGGTCCTTATGTGCTTGGCCGATAACAAATGACAACAGTGCACCCAATTCTTTTCTTGAACAGCTTTGTTTATTTCGTTCTTTTAGTCTTTCTTACATTCGTTCTTTCTTCCATTCTTTCTTTCGTTAATGCACACTAGCTTTAATAAAGAAATAGGAATAATTCATAATTGGTCACTACTTATAAGGGTATCCTCGTAAAGGCCAGCAAATATAAAGTGCGAAATGCTGTGGTATAAAGGCGTAGCAAACTGAAAGGCGGCGTGCGGAGGCGTGCGCGAGTGAACCACACATGTGCTTCGCCCCGCTAGCCTTCCTTCCGCCTCGTCCCAAATGCACTTCCCACAGTGCTTTGCTCAGTTGCGTGGCAGCACAGAGTGCTGCTCCAACTGTCTAACCCCACTGCATGGAGGAACCATGAGCGGAGCATTATGACATGCATATAGCGCTATACCGCTAAAGACTATGACGTCATCTGGCGCAGAGGGTTCAATGTAATCCCACGAAAGTGGTCAGCGTGCTTCTGAAATCGCAGCACTTGCGCAACTTTGTGGCATCGACGCCACGTATAGCATTAACCTGTATCACTAACCAACAATAAGCGGCCCTAGCTTCATATATCGGTATATTTACCAGGAAGCTATCGCTTGACCTTGACAATCACACATGAGTGTTTTCCGCCCGTCACCTTCTGAAATAAAAACAAGTGGTGCAAGGTTTCTATAAGGACGTTATAGTGTATGCTGATTCAACGCTTAGTTTAGTGTACCCGAAAACAATGGCACCATTTCCTCTTCTTCTAGTCCACTACGCTGGTTTCGCTGCCACCACTGCCGAAAGAGAAGGTCGTTGCCGGCCGCATCGCGTCCGGTAATCTCATTATGCCCGCTGCGGTAGTTTGCCGCTTGCCCTTCAGGTAAGCGCACACCGTAGGCGAAGACCTCGAGCCATTCTCCACAGAGCGTTGCTTAAAGCAAAGAAGCAGATTTCAGCGGTTATATGGCGCCTTTCATTAGAGGAGTACTTTCCGTCTCTGTTTCCTTCCCCGCTTTCCTGATTTGAGCTCGCAGTATAATTTTTATGCCGACTCGCAGAGCAATGTAATTGCTGTCGCCGAACAGCGGCTGGCTCTTCAAAAGTGAACCACCGCTGAATTCCAAGACCTGGGCTACTCCTCCACCATCGTTTATCTAATTCTTTCTTTTTTTTCGAGAGTGATTGCGAAAAGTATGTTTCGTTACGGTGACCATGTGCCAGAACTTATCTCATCTTCCAGTTTCTGCTGCTCCTCGAACTTAATCCTAGCTGAATACTTTGTACACGTACAAAACATAAACAAAAAGAAAAGCTAGTGAAGTCGGCGCAAACACATCTGTGGAAACGCAGTATAAAGTACAGAGGTGTGAACGAAAAGGGAAAAAAAAAGACTAAATAAACGGAACTTTCAATACTGATAAAGCTACGTCGTTCATCGCACATGCATAGAGCACAACAAACTAGAGAGAGGCAGGGGGACAGGTCTAAACGTTAAGTTCCAGACAGAAAATAACCAAAAATCGAAGCCGGAAAAAACACTGGCAGAAGGGGCCGTCGCAGCTCAGGTAGCGGAGGGCCGGGAGGAAAGGGGGAGAGGGGAGGTAAGCGTTGGAAGTTGTGCAAGGGCTCTGTCACGAGCAGAGCAGCCGAGCTGGAGTCGTTCTCGGTGGTGGAAATAACTTATCCGTCTGCAAACAGCCGATAACGAGATTTTCGAGTGTACCTGGGCGCCCGTTGCGAAAGAGATCAACGTTATTGGGCGCCGTCGTCGCTGCTTATTTCTGCTGGCACTACCGCCGCCGGGAGAGACGACGAGCTAAGCCGGCACGTCCCCAACAAGATTCAATCTCCGCGTGTCGGACGGCCGATCGCGCGAAGCACGCCGAACACTCCGCCGTTCAAATGCCTGCGCGCGGCGGCGCTCGCAGGCGTCCTTTTCTGCTACCCGAACATAGTAGGAAACGTGGAGCGAAGTTTCGGCAACCCCTCCTCTTTCCACCTGCTAATTTAATTTAAGATCTGAAGATTTTACGTGCCAGACTCAGATTATGAGACACGTTGCAGTGGCGGAGTCCTCATTAATTTTGACCGCCTGGGGCTCCTTGCCTTGCACCCAATGCATGGTAGGCAAGCGCTTTAGCATCTCGACACCACCGTAATGCGGCCGCGGTGGTCGGGACCAAATCGAACACAACGTGCTCGTTAGCGCAAGCCCGTAGCCAAAGCTAAGACGGCGGGTCTACCTGCCTAGGACCTCGGTCGAGGCAGCGGAGAAGGAGAAATGACCGTGGTAAATTTGTAGTGCATGCTACTTGTTGCAGCAGTAGTAGTAGTCACAGTATTTACTTTAGCACGTAATTTTTTTCCTAATATTTCTGCTTTGCATTAGTTAGTTAGTTAGTTAGTTAGTTAGTTAGTTAGTTAGTTAGTTAGTTAGTTAGTTAGTTAGTTAGTTAGTAGTCGTAGTAGTAGTAGTAGTAATATTAATAGTAATAGTAATAGTAGTAGTAGTAGTAGTAGTAGTAGTAGTTGCTGTTGTTGTTGCTGCTGCTGCAGATGATGATGATCTTTTTCTTCCTTTTCGACTTTATTATCGTATCTTCACGTCCTTCCTCCGCGCGGCTGTCAAGATCGGCTCCGGTGAGGAGCCAACTCTTTTTCATTTCTACGGACTTACGCAAGACTAATGCGCTACTTGCTCTGTACATCACGATCTCCACGTTAGAGCTTCACTAAGTTAACGACAAAACTATCTTTTCTGCTTTCATATATGGTTCGTTTTTCCTGCGTATGTCTATTCTTCGTGGAGTAGAAGCTTAGCCGAATGGTTTTCATTCGGTTTCTAAGGGCAGGCGAATGTAGTGCCCGCGGATTTAGGCGAAGCATTCTTCGAGACGGATGGGGCGCAGCAAATAACTCCGTTCTAGTGACTCACACAAAAAGAAGGAAATAATGCACCAGCCGGTATAAAAACTAAAGAAAAAGAACAAGCAAACTTTGATAATTCGCTCATTTCTCAGCAGAGGTTTTAGAAAACAAGAACACAAATCAAAAGAAGCGAGGAGGCACAGAAGGAGAACTAGAAAGACAAAGAGAGAACTAGAAAATTAGATACAGAGAAGAGCTGCTCATATTTAGTTTCCTTTTTATAGGTCATATGAACATACGTAACTGCTATACATAATACAAGGTATGTGTTTTGGAATGTTGCTCATTAGATTACGCTGGAAAGAAGTTCAGCTTCTTCGTCTTACACTGACACACGTAAAAGATTGTCTCATATGTTTCTTTGTATGCTTTGGGAAACTGTTCTCATTAAGCTTTTCACGCA
Source organism: Dermacentor variabilis (assembly GCF_050947875.1). Classification (NCBI taxonomy): domain Eukaryota; kingdom Metazoa; phylum Arthropoda; class Arachnida; order Ixodida; family Ixodidae; genus Dermacentor; species Dermacentor variabilis. The sequence goes on from NC_134569.1 coordinate 86,875,669, forward strand.
ACGTTGGCTTTCTTCATATGCACGGCTTCCACCGAGAATGTTTTTCATTTGTTCGACAAGGCGAAATCGCAGTAAGTCAAGATACGAATGGCCTTGTCTGCAAGGATAAAAGCATGCAAATTGTTTCACGAGTGGGAAAGGTTGCAACGTTCTTAAGCAGACCTCGAAATTCGGATTAAGCTGCTGATCCTTGCAGGACTACAAAAATTGAGCAGCTTTTCTTTCGGATTTTTTTTTTTTGTATAGGCACCCGGGATTCATAAGTTTCAGTTCAGATTTCAAAGTACTAAATTAATCACTACGAATTTTGTCGCCTCTTGCAGCGTGCTAATCAAGCCTAGTGCTTATAGACTCAATCCTTAATTCACCATCAGGAACTATACCCTCTAAAACCGACATGCCCGTATCTCAGACGAGTCCTCCTTTCTCGCTCAGCTTTACAGATTGGTTCCCTCTAATATTTCTTCAAGCGTTACAGAAGGGTGTGGAGGTGGTGACAATGGGAAGAGTGCACGCAGTATATACACGGACGTACCCTCACCACCGCCTTCCCTCCATACCAGGCACTCACGTGATTGCTGTTGCAAAGTCATGTGGAATAACAAAGACAACGAAACTATTCGTCGGTTTACTGTGCACGCAGCCCTATCATCTCGAAGACTGCAACTTCCTCCCCCGGACTTGATGGAGAATGCATGGCGCAAGCTGCGTCGAGGCACTCTGGACTCGATCAGGGACGCCTTTAGGAAAGAAAAACATTTCCATCGCCCGGGCAAGGGGTCGACAGTAGGAAGCGCACATCGTATCAGACGACAGCGCGGCTCCCCAAAAGGGAAACATGGCCACGGCACGACGGGTAGCTAATTCATCGTTCTCGATGCTGCTGCCGCCGTTGGGGTGGAATGGAAGCCCAGAGATTCAGTGACAACGACGACGGCAGCGAGCGGAAGAAACGACTAAATCGCATTATCTGGCAACATTCGGTCCCGCCAGGTCATTCGTCGCGACCGACTCTTTCGTCAATACGCGCCGGGACGGCTGGGGTAGTCGGGAGCGGGAGAGAAACCGCTCGAAGACTGTGTCCGCGGGATTGCGTCCCAAACTGGCTTCTCGTGTTTTCCCTTCCGTCGCCTGGCTTCCGCTCCCTCATGTGGGACGAGACAACGGACCCTCCATCGGTCACTGCCGCTGTGCCGGCGAGACAGCAGCAGAAGCCCGCCGGCAATGGAGCTCTCGGGCGGCGTCGCAAGCTGGGGTTGTGCCACCAGCTGACCGAAGACGGTCTACGGAAGCCGACAGGCCGCTGCTGCCTGTAGATGCAGACTCGCACTTGAAGATGCACGAATGCAATAAAGGCATAGTAAAGTATGAGTGCAATAATTCTTGCCTTGCGGGGTCATCATCCGCATGGCGATAGTGCAGGCAAAGTGTATATTGTTTTCGTCTGCGAATAGAGGCACCCGCTGACGCAAGAACTTATGCGTGCGCGTGTCTACTCGCAAAATATAGGAATGGACGCCGAATAGCACACCCAAATGTTTTAGCACGAATGGCAGGGTTCGCGCTCTCCGCAGTTACGCAAGCGCGCATATCTAACTGTATGTGTTCGTTTTATCTTTTACTTCTGCTGCAAGAAGGCAACGCAAATAAAACACGCACTGCGGAAAGACAGGATGCAGTTCGGGCTTTTGTTGCGCTATTTTCTTGCACTATGCGGCGCCGAAAAGGCAACATCTCTCCCAATAATAAATTTGACTCCTGGTACTCAAGGGGAAAAAAAAAAGAATAATTTGTTAAAGTAACGCAGTGTTCGTTTAACGTGAGCAACGGCAACCTCCTTCAAAGATGCGAATTACGAAGGTTAAATGGGGTCCTGGATCTCACGCGTATTATAGGAGAACAATATGGAGACGAATTATGTAGCATTGCACGAAGTACTACGAAGGCCGGCTCGCACGTATTCGAGGTGAACGTCATTATCAACGAGTGAATGATCCAACGCTACCCTAAATATTCTTCTTGCATTGAGCGGGGGCGGAGGAACGACGATATATACATTACGCCAGTAGAAGAAAGAATACAAGGAGAAAAATTAGAGGCGAGATAACGGATTTTGACGAAGCAATAATTTTATACCGAGAGCGATGCACCAACCCATCACGGGCTATGATTCATTCTACCGTATTTCACCTCGCTCAAATCTAAACTAAACTAAATAAGTACCTCGTTAGCAGCGTTAAATATTTAATGTTCTTTCGAGTTCTCTTTTTCCAATACATCTACTATGTTTAGAAAAAGAAACATTGTCGGCTTATTTTGTTTGTCGAGGCTTTTTTGTGTGTGTGTGTGTTTCTGGTCGTACAGTGTTGTGTACTTTTTTTTCACATTTTGTTCTTACTTGATCTTTTTTGTCGCCTGTATTGCTATTCATGAGACACGGACGCAAGGGGAAATTATGCTTAACAGACGTGACAATAATCCAACACCGGCAGCGTGACAACTTCTACTGTACACTGGTACGAAGCAATTTCATTGCTCCTCTAATATTTACCTTTTGTGAAATCTTAGCGCGACCCGAACACACGCTCAGTGGTTGCGGTGGCCCTTTCAGAACGACCACCAAAATTAGTGCCGCAAAATAAAGCCAGCAGAAAGTTTCATGACACACCGGTGTGATTACCATTCAGTGAACCAGTCGGATGCACCCGTGATAAAACTCAGCGCACCTAAATTGCTCGTGCCCGAAAATAATGAGCGTTGCGGTTGAATCGAGATGTACAGTACGTGGCAATCTCTGGCGTTTTGTGCCACGTCGTACATAACCACAGCTCGAATGCCCCGAGTTGGATTAACAGTGCAAGATTTCTGGCACGGAGGCTTTCCTTCCAGTGATCCGAGTCAATTAACGAGAGTATGTGTGAGCGGCCTTGGGGGAGGTGGGAAGAAGGACCAACGATGAGGGAATGGCAAAGGGAGGAGGGGCAGGCTGCACTTCGGGTTGATTAGCGCCACAACTCAGAAGGCCGCGGCGGACCCGGGCGCTTAACCTGACGCGAAGCGTTTTCTCTCGAGGTTTCGATCGCGTGCCCAGATTCTCACTCTGCTCCATAAACTCGCCGTAATCTTCCAGATGCAACGAAAGACGAGCTGCACGGAACTCATTAGACTGACGTCGGTCGCACATTAGCGTCTTTCGACGCATTTTTCATGCACCCGGAATAACGAACAGGCGCTTTATTGCTGGGGTCTGGCGGGTTCGTCCACGCCGCGAGCATGAAATATGGGAGCAGTAGTCGGGACCACTTTTGGTCCCTAATATCTGGCAGCCCAACTGCGACCCGGAAGAACCGTGTTTCTAACGAGCGGAAGATCGTGACTCCAACGCGACTTCCGCAAATGAGGAGCTCCGCGTTTGATGCAACTACGAACACGGGTGACACCGGTAAGCAGATCGTGTATATAACAGCTCACGTATTTTCTTCAATATCCTTTTTTTTTCATCAGCATACATTAGCGGTAGTACCTTGCATGTGTAAATAAACAATAGAACACTAAATATGAGTACATGCATATTTATGTGAAAGCCAGGACGTGAGGCATCCCGGAATTGCATGTGAACTTTTACTTCGCAATGATGTATATAACAGGAAGAACACTGGATGAATGGTCAAATATTGTCTAATAAGCAACGTCTACAATAGTTCCCGTAGAAGAAGCGACGCGGTTAGAGGAAGCAGTGCGTTGGCTCTTCAAGATGCGCAGAGTAGGTTTGATAAGTCAGACGACTGCGCTTGATTGCATATCTTTTCTCTAGATCCCTAGCTCAAATAGACGGGCGAATACGTCAAAATGGATGAGTTAAGCGGAAACAAAAAAAAAAAAACGGAAAGGGGCGGTGGGCGTGCAGGAAAAGGAGGCGGCAAGATGACTTCGCAGCCGCACAAGACTCCACTGTGGAGTGGAAGAATGGTGACTCGGGACGAGTCGAGGGGGACCAGCCCATCGAGCATGCAATTTGTTCTCGCCCGCGACGAACAATCTCCCCAAAGGTTCGGATCGCAAGGCGGGCTGCGCGGTAATTACAGCTGTAATTAGTCCAGCAAGGTCCGGTCGTAGTGTAAGAGAATCATCCTCCTTTGAAAATGCCGACTGGCCGGTGTTCGATTCCCAATTCCCATATCCAAAATGAGCCTTTAATGACAAAGCTGGAGCGAAAAGTCAGTGGCCTGTGAAGAACACCTGTGCAAATGTATTTCGATGTGTTTGCGGCTAGCAGTTCGTGAAACTTTAGGCGCAGTGGCATTTACCACCTCCCGAGTTGTGACGGGGGCGCGTGCTGTTGCGCCTGCTGTTTCGGCAAATCTGACGTTGGAACAATATATGTGTTGTTGACTTGCCGCTCTGAGAGCGTCCGAGCGTAAATGACCTCACAAGCCATTGCAGCGGAGGGCGACGAGGGCACTGTTGCAGTTTTTAAGGGCAACCGAATCGGACAAGCGGCTGTAGCCTGAACAGATGTTTATAGTGTTGCAAGTGCTACTGTGCCGTGAGGTGACGGTATGCGGTGACAGTGACCGACTATGATTGTATGTCTATGCTGCTTTCATTCTTTATCTCTACTTTGCTATCACTTTACCTCCTCTCTCTTCCTAGCGTAGGGTAGCCAATCGGATCTTCCCATCTGGTTAACCTCCCTGCCTTTCCCCTTTCTTGCATTTCTCTCTCTTTGGCCGACCACAAGGTGTACATATCGTAATGTTTTACTGCATCGAGGACTGCTCGACAAAGTTAGCTCACATCGGCCACAAAACGTGTAAATTATAACGCGATCAAGCGCCTGTGTTGTGTCCTTTTTTCTGTGCTCGTCTTTTTTTGCGCTGTGCAGTCATGTCGGTAGGGAAATTATAGAGTTAGATCCACTAAGTAACATAAAAGTGTCTCATTTTATTTTCAGAAACTCTTAGCACGTATTCGTTGTAATATGAAAGCCTCTCAATTACACAGTGGATTGCAATTGCAAATCTCGGTAGAATGCTAAGCCAAAGCTAAATAAAAAAATGAATGTTTATACTTGACAACAAAGTACTCCGTTGTTACGGCGTTATGTGCAAACTATTCGTATCATCATCAATTCTTCTCTCTATTGTGCTGTGTCTACATTGAGGGTATCATAAATAAAAAAATAAGTAAATAAATAAATAAATAAATAGTACATGGAGTACGCCGTAAATACGGACCTGTGAACATTGAATAAGTAACTAATGAGCGGTGATAACGAGAAGCTTTCGTGCACAGTACATGCCGTGCAAGCTATTTACACGAGTCTAACGTATTCGAGGGGGAAAGCGCCACATAAGATGCAATGCTGTACATACGAGTAACGAGTGGACCTCAACATCGCAACAGAGGTATTACGCATCATACGAGACTAGCCGACATTACCTCGTGTAATGATGCCTCGCGGTAATTGTGGTGCGTTGCTCGTGGTAACAGGGTACACGATACGTACATTCACCGGACAGCGAACATGCTAACGACACTAAGTCCGATTGAGTGATCGATCTCAAGTAAAAAAAGAAAGAAAGAAACGTCGTTACGAACGTGACTAGAATGCGAAATAGATATTGACTGTTTGCGCAAAAAAATATTGACTGGTGGTGCAGAAAAAACTTAACGAGATCTTTGCGAGACGGGTGCTTTTGTAATGGTAGAGTACGAGTCAGAAGGAATATAATGTATCCGTCAGTAACGTAAAACATGAACCATAATCAAACGATACAAGCAGTAAGCATTCAGCAGTTAAAAGGGATGAGGAAACCTTTTGTTGATGGGGGAATCAACGCTACTACGTTTTTTAACGGTGTATCAGCGCTAAGCCATACACTTGTCTTTCAAGGCTACCTATTTTTTTTTCATATTACGTGCAACTTGACTTAACTGTTCTGAGAAATTAGTGTTCATGAATAATTATTTGCCTTTAAGATTTATTCTTACCACGTTGCATTAATTGACCATTCTTGACTACACAGACCTATTATGTTTACTAAATTATTACTGTTGCTGATGACCTTAAATGTCTGATTAACGATAAAAATTAGTTTTGCACGTTCTCGCGTAACTTTCAACTACCTGCTCTTTCGTTTATTAACTTCCAGTATGTTAACGTATATGTATCCCGCTGTGTTAAAGCAATGTTGTTAACGGCACGTTCTGCGTTTTGCGCATGTTTTAATAGAAGGTCCCCCTCACAGTTTATGCTTCGGGACCGCCTCTTGCATTACATCGATTTCAAAAAAGAAAAGAAAACGTAATAACACTCCAATAAAGACACACATGAACAAACTTTTTCATCGGGACATGCCACAGCCCAGTCATGGTTCACAACCAAATAGACACCCCCCCCCCCCCTTTTTTTTTTCTTGAATCCCATGGCTCCCACACACTGAAAGTAAGCAGGCGAACACGCCTGCAGAACGACCCCGTGTTCATTTCCTCAGGGAGACGCAATCATTGGCGCAATCTGGCTCCAGTGAGGCTTGCTCGTACACACACGTAACATAAGCCGTATGTGCGCGAACAAGAGGAAAGCACGGCGTCGCAGCGAGTCACGTCTCTGTGTACCAGCGAGACAAGGAGGACCAATCGCTGGAGGCGTGATGTATGGACGTTCTTTTTGGTTTCATCATTAGTGTTTCGCATCGAACCAGAAGTGTATACGGACGACTCTGAGAACTGTTGTTTATCTGCTAAAAGAACAGATCCTGTCCCGACAGAAAAGAAGAAGAAAAACGGTAATAGCAAACTAAGGTTAGCGATGGAACCTTACAGGCATCGACTTTGGCTAGGACTCGGACTCGCGAGGAAACAAAGCCACTACACTAATGAAGCGACAGAAGGAAAGAGAAAAAGAGCGGCACCATTCCTTTTCTGTGAGCGATTGCCATCGTATAGGAGGTGCCGTCCACTTGTTTTCACGCTGATTTACGGACGATGTATTAAATTAGGCTTACTGGTATTCTCATTAGATATCATTACACTCGCACCCTCGTGACGCCTTCGAAGTAATAAAATCTGTCTTTTATCGACTACGCTGCTGTAGTGGATGAAACGCTTCAGTGAAACTTACGTGTAAAAGTTCAATTTTGCTTTCACGTTTTTCTCTGCGTTTCTGCCTCATAAAATTTTGTACGGGCAATCGCACCAGTACTCCTCGAACTTACGCAAAAGAAGAGAAAAGAAAAACAAGAAAATGCAAGCAGCTCGGCTGTTTTACGTTTATTATGCACAGCAATAAAAGAAATTGATTCCCCGTGTGTTGTGAACAGCTAAGCTTCGGTTGCTATCTGGAACATACGCGTATTGATCTGAAAGCTGATCTCTGTTTTGCCGCGTTACATGAGTAAAAAAAAAGGACCTTCCTTGTCGGTGCAGCAAGAATGTCAAGCGTATCTCCTTGGCTTCCTAAGCACAGGGTTAATGTCACATTTGACTGTTTGGTTGAAGGTATTCCATAATCAGACAGTGGCCTGTCAATTTCTATCGTGAAGCGTATCTGCTGCATAGGGGAACACGTATCAAAGCTCTGGATAGGGCTGGATTAGGCCGGTTGACGATTAATACGTTTTATTTTTTTATTGCCGGGACATACCTGGTCTGATAACAGATAATTTTTTCTGACACATGAGATGGTCATCACCCTTAACTCTAACCTTGATGTAAAACATTTTCCATGGCTGGGGTGGCTACATTGAACAGGGCATGTATTTGTGTACGTGCGCATAGATTAATTACCGCACGAGCATGTGCTCTAAGGTAGAGAATTGCGGTCGTATACAAATCTTTTATGACGTAAGCAATGGGTATATCGAGAAAATTTGGTTACATAAGACGTATAGAAATAACACAGGAAATATGATCTCTCTTTCTCGCGCACTTGAATGTGCAGGTGGATAAGAAATCGCGTGCCACAGGCAGCGGCAAATTCGCTCAAGCAATGAATGTCCGCAGATTTGATCACCAGGCTGTACACGCCTTTTGCGTCCACAGGTAAGGAACGTGCAAGGTGGTTACATTTATCTGCCCTTTTTCCTGTGCTTAGAAACGCGCATCCATCCCCCTGCAGGAGGCATTCTCTAAACGAAAAAAAATATATCCAGGTCCCACGCACTGTGGGAATCGATGTAAGCGAAGCTTTGTTTGCTGTTTGCGATCATTGACGTTATTTGGCGGTGGGGTATTGACGGCATACGACAGTCGTGACGGAATGTGAAATGTTACCTTGCCTGCTTCGCTTGTGTTTGTTGTTCTTGCTCCGCTAGGTGCTTTATGCGAGCCTTCGTCTCCTCGGCAATAAGCGCATGCTTCGGCGCCATTATGGGTTGTAGCGCTGTAGCTCACAAAATTTGGAGGACGCTTAATCTTCGCCTTTAAGAGTGGAGCGCGATAGCGTTCAAAGACCCCTTATTGCTTTTCATGCTTCCCGGCAACTGCAGCTTATGCAACCGTAACGTTTACCGAGAAACGCTGGCTGAGAACGCTATGCGCGAAGGTGAGCTTTCTGGTAGAAACGAGGCCTCTTGCGTGGGTCGATCTCCTGTTATTGTTTCGCACTTTTTGATATTTCAGTCTGATAAGGAGCTAACATAAAGGACATGCGCTGTCAGTGTCTTTTTTTACGTTACATTTGTTTGTGGGCAGCCTTTCTCAAAATTCTGACGAATAACTTCGTAAAGAATGAAAGACACAGTCTGATCCACTTTGGTGGTTGAGAAGTGGTTGGATATGCGTGGTTCGGAATTGGGTCCGAAATTCTCTTTTGCGAGGCGACGTCGGACGCTGGACGCCAGCGTGGGACGCCGCACCGACGCCGGATTTTCAGCGACACGGGCTATCGCCGGTGCTATCGCGTTAAAGCTGCCTGCTCTCTCTCTCTCTCTCTCTCTCTTTCTATTCCCTCGCTAACATTCTGCCCACCTACTCCCTCTACTGTCGTTGCTGTTGCGGGTAAGCACGGAGACAAGCGTGGCAGCTCCTGCACAGCATTCGTAAGGGGTCACACCTAGTTAGTCGTCCAGTAGTAATTGTGCCGATGCGACGTGGCGTAAATCGTGACACGGCTTCTCTGGTCGTCTTTCCTTTGTGCCACACTCCTGTCATGTATCAACGCGACATCGTTAAGCGCCCCGTGTCACAGAAAATCCGGTGTCGACACCGCGGGCCTCGCTTGGCGAATAATCACTCTAAACCACAACTGCGCAAACGTGGCGCATACTAGCGGCGTTTACATGAATACGCCAGAAGCGTATCGTATCAACTTTCAAGCGTATCGCATCTCATGTAAACGAGGTAATTCGCTAGGAAGGCGTACCGCATCCAATACGCCAAACAAGGGTAGTTTGAGATGGAGAATGCGCATTTCAGCGGCGCATGTAAAGAGAAGCGTATCGCATCAGGAATTATGGGAAAGCATTCGCTGCGGGATTACAACCGGCCAACCAACCAGCGGCGCGGCCGTATGGCAGCGGAAGCCTGTTTACCGGAAGTAGGGGGCTCATTTTCAAATGTTACACCAGACGGCGCTAGCTTGCCAGCCAGTGAGATGCGCATACATATAAACGGAGGTGCATCAGCGCAATGCGATACGCAAGATAATACGATACGCTTCTACCGTATTCATGTAAACGCGGCTACTGTGTCTTGCATTCTTTGCAAAGCTATTCCTCGGAATTTTGAGAATGACAGCTCATAAACAGATGTCATTAAACAAAACGCCGACATCGCATGCCTTTTATGTTTCTTTGGCATGGCCATGTCTCGGCCCCGTCCCGACGTGGCCGGCGTTAGTGGCGTGCGTCTCAACTACATCCTGACGTGGCCGGCGTTAGCGACTTGCCGGACAGCAGCCGCCGTAGCAGCCCACAGCAGCAACAGCAGCAGCAGTGGTAAAGTCGATGGAAGAGGCAAAGAAAGCTTCGCTTTGAAAGCAGCGTCCAATGATAAAAGCCGACTCGGTCAGTTGTCAGAAACAGCCTGTGTTGTATCGTTTTCTCTTCTTTTAAAACGAAAGCTTCACTAACCTCGTCGAGCAGAATTTCGCCGTCACCGCGAATTTGACCTTCATTTGACCGCAGCTGCGCCGTTGCCTTGGCGGCCCATCACGTGACTCGCCGCGCCGAGCTTCGCCACCACCGCCGGCTTGGCGCATGCGCTCTCCATAGTTGGGTCACCGCCTGACCACGTGACTCGCCGCGCGTTTGGCTAAGAGGAGCGCCGCGCTCGCCTAGTCAGTACGAGCTTGGTCATGGATGAGGGCGAGGGCGGGCCGTCTTCTCTGAGCGTTGAGCGGGAGCGAGAGGCTATGAGCCATCGTCGCCAAGTGTCGTCAGGTCACCCCGCGGATATCGCCCGGCGAGCTGCTTCACTTTAGAGGGTCCGGTATGCAACAGGCGTCACACCGTAGAGATCAATGTAGCGACCGCGTTCGCGCTCTGTCTATTTCGGCTTCGACGCTGCGCATGTTCGCGGCGTCTCTTTGCATGTCTAGCACTTGCGCCTTCCCTGTGGCACAACAGGCGTCACACCGTCGAACGATGCGTGTTTACCCAAGCCTAATCATAGCCATGCCTAGCCACCGACCTAGAGATAGCCGTCATACCTGGCTTAACGATGATTGTATACCTGAGTATAATAATTACAGCTAGATGAAAGGTTAACCAAGTGAAACCAAGACTTATCCGTCAAAAAATAAATCAACTTATTATTATTATTATTATTAATTATTATTATTATTATTATTATTATTATTATTATTATTTGTCAGACTAAACCAAGCTGCGCTTTGCATATCCAGGGTTAGCTGGGCTAAGGTACAGCCAATTTCTTGCTGTTTCTCTTTCGCTCTCTCTCTCGCTTTCTCTTTTCCTCTGTCTGCATTCTTGCCGCTGTTTTTCGCATACCGTCGTGATTAACCAACCATCCTATCTCCTTCACAGTATGTTGAATTGACATGAGTTCTGAATGAATGCTGCATTATTATTTTTTAGAATAGCATGGACAAAGTTTCAATTTATTAACTGTACGGGGAAACATCTGAGTGGCTTGTCTTTTTTCTAAGGACTACGATACAGTTTCCCACTTAATTACTACAGGAAACTCTTGCTCTTTGATCTTTCAGCCAACACGTGAATGATGGTTAGTGCGGGGATATGTTTAATCTTCCTGCTCATAGTTTCAGGCGATCTTGTGGCTTTATTTAAAGCGCTTCTCCTGCCTTTAGTGGCCCGAGTCTGGAAGCAGTCCTGTTTTTCTTATTTTTCTCAACGCAAACGTAACTCCGTGCACACGCATAATCGCGGCGAATTGTTGCATCCACAACGCCATACTTTTTTCGTAACTATCGATATGCAAAGACACACAAGCCGTTTGAAGCAGTTTAAACAAATCTGTGCACTGCAAATCTTTCCCATGTTGACTAAACCGCCGTGTTCTCACATAGATACTAGCGCCAGAGTCCGGCATTTTCACCACGCTGCTACTCGTCACTGGATACGGCGCACGTCCGCTCCGCTCTAGCAGAGATAGCACGGCTGCGAAGGGCAGTCGAACACCTCTCCCTCTCTAGTCCTGCGGCGTCTCTCATCCGTAGCCGCGTCTTTGTGAGCGCGGTGACGGAGTGTGTGTGTGTGTGTGTGTTGGGGGGGGGGGGGTTCTCTCCCGTTGCCTCCGGAAATGGCGTCTCGCAGGCTGCAAATTGGGCGAGACCCGTGGCGAGACCCCGAGCGCCGCCCCGGCGGTCGTCGAAAAAGCGTTCGCGCCGAGACCGTACAGCGCGCGCGCTGGACGCACGTGCGTTGCCGCGGGACGCGCCGCGCCAGCGAGACTAATGGCGCGCGGCTGAGAAATAAGGTGGTCCTAATTAGGCGCCGCGCATTCCGAGCTCGGGAATCGCGGGGAAAGGCGGGGAAGCTTCATTAGTTCGCAGGACTCGCGCGCTGCCTCGGGCAAGGCGCGCTTGTCCAGGCCATTGCGGCTGCATGGCGTGGCAGTCCGGCCATTGATAGGGGGTGGCTGACGAGGCAAGGACGACCAGAGTTGGGCGCACGCATATTCCCGGAAAAAAAAAAGAAAAGATGCGCTCCGCGCAAACCCTCGCGTTAACACCAGGGGGTGGACCGGTGAGAATAATAGGCGTGTTTTCTTGCGCGCTCACCAAGCTTAACTCTGCGGGCACGCGGCGAGGCATGAAGAGCCCTCTGAAACGGGGGAGTCAATTTTACTTTCGAATAATGCCAACGGGCTGCAATGCTAAGTTTCAATTCTAACAATATTATTAGCATCAGTTCGCAATACGTTAAGCTTTAGAACATTAGAGTTTAGGGAATTTAGACCTGTCATTACGAACTTTCATCAATGCACTATTCATGTGTTTTTAGTATCTTCTGCCCTATTTTAATGTTTTTTATTGCGAAAGCTATACTGCTCGAGGTTTCCGCTCTTGGCCGTCGTGCCGGAGAATCCACCATTGACCTTTAGCGTGACCTATGTGTGACGTCATGCCAGCTGTGGAAAAGCGGCCCCCCAATTCGGCTCGTCGCGACCGTCCCAGCGAAACCTCCACGGTATGTCGAATGATGTGCATAAGGTGAAGCTGCAACGATGTGCTGCAGCTAAGAAGCGGCGGCGTGCGGAATAAACGAATGAAGAGCGGGAACAACGTTTAGCTAAACGGCGTGCATATTATGCAGCCAGGCGAATGCGTTCAACATCTCTTGATCTGGGTGCATCTACAAGTATCATGCATGCTCTCAATGCTGACGCGACTTTGGCGACACCTGATCGTTCGACAGCAAGCCTTATGGATGCTTTAAATGGCGACGAGACTGCATCTACACGCTCGATGAGCAGTATGGAACTCTACAACCTGAACAGAAGATTGCTTTCACAGTCCACTAGGCTTAGCCAAGCTAAGCCTCTGCCATTTTTTTTCTATAGCTGTCCCATTGATTGCATCTATTCTGTAGTTAGTTGCGCCATAATACATATGCAGGCTCAAGCAACACGCCAACTAACCAATTTGCTATGGCTGAAAGTTTCGTTTAGCTAAAGTTCAGGGGCCGAATTCACAAGGCTTTTCGTTCGTGAGTGCGTCCGTGAGTGCGTGAGTGCTGATCGCCTTCGTTAATAATATGTGCCACACCACTACTGGCTGACCCGAACGCTTTTAGCATAAGAACGTTTTTGCGATTACGGGCCCAGTTTTTCAGTTGGGGGCGGAAATGAAAGCAGTTTGATATTTAGAGTTTTAGTGTACGCGTAGGGAAGGAGTTCTTCCTCTATTGACGCCGGTCCCTAGCTGTTCCGCATTCTTCTGTTGATGGTAATTGTTACCTGACCGATGCGCACCGTTTTCTTGCACAATGTTTTGAAACACCGGAGCTAGGCAACAGTTTAATAATGGGGCATTCCAACAACATAATCACAAAGCGGTTTTCGCTAGCATACGAATAGATGTAGGTCTCCAGTACGCTTATACATGCGCCCGGGTTGCTTCTTAGATTATTTGAATGTCACTGCGGAGCTCATAGTTCTGAACTGCTAGTTGCCGTGGCTAATTGCTATGGAAATAAGGTGAGTGCTAGACTTCTCGGGGGCTTGTTATTTATTTTTTTTTTGCTCGAGAATTCTTCTTCTCATTATCTAGGATACTTCCAAAAAAGTACAATGCACAAACACGGAGTGCTAACCAATGACTGCGCCCTGATATTTACAATGTCCACAAGGCACACTTAGTAATGTGCAGCTCGCCTTGCACCTTTTTGAAAAGTGCACTCACGCTCTTAGGCCATTCGATCAAACGGCCAAAGGGCGCGAGAACTTACGTAACCGATACCCGCTTCGAAGAAGAAATTATGGGATACCATAGTGTCACCTCCTACTGCAGGAACTATAGGCGATGTCTTATTGCTTTTTCCTTTCCTTTCTTCATATTGTGCTATCGATTCCTTTTTATTTATGTCCCCCCCCCTCCCCCTTCCACGCAGACTGAGCGTTGATGACGATCGGCTAGTTAGTTGGGTCTTCAGCGAGTTATGCTCATACGTTAAGGTAAAGAGAAACAGCCCAAAAGAAATCGCTTCTTTGTGGACAAACGCTAGCGTGTTCAGTGGAAAGACTCACCGACTACGACGAACCGCACCGTGGAATTGCGCTGAGCACCGCTGGCGAACGACGCCGAACAGACGTAGAGTCCGGCGTCGGCCGCGGCAACGTCTCCGATCATGAGTAGCGCCGGTTCGTCGGCCGAAGAGAAGTAGGCGCGTCCGGCCCATAGGTGCGCTGGCCGGTGCCTAGCCTGGAGGAAATTTCCCGAGCCCATGTCGACGGTGTAGACGGGTCCCGAGAGGCCGCGCTTGAACCACGATACGGACACGGCCCACGAGTCCTGCGTGGCGTGCCGGAGGTGGCACGGCAGCGCAGCGTCACCGCCCACGCGGCTCGTGACCACTGACGGGACGCCGGAGCCATCTGCGCAGGGAGAGTACAATGCAGAGACATTAGCGAGCTAACGCATATATCTGAACTATCTGCTTCGAAAATCGGCACGTTATTTCTTGCTTTACACGCGGTAGCCTTTATACGCGCATGTGAGATCTTTGAGGCCGCCCAGTCCGCCCGTTCGTACGGACGAGCTTTTGTGACCACTTTATCCGTGTGCACTCTTCCTATGTCGATAAGCGTTTCGGTCGTCTTTGATATAATCGAACTCACGAAGCTACTTCATTTTTAGTCGCGTTGGCGTTGCACTGGCAAGGTGTTTCAATTGGTGCAGCTTAATCTAGAGGGCCTGGGATGGCAGAGGTTCACTACCAATGGATCCATGCCCAGGAATTTTAGACATTTTGTTCGGCCATCTCTTGAACTTCGTCGCGGTGTACGAGCGTAACTCAATGACCAGTATTTTTTTAAAAAAGTGATATTTCAAGAGGCTGCACTAATTTACACAACTTTCAATTAGCAACGTCGAGAGGGCACGCGCACTTATTAGCGTAGGCTTTTGCAGCACTTAGTCGTAAAGTCTTCAATGTGTTATAGCAAAGTTTCCGTTAAGAATAAAACGCTACTGTAACGCAGCAGGAAAGTTGCGAATGAGTGCTGTAAATACGCACGCTATTAGAAGAGCATACCCTCTTAACGTTTCTAAGTGAAAGTTGTAGAAATTAAATATCATTTTTAAGATCGCTGCTCATTGAATTACTCTGGGAGATTGCGGTAAAATTTGACAGATGGCCGCAGGGGCAACATTCAGAATTCCTGAGTATGTCATGGGCGAAATGTATGCAGGGGACATTATCCATTTTTCTTGAATTTTTTTCGATAAAGCTAAGAGTTGTTACTGCGCGAACAGCGTCGTTTTAATGTCTCCGGAGCCACATTGGAGCTCCAGCAGATCACCCAGTTGTGCTTGCATGTGCATTATCAAATGAATCTTCCCAGAATTTCGCAAATAATTTTGCGGTCATCTCAATATAATTTTGCGGTCGAAGGTGATGTTTTGTGAGACAGATAAAAAATTGTTCTGGTTTCACACGCTCCTATGTGAAAGGGGTAAATAAAGTGACATTTGTAGTTAATCCATCTGTAACACAAACGACCAAGTATCCCCCGCAGTCGACTGGCTTTTGGGGAATGGAAACTTGACAATATTTAACCAAGCCATCTTTTTATCAGTGGGAATAAACAACTAGAGCACAGTTTTCTTCCAACTAAGTGTTTGTATTTTTTATTGATTCTAATTTTTGCGTTATCGCGGTAACATTTTACGAATATATATTTCCCTTCGCGTAACAAATTTCGACGTTTTTCTTTACCGAGTAGAAACCGAGAGCACCACTGAATTCAATATGACGTTGTCGACATTGCTCTTGCCCTTCTGTCGCATCTCCGGGGCTTCTTTCCAGTGCATCGTGGCCATTGGTTTCGAGACACGCACGCTGCTACCAATATTCGCCATCATGATTGCATCAGACGAACGTGGCATCCAATGGTATAGTGGAGGCAACGTGGTTTTGTTTCCTCTGGCTTAATTAAGCGCGTGAGACACCATCGATAATGAGTTCCGCGATGGTGAAACGCGACGACAGCCTCTGACCCACGTATATCGCACACCGGACGGCGACCGCCGCCGTCTCGGAAGGTGGTGACAGCTGCCCAGCAGGGAGTCCGCCCGCTTTCCTATACACACACCCACGAAGCGCACACAGCCCGTCGTCCAATTTCCCAATGCTCCGATGCGGCCAGCGACGCTCGATGGCACGGCTGCATTCGCGGATACGGGCTTCTCCACACATTGACGCCTGCTGAGGCGAAGCTGTCTTCACAGGAGTAGGGGCGGAGACTGTGGGGTGGCGGATGCCAACCATGAAAGGGAACGATAGAACGCTGCAATATCTGGGCAGGATGGCATCGTTGTTAGCTGCGGCGAGGTTACGAGCTTTTGTCAGCTAGTGGGGACTTGGTTCGGGTTTCTATCCAGTTGATCAGTCGCATTATTCGAGCCGAATTAAACTATGGGGTTTAACTCCCCGAAAACAACTCGCGGGCTATCAAAGAAAACAGTGATTAAGCTAGTTTTGTTCTGCACAATTCAAAATGTAATAGATACACTTTTGAACGAGAGTATAACCCGAAAAAGCATGCAAAGCGAAGCTCTTTGTCCTTGTCTGATCTTTTGGTTTATCGCCTCGTCGAGTGTCGAGATGTTACGTTTTAAATCGTGTTGCAAAAGCCACCGTAATTCGCGGTTCAGACTCTTCACGACCGCCTAGGTTTCGCTCGCCTGGTCCCTAGATAAGGTACACGAGATTTTGTTTTTTCCATCCCGTCTTGTTGAGAATGCGGCCACCGTGTCCGTGAAACGAACACGCGACCTGGTGCTCAGAAGCAGAGTCAAGCCTGCTCAGTTACCACGGCGGGCATCGCTTTATTGTTTTAATTATGGGCTTTTACGTGCCAAAACCACTTTCTGATTATGAGACACGCCGTAGTGGAGGTCTCCGAAAACGTCGACCACCTGGGGATCTTCAACGTGCACCTAAATCTATGTACACGGCTGTTTTGGCATTTTGCCTCCATCGAAATGCGGCTGCCATCGCCGGGACTCGATCCCGCGACCTTGTGCTCAGCAGCCCAACACCACAGCCACTGAGCAACCATGGCGGGTGTCGCTTTATTCTCTTGCGGCGGGTTTGATTTATTTCGGTTTCTCGACAACGTTTTTGCGCAATGGCTCTTGCGAGATGTGTTCAGTTTGAACGTGGTGCAGTCATTACGCGATTACTTTGCCTTCCGAGTAGAGACGTGGGAAACGTGTGTATGACCGAAATAGCGTGCGCCAGTGATGTGAGCAGCTAACTAGGGCGTGGTCTGCTTGTCCTTGCGTAAAATTTAAATCATACAGACGACTTGTAATAACGTACAAGCGACAACTACCTATAATGTTTTTTTTTGTTAGTATGAGTCGGTCACCATTATTTTTCAGGCATAAAAGAAACTCTCTTCTACAGGTTTTTTTTTTTTACACTTCGTTCTTCCTGTAAGAGCTTTAACATACACTCTTATATTTGTGACATCAAGCTTCTTATCTTCCTTTTCTTTCTTTTTTTTCAGTAGTATTACAAGCTATATTGAATAAGGGAACAGACTGATCTATGCGTACTGCAAAGGGGTTTGTCAACTAGCAGCTAGTGAAGGAAAAAAATCGGGGTTACTTGTACCATTAAGATATTAAAGCTCTGAATAGCGACGACTTTATATTATCAAACGGGGTCTGTGTGACATGCCGCTACTTCTGCGTCCTTTTATTTTTCGTTGCACAACAACATAAACAAACATCATTTTTTTAGCTTCATAATATAAATTTAGGTAAAATGTAAAATTCTAAACGGTGACAATGGCCACATTGTAAATTAACGTTGCTGCAATATTCTATATATTCAAAAAGCACAGAATTCATATATAGAAGAAAGTAATAGTTCAAGTAATTATTTCTTTATTTTGGGGTATTACGTGCTGAAACCACGATATGATTATGAGGCACGCAATTCTTGATTTGAAGCCCAAAGCAGTGGTTTCTGCTCTTGTAGGATATCGGGCAGTAGAAAGCAGCGACACAGTAGTTTACTATAATACTCGTATATACTCGTATATATAAACCTTATTTTGCATGACAACATGCGAATTTCTATATTGACAAAAAGATCAAGGTCATAGAAGATCGAAGAAGATCAAAGAAGTTCGAAGAAGATCAAAGAAGATCAAAGTAGATCAAAGAAGATCAAAGAAGATCAAAGAAGATCAAAGGCGATTATTCTTACGAGCACAAAGAAATGTAGCAATATATAGAAAATTATGCTCTCTTGATGATACATTACTGGCTGATAATTATCCGCAAATTGCTTTTCATGCTTTAATGCTCTTGTAATGCTTTGTTTTGTGATTTTGTATAAACAGTGCGTGTGTGGGGGAGGGAATAAATGCAGACGCCGATGAAAAGGAAACAAAGCAAGATGTCTTGTCTGCACTTAATTTCGAGGACAGAATTTACGAACTGTTTGTTATTCATGTTTAAATTTTCTGAACTTTCTAATTATAAAGTATACAATTTCATCATGCCTCGGGACTGTAAATAATAATTTTACACTGAATTTAATTAATAATTGTAATTAATAATTTTACAAATATTTTCCACACGTTGATGTAACTTGCTGACATAAGCGGGTACACCTTCATTAAAGCGCGGCAAGTGTAGAGAGATATTTTATTGATAGGAATCACAAAGAGGTCAAACTGATCTGGCGAGCTCTAGTGTTCTACTCTGCACTGGGGAAGACTGTGAACTATGTGTCGACCACCGATACACGATACACTCTACATACGGACGCAGTGCCGTCCTCTGCTATGAACGCCCTCCTATGTTCGTCGTTGTTTTCCCACGCAAACACAACATACGCGGCTAACCTTGAAGTACGTAAAACGAAACGGCAGCGCCGCACGAATAAGAATTCGTGCGGCACTTTTTTCTGGTTTTCTCGTAACGCTCAACGTAAGCCTTGTCACTCTATTTCATCAGGCATCGTCGAGCGACAGATTGAACTCACCCCAGAAAATAAACGCGCAAATGCGCACGCTGGCGGCTGACAAAACAAACGCGGACGCGCAACCGCGCCACCCCTTGCCCCGCTCTCTTAGATGCGACGAGTCGCCATTCATAATTTGCGAGGGTCACTGAAGCGGCGTTTACGCCTTTGTGGAACAAACAATCGGCTCGAACCAACGCAGGCATGCATCGCCACTTCTCACCGCGCAAACAGAGGCCCAACGTGGCGCGCGGCGAGGTCTTGGAACTCTGTCACTGTCTACTCGACGATTTTGTTTAGAGTAAAAGCACCGAAGAAGTGAGCGCTCATGTGGGGGGCGATACACCGTGTTTGCACCCTATGCACTTCGCTCTCGCTCGCCCGTGCGCGTTCCTCAGCGCGCGCGCGCGCGCGCAACCACTAAAAGTATTCCGCTTGAAACGGGCCGGCACGATGGCTGCCATTTGAATTTCATGAAGCTGCGGTGAGGTTTGCATACCACATGACCGCCCCTCTGCCTCGCCGCTGTGCCGGAGTTCCATTTCCTGTTTTGTTTCGACCGACACGTCTCCTCGCGCTTTCGTAAATTTTAAGTTTCCCTAGCGATGCCAGTCGAGATGTGGGGTCTGCTGCATTTGCTGCCTCGAAGTCGCGAGTTTACTTTAATATTCACGCGCCATTTGTTTGTCCCCTCAAATTTTTCGCGCGTCGCGTCCGCTTTGTGAGTGCTGGAGCATGCGTGTGAGGAGTTTCAGGACGCTCTATGGTTCGCTGATAATCATTTTTACTGTATGTTGCCCTTGCTCAGCAGTACGTCACGAAAGTATTAATGTTCGATCCAGCATCCGAAAACTGGCCGTAATAAATACTTCAGAAAATTTTAAAAATTCAATTTCTGGTGATGCCTCTTCTAAAGCGATAAAAAAGTACGATGCTTTCATGCGAAACAACTTCATGTTCCTCTATGTGAACTCACTTCATAGATGTTTAGATTGCTTGACATTACGGTTACTTGCGCCACTCACTATTAGAGAAATATGCACTAATAAGGAGAGTACGCAATCAAAATTTTTTTGCAGAGCTTCATATCCTTTTATACGCGCATTTCTATAAAAACAGTTAATGAAAGAGGAAGAAATACCTTGGGCTGAGTTTTTTTTTTTGTTGTTGTTGTTAACGACATATCATCAGCCATTAACTATAATATGTCACGTGTTTCTTTCACCGTGACTCTGCGCAGCATATTCTTTTTCACGCGTTTGAGAGGCAATACAGCTCCCCCCACATTTAATGCAATATTCATTATGCGTAGAAATATGCGTACGGGGTGAACAACAATAATTATATGCACAAGCAGCCTTAACAACAAATACGCGCGCAATTGAGTGTACTGTTTCCCCGATGCGTGTATTGATAGCATTGTCCACGTGCGGCACAAGTTACCCTCACAGTGCAGACTTCTGCGTCTTTCATCCGAAATGAGCTCGCCACGAACCATACCCGAAACTACATTTTCCAGCAAGGCTGTCTCCGTAAGCGAGCGAATTTGCCTTTGCTTTGCAGTATACGCTTTGAGTGTATACCGCCGCATTCCACTGCGGACGGAAGAGTTTAGCAGCAGTAGGCATAGCCTCGTAATGTCCTTAGAGCAGCTTAATTTACCTTTCATCTATGCACTTGCATGCTGCAGGCGGCCGTCATACGGCATTGGTAGAAGCGGGGTAAATACAGTGCACGATAGTAATGCAAATGGCGTATCTGACAAGCACAATGGCTAAGTGCTTGCAGAAAACGCCGATTTATTGCGGCTCGGCTCGCTATGTTTCATGCACTTATACATGAAGTGCCACACTTAACATTAAGCTAACATTAATATGGTCGATCGCAATAGCTTCTGTCAGGGGCTTCGGGCATATTTCAGCTAATTTTATTGCTGCAAACTCTCATATTACATTAGCCTGCGGTTTACCAATGCTTCATATTGTTTGCGGTACATGCATGCATGAAGCTCGGAAAAAAAACCCCGAAAAATATAAGAAAAAGGAATCGAAAGTGTTGCGACCACGTCCCACAGAGTGAAATGGAAAAGTACAGCCCGTATATATATAACCCACAAGCGCCAGCCAGCATAGTTGATTATCGGCTGCATATCATGATTAGGCATGAATTATTCTCTTTCTTTAGTTTCTGTGCTTCCAGAATCTAATAATGGTTTGCCGTCATAAGACATTCCGGTCTCTATTTCTCTCTTTTCTTCCTCCATGTTCTCCAAATGTAGTAGTCTCGTCTTTCCTTTCAGTATAAGTGAAAAGCTTTCAAGGCTTAATGTCTCTCTGCGTGCAGTTCATTGAACAGGACGCCCTGTCTCCGTGCGCAGGCGCACTCCGACAAAAGCGTGTGCTTCTTACTCAGCAATGGAAAACCTCATATACATTTCTTAGAAATGCGGTTCCCAGCCACCGTGTACGGCTTACGCATTTGAACTAGCCTAGCGTGAAATGATCGCAACAAATCTGTGAAATTTAATACGTACGCGAATTAAGGTCTCAATGAGTAGTTGAGAGGATATAAAGAAATAAGTATGTCGGCCGAGCCAACAATAATTTTCCTTCAGGCATGGAAATCCCTTTCATACTGCCACTGTGCGCTGCATTGAGCACGTGAGATTAGAGGAGGCTGCGCTTCGTTACCTGTCCGTGTGGCTGCGGTCCCGTAGACGGTCCTAGGTCAAAAACGCGCAGCCACCCGTTGCCCAGAGGTGAAAAATAGGCTCAACGTCCCCCGGCTGCCGACATATCGTTTTGTACAGGGAAAATGTTGACGGCTTTAGTGTCCCGAAACTTCACAGTGGGTTTTCTGGGACGCTGTATAGTGGAGTGTTCTGAAGAAAATGTTGACCACCTGGGGTCTTAAAATGCACCTAAATCTAAATGCACGAACGTTTTGTTTTAGCTTTCGTCCCCGCTGGAGTTGGGCCACCCCGGCAGCCCGGAATGGAACCCTCGATCTCGCCCTTGGCAGCACATCGGCATAAACGTTGAGCCAACGCGGCGGCTAAACCACGTAGTGAAGGAGCCTGTGCCATGAAAGATCCCTTCGAAATCCTGTAGGCATAAGCAGAAGCTCGATAAAAACGGGAGTGCAAGGGCCAGTTGCGGCAGTTTGTTATTGGGTATTCCTACAACACCTGAAAGGTGGGATGTTCTCGGGCATGAGAGGGGGGAAAGGGGGTGTGCTTCCTTTTCCAAGCGTTCAGACCCAGTAATGACAAAGTACCTAAGCGCCCTTGTACCTATTTTACCGGTAGCTTACCGGTAGCAGCGCAGTTCTGCCTCGCTGAGCCGCAGCGGATGCTCTAACAAGTCCCTCCGCGGTTGGAAAAGGGGCCAAGATATATCTATAGGACCCGCTTTCGGGAAGACAAAGCCCACATGCAGCTGAGAATCGGGCCGTGATACATGTCTACCCATTAAGGAATCCAGCGGCTTTCCCCCGGTAACGGGGCCCAGAAACTCGCATATACGAGACATAAGCTCTCACAAGGCCATCGCTGCAGACACCTTCAAGGAGGTTGTTGTTACCTTGACTCTTGCTTTAAATTTCTATTTCACACTTTGCTTTAAGTAAATTCCTGCAGCTTTTGTTCATATGTCTATTCGTTCAATCCTTATATTTACCGCCGTATGTGTGCCCGACATGAGTCTATACATAGTCGCTGTGCATGCGAACCCACAGGTACGCACGGTGCTTTCACCAACAAATGAAAAATGATGTTATCTTTTAATTAAGCTGAAGAAATAAGACATCACTTCCTGCTTACTTTGCAAGAGGACGTCTTCCGTAACGCGCGCTAAGCACTTACAAACTGTCTCTCTTTATCAGCCCTTGAATTAACATCACGCAGCATCACGCAAAGCGTGCTCGACCCCATCTGTGTTCCTGGCGGCTAGCGTTCCCAGACTCTGTCGCGCGGTGCCCCTCTCGGCCGTTCCATGCGAGTGAAAAGCGGCGCAAAAACGTCCGTACCACGGGCAGCGCATAAGAAGTGACCGTCATGCGCCACATTAGAGATAATTTATCACCCAGCTTTTACGAGTCCTGTTGTTTCTGCTGCCCTGCAGGTCACCGTTGTTCTTGTCTCGGCGTTGCGTGCGGGCCGAGAGAAGTGGGGTGGGGGGGGGGGGAGGGGGGCGCAGCCACCGCGGGCGTGTGTGACTATTCCCAGAAATTCGCTAGTGCACATTTAATTAACCCAGCACAACAGGAGACAGTTGGACGGCTTCCGGGTAGAATATATTTAGAATGCAAATGAACCACGCTTAATAATGCGAGGGCTCCGCCCGTGCTTTCAACGCGGTATTTAAAACAATTGCAGACAGAGCAGTTGTGCTCCGTGTAGACACAAACGCACACGTACAGCCACGTTGTGCAGTCGCGCTGTAGACACAAAGGCAGAGCAGACGCAAGGTACTCGATGGGACAAAAATAATAAAGGAAAAAGGAAACTACGATCCGAACGCTTTTCTGCGTGACATGTAAAGAGAGCCAAATGTCCTATTTTATTCGTCATCGTGCCATCATTCGTTTCTTGCCATCTCTCTTCTGAATCACCTATAGAATGAGTAGTTGTTAAACTTTGGCACTATCTAAATTAGCATAGAATGGTGAGCAATTGTTCTTATTTCGTCGAATGCAGGCAACCGTCGGGAGACTCAGTACCCTAGGGTAAAGGAATCGAGCAGACGATGCGAATGTCTTACGAGAAAAAAAAAAGCGATGTAATGATTGTGCGTGGTTATAACGCCACCCGGGTGTCTCTCTTTGTTTTTTTTTATTGCGTCACGCTGTTTAACGTCCCAAAAGCAAAACAGCGGCTATAACAAGCGCAGACAGAAATTTCGTTCGGGTTGGGAGGGGGAGGGGGGGGGCTCACGTGGCAGCTCAGCCTCCTCCTTACAGAATTTGTCGAGGGATCAAATACATTATTAATAACTGTATCACCATTGCAAAGAGGCTGCAAACGAATTCTTGAACGCTACGCCCTTTCAATACAAGTAAAATACGTATTTTTTTTCATAAAATTATATTCATATGTCCCCAAAGGATGTGCCAGAAACAACTGAGATGAATGCTTCCATGTTTTTGTCTGTTTAACAAGTAAAGAAACATATCACGCGAACTTTAGAACTACGATATATCAGTTCGAAACCAGCAAAGCAGTACATGCCGCTGAAATGAAAAACGTAAAGGCCATGAAATGAATAAGTTGAGGAGTAATATTTTAATGAAACTTTGTCATTCAAGAACCTTGTTTACATTTTTGTAGATATGCAATGGCCAGGAAAAAAATCTCAATGACGCTATCCTTCGTTCCAATCTATTGCGCAGCAGCAGCTGTCACCGGCCGTGTATTGTGAGCAATTGCACCGAAATTATAGCCGCAACAGAGAGCACATATAGAAAGCAGGAGTCACGGAAAATATATATTAGAAGTGCGAAGATACAGTCGAATATACAAATGCGCAAACACAGCTTGATAAAGGGCAAAAAATTGTCACTGGAAACAAAGATCACTGCATGTGTACACAAGACCTCGCAACAAGATATCTAAATATACGTACAAGTCTCCAATTAATCTACGTATCTAAGTAAAAGTCACTGTATATAATGTGTCAAACAAGGCAAATAAACATCTTGCGCAATCACACATTCACAGATCAAAAAATCATAAGGCCCACCCTTCCCTTGCCTTCACTTTCCCCGATGCATCGCGTGCAATGCATCGGGGAGGCAGCGCGCTTCTTCCCCGCTTTTCTCCGATGCGCACACAAGACTGAGCCACTATCGCCAGCTCATACACACCCCCCCCCCCCCCCTGCACTTTCACTCGCACGTACAGCATGCGGCGCGCGGGGTGACTATGTTATCGCCCTTGCACTTTAGAGGAACATGACGGAGATGGGGACGGCAGGAATGCGCCTGTATTGTCCGTATAACTGTTATCGCAATAACATAATAATAGTATTCGGCAGCTGAAGAACCCCGTAGCTTATTGCTTTCCGCAAAAAAAAAAAAAAAACTAACGAAATCGAACTTTTACCATGCGACAATTCGCTGCGCCGCAACAACATCTTTTCTTTTTTACTTTGTGGGGCGGGGGTACCGAAATAAAAAAAAGAAAGAACGCGCATAAAAGCTAAAGTACAAAAAAATAAATAACCACGTAATTACCTTTGCCGGCTTTAGTGTCCTCACATGGATGCTTTGGCGCAGGTGAAAAAAATTTGATATTTTTTTCTGTGGCATGACGGTACAAATGAACCACCACAACGCTTCGTCTCATCAGACCTCGCTGCGTGGTTTGTCAACTTGTCTCGTAGTGTGTTGATTTGGCTGTCTAGTTGTAAGTCCGATGTAGGACTTTAGAAAAGTTAATGCATTTTTGGCGCCAAATGTTTATAAGAACATTAAACCCAAAAAGTTCCGGAAATAAAAATCTAGAGCCCTACTTTGGAAATGTCAGTGCACCTTTAGCATCAAATGTTTATGAGATCTTTATACCCATAATGTTTCGAAATTGAAATCGATTCGCTCGGTAGATTCCGCGGCCTGCGCGAGATACCGCGACGAGCCCACTCGCCATCTAAGCGCCCTTGAAACTTTGTGCTCGGATGGGGCTCCTTGCATTATGTGACTCGAGGTGTATGGGCGTTGCCACAAAATTCAGCCAGAGTTCGCAATGTCCGCGTCGAAATGTCTTTCCGAGCGTGAAAAAGACATTCTAGACAAACGCGAGAATGATTTCCGGTGCCGGGGGGTGTTTTGGTCGGCGATGCATGAGAGCACGAAAAAATTACGGGGGATGGGGTAGGGAGGGTAAAGCCCTATGTACCCTTCCCCTCCCCCCGCCGACTATGCAACTCGCGGCTATGAGTAAAGAGAGAGAGCGACGAAGAAAAGAGAAAGGATGCGAAGTTCCCAAGGCCGCGCCATGGTTAGCCAGCCTACACTTGGGAAAGGATAAAGAGGGAGAATAGATAACAAAAAGAAAAGACTATAAAAAATAAACAAGCGTCGTCAGTAATGAGCATACTCAAAAGAGCACGTTCACTGGCAGTAGATATCAGCAGATATCGGGAACGCCGTAACTAGGGATCTCGCGACTAATTCTGGCTACCGGGGATGTTTTTAAACGTGCACTCAAACTTATGCGCACGAGCACTTTTGCGATCCGCCCTCCTTCCGTATGTGACCACCACACGGACGGAACGAAAAGCGTTTCTTTAGTTGCATCTTTCCTATGTACAGTATTGAAATTCCGTCACCCTAAACTCACTGAAGTAACGTTACAAACCCGTGTCGAACTTTTGGTCCGCTGCGAAAGAGGGGTGAGACACATAGCCGATCTTCCATTTCCTCGGTAACATCGCAATCTCCCGGCAGTTTCTTTCCCCGGCACCTTTTCCAAGAATCACCCGAGACGCGCGTGTATAATACCGGTGGGCCCCAACTTCCACGAAAAAAGAAAGAAAGAAGGGCCGTTGTGCTTATATATGAGATCGCTCACGTTGGCTGCTGTCGACGCAGGTACGCAAGGAGTTCCACGTGAACGACGCGCAAAGCGCCGCGGTGCCTCCTCGCCGGGCGGCACCGCGACCCGCGAAGTGGCTCGCAGAAGGAAGACGGATGGCCGCACTGCATCGTGGCGCCGCAAACACAGCTTAACGGCCGCTTCACTCGCCGGTAGCCTCCTCTCTCCAAGCGAGCGCGCGTCGCACAGTCATACAAGGGGGCTGAGCCAGGCTGAGCGCTTGTAACGGCACAGGCGAGGGCTTGGCAAAACGGGACAAAAGGAACTGCAAGAAAATAGCCTAAGAGGGGAGACTTGTGGAAAAGGCGCCGGCAGTCGGGGAAGAAGCGGCGAAATGGGGAAAAAAAGGAAATAACGGTGCGCGTATGTAGTTGGAGGGTTGAAAGCTCGCTGGCGGCGGCATGGAGGAAGTTGGAAAGTGTCCCTTCCAGCAGACCTCACTCGTCCGGTTTGCCCGCCGCAAAATTTTTCCCTTTGTTTGCTTCCAAATAAGTGCGTTTCTGACGTTGTTTTCGGGGCCGGAGAGCAATGTAGAAGAATTATAACTCTGGGAGTAGGGGTACGACAACTTTTCTCTTCTTCATGTTTCTTTTTCCCCAGCTTCTGATTTCCAACAGATGTAAGTAAATGGAGAGTGTAAACGGAATTCTGGAGAGAGTAACACGAGTAGCCGACGTCCACCGGTCGACACATTTAACGGCCCGGAAACAAATTTTTCACAGACTTAGCTGAAGCGAAAAACGAAAAACCAAATGTCACTGTGACACTTGACCCTGGGCTCAGCACTTGCGTAAACTCTGTGTGTAGCGAACATCACCGCGTTAGTTTGATTGTATATTTGCGAGGTGAAGTTAACTGCATCATAATATTCTACCATGACGTTGTTATGCGAATTTTATAGCTAAATGTGGTATATTTTCTGGTATGCTATTCTCCGGACGCCGTACAAACATTTTCGTGGTATCAGTGGCAGGTGATTTTGCGCAAGGTTGTTTCGGGTATGGTTTCTTATGGTTGAGCCTCCACTGGTGGCGCGCGGATGGCTGAGATTCGTGCCATGACCACTATTCTAAAGCTGCCTTGTTCATTTCATACATGGATCGCTATAACAAAAACCTATTCCAAACCATTTTTATTCAGCTTCTGTAATCAGCCCTCCCGATTGGGCAAAGATCTTTCGGGCCACCTCCACTTCGTCTGTCTGTCATGCGACGTCACGAAAACTGCGAAAACCATCAATCTTCAATAATTAGGACACATTGATGATGCATGATTATACCAAACAAACAAAAATAATTAGTTCCGATTCTACTTCATTTTTGCCATTGGCCCTCCCCTATTACTCAAAAGTTTTCGTGCTGCAGCCACTTCACCTGTCTGGGACAAAACTGCGAAAACTCACCACGTCAAAGTGGCGTCTACGCATTAATGGTGCATTAATATGCCGAACAAAACAGATTTTTTTTTTAGGAACAGCCTGAGATTGCCCCGTTCCGAACCAAATTGAACGTGTCTACCTACCAATTATTCGGACACTGGCTATTCGGAGCTGCCGGGGGCCATGAATTTATTTCCGTATAACAAGCATTTTACCATGGCAGCATAACGTTGTAAAGCCCTTAAATCACGTTTACAACATTTCTCTGTCAACT
Source organism: Dermacentor variabilis (assembly GCF_050947875.1). Lineage (NCBI taxonomy): Eukaryota > Metazoa > Arthropoda > Arachnida > Ixodida > Ixodidae > Dermacentor > Dermacentor variabilis. Next base: position 86,904,045 of record NC_134569.1, read on the forward strand.
CTTCCTCGCATAGAATCTGTCTTAGTGACCTTCCGTTGCACACCAGCACGATTTTTGACCAGTCACCGAAAGCTAAGCAAGAGGAAGCGGGCCAGTCGCAGACACCGGCCCAACACCCTTCTCTTCCGGTTATCTACTTTCCCTGCTCTAGCTCGGTCCTACCAAAACCATCGCCGCTGCTGCGTGCTCCTCGCCTCTTGTCAGCCAATTGGATAAGGAAAACCTGTCAAGATAGGCAACGCTATTCGTTTTGAAAGCAAACAAAAGTGACCTCCTATAAACGATGGGAATGTTTGATCGGTTGACTCAAGCAGCACTGCTGAGTTACAGCCCGATGCTTACGTCGGAAGTTACGTAAATTTGACGTCAGGAGTTGGGACTATAGTTTTACGTTTAGGGGCCTTGCTGTAAAGAAGGCTAAATGATTTGAACATATAGGCAGCTGGGCGGGGAGGGGAGGGGGGAGGATTTGACACCACCGCGATAATAAATGCGTAAATAAGTAGAAAATACAATCCGTTAAGCGGGACGGAACACTTCGACGGCCGCTGGATATATTGCTTGGATTGGATTAGTGCGTACAAACATATGCGGGGGCAAACAGAATCCACAACATTACCTCACACGTTGCGTAAAAATACGGATGCAGCTATCAATTTGTCGTTACTTGAAGCAACATGCGAATACTCAAACTGATGGTATATTTTTGTTCATCACCAAAGTAGGTTGCGTCTTTCTCCAATACATCATCATTTTCTTATCCGCTCAAGTGCGGTACGCGACAATGGTATGCAGAAGTATTTATCTTATGGCAGTCATGTGGGGGCGGCGAGGTGACACATCCACAGTAGGCCTAACATACCACGTGTCTCGCCGAGCTAAAATGACATAGGAATCATGGTTTTCGCCCTTCAGTGCGGTATGACTACGACGGCGTCGACACCATTGCGGCAGCATGACGTCATCGCTGCTGCCACGGCGATAAGGAGGCAGCAGTAGTGCAATGGCAAAGGTAAGCCAAGAAGGACGAATGGTATCACGACGAGGCGGCATTGACTGTACTGTAACGCTAATTTCTCGAACACTATACAGTACCGCGTTACACAATAAGATCACATGAACAGCGTTACGCACACAGTCTAACGCTGAAGCTCCATTATTTAGGACATTAGCGTTTCGCGCAGTTAAGTAACGTGGTAACAATTGAAGGCTTATGCACAACTTCCCTCGGAAGAGTCACGGCATTATGCGGACGACACGTATACACTGGACAACACTGATAAGCGACAAAATAAGCGTATGTGCGTCCTTTACGTAAGCAGCAATTAGATGCGCATCTATTATATGGCCGCTGTCCTTTTATGACAGCACCTGCAACTTCCGGGCATTCGGGGGGACAAACAGAAAAATGGGAGAGCTTTCGGTCAAGCACAGAACTTCCGCGAAAATGGTGCGATATGTAATGAGCGGACCTATGGCCGTTTGTTTTATTCGGGTCACGTCGCCGACGTGCTCTATCCTTCGCAATCACCAGCGCTGATACGCGGCGGCCGCGTTTCTTTCGAAGGCACGGCGTGCACTGCAGCCGTCGAATACTGCAGCAACAAATTGCAGGGCCTTTCGACAGTCGCGGACTACAGAATAAAAATGCCGTTCTAAGCACTGCCATATATATATATATATATATATATATATATATATATGTGTGTGTGTGTGTGTGTGTGTGTGTGTGTGTGTGTGTGTGTGTGTGTGTGTGTGTGTGTGTGTGTGTGTGTGTGTGTGTGTGTAAAAGTAAAAGTAAAGAAACAAGGATGTCGGAGATAACCTATAGGCTCAACCATATATTGGCACGGCCCCAATACAAGGTACTGTTTCAGCGTAGACGTGCGAATGTCCTTGGCCGAGCCAAGGACGGAGCGATCGGTGAAAAGGAATCGAAAGACTGAGCGCTGCAAAAGAAACAAAGAAGCGACACATAGGATGGCTGACGAACGCCAACATTAATTATGTGACCACGGCGCAACAACCGCCGAATAGCGGCAGCAAGGAGCAGGGCGGACAGATAAAAGGTATAGATCACACGCCGTCGAACTTATGATTCATTACCATTAGTTTTACGGAAAACCGAAAGAAAATAAAAACGGAAAAACAGCGGCAAGAACTGCTGCGGTGTAAGGGCAGCGTTGCAGGCCAGCTGTGCGTCTGACATGGCGTCTGCCGACGCCATGTCAGATGAAAAGGTGAAAACGAGATATGTCCAGAAAACAAGGTCACCTAAGCCTACAGAATTCAATAAATCTCCCTGTTTTCACGCACGGGATGGAGAAACCCGTACCTGGTTTCCTTGACCATTCCTTCGTATATAACTGCCGTTTTCAGTCCGTCAGTATACGTATTTCTTTCTAAAGCGTTGAAGTAGCAGCAGTGGCAAATATGTTTGTTCGAGAAGGAACCGATAGGGGGCGCGTGGCTAACGCTTTGGCCCCGATACATTGCGATGCAGATGAAAACTAAAAAAGACAGAGAGAGAAGAAAAACAAACAAACAAACAAACAAACACAGTGGTTGGGTTGCTTTACTTGCCGGGGGCACAGAAAGTGCCCGAACGAAAGAAATACCTTCAACTAGCGCGCAGAGTGGAACAATCGTCCACCGAAGTCTCATAGTTGTACAACGTGCACCTGCTACATAGGCCGCGCTGCCCTGGAAATCCCAGACCAAAGCTGTCAGTCGACATACAGCGGCGGCGACAACTGGATCGAGCTACAAGGCAGCGGGGTGGCAAATGTCGCATAAGAGCTGAAGCTTTTCTGGTATTGGGGCACATAGGAGAGGTGGCCAAAGGGAAGAGAAAGTAGGAAGAGAAGATAGCTGTAGAAAAATAAAGAGACGAAAACAAATAAAGGCTACTCGCGTGGGAGGCGGAAGGAATGGAGATTAATGGCGAGGTGGAACTGGGGCTTCCTTTTTCTCTTCATCAGTTGCCGCTTTCCCAGAAGTTCACGTCTACAGTGAACCCTACCGTGTTGTGTTCTCTCTGCTCTGAAAACCCTCTTCCCTTTCTTCTGCCCCCGGATCTCACTTTTCTTGCTTTGTCGTCAGGCTCTTGTCGCGACCGCCGACGCTTGTTCACTGTTAAAAAGGCAAAAGCCGGCCACAACTAGCTTTATGCATTTTTTTTTTCGTATCTCTCTGTTGTTCTACCTTTTCGTCTTTTCTTTTTGGTGGTCTCTGGTTTGGCTCGCCTGATGGTATATGTAGCGTTGGCAGCGCCATGACTGCGATGGAAGCCGCCGCACTTTTCGCTGGCTTTTTGAGGATTGTGAAAAAATAATAATGAACATGCCGTCAGGGCCATGTGCAATAAGTCGCCCCCCCCCCCCCCCCTCAATCCTTTTCTGTTTAAATAAAAGAGAAGGAAAAGAAACAAACCAGTGACAACATATACGGCAAGGCGCAGAGCGGTGATGGAAGAGAGAACAAGATTGATACAATAAAGACAAAATAAAATCATAAAAAGAAACGCGCCTGCTGAACGGCGTTTTATGTTTATGATGAAGTCTTTAACTAAACGGCGCGCATAAAGCTGCCTTACTAATTCAGAACAACCATGGAAAATATGTAGAAAATATGAAGCATGGCGTTGCAGCTCTCCGTTCAGTGCTTCGTGCCTTTTAGTAGGTAGCATACAGAGAATACCACTTTGACGATTTGTGGAAGAACAGATAAATCAAAGCTTCACTTAATAATTCAGAAACTTATGCCTGTAATGGAAACCTTTACTTTAATGATGTCAAGTAACAGCACTATTTGTTTCCAAATCACAATCGCTTGTCCCATAAGTATGTTTCAACGAACGACTTCTGCACTTTCCTGCCTATAGTGGATTTTTGCGGCTTTGTTGTATTTATTACACTTTCGGCATTGAGCCTTTCTTTTTGCATCAATTTGCTTTTGCGCTATCATTGTCATATTCGGTCAATTACCGTCGCGATTGTGTGATGAATTACAAAGGAAATTATAAACGTCCCAGTTATAAGTATAATATTCTATATGTCACCAACGCTGAAGGAATTGAGACATCAAAAGAAAAACGTATTCACACTTTTGTTCCTTCGTTTGTTTATGGGTTCCCTGAATATAACTAATTTGGTTTATCTGCTTTGAATCCGATGGTAATGATTATCATGGCAGGTAGCAGCCCGTCAACTAATGCTTAAAATGCCAGCTTCGAAGAATGCTCTCCTTTGTCACCTTCTGCTGGGTAAGCTTCGATTTCTAATCGGCAGGAGCATTGACTGGCCAGACTGACCAGGCTGGCCGGATCACATGCACTAACCCGACTGCTATGTTGCCTTTGGAGACAGTAGTATATGTGCAAATAAATTAATAATAACATGACCCCGCTTTGTTTGAACGGCTACCTATTAAAATGAGTTCCAAGAGAAGCCGAGAGTAAAGGAAACCAAATACAGCCTATGGTGACTCAAACAAAGTCAATCAGGAAGACGTAACTCCTCATTAAAGGTCTGCATACATGTGCCTTCTGTACTCACAAAGTCCTGTCATCGCATTCGTTCTGCACGTCCCCGTTCTTAAATGAATCTGCCTCAGCGTAGCACGTTAATTACGAAGAGGATTCGTGGCCTCGGGCTCTTCTGTCGTGTTTCTTTTCTTCGGCCTCTGTGCCAACTTCCTGCACCCGTTTCTTTTTTCGCGTGGATTTCACTTCCAGGTCATTCTTTCGTACATTTTCGCGCGTTCCCGCGCCTTCAGTCTGGACTCACACTTTGATTCTGCCACCGGGTTACTTTTGAAAGGCCCTTCGTCTTAGAAATAATGTATTATGCACGAAAACAAAACCTTTCCGTCACCTCAGGATCAATAGAAGTGCTAGGCAAAGAAGCTATGCGAGGAAATGCGATCTGCTTTATCGCACTCGTCCAAGCGGCACGAAAATTCCAGTAACTATAGACAGCTATAAATAAAAAGCTGGGATTAGGGGAGCAATGATAACGAGACGTAAAACTGTAACCGAGCAGGAAAGAAGGTGTGAACAAATAGGAGAATGAACTACATTTAGAGGAAAGCCAGCCAACCAGCCAACCAACATCGTTGATGTGTTCCGTATGAAAGAGACGTGCGATGCAGTATCGACGTTTGGATATTATTAGAGAGTTTTGGGGCCTCAAAGAGCTTTGCGGGTGTTAGCGTTCGGGCACACAGTAGTGAAGAGTCTTGGAATAGGGCTTTGCGTTTGCGGATAGCGCCTTGCGCTTGCGGCGCCACTACGGCGTCAAAGTAAGGCTATTATAAATATTAAAATAAGATATACCATTTTATGATAAGAAGAGTAGTTTTGCCATTCGTCTTTCCGCGTTTAATTACGATTTAGAGGTTATTCTCTAAGCAGCAAGCAATTAGTTGCGCTCAGTTGTGAGCAACCAAATTTGCGTGCCCTCACCAGCTAAGTTAACCCGTGTTAGGTCTATGAGCCATGAAATCGACAATCGAATCCCAAAACAGCAGTGTCTAATGGATCTGTCTCCATAACACACGCTAATTTAGATAAAGCAACAATCACAGCAACTTCTCCTAGTTTGCGAACTTCACGCGTTACCATGAATCGAGCCCAATTTGGTGCTAGGTTAGAGCCGTCGCTTCGATGGGTGCCGCCATATTTGTTTACGCAAGACTTCTGGGGCAGCGTATGGGGCTACCGCTAAACCAGTGAAATAGCGTGCTCCACGCAAAGCCCAAACGTAGTTTGGGTGGCGCGCATGCGTAGCGGCTTCGACGCCATTTCTTTGGGGCCCCAAACGTTTAGAGCCACTATTCTAAAACTCTCTATTGCTCTGACGACGCTTAACAGTAAAGAAAGACAAACAAAAACGAAAATAACAGAAGACAACAAAGAGGCCGGGGACAAAGACACACGTCTCATAGGTCGCAAGATTCCAAACATTTTGTTACCGTTCCTCCTTTTCTTTAGTTAAGCACTACCTCTGTTACTAATTCATTTCAGTTAATTTGGATTAACGCCTTGTCTCTTGGCCAGTCTTCCAGAGTGGGCATGAACCATGGGCCATCACGCAAACAACAACAACAATAAAAAGAAGAAGAAGAAGAAGAACAACAACGACTACTACTACTACTACTACTACAAGTACAACAACAACAACAAGAACCACGTAGTACCGCATAGATCACGTACGCGTTAGCGCGAACAGCTCCCAGGGAAGAGAGAACGAGGTACGACCGCCGCTACTGAGGAACCCCAGCAGAACCACGTTCGACCACCATGTATGCGCAGCTCCTGAGCGGGCGAGTACACTACACATTTCTCAGGAGGAACAGCGCGAGCGCGAATGCTAGAGACATTCTTCTCCTAATTACCGGGGCGATGCTCGCGCAGGGAGAAATTCGAGTCGATGTCAAGGGAAGCGAGCGTGACTGATACTCGCATACGCACATGTACGCAGCAAGAACGAAGCGGCCTTTCCCTGAATGGTCCGCCTTTTCTTTTTCCTCGCTACTTTCTGCCTTCTCCAGATTGCCAATATTTTCGTCTGTGTTCCTCGTCTTGGTCGATATTTCCGACTCCTCAATACTGGCTGCAGTGAATGCCGATTTTCAGGACACGTTCTTCTTCTTTTTTTTTTCCTTGCTCACTTCTTACTACGTCTCAATGAATGCGTGCAGCGCAGTCAGATCTACAGCTCGCGTCAGTCATTCAGGACAGAGACTAAATATAAAGGTGCTCGTCCAATGACCGCCGTAAATGCTGCCGTGCGTGGCATCAGTTGCAGGGAAGAGCCTAGGCACGGGTCAGCGGCGCACGAATGCGCGCAATGGCACAGTCAACGAGCCCTCATCCTCATTTTAATTCCTAGGTGACTGACGTGATCCGTAGCTTCGGCCACACTGCACGGATTCACGAATTTGGTGAGGCGGAGTATAGCGTGTGTCGATTCTTCTCCTGCACGTCGAGCGGGGCGCTTTGTACGACATTTTTCCCGGTCTCCTAGGCGCTCGGAAGGGCACGTGAAAAGAAAACGTCACCGAGTAGGCGGGAAGAGAGTGTGGATGGAGGCGGGTGTAGGGAGCTCCTACTCGTTCATGCATGCGTCAGTTCAAAAGGGCGTCGGTTCGCTGCACGCGTATGCAAAATATATAAGTTTCTGCTCGTCGAGCACAAATTTCAGCGACGGATCTGTTTGGCGTGTAGGCTTGTGTTGGATGTGTGTGTGAGACGTGCTAAATGTGTCGCATAGGATTTAACTTTGATTCCGTTACGTGTCTTTAACTGTGGTCTTTTTTTTTTCAGCTCTCTCGGTGGAACAGGTTAATGTGGCGTTATTGAGACGCTGTAGTTGTAGTTGAGTATGCCTCATGGAAATAAAGGTTTCGTTACATTGAGTCTGTGTAAGTGTCCTTAGTAGTATTATCAGTAGTAGTATTCCTGCAAGTAGTTCGACAAAGTGATAATTAGTAAAACAGTCAATTAGTATGTATTGCAATAACCTATAGAGCCCGTGACACACTTTATTCTGGGGGTAAAAGCAAGATATCAGTGGTGTGCAAGGAATTTTCAAGGCATAGCAAACATGCGGCAATAAAATATTGCTGCTCGTGTGCGTATGCTTGTATCATACGCTCCATTTCCCCTTCAAAAGCAAATTTCCACAATGGCGGAAACTCCTAGAAATATTTTATTGTGTGATTGCGCAGGGGGTTTACCGGTCTCATCTGCAAACAAGCATTAAACTTCCGAACACGGCTGATTCAGGAAGCTGCCGCAGTGTTGCCCTCAGCTACATGAACATCAGGGTACCACCTTTATGCAGCCAACAATGTGGCTCCGAGAGTAATCAGAGTTTCTTGTTTTTTTTTTTTTTCAGAGGGACGGCCTTTTATCTGCTTATGGACAAGAACGGCACCGAGAGCGGCGCTGCTGCGCCGGCGTTGAGAGCGCCGCATGCGAAGCAAAATTCTATTAGCGGGTGGTACCCCTCTCCCACCTCTCGTTCGCACCGCCTTGATTGCCTCCTGCACTGCGCCTGTTTGGGCACGTTTCGTGCGGCGCGCGGTGTGTGCCTACGTGTGCGCGCGTGGACATTTCATTCGAAGGGTGTAGTACAGTCTGTTTCACATTTAGGGGAAAACTCGGAGCGCATTGCATCGCGATGCGGCGAGCGCTTGAGTCAGGCGGCGGCAGCAGCTCGCGCAGGTGCTCGAGGGGCGGGATCTTGAACGGCGTCGTCTGCTACGGCGACGCGCGCTGGCCGCATTTGTCGGGAAGCGTTCTACTGTCAGTTGCAGGGCGCCGATCTCATCGTTACTGCGTGAAATGAGCCAGTATGTTTTACTAAGCGTTGTGCGACGCCCACTGATACGCCTCGAAGGTAAGTTCATCGCTGCAGGGCAGTCATAGATGACGTACTGATTCCATACATTCTTGACGGCCCGTTTCTGGAAGACGACTATATATTCTAACGCGATAGGTGGCCGATCCGCACTGCTCGTGTTGTGCAAGATCTGCTGGAAGAGCAGCGCGCAGTCACTCTCTTGGAGTGGCCGCCTCGATCCCCGGGCGCCAACATCATTTAAAATGTCTGGGGCTCGTTGAAAGTATCGCTGCCGCACCATCCCCTCTATCAGTCGCCCGCGGATAGGGTTCGATCCACCATCGTCAGCGACTGAGACGTGCTGCGAATGAACACATCCCTGATCAAGTCATTTTACACTTCACTGCCTTCCAGGATGAGCGCTGTCATCGTTGCCGCTGGGGACATGACGAGATACTAACTGAAGTTCCGAGCGTGACGTGTCCAATTCCCCGCCGGCGAGCAGGGTCTGTCTGGTGCCGCGAATGATTGTCGAGAAAAATCACTTCCAGCTCATTGTCTTAACCTAAACCTTTCCTTTAATCGTATCCGTTTGTTTTATCGTGTTCGACCCCCACAGTTATCATTGTTGAGTGCTTTGTTTTCCTTTCGAGTCAAACAAAGACTGAGCACGTTGCGCGCACATCTTAGTGCGTCTTGTCGCTGCTTATTACGGTAGCACACACAGTGAAGAAATACGTGCACGCGCTCAGTACCCCGGCCATTCGAAAGAACAAACGAAGCATGCTGTCAAAAGAAGTTTGTGGAACTCCTTTATCGCCGATGAAGGTTCAGAGTTTGGCGAGGCACAACGTTTAGTAAAGAATATCAGCTCAGTTCCCGCAGTACCGATGAAATCGGTGCACTGCCCCTGGCAGTAGCACGCTTCCCGACAATGCGGCCAACGCGCGCCGCCGTAGCAGACGACGCAGATCACGACTCCGCCTCTCGAGCGTCTGCGGCTGCTCGAGCTGCTGCCGCCGCACGACTCAATTCCTTGCCGCATCGCGATGCAATACGTTCCGAGTTTTCCCTTAAGTGTGAAACAGACTGTACACGCTTCTATTTGCCTTTAAGAAGATGGGTACGCTTGACGTATATTTTTATGGCTGCAATGCGGCGAAAGGGCAGCGTCTGCTTAACCATGTAAGTGACGCTGAGCAGGTAATTGGAAACGACATCGTATGTGCCGCCGGAAAAATCGTCAGTATGTGCCGCCGGAAAAAGTCATTTTTGCAGTTTCTCACAATATGTTTGCTACAAATCTGTGTTGCCTCTGATGGCGACAACGGACTTCCATCGACACTGTGCGGAAATAAACAAAATATATCGCTGCATAGCACAAGTACGACATGCGCACACAACTTTAACTAGTACGTCCCCTACAATATGGAATATAGACAGCAATGTAGACAGCTTGGCCATTTTTTAACAGTGCTCAAGAGACGGAAGTTGAAAGTATTAGTAATCATTCCTGCTTCACCAATGCCGACGCGACCAAGACGCGGGCGCGTATCGTCCAGTAACTCGATCGATCGGTGCAGTGGTGAAGCGGGAACGAACTCTGGTCATGTTCAATGCATCGTGCACATATTCAATTTCTCGGGACGCGTGAGCTTCGGCCACTGCTAGCGCATACAACAGAAGTGGTTTTCATTCTTGGGCAGCGCACACACAAACGAAACACGAGAAAGAAGACAGGACAAGCGCTCGTCGAACAACTTAGTTTTTATATGAATAAAAGGATTATGTACCGAGTAATTATTAAATTCATGTGGGTTACATATAAAAACCGTCATACACTCAGGAGTGATCAATGAACGAGGTCGCTTCGTTTGCCAGTTGTTTACTTCGCTCGGCGCACCGCAGTAATCCATGTCTGTCGTCTGCATTTTTCGTACCATTTTCTTGTGAATCGGCAGAATTTCACTGGTGGAATGAACCCTTTCGTATTTACATTGCTGTCGTGACAGTTACCAACACAATAATAATTTCCGGTCATCCGAAGAGACGCCGTCGCGAACACGAGACGTTTCGCGCGCAGCGCGAACTGAACGCGCGCGCGACCGTGAAGGGAAGCGGCGGCGGAAGCCTACACCCGTTGGAGATGAAATCGTTCCGCCAGGGGAGAAACGAGCGCTGGCGTCTAGGATGAAACTTGGCGTGCGGTCGTCTATAACTACGTCAAGCGTCGTTACCGCGCTTTCTTGTGAAGCGTCTCGCCATGTTTGCAGCCTGCCTGCAATACCCCACTGATAATATGTCTCAGCGGTAATCTCTATCCTGCTAAGCCGCAATGCTTGCGGGAACCGTCACGCCCGGAAACCTCCAATTAGTGCCGCTTTACATCCACAAATAAGCGTGGCTGCGCGCGTGTACGCACGCACGCACGGACACATACATAGACATACAGACACACGTACTCTCGCACACACAACTCGAAAACGAGAACAACGCGGCCTGGAGAAAATGGCTGGCGCAGAAGGGAAGACAAGTCCGACGGTTGGAATCAAGGGAGGCTGCGAAGCAGGAAGAGAACGTGGGAAAGTAATAAACAAGACGGGAAGTTCAGATAGGAGCGATGAGGAAGGTTCTGCACAAGCATGCCAGCCACCGAAAGGGTGCTGCGAGCGAGCAAAGCGAGGAAAATAAATAACAAGGAAGGAGTCTCCGCGATCGGGTTAGCGTTTGGGGCCTGCGAGGAAAGCGCCCTGCGGAGCACAGGATGGGCAGAGTAAGAGCCCTTCGAAACCGCGGGTACTCTCGTGTGCGACAGCCGCCCCCACTGCGCGCCGTACCTGTTTGGTACGATTCCGTTTTCTCGGAAAAGCACGGCTGAAAAAAAAAGGGGGGGCTCGTCGAAGATAAAAAGCAAAGTTGGCCGCAGCCATACACGTATATTAGCCGGTGAAGAAAAGAGACGAGACAGCAAGGCCACCGACCTCGCCGGGAAGCTGAGAAGGGCGACACGGCTTGAAGTAATGAGAGAGGTTTGCGGAAAAGACTTTTTGAGTGCCCCGTGGGAGCTTGCCGCGCCGGGATTAATGGCGAGAACGTCCACGAGCTGCGAGTTTACGGCCCGGAGGACACACGAAAACCTTTTGTGTGTGCGCAGCCGTGTCCTCCGGTGTCCGCAACAACTCCTTTTCGGCTACTTTATTGCGATTCTCCTCAGCCCATTCTCATCCCTCCTATTCCCGGGCCTTCCGACTTGCGTTTTTTTTTCTTTCTTTCTTTGTTGCTTTAGTGGATGCGCCTGAGTTCCTTAAGCCACTGCCAGAACAAGTTCCTTTGTTGTGCGTCGTCACGTCCATGCGGCCTCAAGGGACGAGCAATTGCGGCTTTTCCGGCACTCATGCAGCGGCGTGAGCCATTCCTATAAACGGAGTGTGTTTCGTTTGTCTTCGCGGAGAAGCTTTAGGGCAATAGAAGTTAAAAGCTCGCAAATGGGTTCACTGCGGCGTTCAACCTGCTACAATATCGTCAAAGCTGCGTCATAGTCAGGATACTTCTAACCACAGCGTCGTTCACGCCATATATACTAAAAGAAACAACTACACATTGCTGCATGCCAATGCAGCAATGTGTAGTTGCGTGCTGGACGCGCTAATCACCAAGCTATCGCGCAGCGTTTATGCTTGGCAATTTGCGCGGGTTTTTCTGTGATACGGTGAGTTCCCCATTGCGACACCGTACGTACATTTATTTCGGGGCACACAGCATGCGCGCGCGAGAGCGAGAGAGAGAGATGCAAATAAGAGAAAGGCAGGGAGGTTAACCAAAGTTAAAACCTCCGGTTTGCTACCCTGCACTAGCGGAAGGGAAAGGGGAAGTTAAGACGGAAAGGGTGGTGACGAAAATAAAAGCGTAACACAAAAGAAAAAAAGGGAATGGGATCATTACAGTCTTTCTAATAGGCTATTCATTGTTTGGTTTCTGCCTTACACAGCATGCAATACTGCAGCTGATGAGGGCGATGTTGTAGGCGCGGCTAAGTTATTGTTCTGAAGGTGGCGGTTTCATCTGTGACAGCCTATATACTGATGTAGGCCATTACGAGCGTGAGTGGAAACCCCATCCTTTTTACGCTGCACTGGACGATATTATCGTTAGTATCAGTACCATTATGATGGCCATAATTATGACGGTGGCTCGATAAAGAACGCGCGTAATAAATTTGTAGGCAGCTTTATCGGTACGCTGGTGTCAGTCTGCAGCGGTACCTGGCCACAGTCAACCTTCGGTTGTCTCTGCGTTTGCGGACTTAACGATGATCGACTTCATTTTTGAAATGTTCAAGAAAAACACCGGAGCAACGTCCGCTGCTGCGGAGGCACAATGCGAAACGACCCAGCACGAGCACGCGTGCGTGCGAGGATGCTTTATGCGAACGCCTTCGCGCATGCTCGTGCCAGCGCACAATGCAGCGCACGGACCCACGCACGCGCTTCGCAACAGCAAGACCGACGCGTGACGGCTACACATTATATTTTCGGTGATTCTCTTGACGAGTTGGAGACTGGCAAGAACACGGCGGGCATCGTCCGATCTCTGCCGGCCCAGAACAGCCGGTAGTATACGTTGCCGGTGGAGCGTGAAACGCGAAGCCGAGGAGCGCGCAGCAATGGAGGCAGCGGGAATCGCCGTCGCCAGGGGAGAGGCCACGAGGGACCATTTCCGCACTCTTTCGCTTTTGTGCGGGCCCGTCAAGTAGCCGCCGCCGTATAGTATCCTCTCCTTATCCCCCTTTCCCAGCACATTTGGCCGTTCTTTTCTATATATACGGACACTTTTTGATGGAAACTGTAGAAGTTGTGTATGTCAGCACGCATAGCATGCTAATGGAGGTGGATCCGATGACAAATGAAATCGTACACGCGAGACGTACGTCGGTCACGTAGAATGCGCAAAATGCATAGCGTACTCGAATAACGTCTGTCCCAAGCTTAAGTTAGCCGAGCTGTTCAAAGAAAAAAAATGCATTTAGGAAACACGGTACTACATACAATTATAAAACCTACGGTCTTTGGTTGTCAGAGGTCTGACGAACGAATACCGTCGTCCCTAAAATTGCACATTTTATCGCGTTTTTTTTTAAATGTTCTTTTTTTTTTCACCTCGAAGTCCTTGGCTAACGCTAGCTGGGAGACCCTGTAGAATTAAAATTTGTGGGCGAGACCTGCGTCAGGCTGAAAGGTTAACGGCACCTTAATACAGTGGTATGCACGTGAGGAGCACATATACTCCTATATTCAAACAGAATCTTCCGTAGATCAAGTATGCACGCAGTTTAGAAAAAAAAGAGCATGCATACAAAAAAGTCGTGTTTGTTTGCTTATTTTGTGGCCGTGGTACCGCCGAAACGTATGTGCTCCGTATTCCCCCCCCCCCCATATATATATATATATATATATATATATTGCTAGACCATTGCTAGACCCCTCACTCATCTTTTGAAGAAAGGCGTACAATTCTCGTGGGGTACTGCAGAAGCCGCAGCCTTCTCTCGTCTCGTCACTCTTCTCTCCTCACCACCCATCCTCGCCCACTTCGACCCTGATGCCCCTACAGAATTGCGTACGATGCCAGCGGTCATGGCGTAGGTGCCGTCTTAGCCCAGCGTCAGCGTGGCACGGATCGCGTTATTGCTTATGCGAGCCGCCTCTTCACACCATCGGAGCGCAACTATTCCATTACGGAACGAGAATGCCTTGCTGTAGTGTGGGCGGTTGCGAAGTTCCGTCCTTACTTTTACGGTCGCCCTTTTTCCGTAGTCACTGACCATCATGCTCTCTGCCGGCTCTCATCGCTAAAAGATCCTACAGGCCGGCTTGGTCGATGGGCTTTGACGCTACAAGATTTTTCAAATTTTCATATTCCGTGGTCTACAAGTCTGGCCGCCTGCAACAAGACGCTGACAGCTTGTCGCGTTACCCTGTAGACGACCCTGACTCCTCCAATATTACCAGTGCTGCTCGCGTATTCTCTGTGTCGCAGCTGCTTCATTTCGCCGACGAGCAACGTCGTGACGCCTACATCAGAGCACTCATCGGCCGTTTTCAACACTCTCCGACCGACGCCACTCTACGCCTCTTCGTCCTCCGCGACGGTACTCTGTACCGTCGCAACCTTCATCCGGACGGCTCTGAGTTCCTGCTTGTAATACCTAAACACCTCCGCTCAACCGTTCTAGAAGAGCTTCACGACGCACCAACGGCGGGACTTCTCGGCGTATCTCGAACCTATGACCATGTACGTCGCCGTTTTTTCCGGCCGGGCCTTGCCCGTTCCGTACGACGTTACGTCGCCGCTTGTGAACTTTGCCAACGACGCAAGAAGCCTTCCCAGCTCCCCGCTGGTTACCTGCAGCCTCTCGACATCCCTGCCGAGCCCTTCCATCGTGTCGGCTTAGACCTTCTCGGCCCATTTCCGGAATCTACATAAGGAAACAAGTGTGTTGCAGTCGCGGCGGACTATGCGACCCGCTACGCCGTAACCCGCGCTCTTCCGACCAGTTGCGCAACTGATGTTGCGCACTTCCTCCTGCATGATATCGTTTTGATTCATGGTGCTCCGCGTCAATTGCTAACAGACCGTGGCCGTACGTTCTTAGCCAAAGTCATTGACGACATCATGCGTGCCTGCTGAATACAGCATAAATTTACCACCTCCTACCACCCTCAAACGACGATTGGAACCAGGCTCTACCTTTCATTACCTTTGCGTACAACTCTTCCCGTCTCGAAACTGCTGGCTTTTCGCCTTTTTACCTCTTGTATGGCCGTGAACCGACGCTACCACTGGACACCGTGCTTCCGTCCACCACAGCTTCAACTAGCGATTATTCCCGTGATGCTATGCCCATGCTGACGGTGCTCGCCAACTTGCGCGCGCTCGTCTGCACGTGTCTCAAGACAAGCAGAAACAACGCTACGACCTCCGTCACCGTGATGTCCATTTTGTGCCCGGCACCCTCATGTTGCTTTGGTCATCATCGCGTAAAGTTGGCCTTTGTGAAAAACTGCTTTCCTGCTACACAGGTCCATATCGCGTGCTCCGCCAAGTGACCGATGTCACCTACGAAATCGTTCTAGCTACGCCCACTACGTCCTCCGCTGTGACAACCAGTGACATTGTCCACGTCGCCCTACTGAAACCCTACAACTCTCCACTCGCGTTGGATATTTAACAGCACTGTGACGGCGCTTTTGCCGCCGGGGGGTAGTATTACGATATCAGTGAGCGATGCTCAAGGAATGAGCCACCGCGAGAACAACGACGCAGCGGGTCGGTGCCCTTCCCGCGAGCGCGTCGGCCTGGTGGTCTGGCTCCAGTGTAAATAGCCTGTATATAGCCTCTTTCATCTGTGTATTTCCACACGTAACAATATATATATATATATATATATATTTGGAATAAGGAGCACACATACGTTTCTATATATTCCATTTATCTTGCTGGATATCTACGTTCAAAACACAACATGTTTGTTTTCGATGTTTTGGATAGGGGCCTGTTTTTATGCTTATCGACATGACAGAAGCCCGTCCCTAGACGAAGCATCGAAAACAAACTCGTTGCGTTTTTCACCATGTATTTCTTCAAATACCTAAATTGTAGCCAGGAACTCCTGTCTTTCAAATATATATATATATATATATATATATATATATATATATATATATATATATATATATATATATGAACCACCTATATATAGGTTATGCGGTTTAATCTGTACGTATGGATAAATTCTGCACGTAAATACTGTAAGCAACCGTAATACCCAGTCGTTGGCGATTGACGTGCGGGGACAACCTCGTATACACGACACTGCTCCTACAGTTACAATTTCATATACTCCTTCCTTCATTTTTACACCCATCTGGAAAGAGTGGAAACTAAACACGTAACCTGGCACGTGTGTACTCCACTGTAGCAGAAAAGACCTGACGAACGTGAACGGGCAACGTTGTTTCCTTCTGAGTGTGACATGTTTCATTCCACTCTACAGACCAATTCGTTCGGTTTGAACGTCGCAATGAATAAGAGGACGTGCAAGGAAGAAAAAAAAGGGGGAGTACGTCTCACAGAGGACAGGAAAGCGCGCCCACGCGTCAATTCCCCATCAACCGGAAACAATTTCCCTCACATACTATTTCCGGACTGGCATAAGCCGGCGTGTGGTCGTTTTGTTCTTGTCCCATCGCTTGCCACACGTTTTTATTTATGTTTATTTTTTTTACACGACCAACTTCACATTTTATGTGAACTCGTGACACAAGCTTACGCCGCTTCTCTTTTTATCGTCTTTTTCCTTCACTGACTGCTTCTCTGCGACGCGCTTGAGTGCGGCGGAGAAACAGGTGCTCTCTCTCCACTGGCTCCGGAATTCTTTTCCTCCCTCGATTTCTCGCCGATCCCATTTCGCAGCCCGTCATGCACGCAATGGAGAAAAAAGAAAGAAAGAAAAGAAAAAAGAAGGAAGGCCTATTGATGACTCCACATCACATTTCACCCCTCCTTTCCTCTAATGCCCATTTCAGATAGGTTCATTAAAAACAGTTCTCTTCGTAGCCCCCCGCGCTCGTGGCACCGCAGCTGCTCCTATCTGACCTCGGCGAGCAGTCGCGGGAAGAAGCGATTTGCCGATCAAGTCATCAATTGCTCGCGAACACCGCGCTTCCGTAACATCATGGCCGCTTCGTACTTCCGCCTCTTCGCCGTTTCTCTTACGCTTGCCCATACGACAGCCATTCTTGCTAAAGTACATCAGACATGCCCGTCGATGACTCTCGGTGCGGCTTCCTTCGCTTGTAATGTTTGAGTTTACTTTACTGTGGGCATGATGGCGGCGGCGACTGCGGTCCTACCTACGTCGCAGGGGTATCGCATCGTAACTGCCTTTGCGAAACCACGCTTCTCCACCCTTCCCTTCGGCTCGCTTCGTTTCGGGGCTCCATGTTTCGCGAGCAGCCAATTTGTTCATCGTCCCTAAAGTAAAACCGCCCCATATCAAATCTGAGGCGGGTTAAGGGGTGGGGGAATGGAGATTGCTTCGGGGATCGGATGAAGGGGGGAGGGGGAGAGACGAATTGGGGAGAAAATGTCACGCAGAAGGAGAGGAAGAAACGTGCCACCACGCAAAGTCGCAGCAATTTTGCGGTCGGGAGCAAGGGGGAGCGGGCTTTCTTTTTTTTTTTCCCTAATGTATTCGACCTTCTTTCTACCCGGAGAAAAGGAATGAAAAACATATTTGAACTGGCGGGTGCGGAGGGCGCAGAAGAAATAGAAGAAGGAAAAGAAAGAGAATATTTTGTGGAAAAGGAGCTGCGAGGCTATCCGAAGGGAATTCGCTGACCCGAGTCGAAATGGACGACGTGACGATGCATCTTCACAGCCGGCATAGCGCGCTCTGCTCTGGACGAGCGGGATCGCACGGTCGAGGCATTTTTCCGTGCGCTGCGCGGGGCCGTGCGATTTGCCCTTGCGCTCTTGCACGGACTCTCGCGACCACCTCGACTCCTTTTCCCCCGAACGTGTGTATGTTTTTACACTTATCCCTCTTTGCTGTCACCTTCAACTTTATCTCTCCCTCTCTCTTTCGCTCTCGCCCTCGTTCTGATATCTCTGGCCGTCTCCATCAGGCCGAACCTGGTGCCGTTCTCTTCTTGCTTTTCTCTGCGCTTCCTTCTTATCCGCGTCCGCGCAGAACGCATTACTCGCGGGTCGCAGACTCAAGTCATGATAAAAGCGAGGCATACCGTTCGCACATACATAACACACGCGTGGACTGGGCGCCTATCTGTACGTTCCTATTCATTTCCGGTTTTGGTTGCCCATCACCTTCACTTCTTTTTTCCGTTGGTCATTCTTCCTCGGTTTAAAAAGAAGCAAGTGCGCGCGTGAGTGTGAGACCTGACACCTCGAATTCTATTCCGGTATTACGTCGTGGCCCCGTAGAAGCTGTTTCCGTCTGAACCCACTGCATTCTCGGACAAAATTAACGGTTCACTGATTCTCGGGTATATAGAAAATAGCTTATGAACTGCGGGTATTCTCTAATTAGAACACTGCGCTGCGGGAGTTTATGTAAATAAAATGGGCCAAGGGGGGTATGGGGAAGCTTTGAGCATTGCCTTTACGCAGCAGAATCAATCTATTCAAAAGCTTTCGAGTGATATGAAGAAAACTGAGACGACGGAAAAAAGAAAACACAAAAAGAAAAAGAAAACGAGCGACAGCCTAGTAAACTGAACTTCGTAAATCACAACCGCGAAAATTCCTATAGATGGCGTTTTTTGCGTAGGATGTCCACAATTTTCATTCGAATAAATAGGGACGCAGTCTTTGTACGCTACCCACGTTTATATAACCTGAGGGTTAACTGATGCGCTATCGTGAATCCAGAAAAAATGACGATAAGACGGGACGGCGCTGTAGTTGCAAGCGATCGTAAAGCGAATAGGCATTTACGACCTGAGCGGTGCACATATACCAAGTCATCCGCGTCGCAGCTCAAGAATAACAACACAAAGTAGTGTGAGATACTTGCTCTGATGTTCTCCCTACCCCCAGAACGATAAAGGCGGGCAGAGAGGCAAAATCTTTCCTCACGGGTTGTTCGTGAACAACGGCGATGAATGTGCCATAAACAAGCGCTTTTATTCTTGAAAAAATCGTTGGGAACTATTCCATAAAAGAAGATATCGCCGTAATTTTTAACCGTATAGCGGAAATTAAGGTAAACAAAACGCATTCGTCGCATTCTAAACAAATAGCGCAACTCAATCGCAAGGGCGCACGAGGAACACACAATACGAAGAGCCATGAGGCGGGAAAAAGAGCAATTCCAAAGGATAGGATGACACGGCGCCGAAGCCGCCGAATAGAGACAGATAGCGACAGAGTACTAGCACGGCCACTCTGGGAATACAGACTCGTAAGTGCGGAGACCATTTCGCAGAGCGCCAGGCATTTGCTAGCGGCAAGACGAGCATCGCAGAGGAACCGCCCTGGCGCGGCAAGCGTGCCCCGAAGGCACAGCCCAAGGGGAAACAAGACATCGCACGCTGTCCTGAGGAGATACGCGGAGATAGAGGCTGAAAGATGGAGAGCGCAGAGAGAGTGGCGGCTACACACCCGCGACACACGGAGGCGACGTTGAGATGAGCTTGGCCGCAGACGGAGCCGAAATGCGGAGTTGTAACATCGGTTAAACCTGTAGTCCTTAGAAGAATGTATTTAAATGGACTGGGAATTGGGCTTCCTGTAGACCACTTTACCTGCCCGTATATACTTGTCAGCTGCTTGTTTTGAGTCCTTTGGCCTAAGACATGCAGAAGAAACATAATTATAAGGGCGGTACCGTGTTTGTTGTACCTGTTTTTTTGCGTTCTATCGCGTTCGTAGCGCCCGCTTTCAAGTTTACTAGTAAGGGCAGCTCGAGTATTTTTTACAAGCCTATCCATACGGCTAACCATACGGCTTTAGAGATGCGTCAACGTGGTGGCCGTGTATATGCGCACCTCTTCGTCATGTATGTCCTCAAAATAATTAATTAAATTCTGCGGTTTCACGTGCCAAAACCATGATCGGATTATGGTTAGACACACCGTAGTAATTTCGACCATCTGGCCTTGTTTAACAAGCACTCAAGGCACGGTACACGGGTTTTTTTGGCATTTCGCCCCCACCTAATCGTGGCCGCCACGGCCTCGTGCTTATCAGCGCAACGCCGAAGCCACTAAGCAACCACGGTTGTATCTCCTCTTAATCATCATCGCTCCTTACTCCTTTTCTTGCATGCCTCCCCTTGTCCAGTGGCAGACCAGAACAAGCTATAGCTGAGGCCGACCTCCCTGCCTTTGTGTAGATAAATTGCCTCCTATCGCTCGAAATTTTGGTTATACAATGTATATTCTGTAGAAGAAAAATGTCGTCGTGTACCACATCCAGCAGATTTGGCGTTTGCCCGCACCTCGAGGCAACGCCCGATGTGTTTCAAGCGACGATGGCTAAAGTAATGAGCATTTTGGACAATAAAGTTAATCTCTCTCTCGAACAAGTCCATTTTATTTGGCTAACCAGGAGGCATAACCGTCCCAATCGTTTCGGAGTTTCTTAAACGTACCCCCATTGCTTGGATCAGGATCGCGCTTGCATTCCGCTTCTATTAGAATACGTGCGTTGCCACCGGGAATCGAAGCTGTAACCTTGTGTGCAGCAACGGAGATTGCCACTCAACTTCCGCGGTGGTTTTACGCAGGTCTAATTAAGAAGCGTGGTTACACCAAGTTAAAGGAGGCAAGTATATGAGCAACGGCGCCATTACCGGGATCATAATAGTCAAACAAATAGTAATGATAACAATAACCGACGTGGTAAGTCCATGTTTTCCCTCTGCCGAGTGGGTGCTTCTGAAAGGGGTCGTGACAGCAACGTATAAGTGTCTAATCTTGAAAGTGACCAACCAATTAGCAGGACAGGGAGATAGAAATTGAGAGAAGAGGTGGAAAAAAGAAAGACAGACGGAGTAAGGACGTAGGCATGTATAGAAATGTGTACAGTGTGTACAAAGACGTGCCTACACGACAAGGTTACTCAATACCCATAGTTCCGGTGTCACGCACAACCCGGTGATCGTCCTGATGTGCGTAATGACCATCTAGGAATAACATCGTAAAGTGGATTTGAATTAGAGCGCTGACACAGCAGTAGAGACCATTGAATTGTAAGCGTTCGAGGGAATAAAAAATGTGTCCCGACTCAATTTAACAGGTGCCCTTTACATTACGCTCCTCAAGGTGTTTCATTCAGCTTAGATACCTTAATAAATGTACGCTGTGCAGAGGTCTCATGTTTCAAATTATCTCAGATATTCAGGCAACCATTCAGAGGAATTCTTTACGGCGTGTAGCAGAAATGAAACATCATTTCGCAGACCCTGTCGTAATTCACTGAACCATTCTGCATCGCATCATGCCCGGCAGTATATACAGCACATTGCAATGAAAAAAAAAGGAAAAAGAAAGAAAAGAAGAAGAAAGAAAAAGAAAGAAAAATAATGCCGCCTCTTCAGAACTAGCGGCAAAGATCTACGCTCCAGCCATGCGCCTCATATATCAGGAGTTGCACTCGAAACCGCGTAAAATGGCAACAGTGATTGCTTCGTCAGCAAAACCCAAAGCAAGCAAAGCAAATGAAAGCGACTGCAGGCGCGCCCTTCCACGTCGCATAACTTGAATTGAATTCCATTCATTTTGGCTTATCTCTTTCGCAAACTGAACGGTAAAGCCGCGTAAGGGCTTCACAACGTGCCAACATTGCTAGGGCGAGAAAAAAAAACGAACAAAAAGAAGTATTAGCAGCCTCGCAGCCTCAGAGACAAAGAAACACAATTCACGAGCTAATGTACAACCATCTCGTGCTTTTTTTGGCGTAGTCAAAAAACGAGAGAAGCGTGCATGGAAACGAAAAAAGAAGCAAGTGATGAAACAAATAAGAGCAACATACGCGAAGAAGAGAACAGAAGAAGTGAGGAAGAGAGCAGGAAAGAACAATAGAAAACTGGGAAGCGATCGGCGTTGGGCCGCAGTCACTCCTGGTCTTTATTACGACGACGAATCACGCATCGCCCTCACACGGCTGCCGGAAGAAAAGGAGTGCCGTCGAAGGAAACGGCCGAGTGGGCCGTGACTCCGCTGTTGGGGGGCCTCGATATATATAGGAGGCGTATTGCGAGGCACACGCGGGCCGCCAAAAACGCCCGAGCAGCCGTATACTCACCATCCAGCCTAATCGGGAACACGAAAGAAACAAGGGCGAGAACTAAAGCATGTCCTAGTTTTGGTTGCCCATACACACACAGACACAAAAGGGTGGCCGAGGTGAGCCCCATAGACTACATAACCTAGTGCGTCGACAGTTCCGTGCAGTGGAGCGGAAAGTGCCTGCAGCCGGTTCCAGCCCAGCCGGGAAGAACGGAACACTTAACGTGGCATCGCTGGTTCCTGCTGAGTGCTACATGAATTAGTGTAACTTCGCGCCTCTCTGTTGGTGAGAAAGACAGAAAGGTTGGCAATGACTTCAAGCTCCTCACTTTTCTTGGTTGCGACTAAGTTTTTACGGGTCACCCTGGCGGTCGCAGCAGCACCGCAGAGCAACGACGCGCGGCTAAGACGACCAATCGCGCATGTTTGCTGCACGCATTTGACAGGACCGCAGGCGAAACCGAGGTGCGAGAAGAAGGCAATATCGAGAAGGAGAGCACAAAAGGGAATTACATCGGGCAGAGTCGAAATCGGGAGAAACTGGAGGCCTGCCGCTTCTCTTTCGCCTCCTTTATCAAGACAGGAAGCAGCTCTAGAGCCTCTTGCCCGCTCTTGCCGCTGCTGTTGCTTGCGCTACGCCCGTGCGTGTATTTCTGGTCGCTCTTCCCTAAAACCACTGTTTCCCGTTTCTCGAGCATCAGCGCCAATGTCGCTGCCTCGCCATCGACCGCTCTTAAGTCTTCCGCACATCAAGCGCTTGCGTGCAGCACAGCCCTGGCTCCAATTTTGGCGCTCTATTTACTCGACCGCGCATGTGTGAAGTGGCCCAACTCGGCGCCTTGGTGAATCAAAGCATGGGCGCCAGTGTCGAGTGCCTGAGATGGCAGCAGCCTAAAGTATACGATCATGGCTAATAGACAGTACGTGTAACTGGCTCCGTGTCTAGCGATGGAGATAGCCTTATAACACGGCAGCTTACAAACGTCTCCTTCTCTCTACGTGTTGGAGACGAATTGGTCGTAGGGAGCTGTGTTTCTGAGCACTAAATAGAAGTTAGGACGCACAGCTTTGCTTTCATAAGAAGAAAAGATAACGTAACTATTCGCGTGGAGGGACAATGTTTCTCGCCAATCTGTGTCATTGCTTAGGTCACCCATTCACCGACATTAGTAGTTCTCTACCTGTTCACCCTCCGCCCCCTCAAGTCCAACCTCCTGCTATATAGCTCTGATCCTTCGTTCTCCAGGGCAAATCGCTTCTCCCAAGCAATTCCTTAGGGAATCGGTTGAAAGAACCTAGCGTGTTAACGTTCTTATTGGTATTGGCATTATCCGTCACAGGTGTACCATTAGAATGCAGTCTACTGCTAGCAAAAGCGACTGTAACCAAACGATGGACTCGCTAAGGAGAAAGCAATTCAGTCATAACATCAATTAATATGTTTTCTTTGATGTCAAGTAATACATGCTGGACAATAAAGTAACTGTTCTCTGTTTGTACGAGTATTTCGCTATCTGTCTTATATTTGCTCGAACAACTGCATGGTCTCACAGATAACGGTAAAAACCTGCTCCTGTGTATGATTGAGCAGAGGTGACAGGGCGGGAACATTTTTCACATAGCCGCACGATTTAGCTCAAGATCGATTAAATCGACCACATAATGTTTCTTTGAGACGACAGTAGTATGGAAACGCAATGCTATTCGTTCGTTTGCTCTACTGATTCTATCCTAGCGCGCGTCGCACAGTCTGAGGACTATGTACCCGGCGTTATTTCTTTGTTCAATATGACAACAGTAGGAAAATATTTTCATTTAGGTCGTGCCAAGACAAAAAAAAAAAGAAGAAAAAAGCAGCCAAGTTCGAGCATTAAAACGTTTGCATCTCGGCGCAAGCCGTAAAAGAACGCTGTTTGTATCGCCGACCTGCGACTGACACTGACGTCTACTCAAACTGCAATATTTCTTTCCGTCCGTTTCCTCTCAAAACAGAAGCACTTTCCTGCGTCTACGCTTCCTTTTGCTTTATTTTTTCTCAACAGCGCTGTGCATAGAGGCCATGCCCGCGTTAGGCATCCCGCACCATCTTTATGTTCAGACACACTTCGCGGGAGGTTTTAATAAACATCCATTTTGACAGGTCAGCTACAAAACCCTCGCTACATTTTTTTTTTATTTTCCGGGTCAGCTACATGCTTTCGCTCGAATGCATGCTTTAGGGTCGATTCGTACGAAGAAAAGAGGGAACAAACAAAGAAACAAGATGCGCGAAATCACTTTAAAAAAATGAAAAAAAAAATCGAGAGAAAGAGGAGCGGCACTCGTTTGTAAAGCGAACGGCATAAGACACTCCGACGAGGCATTCCAGCCCACTCCAGCGAAGCGCCCTGCTCGGAACGCGGCCGTCGCAAGGAGATGTCACGGCGTGTAATGCGACAAGCGCAGTATAGTAGCACCACCAGCGGCAAGGCCGAGAACAACGCGACATCTACGATGCAGCAAGATACGCGATAACCGTACAGCGACGTTTTTCACTGCTCTCTCTCCAGCACACGCCCGTCTACTTGGTTTGACATTTCCTTCTTTTCTTTCTCCTCTTTTTTTCTTTTTGTTTCTTTTTGTTTCTTTTTATTCCTGCTTCTCTCGCCGGTTATATGTCGCGCATGGTCTTGTATTTGCGAGGCCGGCGAATGTTTGCGACTCGCTTTCGGATGCTCGAAAAAAGAAACATTGCCCGAAAGTGACAGGCCTGCTCGCCACTGCGAGGGGCGGCTCGCACTGCAGTATACGCGCTAGCTCGGATGGAATGCTCTCTCTCAGAAACGCTTTTCAAAAGTGATTGAAGCGCGGTCTCTCCAAGCGGTAGGGAACGGGCAGAAAGACGAAAAAAAAAAATACCAATGTCAGAGGCAGAAAAAAGGAACTGGCGGGCGGAGCAAATAAATGTGCAAAATTTTCGGCATGTTGGGACAAAAGGAGTGCAAGGGAGAGGGCGTCGAACCGTGAGACGAAACCTTGGAATGTGATTGATGACGCCGCGTGAGCCCTGCTTCTGAGAACAAGTGTATTAAATGTCTGACATGCGTCCGAAGCGGCATACGGGTAGCAGCGGAATATTACACAAAGCGGGCCTACTTGCGAGAGGTATTTTGTCCTCTTTTCATTCAAGTAAGCATTCCTTGAGCTGCTCAACTTTATTTCATTTTACGATACATTCTCCGACTCTAAGAAAGAGGAGGTCCATATTCGAGTTTCGTTTATTTTAATCTTTCCGTCCCCTTTTCCCTTTCCCCAGTGTAGGGTAGCCAACCGGGCTCAGTCCTGGTTAACCTCCCTACCTTTCCTTTATCATTTGCTCTCTCTCTCTCTCTTGAAGGACATCGAGTGATCTCTGCTACTTTTGCTGACCCTGCAGTAAGGCCTTCCTTAATATTAAAGCAGCTTATCTTATTCGTGAGAAAAACTGCGAAGCAAACACACTGTAATTAAAGGCAGCTGTTAACATGAAAAAGTGCAATTCAGCTACCATACTTTATCGTGAGCTTTGTGTTATGAGTCTGTTTCGCTTCCGTTTTTTGTTCTTATCAGTGTTGATGGTATGGATGGCTTTGTGCCCTTAACGAGCAACGTGTGCTCGTTAACTACGCTGGTGTTAACAAAAGCAAATGTTTCGAATATGATGCTTCCTTGGAGGTTTGACGATTCTGGGCATATTTCCTGAATTGCAGAAATTGTTCTCGCAACGAAGGACGCAGTCGAGAGGCAAGATGCAGTTTTGCTTATGAAAGATTAGCTCGTCTAATATTTAGTCATCGCTGAAAGCACGGCACCATGTTGAATTATAAAAGGGGATCGGTCACGTACAAAGAAAGTACAAATGTTGTCCCTGATTAACAGCAACGGAGCGAAAAACCAGAGCTTATGTTCACTGTCTCAAGCCATTATTATCACAACAAGAGATATCTGCAACAGCCAGATTTGGTAAGAAAATACTTCCTATAAGTACGTATGCTGTCTATACGTCATTCTTTCGGTCCAAAGGACTCGCAAGAAATCATCTTAGTGTGTCTAGATATTTCTTTTATTTCGCAGGAAAGGGGTCTTGCTGCATGTATATTCAAGTAATTCGCCTCGTGTTCCCACACAATTCACGTCGTGTTATGGCAGTTATAAGAAGACCTGTCATTATCGGATTCACAAATGGCGCTGCCTGGGATAATAAATCCCCTTACGTTGACGAAACAACAAATGCAAGGCAACTCTGCTAAACCTTTTCTCTCCTCAGCACCGGTGGCTGCGCTAACTTATCCGCTCTTTGTCGTGGCTTATTTCCTGCAAGCTCAGTTTCTGAAACCTCGTTTCAACCTGAGCACGGGATCTTCAGACCCTTCATTACTGGCCTGTATCTAGCGCAGACTACTGCAGAGCAATAGCAAATGGTGGTACACGTTAGTGATCGATAGATAGATAGATAGATAGATAGATAGATAGATAGATAGATAGATAGATAGATAGATAGATAGATAGATAGATAGATAGATAGATAGATAGATAGATAGATAGATAGATAGATAGATAGATAGATAGATAGATAGATAGATAGATAGATAGATAGATAGATAGGTAGATAGATAGATAGATAGACAGATAGACAGATAGACAGACAGACAGACACAGACAGACAGACAGACAGATAGACAGACAGACAGACAGACAGACAGACAGACAGACAGACAGACAGACAGACAGACAGACAGACAGACAGACAGACAGACAGACAGACAGACAGATAGATAGATAGATAGATAGATAGATAGATAGATAGATAGATAGATAGATAGATAGATAGATAGATAGATAGATAGATAGATAGATAGATAGATAGATAGATAGATAGAAACTTTATTGACAGAAAGGTAGAGAGGTTTGCTTGAGTGAAGTGCCTCTGACCAGCTATTCCATGCCGTAGGAGGGGATCGATGGAGCAACAGAGATAGGACGTAAAGAGAAAGGAGGTCAGCATGATGAAGTTGAAGATGAGAGCTGCGCAGTGTACCATTTCTGTGGAACGCGTGCGCGCGCGTTTCACAGTACATGCATCTGCAAGGGCCGAGCAGGTGATGAAATTGCGCAAGGCGAAGGTAGACTCGACACATCCAGTGAACTCACAACCCAGCGAGTAACAAAAGGAGGGAAACTAGCGGCAGTCAGAAAGGAAACATGAAAACCGAACATGAACGCGACCCACTCGCCATTGGTTCAGTGGTTATTATTAGTACTATTTCTTTTATTTGGTCTGCACACATAAAAACAAGCGCAGAGAAGAGAAAGAGCGCCGACTGGCAAGTGCTACCAGGAGGGCAACAACGCCTGCCGCCTCTATAAGAGTAAAGGTGCATTGAAAAAAATAGTGTGACTGGAGAGGGATTTCAGCCGCACTAATGCACGCACAGGCTTCATTAAAATCTACGGTATGGGGGCACTGTTTAGAGGAGGACGTTAACGTAGAAAATTCCGTTCTTCCTATTCTCACTAACTGAATGTCACACAAGCCGTAGGCCCGATCACGCAAGCACAAGCTTTCAAAAAAAAAGTAAAGAAAGAACAAAAGAAAAAGGCAAGAAAAATTCGTCTATCTTTTAAATATATATATATATATATATATATATATATATATATATATATATATATATATATATATATATTCTTGTTTCACGCCAAGCTCCCCCACAACATTCCCTCAAATGCTGTCTGCATTCAACCATGCCGCCGTTCCCGGCGCTATATCAGCGTCCTTTCTCCTATCATAATTGCCCTCCTGAGGGCAATATTGCGTCCAGTGCCCGAACTACAGTGACGTCTGGCAGGGAGACGGACAATGCTCGGCGGCGGAGTATGTTTGTCAGTGCGAGCGTCCTACCAACCACGTGACGGCGCTACTGCGGTATACGGCCTAGAGTGTTTCGATGCGCGCATTATCGAGGTACCCTAATACGGGACGGCGATCGCTTGCAGTGGGCGATGGTGCTGCGTCAGCGAGCGTAGGCTGCTCCCAGGCCCCGATGGCCGACGATTACGCAGGAACAGCGGCCGGTGTTTGTGCGGTCGTCGGCAAAGCCGTTTAGCGCGGGCGTTTCCTACACCCCACTCCTCAATTAAATGACCCCGCGTGCCTGTTCTCGTTCACCCCTGCAGCACAGTGAAAGGAAGAACGGAGAAGCAATAAATAGCTAACGCGAGCCGGCACCGAATGAGCTGAGTCACATCGACGCCGTATAGTTTCTGGCCACTGCCCTCTTCACTGAGTCCCTCTCGCTATTTTTAACAAACATTCTATTTACTTTACTAGATCGTAGAGCTTCAACAATAAAAGTAAATAGATATAAGAGCACGGTAAAGCATACGCTAGCGTCTATCAATTGTAGAACGTCCGTTGTATAGTGTTGCCCTTACGGTGAAGTATAGTATACTGTTGCCCTTGCGGTAAGTTTTTCTCGCGCATGCGCGAGAGAAAAATAAAGAGAGGAGCGAAAGAGAGGCCCGCGATTAGCCAACACCACCTAGATAGCACAAGGCCTGTTTACTCCAGTCCATGACGTCATGCTGCTTGACCCAAAACTTTCCATTGCCAAGGCTGGCGTGGTGAAAGCGGTGACGTCAAAATCTGTGTTACCTATCCGGTAACATCCCCATTAGATTCTAATGCAGTCGGGCCAGGTAACATGACGTCATCGAGAGGAGTGAAAATGCCTTGTGCTAGATAGCGCTGGATTAGCTGCGCCAGTATATATAGTGAGTCGTTGCTCTCCGTCGCAGTCGAGTGCGCACGCAGTAGTTTCTCTCCGGCTCCAAAATGGGCACGCCATGCTCTATGCGTACTCCGTAGGAGCAGGCAGCTTTCGATCAGCAACGCCGCGAGCAGAACCGGGAACGAGCTCGTCTACACCGTGCGGATGCTGTATATTGGGCAGAAGAATAGGCTCGTGTAGTCGAGCGCAAGCAGCAACTCCGTACCGAGGATCCGGCAGCCGACCAAGCCATCGTTTAATGAACCGTTGGATGAACCCAGTGATATAAAGTGGGGCCGCATATTTCAGCTGCGCTGCTTAACCATCTGTACGGAGTGCTTGGACGGTGAATTTTTTTCTTCGCATTCGTTTATAGCGCTTTTTTTAAAGCACACATCGGACTCATAGGACATGCGACTGGAAGTTGTTTCCTGCGTATGCTCACTGCTGCCGAGACGTTGCATAAAGGTTTATCTACGGCGACCTCACACAGCTCGCGTGTGGATGCGTGCGGCAAAGCGGATGAAAAGACAACTTGCCGCCAGTGAGAGCCACCCGTATCTTCCACATTACGCGGGCGACGCTTTATCAACGAAGCACCCCGGCGGCCATCTTAGCGTACATTTTCTTCGGCATTTACGCCTGCGTTATAGAACTGGCCCTCACGCGTACTAGAACAGCGCCACTCACGCGTCCATGACGGAGGGTGGAGATTTCAGTGCCGCAGGAGTTATTTTCTGTTGGAGTGCGTGCGTGCGTGCGCGTGTGTGCGTGCGTGTGTGTGTGTGTGTGTGTGTGTGTGTGTGTGTGTGCGTGCGTGCGTGTGTGTGCGTGCGTGTGTGTGTGTGTGTGTGTTTGTGTGTGTGTGTGTGTGTGTGTGTGTGTGTGTGTGTGTGTGTGTGTGTGTGTGTGTGTGTGTGTGTGTGTGTGTGTGTGTGTGTGTGTGTGTGTGTGTGTGTGCGCGTGCGTGTGTGTGTGTGTGTGTGTGTGTTGCAGGGCAGCTCACAAAAGTCGAGCTACTAGGCTTTCCTACTTCTTCTCGCGCACTTATGTAATGAGCACGTGCACTACTGTGCAATAAGCGGTCATCCTATTGTTACAGGACTCCTTTCGGTGCGGGTGCCTGTAGGTAAGTAAATATTTGTGTGCTCGTGTTCGCGTATATATCGTGCCTTGTGATATTTTCTTCTTTCTTTTACTTCGATATATTTTATTGAGAAACAAATTAGGATTGGCATCTATGCCGCGCGCATTTCCTTTATTTAAGGCTGCGCTATCTGTACTCCCAGGTAACGCGTGCGCGTAACAGGATGACAAGACTTTTCTGATAGGACAGCAGCGAGCGCAGTGTTAAAGAGAGCGCACGCAAGATTGATGACGATTACTCTTACGGGGCGAAATAAGCCCCAAGTGTCATGTAATGCGCTGCGACACAGTACGTGATAGAACTAAATTGGCTGCTTGACGTTTTCGAATTGGTGCGCAGAGCTTCAAAGCTATTTGTAAGCCTCCGCACGTGTACGGGCATACAAACGAAAACAAATTGCGATGGTGCGAAATTACCTTGGGCCGATTGAAAATTGGCGACTGCTCACCTCTCATTTGCGAAGGAGGCTGTTTTCACCTTCCCAACACGTGTTCCCCCTTTTTATTTCTCATTATTCTTTTTTCCCCCAACAAGCACGAGCGATTACTTTTTAGGCAATGCCGCGCTTACGCAAGGTCTTCTCATCAAGTTATAACAGCGAGGGAAGACGAAATAGCGCGTAAGACGAGGACTAACGAAGATCGACAACGCGTGCGCTTTTTTGCCCCCCTTGCAAATGACACACCAACAGCCCAACGTCGATCCCTTATATAACAGGGCATTACGCCAAAGAAAGTCGACGTCTCGACAAAAACACGGATATCAAGTTTTCCATGGAACGTGTGGACCCTTGAGGTCGCGTAACATATATTACACGACCTCAAGGGTCCACAAGCTCCATAGAAATAATATATATATATATATATATATATATATATATATATATATATATATATATATATATATATATATATATATATATATATATAATTCGCAGTGTGCGACTGCCGTCAGACTTCTCGCTTTCACGTGCGACGTAAACATGTCTTTTTTGCCGTATTTCTCAACATTCATTTTCCTCGTTGCGAACGGGGAAGCTTTATTCCCCCCCCCCCCCCCCAATTTAGATGTGTTTTATTTGCCTTTTGCCTTCCTAACTGGGTCAATATGCATATGCACACTTCTACTTTCTCCCGAACCTGAGGCGGCGCCAGCAGTTTTGATAACCACGGCGGTGGCGCAGGTTTCAGGCGTCGGCTCGGGGGTAAATCCGGGAAAGCTTTCCATTTCGCACGGAGCGACATTTCTGCAGATTTATTCCCCGGGTTCAATCTCGTAAAGGGAGGAAGAGGAGAAGGGTAAAGTGGGGGAGGGGGAGCGCGCGCACCGGCTTTCGCCGTAACAGAAAAGCAGGAAGCCGGGTTGGAGGGAAGTGGAGGGGGGATCTGCCTTTGGGAAGAGCCCTTCTCGGCGACGAAAACGCCGCTTTTGTGTCGCCGGAGCAAATAACGTCGCCGGGAATAATCAAATGCACAATGCGGCCGCCGCGCGGCGCACGGACGCACACACGCAATAAATGGTTCCACGACAATCTATCTCTGCGGCTTGGTATACCGCGCACCGGCCTCTATTCTGGCTTTCGTTTTTTTTTTTTCATTTTCTTTACGCGTTTTTTTTCTTGTCTCCGTTTTTGATTCGGTCGATTGGTGCGCGCAGCATTTTCCTAAAGTTCTACACGTAAACCGGCGGAATTTCAGCGGCGCATTTATCTTCCACAACTCTTGGAAAATGGTGCGGCGTAGTTCATTTTTTCGCCTCATTAGTTTTCCGTTTTCTTTCTTTCTTTCTTTCTTTCTTTCTTTGATTTGAAATTTAATGTTATCTGTACTTTTGTTGCGCGATATTTTGTATCTCTTCTTTTGTTCTTGCGCTTCTTATCCGAATTGCGAGCCTGCGGAGACGAAAATGAATCTAAGCTGTTCGGAGCTACTGAAAGGCTTACAGCCTCAGAGTCATGGCTGCAGGCGCCCCTATACTTGTATATCTCTTCTTGCAAGTAAGCTTACATACCTACCTCTCTTTCTTCTCCCCTTCTGTTATTATATATGTCTTTTTTTAATTCTGCACCGACACCTTCCTCAATTGGCCTGCCAGGCGTTGTTGTATTTTGCCGGTCACCTGCATTATCTTAAAGACAGCGTGCTTACTTTTTCCTTCCTTTCATGTCTCTCTCCGCTGCATCCTTCAATTACAACAGTACGGCATATGCAAACTCATTTTAAATGTGTGAGCATTTCTATGCCTACCCAACGTGGAAACCGGTCCGTCCGTCACGTAAAACGAATCGCTGTAACGAATTAGTGTATAAAACAAAATAAAGTCGAAAGGAAAAACGTTGGCGGTGGTCTATATACCCCCGCTTGCAGAAGGGTGAATATATCGGAACCATATGTACATAAATGCTTTGTACCGGCGGCATAAAACAAATGTCAAAAGAGAATAGTTTCTATAAATGCTTTGTTGAAAGATTTGCTGATGGTGGGATAAAGGCCATCTGTAGGACCACATGCAGAGCCGACTTAGGGCTTTGGAGACATCAGGAAAAATCCGGTCTTGGAAAAATTTGCTACCAAACACGCCACACCCCGAAGCGTTTCATTGGTCGCAAGATGCGCCTTGCGTTGGGGCGTACCTTCACCGACAGAAATGCCACCGACCTATGAAGGTTCATGCGCTTAGCGCCACGCAACAAAGATATATATGCAATCGATGAGTTCATAAGGAGTGATGAGAGGCAACATGGGTCTCATCGCAGTTGATAATGGCTCGACGCGGATGGATAAGGTACTAAAGAGTGATAAGAGCTTATGATAGCTGGAGCAATTCTGATAACGTTAATAAGCACCTATAAGGGTTGATAAGGGTCAGATCAAATCCGATAAGGCTTATAAGGACCAATAAGAGTTTATAAGGATCGGATAATGTCCGATAACGTTGATAAGGACAGATAGGGATTGATAAGGATCGGATCAATTGCGATAAGCTTGATACAAACCGATAAGGGTTTATAAGGCTCGAATAGAGTCCAATTACGTTGATAACCCCAGATAAGGGCTGATAAGGGATTGTACTGGTCGAATGAAGTTTCATAATATTGGTAATGACACCAGGCTGCATGGAGATGAGCGCTAACCTGTAGATTTGGCAAGCAGAAACTCCTAGCGGAGTTCCTGCGTGTATATTTAGTAACGCATCACCCGTTGTGAATGTTCGACGCAGTGTAATTTTTGGGGTTCTGCGACATATTAGAGAGCTTTAGATTGGTGAACGCAAGCCGCACCCAAGCGTTGGGGGACGCAAACTCCACTGTTGGGCCGTCGCGCTCTTTTGTGCTTGCCTTGGGTCCCATTGCAAGCCCGGCGTTATGCGTCTCTCAACGCCTAAGTGAGGCTTGCGTTCCCTAATCTAACAATTCTAAGAAATCTCAATGTAATTTTATATCTTAGTCCCAGCGCTTCTTTCGCCTTAGTTTCGAGGGGCTTGTGCTCACGCACAAGACTGGACATATAATTAACGATGGCTGCTGAAAAATGGCAAAAAAAAAAGCACTTATACTAACGAGAAGCTCTGTGCGTTCAACTGGCTCCTGTTTATCTTCATGGTATGCAAGGTGTAATGTCACGCAACGTTTATACTTATGCACCAGCAACAAGCTTGTTCTCACACAATGCTTATGTTTACGCACTACACCATTCACGAGCTATTCCGGAATGGAAACACGAAATCTGCAGGCGCACCCACAGCGTGATATACGTCGACGCACCGATGTCACAAGGCCGAAGGCGATTTTTGATGTTTCTGTAGGAAAGAACGTTGACAAAATGTGTATTCACAGAGAAGTACATAACACATATGTAAATAGCTTTAACGATTCTGTACCCACTGTGCCACAGTGGCAAGTGCAATCCCGTTCTGGCAGACTGGCCAAGAAAAGGCACACACCAAGTGCCACATGCCCAATTGTCCGATAATGGAGTAGGGCGTAAGAAGTTTCGGAAAATCGAGGACGCCGTTTGGTGTCCTGCTATATTCAATTAAGGGGCCTATGTTTTTAGATGTACCTATGAGTCGACGTTCAACGTGCAAGTTTTGTTCGTGATTTGTTGTCTGATGACATAGAATAGACGTGCGCTTACTAGCAGCAGCCACTACGCCAAATGCGGGGTGGGTTAGCAAAAAAAAAAATCTTCGCTCGAAAAAAAAAAATTGAGGACATTTAAGCACTTATGAGTCGTGAATGCGAAAGCGCAAATGTGAAATTAAATGTCCCCGAGCGGTCCGTCGAGTTTTGCGCGGCGAGTAATGTTTGAGTTTCAATGGTTGAGTTTAATTTTTTATCCCACCCACGCCGCGTATTGGGATAGTCGGCGACTACGGTGGATTTCGGTGCCTGCCTCTTCGTTCGTTTTTGCTGCGTTCTTCCACTTCCTCATTTCGCCTGCGGTGTATACTGGCCTGGACGGCCACCTTTCCCCACTGCCTTTAGGCTGTGGCCGCCAACGATGCAGATGCCTCGGACTCCATAGCGGTAAGCGTGCTGGCCGAGCCAGAAAGCGCGAGCTGCAGCGCTACGATTTCGCCTCCCACGCTCGCGACGTACAGACGCCACCGGCTTTCTCGCTCAACGGACCGTTTGGCGCTTTCGCAGCAGAACGAGAGGCTCAGAATTGGTTCTTACGCGATGCGCCGTTCACTTCACCAGAGCAAATATATTCGAATGGAAATGATAGGCTATAGAACAAAGACACGCGTTCGCCCGCACGATAGTATGGGCCCGCAGCTGCTGCCAGCGTACTTTCCGTCTCATGTAGCTCGCGATGCGTATAGCCGGGCAACCGTGTAAGTCTAAACGCTGCGACGCTGTCGGTCGTCGAAGCGGCAGACTAGGGAGCTCGGCGTTCCGCGCAACGCTGCAGCCGCTCATAAATAGCGACGCCGCCGCCTCTGCGCTCGTCGGGACGTCACTTCGCGTTTTCCACTTCGTCGGAGAAAAAGAGAGCACGGCGTCCCACGTCACGCAGGCGCGCGATACGTGCGCGAAGCTATTGTTGGGGAAACGACGAAGACGGCGCAGAGCCGTTTCTTTTTTTTTTTTTTTATCATCATGGTTTTCTTTTTTCGACTTGAGCTGTCGCGCTAAAGGCCTCGTGTCTGAGAATGAAGCGCACGTGTTCCTGTATATACGAAGAATATAGATGGCACAAAGAAAATGGCTGCCACCACGCGTCCTTTCTCACAACAGAATCCAGAACTGGCTGGCTGGATGGAAGCAAGCCTTACCAAGGCGACCTGATACGAAGAGGCGCAGAAAGAGAGAGAGAAAGGGAGTCGCAGGAGCGCGAGACTGTTCCTAACAACGCGTACACGGGCTAGAAATGAGCGAAGAAGAGTGCAGCAAGACGGGAAGGATAACGGAACAAAAGTAAGCGTTAGGAAGGAGCCACGAGGCGCTCGGCGACCCGTCCGAAGATAATGTGGCCAGGCAGGCAGGCAGCCGGCACTCAGCCTTGCAACGAGGAGCTCGGAAAACCCGGAAGTGCAAAAAAAAAAAAAAGCATCGTATTGCACGGAACATAGTGGTGGCGATGGCGCACGCGCACAACGACAAAGAAAACGCACGTGCGGTCCTGTAGCTGTCTCCGGTGAGCGCGGACTCTGTTCTGAGTTACAATGGCCGTGCAACGCTCTCGGTTGCCTTCCTTGGATTCAGTAAACTGATACCTTTACCCCTTCCCTCCACAATCCCACTCACACCCCTCTTTGCTTGCTTTTCTTTCTGGTTGTCTCATACGCTGCCCACATTGTTTGCCTGGGAACGCGAAACGGCGGAGAACATTCGCGGAACCAGCAGAGAATATCTGTGCAAATAGCAAAAGATGTCTGAAGTTTTTCATGCTTTCAATGCAAGGGCCGCTGATTGGCTCACAGCAACCGGATTGGACGACACGAAAGTGTTCTGGTAACGGTACTCTTAAGGTGTCGGGATGGCTGTTTACCAGCCGTACATCAATATAATAAATTAAGAGGCCGAATGGCGAACAAATCAGTCGGAGTATTCTTTGTATCATCGCGGAAAAAGCCTGCGTTGGACAGGGTGGCAACCGCGTGAACGAGCGCCTGCGTCAACACAATGGTACTTAAAGGGAATGCCTATACCTTCCATCTTTCAACGCATCGCGACACATGTGGTTGCAAGCCTTTCTTCGATTGAACCGAGATCACGGTCGAGCACAAAGACAAACAACGCTCGTGAACTTGCAGAAGCCTTTCGCGTACAAAAGGTGCATGATGATTGCGTATCGGAACCATCTGTCTCTATGTTAGATTGTGAGAGGGAAATGCTTGATGATCTGTTTCGCGTGACTTAATGGCATGCGAACACAGATGGCGTGTTGTTTCCGCGCGTTTTCCGCAATAAAGTTCAATCGTTAGGCAGCGCTCGTCCGTTCCCTTGCTTTTCTTTTTCTGTTTCTGTCTTCCGCGCTCATACAAAGAGTGTACCAATGCCGACTCGCCCAGCTTTCGACATTACTGCAGTTAGAGTACACCACTGAATTTCGAATGGTCAATATCTCACCTCCTAATAGCAGCATCGTCTTTGGTTATTTACTTTGCGAACACTAACGTTGTTAGCGCATGGCCTTATGAAGCTCTGTAGAAGAGAAACACAAACGGAGCCTGCCGAGAGACTGGTGTCTAAAATTAGACAAAACACTCGGAGTGAACTGGAACTGCACTAATAGAAATATATATATATATATATATATATGTGTGTGTGTGTGTGTGTGTGTGTGTGTGTGTGTGTGTGTGTGTGTGTGTGTGTGTGTGTGTGTGTGTGTGTACGGAGGAAAGAACGTACCGGCGAGAGCACCCGTTGCAGGCTTCAACCTGAGCTGGCGCCCGCTCCTCTGGCCTTCCCTAGTTTTCTCGCATTTTCGTATTTCGCCTCATGTGCGTGCGATATAAACTCGACGGCGCTTCCCAGTGTGCCAGAAAGAGTGTGTCTAAGCGAAGCAAACGCACTCAAGCGAACGTTTGTTTCGACCTCAGTGCCACCGCTGTAAACGGCACATGGGCCTCCCGAGAACACTCCTGTTCGGCCAGTGCGAAGCGTCAGTGAATTTTATGTCATTAAGGCGTAACTACTGGCATGAACACTCGAAAATTCATCATCCAGCTTATTCTCGGAGCATTTAAATCACTTAACCTCTTTTTTTTTCCGTTGAAAATCTATTTCCTTATTGGGTACTGTGTTTGTGAAATACGTATTGTCTCCGCGATAGATATCTTCTCTGCTCGTCAGCGCTTTTAATTATGGGGTTTTACGTGCCAACACCACTTTCTGATTATGAGGCACGCTGTAGTCGAGGAATCCGGAAATTTCGACCACCTAGGTTTCTTTAACGTGCACCTAAATATAAGTACACGGGTGTTGTCGCATTTCGCCCCCATCGAAATGCGGCTGCCGTGGCCTGGATTCGATACCGCGACCTCGTGTTCAGCAGCCCAACACCATAGCCACTGAGCAACCACGGCGGGTAAGCTTGTCAGCGCTTACGTACTGCTATAACTCTGCCCGTTAGCTTGCTTTGGTTGTTCCATGGATTCAGCGCTTCGTGAGTTCTTTTATACTTTTCTTTGTCTTCATATAGCCTAATGACCGATTCGACTACATTAGCGGGATTCTTCTTACGCATGAACACATAAAGTAAGAATACCAACGACATTCCTTAAGTCCAGGCACTTCAATTTCTTTGTCTATCATGGTGTAGAGCTTTAGAAGATGTGCACAAAAGCTATTCAATCCTGGGAGGCGAAACGATTTCACTGTGCATGGTTCAATGCTGACCCGAGTTTCAAATTAAGACGGGGCTGGGAAATCCAAAAGAGCTTTGTTAGAGAACAATATAGTCGGCAAGCTTATTTAAACTGTAAGCATTTGAAACCAATGTTGAATTCAATGGAGAGGTCAAGTACCCCTGGATTTTCTCCCTTTTCCAATTCTAATCTTGCGAAGCGCTAAAGAACCGCTAACATGGCTGCCTCGACAACAGAAGAATTACGTTTTCACTGTGATTCACTGTATCGATCTTGCAGTTTAGAGAGGGAATCATGCGTTGAAGCTATTGTAGACACAGCATTCTCGTTTAAACAGGGTGCGCTTAAAACCACGGCTACACCAGAACATCGCGTGGCTTACCGAAAGCGCGCTGCACATTCGCTACTTGTGTGTGCTCTTATTTTTCTTGATGTGCACTCCTCGCTATTTATACAAACGATTTCCACACGAGCTTTGTCTTCGCGAAGAGGGGGGGGGGGGGGGGCAAAAGAAAATGTTGACTCAGAACCGCGCAAGCTTCCTGCTCGCCTTACAGCTCGCTCCTTCTTTCTATCGCCAGCGCTTGAACACTCGCGGGCGATGTGCGTTCTCCTCGCTATCAGCATGCCCACGTTTGCTCGTACTTTCTTAAAGGACACGGGTCAAGAAAGCAAAGCAAACCACGAACGACAGCTCGGCCATAACGCGATTCGTCGAGAAACGCTCTAAGACAAGAGCATTTCTTCAGTGCGAGAGAGAAAGAAGCGGGGGGTTGGGGGGGGAGAGGTCTTGCGCGACAGGGGCCATGTTTTGAGGTTTTTCCCTTGTGCCAGAAATATAGCGGATGAAGCGTGCTCCAAGCGGAGTGAGGCAGCGCAAGAGCGCTTGTGCCAGACGTGAGGGGCATGCGGGATGCTTCATCCCGAAACCTTGCGCGCCGAATTACCAGAAGTTTCGTTCCTCCACTGTGCTCTGTTGTCTTGGCCGGCGAGTTCGTGGCCAAGGCTTAACTCGCTTACATTTTTTTCTATTTTCTTCTTTTTTCTTTCTTCTAGTTTCCTTTTGGTTCGCTCTTTTTTTCTCTTCGCCAAGGTACCATTCCACGTCTTCTTCATGCTCTGTTGTGTGGAACTGTTAAGGTTGTTCTTTCAGTATTTCAATGACGTTCCTATCCGCGGTCCTTCTACCAGTCTTGCGTTAGCGGAAGACGCAGGATGTTCTCTGCTATATGTACGTGGTCTTCTTGTAGAGCTTGAAATGGAGGGATGAGTAGAAAGAAGAGATCGATTCAAAGCACAATGTCCGCGCCAGAAAACAAAGCTTGAGAAGAAAACCGAATTTGAAGGAACCGGTTTATTCGGACAGCAAGGAAGTGTGGCTTCGGGTGCTTGATGGAGCTAACCTCGTTTTCGTGTTCAGGGGTCAGGCTAATATAAATAGAACATGTCGCCGTTATAAATGATACAACATAAACAAAAAAGGAAAGTCTGCCGCCTAAAGACAATGTCCCTTTGACATATCTGTCGCCACCTCCTCTCTTCATCTGCTGCTCTTTGGTGTTCATTTATGTAACTTTGTGTATGGGAATACATTCTTTGTTTTTTTTTTTGGCCCTTTCTTTATAAATTGTGGGCAGCAGCTGGTCCCCAACTTGCTGCGGGGAAAATCGCAGCAGAAAATGGGCGGAAAAAGCGCGGCATTTAGAATTGTACGAGATGAAGAACAAAAACCAAAGG
Source organism: Dermacentor variabilis (assembly GCF_050947875.1). Classification (NCBI taxonomy): domain Eukaryota; kingdom Metazoa; phylum Arthropoda; class Arachnida; order Ixodida; family Ixodidae; genus Dermacentor; species Dermacentor variabilis. The sequence goes on from NC_134569.1 coordinate 86,943,694, forward strand.
GAGCAGACAAGAAAAAAGAAGAAGGCGAGCAGTATCTCTCGCGGGATCCACGGAGGCATGATTCAGAACCGAAGCTCGGAACGCCCAAGGGACGAAAGAAGCAGGCGGAAAGGAATCAGCATTCAGGACTGACATCCTCAACTGGGCTTCTGTCAGCAAAGGCAATGTCTTCTGGCCCCACTTTTTTTTTATTATCGTGTTTCTGCCTGATCGGGCACCGTAATGATGAGGTCAATCGAAGGCAATTGTCCCTTCTCTGCAGGTGTTCTTCTTGCTTCCGGCTTCACGGATACCGTAATGTGGAAGCCAATCGAAGACACTTCCTTCTGTCTCGCTTGTGGCGGCCCGCCGATCGAAGCGGAAACGCTGACATGTGTAGAAAGCTAAGACGGTTACAAAGCTAGCAAAAAAACATTGAATTACGGGGGGAAAGCCGTCACTTTGTTGCAAATGCAATTCACATAGTTTTGCTGCTTTTGGTCACGTTTATAACTCCTATAACTCTTGTTTATAACGTTATAACTATAACGTCAGAGAGCATGTACGAGGCTTCGAGTTACATGCAGTTTGAAAACCTCAACAATTACGCTCCTACCTATTGCGTTCTTCGTGATTATCTTGTTCTGCGTTGCTCTTAGCGTTATCAGCGAGTTACTTGATGGAAAACCACATTTTAAATAAAACTCTCGTAGAGGCGTTCAACATGCTTTATTCTGTCAATCATGATATAGTGCTAGTATAGAGTCGTTGTTGAACGAAGCTGCAATACAGTTCCGCGCTTCGTATAGAGCTATGAATATTTTCGCAGTGTTCTTAAGACTACTGAGAAGAACGCACGATGCAGGGGAGAGGTCACAGGTTTCAGAAAGTTTCCCACTGCGTGCATTTCGGACGTGTGTTCCGAATAAGCATTGACGCATTCCAATTTCTAGCATGTAATTTCGTCTTAACGATAATGTTTTATTCGTCTTTGCAATGTCCTCCAAGATATTTAGCAACACATACAAACACAAATAAGCTGCCATCATGGCAGGGTAACCTAAAGAGATTAGTTCTTTGAAAAATCTTTGTGCATGTTTCGCCACCAAAAATCGTGTCCCCACCGAAACATATTAATCGCGAACAAGCAGTTCGACGCAGAAAACGAAGCACTTTCCGCATTCGCGTTTGTCTCGGCCGGAAACGATCATGTTGAATGGCCGCCGCTTTACGCGTGGGTACAATAACTTCTCGCTAGTGCACAAATAATAGCATAGTGCACAAATAATAGTGTGGTGGCTGAAAGTCACTAGTGTTTTGCTGCAGAAGATGACGTCACTGTTTACACTGTCCGCCACGGCGGCTGACGTCCGCTGGAGGTGCCAGTCAGTTAAAAGCGTCTGTGTAATTGGATTCCTGCGCAAGTTGAATAGCCCTGAGTGACTTAAATTTACATACCGAAAGCACTGCCCTACACAAGGCGTGTCTTATAAGCCAGCTGTTGTTCTGTGACTTTAAATTTCCCCGGCTCTGATGGCTGTTAAAAGGACGATCACGGTGCTGGTGTACCGTGCACCTGCGCGTGTAGCTGAAACCTAATTAAGCACGTGGCGCGTCCTCCCTGAAAAAGAATCCACGAAACCGTTGTGCCTGGATGTCGAAGATGTCCGGTGATGGCCGCTTTTGTATAGAACGTGGTGCGTAAAAGAAAAAAGTTGGGGGGGGGGGGGGGGGCTGAAGAGTAGCAGTAATTATCATTCCGACTCCTAGGCGCAGGAAGCTACCCGTGCAATTATCTGTATGAGAGCAGATCACCCATACTGAGGGAGAACATGTCGAAGAGCGCACGCCCTGGCTGTTACCTTCGTTTATTCTCTCTATTCTCTTTTTTACAACTTTGCAACAGACACTGGGGGTTGTTCGAAGCACTTGTTGATCGTCGTGTAAACAAATGGCACTCTCACAACGGAGGACGGCTGCTCATGCAGAAGATGGAACGTCAAGGTATACGAAACGAACGACCCGAATAACGACTGACCTGCGCACACTAGGAATGCACTGCGTAGTAACGTCCGGATAAGAACCTTACCAGACGACAATTCAGAACAAAAAATCCACTGCCCCGAGAAGGTCATCTCTCCAGAAGAATCCTGAGCCGCGGGTGAGTGGGCACATTTTTGGGTATTTAGTAACAGCACGTGAACGACGGTAGAAGAGCTGCCAACCATTCCTGATTATGTGGGACTGTAGAGGAGCTCATTTAAGTTGTTCCGAGCACAGAAATCGCATGGGAACATACTAACAACACACACGAGACGACGTATGGTGCAAGAGCCCGCGTCGGTACGTTCAATTTAATTTTAAGAAACAAATAGGACAAAACAGAAGGTGCCAGGAAGTGGCTACAAATTACCATTTAAAGGCTCATTTTATCGCTCTCTAGTGTTATGCTATTAGAATTTGCTGCTTAGACGCAACGATTACATGCTAACAACATCAGCTTCTTTAACTACCGCCCCCGATTACTGCTGGCTATTTAAAACCAGCAGTAATCACTGCAGCTCGCAGACGCATTGAACAACACGGGTTACGCCACTCTCATTTATCGATACTAATTCTCCCTCCTAAAAATAATAATAATATTTGTGGTTTTACGTGCCAAAACCACTTTCTGATTATGAGGCACGCCGTAGTGGAGGACTCCGGAAATTTTGACCACCTGGGGTTCTTTAACGTGCACCTAAACCTAAGCACACGGGTGTTTTCGCATTTCGCCCCCATCGAAATGCGGCCGCCGTGGCCGGGATTCGATCCTGCGACCTCGTGCTCAGCAGCCCAACACCATAGCCACTGAGCAACCACGGCGGGTGTCCCTCCTAAAAAAAGCGTGTATATATAAATAAGACTATATTTTATGCGTATAAAGAACAAGTAATCTTAATTAAATGAACGCATACCTATAGATCCAAGTTTGTAGTCTGCGCTAGATCGGGATTATGCATATCAACAATATCAAAGCTCAAGAAGGTAGCAGCTCATCGCGTTCTCGTGAGATTGACCTAACCAGGCGTCTCGCGTGCTTCTGAACCCAGACCAATTGATGCAAAGAAATTGATGAGAATTGTATGTCCTGTTTAAGTTCTGCATTCCGTAACTAGATGAGATTGGCTTTAATAAGGAGAATCAGAGACTACTGCGGTCAATCCAGCGGTGCTTTCCAGCAGTTCATGCGAAACATCAGCAGTTGTTTGACCCTTCTGTATATAGTTCTTGTCACAAGCAGTCCTAAGAATGCACGTGCCAGATTTAAGAGGGGCAACATCTACAACATTGCCGTCACGCATGCCACCTTCAGCCGGCTTAACTTTCTCATTCTCAGCGTACGTAAATGAATGTTAACTTACCCATGACGTTGATATCGAAACAAGGATACATGTCAGAATGAACCCAAGGACAGGTAATTGTCTTACCTGGAAAGGAGAAAAAAAAAAGGAACACGCAACTTAGCGACTGCAACAAAACATTTCATACGCCTCCTATATGTTCTTAGATTAAACATATATATATATATATATATATATATATATATATATATATATATATATATATATATATATATATATATATATATATATCAGTGACCATATATACCATATATCAGTGACGCAATGAAAACCACGCTTCCAGGGAATGGCGAAGTAGTCAAAAAAGGATCTGCCCCTTCCTCATATTGGTTTTATATGAAATTTACGCATTTCTCTTTCAGTTCCCTTTACCCCTTCCCCAGTGCAAGGTAGCGTATACCGGCTCAGCCTGTTTAACCTTCCTGCCTTTCCTTTATGACTTCTCTCTCTTTCTCTCTCTCTCTCCAACACACACACAACACCGATAATGTTGGCGAATGACTTTTCGGCTAATCAATTTATGACGTTACGCTGGGGAGTATGGCGCACGGTTGAGAGTGGTGCTATACGACAGTGCACGATAGTAGTGACGTGGTTTTATTTCACATTTCGCGGACTTTCTGTAAACACCGGAAAAATAGCCACGCAGCATGCATACGTCGCAAAAAAAAAAAAAAGAAATGGCCCGGCCGTTTCTGAACGCCGTCTAGAACGCAACGAAACGCACTTGGCCCACAAGTGGATATTAAACATTTTGAATAATTGCTCACAGTTAATTAACTAATTAAGCGGTATATGAAAAATATCTTGAGGAGCGCCACATAATGGCACACCATATGTTGTTGCTTTCACTCAGCTGCGGTTAACCACTTCTTTTTTAGATCGTTGGCTCAAGTTACATTAAACACCCTGTATATTGGTTTGACGGGAAAGAGGATTTTCATACTGCTACCCATTGCGCATATTTTATGCACCCTTATTTTCTTGCCGGCTACCGCACCTAATGTGCTCTTCGCACATGGTCCAGACATTAAAAAATTACACCGAATATATGACACCGATTTCTACGGCACTATAGCTTTTTTGCAACAGACGACGGGGGAGTTTTACCATGTGCGTCTTGTGTCACAAGGTAAATTAAAATGGCAGCATGCACTTATCCCGATTCCAACGGGTTCTGTGCGAATCGGAGGACCGCCGAAAAAATTAAGCAGCCCATAGTGTCGGCGGGCACAGAGCCATAGATCGAAAGGAGGGCTTTGATTCCGTGAAAGGGATTGGGCCTAACGCTGCCCGTTCTGTATGGAAGCTGCGCCACCAGTTCCGAAGCACAGCTTAAGCGACGGTGGCCTGGAGTAGCGAGATAAACAACGCTTCGTGGCGACAGCGAGAAATAACTCGCAGTGGTTGTGCTCGAGCGGTTTCCACACTCGTGCGCAGAAGAAACTAGTCGATAAGCGTCTTCTTTTTCATTTTTTTTGCCCAGTATTGCCAGCAAAAAAGGTTTTACTAACCAAGAGAAAATACTCGGCAAGTCACAATTTCTGCAGGACTGAAGGCAGCGATTCATGCAAATGAGCTCACAGGACGGTCATCTATAGCGTGCCCGCAGTACGGCCGAGAGAGAAAGAAAGAGAGAAATGGAGGTGGGAAAGGCCGGGAGGGTAAGCGGAAGGGAAGCTTCTGGTTCGCTACTTTATCTTGGGGGAGGAGTAAGGAAGAGATGAACATGGAAGGAATCGCACAGTAGAGAGCAAACGCACGAAAATAAAGAACAAAAGAAAAGGCGGACGCTTGGGACCATCAAAGTCTTGCCAGTATCAAGCAGGTCACTCAAACGTAGAATGTCCAATAGCGCTCTGATCTACTTTCGATGTGACGGCCGTGTAGGCTGGCATTCCAAGATATCCTGCTGCAAATGCGCGCAATATGGTGCAGTGGACCGTACACTATATAGGGTATATTACGAGTTATCGAAAGCTAGCTTTTGCGTGGCAACTAATAAGTATGCAGTTCCACATTTGCTTTTTCAAAATTCTTATAACAATGCGCCATCCTTCTCAAATCCCTGAAAATCCAAATGGATGCACCCTCTTATTAATAAACATAAAATTCTGGTGTTTTACGTGCCAGAAGCACTATATCATCTTGAGGCAAGCCAGTGTCATGGACTTGAGGACTAATTTAGACCCACTGGTGTTCTTTAGCGTGAACCCAATGCACACGAAAGAAACCTGGGTGGTCGAAATTAATCGGGATTGAGCCACCGCGGCGTGCCTCATAATCATATCAAGGTTTTGGCAGCCAAAAACCCAATAGTTTAGTTTTTGATAAGAGGTCTCAGTTATTTTGCTACTATGTAGGAGCTCTGCTGGCTAAAAATGCGGATTGAATCAACGATGCATTCATTCGTGTGGGCATATATAATACCCACCAATTTAATACATAAGAGCAAAACGATATCCCACAATAGCACGCCAGTCTAGAGAGGTTCACTTGCTAATACTTGTTCCCTGTTGTTGATCACTCACTTAAAGATCACTTTGCAATAAAATGGAAAGAAACTGCACGTATAAAAATATCACGCATAAAAAAAGCACGCTTATATTGTAATAGCAACGAATAAATAACAGCAAACAAACAAGAACACAATTCCCTCACATTGAGTGCAGAAATAAAAACCCTTTTTCATCATGACAACATGGGCAAAGTATAGGCCAACAAAGAAATAAAAAAGCAAATTTTCTACTGCCGCCGGGAGCATCCCTGTCGTTTGCTGAAGTTATTGTGGCTCCTCACAACCGCAAGCGGCGATAGAAGAGTGAGCATTGCTTGACTTTACACAAGTTAGACAAACATAGCGTAAGGATTGTTGTGCTTGTTTTTGTCGCCACACCCTTGTGTGTTCCCCGGCGTTTACCGTGCTGTTCTTCGCCACAGCAACTTGACACAAGTAGTAGCATTCCTCGTTGGTATTCTCGAGCAGCCCACTGAACTGAACGGGCAAGACAGAAAATGAGGCTCTGAAAAATAGTTTGCCAGTAAAGCGAACTCCCACCTCATTGTCTATCACTGACTTGTTTAAATTTTTGATGATCTGACAAAAAAGAATAATGCAAACTGTATAATAAATGGCGCACATATGCCTTTGAGACACGACGCGCTCCTCATATATTTGAGCGCATTATAAAAAAAAGAAAAAAGAAACTTTGGTTCTATAATTGCTTACAGTACAAAACTAATTTGTTATCTCCGAAGTTGGCTGGCACAGAAGTGCAATAAGTATTTTTTTGAAGCACTTGGTGGCTTTACGCCTTTCCTTCTCTGCGCATCGTTCACAAAAAATATATTCGCTAGTTTTCACCACGCTGTCTACACTTGGTAGCACGAAAGAGCCAGCAGTAGTACTGAGAAAATACACCCTTTAGTCTCCGGTAAATGAATTACCTGGGAAAATACACGCGTGAGAATAACACATAGACGGGCAAGCGCATACTTTCAAACTTCCAATGCAAGGCCATTAGGCGATGGATTCTGCCTTGCAAGAAGACGTAGCAACAGGTCCTTCTCAGTGGTTAATTCAGCAGTCGAAAGCGAAATATTCAGCAGCAAACGAGAAGACAGGCCTATAGTTACACTTAATGGCTGGGTGTCTGGGCTCGTTGTTTCGTTGCGTCGGCGTGCCGTCCGTGTTTGCGCAGGAAATTCCTTTACTAAACTGAGGTGCGCTAAGTAACGCAGCAATGTGTTTATCTTGTAATCGCACTTCAAAGAAAAATGGCGGTGGCCCCTCCAGAAAGCCGAAGAATTGACAGGTATAGGAAGATTTAGGCGTTGTGCTTGAAATCTTCGGCCGCTGTTCTCGCCCTATACGCGGGTGCTACCCGTTGGCACAATGCTGTGCGCGCAAGGCGACTCCTGCTGGCCAGCAGGACCAGCGCCCTGGCAGCTGCTACCAGGGTTCTCACGACGTTGGCGCGATGGGGAGTACCACCAGTGCGTTTGCAGACGTCGCACCTCGATAATCCAAGAGGCGAGACCAACCGCTAACCGTTGACGTCAGTCGTGAGTGCCCAGCGAAACATCAGACGACGTTAGCTTGACGTTCACTGCCTGTGGCGCTTAGAGCGGTGTATACACACCGCAGCTCAGCAGGAACACTAGTGTGACTACAGTGCGAGTGTGCGCGAAGCCCGCGGATGGTCGAACTCTGCCCTGAATCGGCCACCGAGGCGACAGAGGGTACAACTTTGACGTTGCGTGAACTTCGTCCTTTTTTTTCAACCGGATGCACTCCGCCCGTCTCTGGAAACCCTCGCTATTAGCGTGCGTGCCGCGTTTGCGTCGTAGAGCTGGAACGCTCGCGACAACAAAGGAGGCGGCGCGAATGGCGTGACAGTGCTTTCAATGTTCATACAATTGATGTCGCAATAATAATAGCAGTAAAAAAGCTTCTGAGTGTTCTGGATGTTTAGGGTCGAGGTGTAGCGGACGGCGTACTATAGTCGCGATACAAGGAACGAGTGAGGCATGTTCAGTGCTCTGCGTAGCGAAGATGTTGCTAAGACGTGCACGACAACCCAGGGGCTCCGAAGTCAGGCGTGCTAGTTTTGCAAAAGCGCTAAGCAGGTGAATAAAGCATACCTGAACAAAAGTAAGACCATTAGCATGTTAATACCGTTCAGGAAAAAAATGACCCGTCTGCCTTAGGCGCTGTCATTATGATCGCGAGATCATTCGATGAAAGGAAGTGACGTTCCTCAGTCGCGAACTGCCTTGGCTCCTGTTTTTATGTGGCGCCGTAAAACCCGGCTAGAACCACCTTTTGCCACTAGTGGGCAACTTGATGTCATTTACTGAATACTTCGAGGACACCAGCCCCAGTCATGAAGGCCCTCATTGAAAAAGCGAAGTCTTCGCCGAAAAGATCATGGAAATTGAGCAGCCTATGTCACAGGAAGCACCATCACTCGGTAAGCTCAGTGCATGCCAAAGAAGCTTGCTGCTCAGATCCCACGGCTTAATGAAATATGACGGATATGACAGAGAAGTTGAGAACGAAACTGAGTTAGAGAGGTTTCAACAATAAATGGAGAGAAAATTTGAATACGAGTAAGATATTAATTCAGAAGTGAGACTGAATCTTGCAATTCCTCAAGTGAAAGCAATCATGATTGCTTTGATTTCCTGATTGCACGTCAAAGCAATCAGGAAATGTAGGTGGTGGTCGTAAACTTTATTGAATAGGGGAAGTTGGAAAGGGGGAGGTGGCTGAGGCATCGGGCTCAAGTAAGGCCCTGGACCTGCTTGGCCTTCTCCGCCCAGTCCACCAGTTCAGGAAATGTAAGAAACGAAAATGACCGTAACCTAAGCAGTGCTTGTCTACATGTTGTCTAAGCAGCAAGAAACTCGATAAAAAGAGAAATAATATGAACAGCATTCGGTACACTTGGCACCGACGGAGAAAGACATTCGGCAAGACATTATGCCATCCCTCGAGATAGCCAGTCAGAGACCACGAAAGACTAGCGGGTTGAGAGCGAAGTCTGACTTTCGATTTTACTGGCACACTTTTTTTTATACCCAGTGCACCATCTCTTCTCCACAGAAAGAGCCAGCCTACAGATGTCTGGCCGCAAACGCGTTCTCCTGAGGTGGCACCGACTGTGTAAATACCGTTAAATATTTAAACAAACCTAACCGAATGCTAAGAAAGCAACATGATTTCTGACTTGGGACGCTCTTCTAAAGGAACCCTTTCAACCACCCTAATGCAATCTACACATTCGTTTCGGCACCAAAAAAATGCAGACCAGAGGAGATTTCATCGTAGAAGGGCGGAAACAAGGAGTTTATTGCCACGAGACCAATCTAAAAGCATTAATACTGACCGTTAGAATCAATCACGTGACACGAGCTTTCGCTCGCTTCATCTAATATTTGGCATTGCCATTCACTGCAACCAGGCAAAAGACAGAAAGAAAGAATAATGGAGGTGAATGGCAACAGAATAAAGCAGAACACGGGGGGAACCACCGTGCAGGCACTAGAACCACTTCTCTGTCCAATCATGTGCAGGAGAGCTGTGTCTGAATAGTCTCCCCCTCCTCTGTGGTCTTATATCATCCTATGGCGGCTTAGTCGCACGTGTGAAAGGCAGTAGGTGATAGAAACGCCATTATAAATTGCAGCTCTAAGAGACGTTAGATTAAACGAAAAATATAGCGACAGAGAGAAGAAGAAAAATAAAGCACTGCTGAATAATATACACGGATCACGCTGCCATGAAAGTCAACAGACGAAAAGTTAGGGCTTATTTGCCCCAGCCTGCAATGCTTCGATCGGTATCAAAGTGCACAAAACATGTTTGTTTGTATTGTCGAATTGCAAAGCGACCACTTGGTCATGCAACTGATGCAGTGGTGCAATGCGCTGGTGTAGCGGGTTCATGCTAGTGATTGGGAATGCTAAAACGATGCTATGGCCGCCAGCTCTGGTCAACTGTGCACCTGGATGCGAAAGGGCGTGACCCGTGGAAGTGGTCAGTGCTCCTGCGGGCTATTGGTTTTAACAGAACACACACAGTTTCACTGGTTCCTTCGAGTCTCTCTATAGCCCTCAGGTAGACGTTTCAGAAAATGAGTTTTGTTGTTGTTATTGTTTTTTTCTTTTTTGTTGTTTGCAGCTCATAAATCAAAGAGCTCTAGCTTCCTTAAGTAATTTTCTTATCAAAACGTCTGTCGTTTTCGCCATTTTCGTCATCATTTACGGCTTCAGTGCAATTGTTACCCATGCACCACTTTTCTTGTCTTCCTTTATTGTGCTTTTCCGTTCGTGTTCGTGAAAAACTTCGTGTGCTACTTGTAAACATTCTAAAAATTCGGTTGCTTTTCGTTTCGTTTCTATTATGTTGACGAGAAGAAAAAGAGAACTCGAGCCTCTATTTGGATGGTTAATACAAGCTTGAACATATACATTACCTAGCGGATTGCTCAATTCATATACTATGTTTAGCCTTTGCTTGTTTCGCCTTTGCTGGCGAAGCAAGCAAATCCTTTTAATGAAAAGTTTGCAAATGTGTTATTCAGCGCAATGTATTAACGAATGCGTTTGCTAATTAAAAAGAATAAAGGTGTAATGCTTTATAAATTGTGCGCAAAGTAGAGAGCCAGCAGGCTGCCGGCAGCTGCCTTTATTGTTAATCGTGCGTAGAAATAAATAGACGTCACCAATTGTCTTCTGCAAGAGGCACCACGCCCGCTCGCTTGAAAAGGAGAGAAAGGAAGGAGAAGAGGAATGCGCTCTACAACACACCATGTCGCACACAGTATGATCCCTAACGACGGGAGTCGATTCCAATAGTTGGCAAAAATTACAGCGCAGCTTTGTGGGCCTCGCATCGAGTCGAAGCTCGTTCTTTCTGAAATAAAAAAGAAAGAATAAAAAATGCTCGACTGCAGTTTGAGAAAGACCAAGCTATTCCAGAACTTGCTCAATAGTACAGAGCAACAACTGCTGAAATTTGGGCATTCTAAAAAGCAAGAAACTCAGGTGTTTGGCTGTAGTGTCCGCATGCCTTTCACAGAAGGCCGTCAAAAACACGTGCGCATCACACGTACAAGTTATCTCTCTCTGGAAGACGCTCACAGGCGACGACCCCTTTCTTCTTTCCTTCCTCGCTGTATAGGCCGAACCTTCCCGTTCCCGATGCCCTGTTCTATAGCCAGCTCATTTCGATGCCAAGCATGGGATTTCTCCGGCGCAGCGCCCCGTCGCCAATCAAGGGTGCTCGTGGACGGCATAGCGGGGCAGCTCGGGGTCCCTCTTTGCCCACCTTGAAGAGGGGCCCCAGTGCGGAAGAGGGAGAGTGAACACAGGCACGCGAGTCCGTCCCCGTAATATCCGGAACGGCGGCTGCGTGCGAAGCCCAATTCCGCCCCGCCCGTCCCCCCGCCGCTGCCGACAGCATTATTCCGCCGGGGGTTCGGGCTGCCAGGAAGTCTCAAGTTGCCCGAGCGGGATTAGTTGGCTGCCATCGCCGCGGCGTCCAGCGGTTCTTCCCTTCCTCCCCAACTATCTGCCATCCCGCGGTTCTCCCGCTCCGGCTCCTCCCAGTCCTCGTCCGCTACCCTATTACGAGCCTTCGCCTCGCCTGCCTCCACTGCGTGGCCGAGCTTCCGCCCGGGTTCGTTGTTCTCGTTCTCCTTTTCTCTCCCGTCGAGTCCTTTTTTTTTTTTTTCACTTTAGTGTTGACCCCCCTTCCATTTTCAAAATGCCACGTGCTCAGTCGCGTATGTGCGTCGCCCTGTGTCGCGCTGTCGCCACGCTACGCGTAAGTGCGTCGACACGCGGATTGGTTTAACAAGGAGACAAATTTTACTGAAATGGGTTTAAGCGCAGATAAGATTCTTTCTCGGAAACCGGTTCGGTGCCGAATGAAAGCATATGTGTGATAAAAATGATTAGTTATCAAATGCTTTTATTATTTACACTAGGGTTCCCATGTTGAAACTCGGGGATCGAAGCTGGCTGGCAAGCTTGTCTATAGTAGGAGTCTTGAAACTACATACTAGACTAAAACGAGACATTTGTTTCTGTACTTATGGGAAACTGTCTCGGCGTCCCAGGCATCAGTTGGTTTCGAAACACCCCTAGAAAAAGACTAATTAGCACGGAGTTAATAAATATGAACGACCCGTAAGGTAACTCGAAATGTTTATCACCTCGTGTGGGAATGCGCCGCACTAAATGCATTTCGGGAGAAGCACCGGCCCAAGCCGGTGGCACTCCCGTGGGATTAGATCCCACCACGGGATAATTAGAGACAGACGCTTAACTCACTGTAGGAGCCTCCCATGTGAAGCTTTCACGGTGAGCCGTGCTTAGCATGATTTCCCTAACCATTACCCACTTCCCGATAAAGCCTCGAGCCATCATTTGAAAACAATATTATCTGACTCTCTCAAATAGATACGGAAACGTGCAATGCCCATCATCGGTAGTGGTTCTCCGGGAAGTCCTAACACGTTTCGCAGCGAAACTACGTGATACGTAACCGTTCTTCTATTTAACGATTGCTATTTAGCCGATGTTAGCGCCATGAGGCGGCACCAGCTGCTCCTTCCCCCCCCCCCCCAAAAAAAAAGATAACATATATTATGTATAACATAAAAAGCCAGCACTTAATAAAGAATAGGTAACAACAAAAAAAGCCATATAATCAAGTGACGTAAATGCACTGAAACAGTTCACCTCATAAATGGCATCAAAAACGAATTTGAACGTAATGTCACCTCGCATAAATGTAGATGAGACAGTTCACAACGCAACAGAACGGAAGGTCAGCTCACATATAATAAAGCAAGTTATACAAAAGATTTGATCGCTTTTGCGTTAATCCTATTACTTCACTTGAATTGGCGCCGCGCTACGTTCAGGAAGACCGAGCCAGATAACACATAGGGGAAACTTATTTTTATCTTTAAATGAAACGTATAATTGATAGCAAAAACAAAATGAAAGTAAACTAAAAGACCACTAGCCGCATTGGGCAGTCCAACCAACACCTTCCACATTATGCGTGCGTTGCTCCGTCTCACCGTCAACTTCAACTGCACTTGTGCACTTGCGTACAAGATGAGCCCTGCGAGCGCTGGCCAGTGCCACTCACAGCTATGCCGGCAGATGTGAGAGGTCATGTCGACCACAGGCATCACGTGCTGCGTGCACTACAACTGGCCAATCACAGCCCTCGTGTGTTGCCTCGTGGCATCGAGGCTGCCCAAATCGATGCTCTCGCTATCCAAATGAGCAACCAAAATGAGCTCACGAGCGCTGTCGATGTTTCAATGACGTTAGTGTTCTGCGCCTGGGGCATAAATCATGCCGGCTCAGTCCTGGCGAGAGCGCGACCGTTCCTGATAGACATGATGCCTTATAAGACGTCAGGTGGATGAAACATTTGTTAAAGCAGTTAGCTAGCCACGTCTATGTCTGAGTATTGCTGAGTTGCTGGCTTGTTGCACTTTTGCTTTCAGTTGTGTAACCTTGTACTTGTAACTTAATTTTTCATTTTTGCACCTACATGCTCCTGCTATGTGCTGAAATAAAAGTAATGGTATGCGTAACTAAATAAATAAATAAACGGAGGTTTTTGCGCCATATAGAGGAGACGGAATTCATGCTTGTGGTTTTTGAGTAATGTTTGTTTTCTCGACAGATGCCGCAGGAGGGACCCGAGGTGCGTACTTTGCTTTCTTTTATTCAGGCTAGAATTTTTTTTTTCACGCCGCACGACAAGCGCCTCGCCATCACTCACGCCGACGCACGTGCCCCGAAGTTCGCATGCCGCGCCGATAGGCCGCTCGCAGCAGCACACGTCTCGCAAACACAAACACGCCGACCACGCACGCACGCGGACACGGCGGCGAAAGGGCGCTGCCATATCGCGTGAAACGCTATGCGAACCGCTTTTTATCTTTCTGATCGGAGAATAAGTGGAGTCCGCTGGGAACAGAAACTCGGAGGCACGTTCCAGACGAGGGCGCCGTGCCGGGAGGGCTCGCGCTGTCACAGGGGCTTCCGAACGACGCGGCCCTTTTCTCAACTTCCCAGACAGCGTGCTGCACCGAGCGCGAATATTTCTTTTTCTTTTTTTGCCTCGTAAAACTCTTCGCGTCACAACATTTCACGGTACTGCCCCGTTCTACGGTCAAATTAAACGTAGTTTTCTCTTTCAAGCGTTATATATATATTTTTTTTACACTTGCACTCTTTGTTGACCCTTTCACCGTTACGCGCTCTTTCTCAATATTTTCTCCGCTTGCTCGCAAGGGCTTGATTTTTTTTTTTTTTTTAGCCTGCCTGCCTCTTCCAGGCTTTCGCCTTCTCCTCCCTTTCCACCATTGTATCTCCATTCCCGGAGCGTGTGCTGGATGCCTGTCGCGTTGCTCGGCGCCGGTCGATCGGTCCGTCGGAAGGTCGGTCGGTCGGCTCGAGAAAACAAACAAGGCGTCCCCGTGTGCCCGGCTCGGCGCGTTGTTTTGATTTCGCGGTGGTGCCGACAGCCCGCCTGCCCTGTTTGCCCGCCGGCAGCCCCGAAGAACGGGCCCTCGCCTCCGCTTGCCCTGCGTGTGCAGCACCGAGGGACCGACCAGTCGCGCACCGCCGCACCGAGTTCCATACACGGCGCGCGCGGACACCCCTTTCCTCCTGCGCCATCTTCGCATACCTACAGCAGGAATCGATCTGACCAAATATGCGTCGGTGTTGTACTCCCGGCGGTCCCGGAATAGATTTCCGGGGCCACATGTGCCCATTTCCGGCTGCGCACTCGCCCCGCACATAAGCGCGCCGTGCACCGTACACCGCTTCGTATACATATACGCTGCATGAGCGCCTGCGACGTCAGCGGAACTTCCCCAGCGGGGTCTACACCCACCCACGCCATCAGCTGTATACGCGTGCAGAGAAGGAACGCGCTTTCTTTCCCGATCAACCCATTCCTCCTCGACACAGGCGCGTTCGCCGTCTCAACCGCAGCGTTCGTATTTTTATTTTGCTTATTTATTGCTGCTTCCACATCCAGATCATTTCTCTCCTTTAGCGCCGGCGTCTGGCGCATTCTTTTGTTGTCCGATTCCTCGGGGGACTCTCTCGTTTTTTTGTGTTTTTTATTCTATCCCATTCGGGGCGCGCGCGCGTCCGAGATGCAGTCGCTCGCGCCGGGTGCGATCGAGACCCTTTTCTGAATTTCACAGTGCGTCTCCTGCCGCGAAGTGCGATACGATGTACGGGATAAAGAAGAAGGAAGGAGGGGGAGGGGTCGCCTTGAGAAGATGCGAGCGTGGCGGGTGAGCGTGGAGAGCCAATTCAGTCGAAGCGAGCCGAGAGACCGGCCTGAAACCCGAGGCGCAAATGTGCGGCGAACCCAAAAGCACCGCGGCATCGCTCTTCCTTCCTTTCGCCCGCCCTCGTGGCCTACGGCTTTCTTTTCTATGCAAAAGCCCTTTTGCCTCCTTTTCCGGCGCCGCGCTCTGTGCCTCGCTATACTAATACCGTTATCGCAGAAGACTAGGCACTGCAGCGCCAATACGAAAATAAAAAAATAAAACGGACCAAGCAAGAAAAAAAAATAAGAAAGGCAAGACGGAGGCAATCTTCGGGAACTACTTTCGCCGTGCTTGCGCGCTCTGGAGTCGGTGCTTTAATCGCTGCCCTTTCTGCTCCCACAGGCACCAAGCAACGCAAATAAAGGAGGCAAACAGTCGAAACGAGAGGACGACGTTTACTGCCGCAGTCGTGTGGCATAATGACGCGAATTCTAATGGGATCAAGCGCACAGTTGTAACAATTTCGAGAAAATTATTTTAAGGACCGCGTGGCAGGGTACCGATCCGCCCTTGATTAGCGCTATATGTAAACCCGCAGCAGGATAGTAATAAGGAAACACAGAACAACTTTATTGTTAGAAAAGTGAGATAGTCGTCGAGAAGCGTCTGTACTGGGTCGCGAGCATCTAAAGCACCGTATTAGTAGGCAAACCGATAATACTCCTAGGAGCGTTTCTCCTAGATACTTTAAGGGTGAAAGTGGCTCCCATCAGGCTATAGGAGCATTTGAGCACTGATGAGTTCTTGTTGTTAATACTGGGCGACTCTGTATGCGTGCACGTGCCGTGGAACGTTCTTCCAATGAGAGGGTTTCATAAGAAGCCGGTTTACACGGGTTAAATAAAACGTAATTGTAATATTCTGAGTAGGAGAGAGAGAGAGAGAGAAGTGATCAAGAAAATGCCAGAGATATTAACTAGGCTGAGCACTTGTGGCTACCCTGCATTACCGGGCTTATGGCACAAGTAATATGAGGAGTTCGTCGTTCAGTTCGCCATTCATCGAACAGTCGTTACAGAAACCAATTTTAATGGTTTAAAGATAACGCGTTGATTTCTGATCAAAATTTTATTTCTTTCAGATGTTTATAGAAATTCTGGAGATAATCGGTCGACAATATGTCCACACGCTGTTTTAGACGATGGGAAAACACATTGACACTTTCTATAGCTGGCTAAATAAATTAAAGTGCATGGCGTAGAGTAGCCTCTCGCAACTAAATGTGAGTTAATAATAATAATAATAATAAAAGAAATTGCTGAAAGAAACCGCCTCCTATACGGTACAATTCTATCCTCCATCTCACTACTACAGGGATGTTTCGTTATTTTTATTGAATGAGAAAAATAGAAAAAAAAGTCAGTATTCTGGTCAGTGACTGCACGGCTACGTCATGAGGGTAAAGTGTAAAGCCTGCGGTAACTTCAGTCTCAATATGTCAGTTCTAGCTGTACCAAAGTAGGTCCTCATGTTTCAAAGAGTATTTGCGTCGTCTGCAACAACATCTAGCCCCGCAGGGATCGCCGAGATTGCATCGCTGCCAAGGGGCCTCCACTACTTTCTGCACACATACACTCAAGAATTGCGCAATGAAACGAGACGCCGCCCAGGTAAAGCAGACTCTCCACACACGCACACACACGCACACACACACAAAAAAAAAATCTGGGCTGGCCACATGACGCCACTTTTTTTCAGAGCGATCTTCTAAAAGAGCTGATAGCTGCTGTATCTTGTTGTTTACTTCATCTTATTTTATTTTAACTGGCGGCTCCGACAGACGCTGAACAGCTATGCTGCGCTTTAATGGTCCCTGTTGCACCTGCGAAAGTAACTGCGACAGAGAGTGGCCTTTGTGAAAGACGCCGTCGCAGGGTTTCTTTGTGGAGCCGCAGCAAAACACGCTAAAGAAGGTAACCAAGGGAGACGATTCGATTTGTCATCCAATAAAAACCTACGAAAGACTAAAATCCGTCAAGCTGTTTAGCTTAGAGCTGTGTGACTACAAGGCGCTGCGGAACGTTGCTTTGAACTTTCTCTCTCTGTCGTTGATGAGGAACCGCAGACGTAGCAATCGAAGACAATTTTCTTGCGGTCAATACTACTAAATGTTTAGCTATAACTAAGCACCGCGAATGAAAGTGGGGACACAGCGTGTTCAGCTTCGAGCGACATACAACGAATGGAACTTATTCAAAGGAAAGAAGTCGACCTCGGGTAAAAGCTCGTTGGGCCTGCTATAATCTGCGCAGGTATAAGGGGACACGAGGGCCATTGTGAGTAAGTTCGCTATGTTTTCTAGAAAGAATGCGTTAACAGTTGCACAGTATCAGTAATAATCGCGCGTGACGCGACTGCTCTGGAGTATACGGTTGCAATGGCACACATTTGTGTGCTTTGCTGCATTCATTCTCTGAGCAAGTAGCACGATTCATGTACCTCAGAAAAATGTCCAGTCGAAAGCAATCACAGTGTCTGGTTATAGTATACACTCCGACGTCTGTTCACGGACTTGATTAGAAATATCCCACGCCTGCTTCTTTATACGACCAGTAAGCAGGTAACAAACTCCCCTTTGAAATAGGAGTTAATTTAAACTGCAGCATGAAGGACAGCTGGGCGAGTTGGTTAAAATTCATGTTGATTAGAGCGCACAAGCATCATATATATATATATATATATATATATATATATATATATATATATATATATATGTATATATATATATATATATATATATATATATATATATATATATATATATATATATATATATATATATATATATATATGTGTGTGTGTGTGTGTGTGTGTGTGTGTGTGTGTGTGTGTGTGTGTGTGTGTGTGTGTGTGTGCGTAAACGACAGAAGGGAACCCGGAGGCTCGATTTTGTTAACCATAACCATATAAGCCAACAGGCATTGAAAGCAAGGTATGTATCGGGGAAATTAGCTGTAGTTGAAACTGCAATGTAGAAAATAATGAAGGGGGTGGGAGGCGATAGGCAAATGAAAAATGAACGAAAAGATGGCATGCCGCCGGTAGGAGCCGAACCCACAATCTCCGCTTTACGCGTGCGTTCCACTTCCCATTGTGTTATACGGCGACGGCTATCGAACCGTACACTAACTTGGGCGTTGATGTTTACCAGATCTAGCCGTAGATCCCCTTTCCCTTTATTATTTTCTGAATTTCAATTTCAACTACAGTTAATTTTCCCGATGCTTTCTTTGGCTTCACTGTCTGTTAGCTTTACGTGGTCATGAGTAACAAAACAATGTATGGCCTGAGCTCACCGCCAACGATGTCCCTTACTAAGAAACACGGACGCCTCCTACTTTGGAGATGCGTCAGCAGTTCGAACAAAGCGGAAGCCTCGTTTGTGCGATCGTTACGCAGCGCACGGGGAAGGCGCCGCATTGACGAGGTGCACCCCAATCCCAGTCCGATAGTTTTCAGTCAAAGACACCCAGGTGGCCGGCGCTCGAAGAGCGAGCAGAAGAAATAAAGCCCTTACAAAAAATAAAGGAAACCAATACGCTCGTCCTTCTCGGTATATTGTGCCGCTTTCTCGTGACAGCAAAGGAAGTATACCCCATCGTGCAGGGATAGCTGCGACGCTTTGTGCTCGCTTTATATCTTTCCCTTAATTCGCCCGAGAATGAATTGTTCAGTGTAAAGGCTCGATTGAATTGCTCCCGTGCGTGTGCGGGGGCTGTGCCCGGCGGTGCGGCGCTCGGGTCGAGACTACATTTCTGGTGCGCGCTGAGTCAACGCAAGATAAATGTGCAACGCGTAAAATACAGCGCGAGGGGGCGAGCATCGCACTCTATGGAGATGGATTAGGAAGGATAAGAGCACTGCGCGCGTTCAAAACTAAGGCCTCTGCAGGGGAGCCCTGGGAGACTGATAGGTCATTAGCCAGTCCCCATCGGCGGCGACGCGCCGGTGTCTTCTGTAGTGCCCCCCGCCGCGCACCGAATTGAAAATGCTGCAGTTTTCTGGCAAAGTCTGATTCTCGGGTATTTTTTCCAGTTTATTAATCAGTCCGTATTCCAGGTGCTTTCCCTTTTCGGTCTCAGTTCCTCTGTGCCCGCGTGCTCGTGCAAACGTTTTCTCACTTTTATTTTCCTGTATACAAAAAATATGAAAAGAATAAGGGAACGAAAGGTCTTCCGTAAGTTAAAAGCGTTATGCTGCCGGGACCACCCTGAGTGAACGCCATCGATCTGCATTCATTCAATTTTCTTTTTCCCTTCGATTTCGAGCTAGTTGTTTTAAAGCAAAAAAAAATCAATCGAAAAATATTCTGTCATTTATTTCCTGCGGCACCTTTATCAAGAATCCAATCTCCGGGTCGTTTCTTCCCCATGAGGCCAGGATTGGCCCCTGCAGATTGCCTGTTCGTTTCTAAAGATTCGTTTAGTTACGCAATCACATTTGGCTGTTTCGAAGACAAAGTGCTAGGAAGAAAGTCCAGCTGTAGAAGTTATTCGCAGTGTGCTCTTTCTACCTGGAAGCCTGAGGATAAGTAGTAAAGAAGCAACCAACGATACACAAAAGAAGACGGATTGAGAGTAACTGTTCCTAGTTCCGTCATTTTTCTTTTCTTCCTTGGTGCGTTTTGAATGCAGCGCGACTGCATGCATGGCTTCAACCACATGTTTAAGCAAACGGAGCCATAGTTGCAGATGTGTACCTTTGCCGATATCATTTAATGATAACCTAATGCGGCTCACTTTCCGGCGCTCTATCGAGAACTTGTCATGAGTACGTAACAAAACCTAGTCCCATACATTTCCGGACATGTCCAGGGAGCGAGTACGCATTTGTGTGTATGTATGTGCGTACGTGCGTGCGTGCGTGCGTTTTGACCACTTTAACGGAATCGTTCGGAAGTGAACACTTCAGCCAATCCTGATGTTCAACTTATATTATGACCAATGGCAAAGAGCCTTTCTGGAAGAAAACTTAAGCATTCGGTATCAGGCTCTCATCTGCCTCTAGAAACGACAGAACGCCCTGCTTCGTCTAAAAAAAAAGATGTGCTTAGAAGTGTACACGTGGGCGGACAGAGTGGGTCATGTGATTTAAATTAAACCACTATTTTACACGACGGCACCAAACGATTATAAGCGTGGTTGCAAAGTAACCAACTCACCGTTACTGAGAAAGTTAGGAACTCAAACATGTCTCGCCTGGAGTACCAGTGACCTCGCAGAGAAACCTTTTTGCCTGTATTAGCATATAAATTCTCGCTATGCCTCATGCTGTCAACACCGGCAAACTGAAACAATTAATGTATCACATCACAGTACGTCTCGAAGAACAAGGACGACGGCGAGACGGATTTTTTTTTTTATTCCGCAGCCTCACTGCAGTTCAAACCAGCCCTGTGTGGACGCAATTTCTCAGTGGCTTCTGTGCTAGTCAACTCTTTGGTCTCGCAGGGATAGTGTGGTCTAGACAAAGTGCATAAAAATTGTTTGTGGTAGCTCGCTCCTCAAATGGCTGAAAATATCCGGTGACCTTCCACGACGTTACGAAATCGAAATCGCCGCAACTAAGCCTGGCAGCAGCCTCGTTGCCATAAAGACCTACGTGTTGTGGAACCCGGCAAAATTCCACACCGAAACCTTGGCTTCACAGCTGCTGGAATGACCACAAGTCTTTCAACGTGCTCGTCGAGCCTTTGACTTATAATACCCGAAAAGTGGGCTACGATTGGAGCCATCGTTGGTAACACCGCGGCCTTAGACGCCACTTGATCGTCCCTCGCAATAGCCCCAAGCGACGCATAATTGCGATAGAGGTGAAGCGACTCGAGCAAATCAAGTGCACGTTCAGCGTCCGCTTGATTTTTCGGGCCGATTCGTTGAAACGGGGAACGTGGAGTCAATGCAGCGGCGTTGCAGGTGCCAGCCCTCAACGTCTGATTGAACAGAAGGGTTTAACATAATATTGAGGCAACAAAGTAACCACGAGATGCGTCGTGGTGGGTAGCTGAAGCTTAATTTTGATCATTTCGCGTTCTTCAAGGTACCCCCAAAGCCAGGGACGAAGTTCACGATCACTTTTGCGTTCCCTCCCAAAGTAGTGCAGCTGCTGCGCTCTGGAATCGAGCCCGCGACCTCTTGCACCCGCCGACGAACGTTAGAGTCACCGAGCCACACCGTTCGTTACCTCGACGTTAGTTGAATTGCCCGACTTGATGGTGTAGTGATGACATTTAATGTACGCAAAATTGCTGCAATTACCGTGGCCTTAGACATTCGAAACTTTGCCGGAGACTGCTATGTAGTGACGCCCTTTTAGAATTACCACTCCGCAAAACAGGAATTTCAGTTATATTTTATCTATGATAAGAGTTGTCACATAACATTTCGAAGATTGCAAACGCGCTTTACGAAGGCATGCAGCAATAAGCACAAGTTCTCTCCAAAATTTTTCTTTTTTGCCCCGTGCAAGAAAAAGGGTAGACAACTTAAAATTGTCTAAAAAAAATTCCAGAAAGTAACGAAGGAGGCCGACCACACGATAGAAGGTATTGAGGAATGGACCGAAAAACTAAAGGGAGACGTGGCGGTATCTACGAAAACCGTCTCGCCGGAAGCGCAATCAGAGAAGGTAGGCAATAAGCTTCTACACAGTGGCAAGCTAAGGCATTGTTGCAACGGAGATGGAAAATACAAAAACACAACCGGACGCTTCGTAGAAGGATAGTCAAATTGAACAGGGGCATAGAACAGTACATCCAGCAACTATTCAGACAACAGTGCGAGGAAAAATATACGATATGGACAGTCATATAGGAATGTCAATAACGTGGAACATGCTTAATATTTGTTAGACCCGGTCGGGGCCAAGCCGGCACATAGGCAAAATATATATCGGCTAATACAAACGCACCGAGGAACACAGCAGGACTTTCTCAAGGAAATGGACAAAAGGTGCATCTCGCAAGCGATGCCCGTCATACACCCTGACTACAGACGGCAGGCAAATGACAAATTAGACAATGAAATCGGCGACGCAGAGGTATGGGCAGCCCTAGAGAAACTCAGTACCAAGTCGGCACCCGCACTAGACGGGATAACGAACAAAACTCTAAGGAACTTGGACGATGAGCCCATAACTAAGTTAACAGTATACATTAACGAATGCTGGGAGGCAAGGCAGATTCTCGAGCAATGGAAGACGGCACAAATCGTGTTAGTACCCTAACCGGGCAAGCGATTGCAGATTGAGAACTTGAAACCCGTATCTCCCACTTCTTGCGTGGGGAAACTCATCGTAACCTGGTCCTAGCAAGGATAACCACCTACCTCGAGGACTGGGACGCGCTCCCACATACGATGATAGGATTCAGGAAAAACCTCTCAGCGCAGGATGCTATGTTACAACTAAAACATCAGATCATAGAAGACCGGGCAGATCGACAAAGACAATTCTTGGGTTGGACTTAAAAAGGCCTTAGATAACGTGACACATGCAACGATACTAGAGAGAGTAGGAGAACCAGGACTGGGAAAACGGACGTACGATTACGTACGCAATTTTCTAAAGGGCAGAAAGGCAAAGGTCACGATAGCGGACTTAGTTTAGTAGGATATCGAAATAGGCAGCGCAGGTACGACACATGGCTTGGTATTATCATCGCACCAGGCAGCCCGGCACTAACCGGGCTGCCGGCCAAGCTATAATAAATTGAGGGACTCAATCATACCTTATACGCAGAAGACATCACCCTATGCGTGAGAAACAGAAGTGACGGGCAAACAGAACAACCGCTTCAAATAACGGTAGATATGTCGAACAGGGCTAACCTCTTCGGCAGAGAAATTTGAGCTGTTGCTGTGCAGACCGACTCGCAGAGGTCTCAAATCAGGCAACTACAGAGAAGATCTCAGTTATATAGAGGAAATACAGTTAAAGACGGCCGATGTGAAACCCATACCCAAGCTCGACAGGATCAGGGTAATGGGGCTCCTCATCGAAGCCAAGGGCAACAACGGAGAAACCGCAGAAGACTGGAGAAAACTGTAGAGCAAATCATGAAGCTAATCAAAAGGATAGCCAACAAACATAGCAGGATAAGAGAGGAAAACACGATCAGGTTAATACAGGCCTTCGTCATAAGCAAAATAGTATACGTAGCGCCGTAATTGAAATGGCAGGTCGCGGGAAAGATCAAACTAGAATGCCTCCTTCGGAAAATATACAAACTAGCCACGAAGCCACGAAGCCACCGCAACTAGCCACGAAGCCACCGGTCAGCACCAGCAAGGACAAGTTGCTACAATTAGGCCTGCACAACACAATAGACGATCTGATTGAAGTGCATTGTACGGCACAATACGAAAGCCTCTCTAAGACTAGAGCAGGCAGACACATCCTAGAGAGGCTAGACATGGGTTACCACACAAAGCACGGTGTCAAGGTGGACATCCCAAGGTACTTCACATACCAAAGAACATGGACTCAGAACACAATAAAGACATATACCAAAGAACATGAACTCAGAACACAATAAAGACAGACGAGAGAACAGAGCGAAGGAGATATAGAATATAGAAGAAATTCGGCAGCGTCAAAGAGGCAGTATTCGGACGCGGCTTGATACAATCGCAGACGGGGGTTTAAGGTAGCCGTATTCAATAGCTAGAAAAAGTCTAAAACGTGCGCGACGATACGCACCACAAGAAATTGGGCAGCGGAAGAAGTAACCATAAGTAGCCAAGAAGTAGCTCTCAGTAGCTCAGACTAACGCCACCGTGATAGTCAGTGACACTCAGACGGCAGTAAGTAACTTTGCCAATGGCCGACTCTCCCTGGAGGCATTACGCATTCTTCTTGCGGGAGGTCAAAAGTGCAAAAGAAAGATATATTTGACATGGACACCCGCTCACGCCCTCGCGGAGGACGGCAACAACGAGGCGGCACACGACGCGGCTCGAGGGCTTACGGACCGAGCCGCGGTTTCAAGTGACACCCCAGCACCCTCCGGCCGTGACGGCGAGGTAGGCGAGTGGAAATGGGAGAACAGAATGACTAGATCTCAAGACATCACAAAACACTATCGGTTACAGAGAGGCATATTCCCGCGAGCTCACGCAAAATTGACAAAAAAGCGGTCTGTCGCTTGGCGGCAGTTACAAACTAGGACGTATCCGAATCCTGCGCTCTCGCACAACCTATATCCGGACATATATCAAACAGACAAATGCAACAAATCTAAATCCAGAGCCACTCTGGAGCATATATTATGGGAATGACGGGGGATAAGTAAGAATAACGAGAACGCGGCCTCTAGCAACAGCCTTCGCTAGCACTGGGGCGTCTGTGCTAGCGAAGGATCAACTGTGGGCCGTCCAGCGGGCCATGGATGTCGCCAGGACCAACAAAATCCTGGCCGTCGCCTAGGCGGGGCCTCTGGCCCTCCCCACCAACTCGCAGGGCACACAATAAAGTTATTTCCTCCCTCCTCATTTCCGTGTTCGATGCTTACCTGCTTAAAAAGTTACGGTTGGAAGCACTTATGGTATTCAAAAACGTTCCGAAAGGACGCCTGCGCTGCAAGTTCGGCCTGTACGAGGGCGTACAAGAAGTGCGACGCTCAGACAGCGCATCTCTGGCGCTCGATATAATTTTCCCGAAGCAGGACGACCAAGGACGAATTGCTGCAATCCAAGATTCTAAGCAGAGATCTGTGTCGGGTTTCTCGTATATACAGCGTGATTTTTTTTTTCTTTTTCTTCCGCTATTTACCGTTGCTGCTGTTACCGGAAACCCGTTGCCATCGTAACACATTATTTTTTTTTCTTTCCGACATGTTCTTTCGTTTTTCTGGTCTAAAAACGATTCAGCTTCGAACAAACGTGCGCAGAAAGTGAGAGAAAGAGAGGAATAAAGAAATAGAAATGTCAGCGGTGTTTTACAACAAAAGCGCTTCGAGCGGAAAGCACGGCACAAAGGAACGCCGGTGCGGGCAACGTTCTGGATCAAAAGGCATCCGGCTGGAAGCGAAATGCAACGAGATCGATACAACACCGCGGAACCGAAGCTGCCCAGCAAAGAAAGGAAGGAGAGAAAGAGGGCGACGAAGAGGTTTTTTGAAGATATTCGTCGCCGCAGATAGTCGCACAGAAAGGAAGAGAGAGAGAGAGAGAGAGAGAGAGAGAGCTCGGGAATTTAGACTTCCATCCCTCTGCCACTTTGCTCACGACCAGACATTCTGACGAGAAGCAATGCGTAATAACGAAATAATCAAGACAGGCGAAGAGTGTATGAGACTGTGCGGCACGGCCGTCAAATAGAATCGAAATTGTCCCCTTGTCACCGTCTGAGGCTTAGTCGGGATGGAAATTCCGATCGAAGGAGCGCCAACGCTCTGTCTCAGACAGGAATGTATATTGCTGCTGCCTTTGCCGGTTCCTTCGCTTTTGCTTCGCAACACGTTTCCTCCGACACACACACACACACACACACACACACACACACACACACACACACACACACACACACACACACACACGCACGTATATATATATATATATATATATATATATATATATATATATATATATATATATATATATATATATATATATATATATATACTTTCTTTAAGGTAACTTTCCCTGTCATTCGTAGAAAATGCGATTTTAAACGAGTGTTATACCGTGGAAGAGGGCGGGAGAATGGCGTGTAAGATGTTCGCTATCTTGGAGAACTTGACAGAGTAATCCCATTCGACATGTAAAAGGTTCGCAGCAGCCGGTCCACGTATACAGACAGCCCATCGACGAGTAGTGCGCCCTAATGTGGGCGGTCGTTTCCTTTCTGTTCATCTATTCTGCAACTTAAGCCCGGGTTTATTTTCCTCTTTGAGTTGGTGTAGAGAAAACGACGAAATACGTTATCGCAACGCGGCCTGGTAAACGGAGTCGACGTCCCTTTTCCATTCCCCGAAGGAATGAGTTTTTATACATTTTTTTTCGACACCTGTAGAGGAGTATGCACCGACGTAATCGAAGTAGCCGCGAGAAGCTAACACAGTGAAAAGTTGCGCGTTATCTAGACCCGTTATAACTCCAGCAGCGCAGTGGAAGCTATGAATGGGGCTACAGCATGGTGTACACGCCGTCTTATAAGTACTCCCTGTCGACAAAAGCATTGTATATGTAGTGCAAGGAAACCTAATATTGCGAATGGGAAACTGAGCGGTTAGCCGACAATTGAACGTTCGTAGCAGCGGGGAAGGTGGCGACAAGTAAGCTGCAGAGAGAACAGCGCGCACCAGGTAGGAATTTCTCCGGTCTTTATTTTCGCCTCCTGTTCATCACACCTCAACGCGCGCGCCCTGCCCGATGCGACAGCGCGCGGCGACTCCGCCGGCAGCCGTCATGCAAGCCCGCGGCGAGGCGTCGGCGGTGCACGGCGGCTCCTTAATATGGTAATGAGCTGACAGCGTACATAAGCGGTGGGCCGGGGACGGGCGCCGCTAAAGTGAGAGCGATGAGCGGAGATGCCGGCGTCGCCGTGGCGGAAACAATGCAGGCTTCTTCAACACGCCCCTCTCCGCCGCCTTCTCATCCATCCCGCCTCCCTCCTTCCGGAAAGAGGGCGCAGAGCGAGGGGAAAACGCGCGAGTGGAGAAGTATGCGGCGGACGCGTCTGCACTCGCTTTCCCCCCCCCCCCCCCCCCCCTTTATACTATTATTATTTTGTTTACCGCGTATTCAGCATCGCTTGCATCTGCCGCGCCCTGCGCCGGGGAGTTTGTGCATCGCTCTGCCGATTAATAACCCCTGGACCCCGCGCTGTCACCGGCTGCCACCGCTACGACCCCCAGGCCACCGAGACTACCGCGACGTTCCACGGACAGCGACCGAGGCGTTACGTAGCGTGGCGTATATGTGGACCGCGTTTCTGTCGTTACCCTCTATATGCCCGAATACGACGCGTGTTCTTGTTTTCATTTCTTTATCGGACCAACCGCTGATTGAAAAAAAAGCTTCCTTTCAGTGTACCTACGATGAGGAAATCAGGTAATAGAATTGAACAAACACTAAGTACTCTTCGCGCATTTTGTGTTACGGCTAATACATGTTCTAGTGTAGTAGGAAAATTAGTGTAAGCTTAGTGCTATGGGAGTGAAGAGCCGGGGCGAAAGGTGCAGTTAGGGAAAAGCATAGTCACGTAAATTGGCGGCGACACACAAGCGACTTCCCTGCATTCCTTGTTAGCAGCGTAATATTTTCGCTTGTGTGCGTGGCCGATTTCTCAAGCTTCATTGAAGGTGCCGACGAATATGGCCCTGCAAATCGACCACGATACAAAAGCGAGAGGGATGTATCGCAGGGCACAGATGGGAAGGGGGGGGGGGGGAGGGACACTGGCGAAATGTGAGTTTGCGATTACCATTTCGCTGTATTTAGTAAACGTACTAGCAAGGTAGCGATTTTGACGATTGAGCTCTCCTGCCTTTTCCCTCTATTAGTCTATCAATAACGGAAGGTTTTGTTCTGCTCTCAGAAAACAGACTCACAACTTAGCTTTAACAGTTTGGTAACTTAGATAGTTGAAGCCTCCACATAAAGTAAAAGAAATAAAATTCAACATGAATGAGTATTTCCAAACGCCACACCTGTACAGCAGTGCCCACACAGCTGTCAGCAGGCAGGTCACGCTTTCACAACTGTGGCCACCGCCTCGGGAAAGCAGAAATAAGATTTAGAGACAGCAAAAATAACAGAAGCATCAAAGCTAAAGTATACCAATGATCTGGAGACGTCAGACGTGCACCGCTAACTACGAGAGATGCCAGAGTTACGACGCAGACAGCTAGCTATTACTGCTCTTGAGTACTCGCTGCCATGGTTACAAAACTTCACAATGCCCGCTTCGGTGCATTTACCTAGCATGACCCTCAGGCAGTGTTACCCTGTTCCACTCGCACATTTTGTTTTCTCAACCGTATAGGCTGTAACGGGCATTCTGGCTTTCAGCGAAATGCTCGAGTGTTCCGATCCCTGATCATGGTTCTTTCTTGCTGCTAAAGCTGCTTTCTGCTGCGAAGTTAGAAGCTTCGGTAGACGGAAGCAGTGTACGACACCAGACAGACATAACTTATGGTGCTTTCCTTTTCTATATCCTCGCTTTTCTACTGAAGAACCTTTGCATGCCCCTAGGCCCCCCAATAACATTTCCTATGAAAATATTTCTTGTCACTTTTTCATCACTGTATTTTTGCACGTAGCTCTATCATGGTGGTACATTGCTGCATAGCAACTGATCCAGAAATGCCTTTATTGGCGTTACAATCACTTTTCTCTTTTTTAAACAGGTTGCGCTTTCTATCTAAGCGTAGTGCTGTAGTGCGGGATCGAGTTCTCGAATATTCCTGTATTGTCCAGCAAGGTGTAACAATATAAAACAACATTAAAATCTCGTACTGAAAAGTTGAAAGTCACTTAAGTATCCTTACGTGATTTGAATCCTAAAGCATTGTGACTTCTCTTATTAAATGATTATTTAAATGATATTAAATGATACATTGTCCCGTGTACTTCACAATTCTACCTTAGTCACTTTGATCCCCTTTAGTCCACCTTAATTCACCTTGCTGTAATTTGTACCAACGCTAATCCACTCTACTCCACCTTGCTGTAATTTGTATCAACTTTAATCTTCCTTAAGCCACCTTAATCTCCCTTAATTCACTTTATCTCACCTTCATTCACTTTGATTCACCTTAACTTCCTTTACTCCACCCTAAATCACCTTACTCTTACTTTTTCTATCTTTCATTATATATTACTACAGACGTCGTGCGAGACCCTGATGACGTCACTGATGATGATGATTTTCGATACCACTCGTTGCCTACAATGCCGATTTTTCATGGGACATACAATGCTTTCGCAATAACGAATCAGGACCGTTGATCAGCACGAGTTGCTAGGCTAGCTGTTTCGAGACGCTTAAGGCAGCAGCGCGGGAGCGTAGGAGCACAGCTCTACCAGTCTTACGTTCTTGTAACCTTTTTACCTCCTGCGTTGCTGCTTTAATAGCAGGATAATTAACTTGAACGCGATAGCGTTAAGGGTCCTGCGTCACAGAAAATCCGGTGTCGGTGTCGGCGTCCGGCTGTCGGCAGAGTTGTCCATATGAGAAAAATCATCCCGAACCACACAGGCCCTCCGTGTGGCGCACAGGCATTACTGAACTAATTGAATTTCTCGAAGTAAAATGCGTCGGATAATAGGTAAAGTATGACTTACACACAACCTACCGGCATGATAGCGTCGGTCTGTAATTTGAATATACGAGAAAAAAATAATTCTGTTACGCGGAAACTCAAACACAAACTCCTTTTCCAGTTGCCGTTTGAGGCCTGTTTTAATGGGAACGGTGCGTCCCACTCGGTTCCTTGCAACACCATCCAGATGACGCTCGCCTCCGCGCATCTGCAGCAGCGGCGGCGTGCGCCGTGCTTGGGAAAGAAAGAAAAAGAACCAGAAAGCTTACCTTCGCGCATAGCATTCGCCGCCAGCTTTTCTAGGCAAACAGTACGGTTAAATGAGCTGCAGTTGCCGGGAAGCGTGAGAAGTTGTCAGGGATCTTTACATGCTATTGCGTCGCACCCTTGAAGGCGGAGCTTAAGCTTATGTAAAATGCGCCAGAAAAATTGTAAAGTACGACTTACACACAAAATCCAGACATAATTACGTCACATTGCAATTTGAATATAGGTGAAAACATAATTCTGTTACATGGAAGCTCAAACACAAACCCCTTTTCCAGCGTTTCTACCATTCATAGAGCGGTGCGCCCGGTTCCTTGCGACACCATCCAGATGGCGCTCATCTCAGCGCATCCGTAGCTCACGCAAGAAGCCGCGTTTCTACCAGAAAGCTCGCATTCTTGCATAGCGTTCGCCGCCAGCGTTTCCAGGTAAACATTACGGTTACACAAGCTGCAGTTACCGGGAAGCGTGAGAAGCAGTCAGGGATCTTTCAAAGCTATCGTGTTCCACTCTTAAAGGCGAAGCTTAAGCGTCCACCAAGTTTCTCTTATTTTATCTTTATTTACTGATTCGTTTAATTATTCTTTTTTGCTATCGACATAGATTTTAGCAGTACAAGCTTCTTGAGCAGCCATATGTAAATTCTGCTTGTGGACCCCACTGCTGATCTCGTGGCGTCTACACGTGCAACTGCGTGCTAAAACTACCTGATCTCGATCGGCTTAAATATGAAGCAGTAAAAAACCAAATAGCTATATTCTTTTGGATTGTACGCTGCGTCTTTAGCTCGTACAAATGCACTCGGTGCTGACAGATGTGAAATCTTTCAACGGAACAACACTGACCCGTACGCATCGCGCGTTTAACAATTATTGTCAAAGTCTTCAGTGTAGAGAAAAAAAAAATTGCAAGCGGGTGCACTCCCTCACGCATAAAATGTAGTGAAATGAACGAATCCGCAAGGGGTCAGGAAATAATCACTCATCAAACTCCCCAATACCCAAGAGATAGTTGCATTCTTTCGGAAACAGGCGCAATC
This sequence comes from Dermacentor variabilis, assembly GCF_050947875.1. Lineage (NCBI taxonomy): Eukaryota > Metazoa > Arthropoda > Arachnida > Ixodida > Ixodidae > Dermacentor > Dermacentor variabilis. Next base: position 86,974,537 of record NC_134569.1, read on the forward strand.
GCTTCTTGACTACCCACTCCCGCACAAATCCTTTCACCTTCAGTATAACAAGCAGAAGAAGAGGTCTCGTACAAAGCTTAATTCCTCGACGGTATATCCCATCGAACTTATTCCCACTCAATCATTCAATAATTCTCCTGTTATCTAAATTTTAATCTGTTTGTTTCCTGCGTTCGCACCTCAACGCCAGTTGCGTACGCCACAGCGTGGTAAACGCGGAATATTTACTTGCGAATATGAGCTCAGCATTGCATCAGCCTTCGGGAACACCCACTTCAAGCTATATCAGTCGAAGAGTGAGAAGCCGCCACAGTGCTGCCTTGTCAAAATTCTTATAGGCGTGTGTGATTGTTTATTTTATTAGACGCTTCACCCAAATCACAGGATAAGGAGCTCGAGAAGCAATGTTAAATAATTAGAAAGCTTTAAAAAATAATGTGTGGGCCAGAATAGGTATCTAACACGCTTTTTGTGCAACACTATCTCTGTCTCTTTAGCTTTCTGCCGTACTTCCTTGCTTGCTTTTTTTCGCTTACTCGACCAACACAACGTATAAGTCTACAATTTAACGGCAATATTTTGCTGTTCTTATATTTCAAAGGGTTGCGAATTACTTTACAATTACTTCACAGAAGCTGACACGTTAAAAAAAATAGATTCCAATTTTCGTTTGGTTCCTACGAGGGAAATAAATCCGTTTACAACCAGTAATATAGAGAATCTTCCAACTATTTTTTATATTAGTAATTCAGAAGCTGTCGGGGTTCTTTCAACACGCTCACCTCTCCCGCCTTCTGTCCATGAAAACCAGCAGTGGAGAAAAATTTGCAAGTAACAGATTCTATAAAGCTTGCCTGAAAAATAAAACAGGGCTCCGAATGCCCACCAGTCAACCTACGACGATTAGGTTTCAAGGTCCGCGTATTGAAAGCGCATGGGGCGAACTTGCCGGATGAATTCGGGGCTGCCGTATCATTTGAGAGCATTGTGCAGGGCTAATTTGTTCAAAGCAGCGCGATTTCTGTGCAGACACTCACTGAACTATTGAAAGCCCGAAACGGTGCTCCACTGAAAATTAGGCACGAGAATGAATGGCCATTGAAGCACACTCGGAACGAGGCACTCATTTAGAACCCGAAGCATGGCCCCAAGCTCGTCAACCTTCTGCAACGCACTTTCGTGCCACCTCGTGCCGTTGCTGTGGAACAAAAGACACTAGCGTTTTCTGGTTTTTCTTTTTATGTGGGACATCGAATGGCCCACTGAGCGAAACGGGCTGGCGCCTGTAGCAGCGAAACGGCTCCTGAATGCTAATACGTCACGTTGTGAATTACTTTACGATTACTTCACAGAAGCTGACACGTTAAAAAAAAAATAGATTCCAATTTTTGTTTGGTTCCTACGAGGGAAATAAATCCATTTGTAACCAGTAATATAGAGAATCTTCCAGCTATTTTTTTTATATTAGTAATCCAGAAGCTGTCGGGGTTCTTTCAACACGCTCTCCTCTACCGCCTTATCTCCACGAAAACCAGCAGTCGAGAAATAGTTGCAGGTAACAGATTCTATAAAGCTTGTCTGAAGAATCACGTCACGTGCCATTGGATGCAATGTCACGTGACGTGCGCGCCTCTGCCACACTGGCGCACCAGGTGTTGCCTGAGGGGAGAGGGCGTCGACGTGACGCCACGTCACCCCCGCTCTCTGCAGGACGTGTTATCCACACGTTCCTTGTCCGCGCAAGCTCTCGCCTGCGTTCTCGCTTCGCCTCGGTAATCGCTATGAAGAAATGAATGCGTAAAAAACATAATAAATAATTCGAAAAGAAAAAAACGTTGGCGGTAGTCAGTTTCACCTAAGACTTCGCGCTCAGAAGCCGAGTGGCTTACCCATTGGGCTAAGCGAAGGCTGTCGGGCAAGGTAGCATGACGTCACGGGTCGAAGTGCACCGGCCTTGCGCTATCTAGGTGGCACTGGCCGAGCGTTTCAAAGCGTTCACTTGCCCGCGAGGGGTTCATAACTCGAAAGACCACTCAGTGGCGTTCAATTCAACTTTGATGCTTCCGTATATATTCACAACTTGTGTTGGAATCATGCGTTGAAACCGCTGCAATTTCGCTTTCTGTTACAAGTTTCGGTTTCCCTTTCTAGCCAAGCAACCTTGTACTCCCAGAATTCCGTGTTCTCTTCTCTCCCCTCTCTTTTTCATTGTCTGTCCACTGCTGTTGCAGTACTGTCGCAGCACCGCATATTTAAGATGGTCGATATAAATTAAATAACCACCGCAATTTCGGTTTCTGTTACAAGTTTCCAACGCACAACTCATAAGAAGTGCTTAGCTGTCCTCGATATTTTCTTTTTCTTTTTTAAGCGGTTAAGGAATGGAGCTTAAGCAAGCTGTCGCGCTGGCGTTGCACCTTTCCTATGTGTATGGTTTCTCGCTTTTTAGTTGGCATTTCATTCGGGTGGCTTATTAGGCCCTCACCGCTAGTTACTGTAAGCATAATGTAACGAGAAGACTCAAGGCGATGATATTGAATATAATCCAGGTTATTAGCGGAATCTTCAAGTTTATCACTCATTTCACGCTGAATAGGCCATTTCTTCTCAGATAACCGAAGCTAAGCAGTATTTCGCTTTATCGGCACTTGGGATCGAGGTCATCTATAAGCTGATTGATGGCTCTCCTACCATCAACACCTAGTGATGACGGATCTCCTGTCACGAAATGGTTGACATGTCTGCTTTGAAAAAGACAGTCATAGTGCCTGTGGCAGATGTTCTCTTTTCCTGTCGTTAACAAGGGAACCTCCTTTGTACGGGGTCACGCATTTATGAGGTAGAAAACCTGGCCACTGCTTCCGTAATTACGAAGTCTGTTAGAAAAGTATCCGATTTTATTATTATTTTTTTGGGAAACACCTGATGGACATGAAACAAATGTGCTTGCATCAGCCGACCTTGAACCTTCGTGCGCATGCGCGAATTTTTCCCCGCCTGCTGATAGCGTCAGTCGCTGGGACGCAGCCCTTGAGTGAGGTAGTGTGCAGTGCTCTTGTCGTTTTTTATTGCAAGGAAAATGGCGGAGTGAGTGGAGCAGCGATACTGCATCAAATTTTACCAGAAACTGGGCGACAGTCAAGTGGAAACCATTCGGAACATTCAGACGGCTTTCGGTGACAATGCTATGAGCAGCATAGAGATTAAGGAATGGTACAACCGTTTTAAAGACGGCCGCACATCGGTGGAGAGCGAGCCACGCTCCGGTCGGCCATCAACATGCCGAAATACCAGGTCATTGCCGAAGTGAACGCTGTGGTGATGCGGGACTGTCGCGTGACTAACCGAGAAGTTGCGGAAGAGGTGGGCATCAACACTTTTTCTGCACATACCATTATGACTGAAGATTTGGCCATGAAGAGAGTTGCGGCAAAATTCGTGCCGACGCTGCTCACGGTGGAGCAAAAGCAACGTCGTGTTGAAGTCTCAGAGGACATGCTGGATTCCACAAACAGTAACCCTGACTTCATGAACACCATAATCACTGGTGACGAGTCTTGGGTGTAAGGGTACGACCCGGAAACCAAATCCCATTCGTCACAGTGGAGGCATACCACGTCACCAAGACCAAAGAAGGCCCACCAAGTGCGCAGCAACGTCAAAGTGATGCTGACTGCTTTCTTTGACTCCCGCGGTGTGGTGCACCACGAGTATGCACCACAGGCTCAAACAATCACCAAAGAGTACTACAGGGATGTCCTCCATCGCCTACGTGATGCTGTGTGGCGCAAGAGACCGGAGTTGTGGTCAACAGGAAATTGGCACATCCATCACGACAATGCTCCTGCACGTTCCTCGCACTTGATTCAGACTTTTTGGGCGAAAAACGAGACTCCTGTACTTCAACAGGCTCTTTACTCTCCTGATATGGCCCCCTTCGACTTCTGGCTGTTTCCCAAAATCAAGAGGCCATTGAAAGGAGCGCGATTTCAGACAAGAGAGAACATTATGGCTGCAACGACAGCTGAGCTAAACTGCATTCCGAAAGCAGTCTTCTCGGAATGCTTTCAACAATGGAAGCACCGCTGGGAGAAGTCTGTGGAGTCTCAAGGAGACAACTTTGCGGGTGATTAGGTTTCCAGCGCTCCAGTTATGCCAGTTTTTTTTTTTCTTCGGACGAAGGTCGGATACTTTTCTAACAGACCTCGTACTTTCGGCCGAATTCGCATGCGGTGGCTTGTCGTCACACCGACTCGTTGTCGAGGAAACCAATCTGGTGTGAATAGCTAGAACGCAGGTATTTGCATGTGGTGGTGATGACAATAGCGCTTGCGTCAGAACGTTAACACTCGCATAAAGAGCGACGCACAGGAAACCACGTTTATCAATTTTTTTTTTTTTAGGATAACTGTCGCCAATGAGTTTCACGTTGCTTGACGTCCAGCATCGCAGAGTGTAGTCGACAGTAGACTCGCGAAACTCGTTTGTTTAGAGACAGCCACCCACGCAGGCAAAGATCTGCCTCATGAATAAATAGAAGATAGCCGTGAATGGGCTGGGGGGGGGGGGGGGGAAGACGTGCTTGTCGGTCTAGATGCATTTTGTGTTTGCTGACGTTTAGTTTCCCTGTTCTCAACGAAACTTTTTTTTCTCTTCAACCTAATCTCAGGCAACATCCAAGAACGGCGTCTCGGGAATAAATAGGGGGAAAAATAAAAGGACGCGAGAAGAAAACAACATGTATATATATAGCCTCGGCACACTTTGTGCATAGCAATCGCACAGCCATCTTTGAAACAAAAACAGGGAGGCCCTAATTTGCATAACGCAGAGGTCGGCGTGTTCCTTTCTTCCGAGAATGCTTTCCCGTCCAACGTTTGCGCTATGCGCGCAGAGCCGGAAGCGGAGATGATCCATGGCGCAGAGAACCCCGTGGGGCTAAAGAAGAAACGAGGCGGAGAAGGTCTATGTGGCCCGGCGGAAAGTAAGAGATAGCGCTTCGCAGATGCACCTGCAACGCTCAGGTAGCAGGCGCTACGCGAGCTCAGCCTCTCGGGTCTCTTAGCGTTTAGACACAATCAAAGAATTATTAGTTGAGCGGTCAAACAACCAGCAACTGCATATACGTAGCATGTGGGTCAGGTTAGTGGGTAGTACTACACACACGTGGGGGCTGAATCGGAATCGCACTGATGTGTTGAGTATGAGCTCGCAAGACCGAAAAGGATGTCGGGGTGGCTTCATTTCCATAGCAACGTGGAATGCAAAACTGCGCCTCCGTTCAGATTAGGCGCACGCTAAGTAACCAGAGCAGGAGAAAATTGATCCGCGGCTCTACTTACAATGTTAACCGCTGTGGTTGCTTAGTGGCTATGGTGTTGGGCTGCTAAACACGAACTCTCGGGATTGAATACTGGCCACGGCGGCCGAATCTTGATGGGGGCGAAATGTGGAAACACCGGTGTACTTAGATTCAGTGCACCTTAAAGAACCCCAGGTGGTTCAAATTTCCGGAGTCCCCACTACTGCGAGCCTCATAATCAGATCGTGGGTTTGGCACGTCAAATCCAATAATTACATTAAATTAATTTCCTACACTGTTCATCGCAGCCGACATTGGATCAATGGGAGGCTGAAGTCGGGCAGGAAGCGCTACATCAGTGCTTCGCTGCTCAGAAAGTTGCTTGCTTCATGTTTATAAAGTAAAGAGACGATGTTACAACGGTACAACCAAGAAGAAGGCATCGCCTGTCTAAATTTCTCAGCCTATAAGTCACTGACTACTGTATTATTCTCACGGTTGCCTTCGAGTAAGCGCGTTTCATTTGTGCCAGGAAGTCTCGAGTACACTTATTATATGATTAATCTCACAACGTCAATACATATTTGCGAAGAATGTGCAATCGATGCGCTTGCCAAAGCTCGATGCGTGCAAATGCGCGATGTGATTTAACTCATGTCTCACGCATCTGCACGCGCTATGCGTCTTCTCATTTCCAGCATTCATTAAAGAGTTTTTTTTTTCTTTCCCGAAAATACTTCGATGAATTTCCATAACTCGTCAACGCACCATAGGCTGTCACCACTACATGCCTTGCTTACGCCCAAGCGTGAATAGCACCGTAGCTTCTTTTTGTTTTTTAACAGGCACGAAAAACGCAGGGCTGTCTTGAACGTTTGCCGGTTTAGGTAAGAAAATGGAAAGGTGAGCAAGAAACTCGGAATAACCATCGGTTGCGGTAAACATTCCTGTAGGTACACATGAGCAATGTGCTTTCAAGAAAGAAAATCTATTTCAATGTCGACTCTAGCCCACGCCACCTTTGTGGAGCTGGCGCTCTCTGATGATGATGACGATGATGCCCTTGATGAGTTCCTATGGCACAACAAGGCAAGGACACGACTTCGTCTTCTTTCTTTTTCGTATCATGCTTTTCGATTGCTACCATGAGCTGAACCAATTTAAGTTCTTTCGGCGCATAGCAGGTCAGTCAATCGTAGCTCTCCGTGTTCCATATTGTTTTCTGCGCGTAGCGTCGTCAAAGGCGCAATATTTTGAAGCAGTAAGTTGTGTACTATTTCGGGGAGGGGGGAGAGGGGGAAGGGCTAGAGCAAACGTTTGCAGATGCACCCACCTATCCGTTCTCCCTCCTATCCTGCATTTTGCATTTTGCGGCTGGCTTCGTTTATTTTTTTTTTTTTCATTTAGCTGCTGGTTTAAAAGTAAGCTGCAGAGGGCGGCATCCGTCAATCATAACAGCTATACAGCGGCACGACTTCACTCACTCAGTGCAGTATTTTTTGTTGCTATAGCGTCGGTGCGGTCATATCATGGCATTGTTCAGCGTGCAGGTTAGGCCTGCTATACCTACTAGTGGCTGACAGGGAAAACGTCCGACGGCAACTCTGTATGACCGCAGTTAACATCCACGCGGAGCGCTGCGCATTCTTCTTTTTCTTTCTTCACTCGTTCATTAAATTCTCGGATCACACTTTGGGATTCCTGCGACGGCCACAGGCGGACAGCGTCGCCAGCTGCGGACATCAAAACAGGGTAGGAAGCCCATAACAGCTATCGCGCTAAAACAGCCAAGTATTGGGCGCTATTCTAGGGCCCCGTTTTAATGCGTTTAAAACATCCTCGCGCAAGTTTGCCCTGACACCCTAATGTTTATTTTTCCTCTTTTTTTGCAAATTATTTTACAGGAGTGCCGGGAGTTAAAACGCTGACATGCGCGAAAAGCTGAGGTCAAGCTTTCTATGGGCGCATCGTGGGTTAACAACATCAGACGCAGGGAAGAGGCGCACCTGCGCGTGTAATTAACCCTCCAGGGTTAATTTACGCATGCCTAGCAGCCAGACGGTGGTCATGTGTTTTCCCCCAAGAGTTTAGCGCGTTCTCCTTTAAAACACAGTATACACTACGCAGACGTACCCCTGATTCTCAGCGGGCGTCAGTGCAGCGTTTACACATGCGCCCACCCGGCGATGTTACGGAGGTGAGGGCGCGCACATTATCGCCCGTGCAGGGCGCTGGCCTGCATCGTGTACTGAGCGCTGATTACCGACTCATTAGAGCGAAATGTTCGCTTCTCCCGCAAATTAAGGTCAGACATGCACCTAGGCTATGGCGTTTCGCTAGACACACGATCCTGCAGGTCGGAGAGCGGAAGGTCCTGGGCGGAGCCTTGGGTCGCGTCCATCCGCTAATGGCGCACGACTGCGAATGCATCAAGCGAACGTCCGGTACGCAAGCCGCTTTCCCACTCGAGGCTAGTTTCTTTAAAGGAAGGCAGGAAACGTCGCAGTGCTTCGACACTTCCGTATTCATCAACAAATGGCATTACCTGGCCTGTCCAAAGATTACCTTTTCCGGCATTGCTGGGCATTCTACCTGAAGAAAATAACATCAATAAAGAGAACGCTAACTGTCACGAAGCATTGTAAACGGCGCTAGCGGAATTTCATGTCTTGCTTTTGTTTGCACCCTTCGCTTATGCTTGGCATTTGCAAAGCCATGTGGGCAACGTAGGTAGCTTAGAAGCAATCTGTTGATTTGTTGAATCACTGTCATCGCTACGGATGGATTTACAAACAAGCGAGTTTTCAGAGGAACTGATGATCCTATAGGCTTCGTTCAAGGCGTTAAATATTTGTCATGCTGCACAAATTTCTCTTATTTTCTTTCACGGTGATATGGAAAGGTATTGGCATCACAGCACTTGCTGCTCCCCCTCCATTTTGTATTGTTTTCTTTTTTAACTACTCAACTTGTAATGTCGTCAAATCACCCTTTTGCACGCTCAGAGTTTTCTAAAAGTAAAGAAAGAAAGCTTCTTTTTGTATATGTTCAAAGGTCAGTGCACTATGCAGCACAAACGTAAAACCTAGCGCGATCACCGACAGTGACCAGTTGGCCATTATTTTAATTCCATATGATGAACATATCCAGCAAGGAGCGTGATAGGCAACGGAAACCTGTGAGCTGTCACAATTGCTAACTTGTCCGCGGCCTACCCGCGTTCCTAAATATCAGCTTCAGGCGCAACCGAAATAGAAAAAGAAATAATTAAAAAAAAGAAACGTTCGCTTGAGCTAAACCGTGTTCTTATATAGTAACCACCGCTCTACTGAACGCCTGAGACATTCCCCAATATCTATCGACCATGTTAAGCGCTACAACGCAGGCAACCCGCAATTGCTGCGCGGAAACGGAATCCACGCGAGTCGACAGGCCATGCATTCCGACGAACCATACTGCTCCTTCTACATCCACCTGTTAAGCGATCTTTCTTGGGTTGGCGCTTGGAAAAGCACCGCCCTTTGCATCTCGCCCTCCATACCCTCCCCCCCCCCTCCCCCACCTACTCCTTCTGCTCCCCGCCAACGACGACGCGTGAATCTCTCGACACAGCTTTTTCCGCGCACCGAAGTCACCGGATATCCTCGGTGCCAGTTTCCAAAGATATGACCACGACAGCGGCAACACCCACCATTGACGCTACGAGTTTCTTTGCCGCGCGTGTGTGTATAAGCGTGTCTCTGCGCGCGTGTGTGCGTGCGTCTCCTTCAGCGGGTGTTTTTCGTGCGTGCGTTTATGCGTGCACCAATGTGAGCGCCCTTAAGGTGGCCGTGCGTGATCGTGTGATTACCGTTTATCACAGCCCTTTTTCCTTGCATTTTTCTCTCCCTTTGAGTCTGTGCATATGCATCCATCTGCGTACTATGCATTCATCTGAGTGCTTTTGTGTGTGCTGCGCTTCTGAGCACAAGCATCTGAGGTCTTCCCTTTCTTGATGCCCGTCTGTCAGCTCGGCCCACCCCTCGCCGGCAGCCCCTTGCTCGCGAGATGGAGGGACTGCCGCTTATTAATCTCCCAGTCCGCCGTCGAGGCTCTATCAATTACGCCCCGACGCCATGCCCGCTGCCATGCCCCAATATAAGAAGGCCAGGCCGACAGATGGTAGCGTGCGACACTGAATCTCATAGAGCACACTGCATTTTTTGCGGGTCATCGTCGAGTGGACTAAAAAGAAAGCGAGGTGAAGCAATTCAGCAAGTAACAGCGCCTTGCGGAATCTTATTTGAGGGAGAACTTGTTGCCTTGGTCAGCGGACAGGAACGCAAGAAGACAAAAAGTTTGTTATAGAATTTTTTCTTCTGAAATACACGTACAAAGGAAAACTTAATGACTTCAGCAGGTCAGAAAAGCAGTAAACGATGGTACTTTCCCCGCTGGAAGGCATAAGTCCTAGCTTGGAAAATTGGTTGAACTCCGACCAGGTACACAGCAAAAACCAATCGAATTCGCTGTTTTCGATTCTATTATGCAATCGTAATGCCTTTTCGCATTGAATTTCTCGGCACTTTTCGTCTTTTTGCGTCATAAAAAAGTTTGCCTTCCGCCTTATTTTACACAGTGTGTGCCATTAACAAACCTAGTCCCAAAGTTTCATCGCGTCCTTTCTCTACCCCATAATGGCTCACGTTACGTAAACCTAACCAGGAGCCCGGAGAAGAAGCCAGAAGGTTGAAGGGAACGCCGGCTGGGCTTCATTGACGGAAGCCAGCAGAGCCTCCACTGCGCTCAGCGTCGATAATATACATCATGATTGTCTGCCAGCGCCGTCTCCTCGGTCCCTTCTGCTCTGATGGATGGAGGAAGCCGCGTTAACGCAGTGCGCATGCGCGAAGCCCCGAGCGCCGTCCGTGGCCCCCAAAGGGCACCCATATGCCGCCCACGAATGCACTGACGGGCCTCGCAGCTAATTTCTGGCTGGCATCGGCCACAGAGCCCCATCTGTCAGACCGTAGGGGCTCGGTACGTCTGCTTCACTCAGCAAGACCGATGAAAGCTCGCCTTTTCCACGGCCACAACCTATGCGCAAATCTTGTTCGTCTAGCTTCAGCAGCCCCGGCCTTCTACGCCCGTTGGCCTCGTCTCCCCCCCCCCCCCACCCCAGCCACGCAGATATTGCATAGAGCAAGTAAAAGAGCTGCATTGAGGAAAAACTACTTTCTCACTACGTTTTCACAATCGCCCAGAAAGCCTGTTCTAATCATACTTTCTTTTTCTTTTTTCTTAGGGAAGTTTAGTTCCGACTTACTGTAGCGTCCGCGCCTGCCACGTGCGTCTCGCTAATCGACGGATCAAGCGCAGCTCTCGCCGAGTTAACGATGACCGGCATCGAATAGAGCTTGCGAATGAATGCCGCTTCCAGATGTGCGGTGCGCGTTTCTATAAGCACGCGCTTCGATTCGAATTTGCAAATTACGAATTTCTCTCACGAAAGGATCAATGGGAATAGCTTTCGGCGAGAGGCTGACCTTTACTCGAACTTTTTAAAGCCGTATCGATGACTCGAATTGGCGATCGTCCGGAGTATTCTGAGACCATGGCATCCCTCTTTGTTCCGTAGAATAGCGCGAGGCATTGAAAAAGGCGCCCATCTTTGTTATATTGGGCCAATTCATTTAAGATCTGCAGCCTACGATACTTTAAAGGTTGCAGGACGTATGCTATAACACTGTTGTGATAAACTATGTAGCCTTAAACCTTAAGATGACCGTATATATCTTCAAATCCTGCTCCAGGCGTTCAACTTGTTAATTTCACAATGGGAAGAAAATAAAGAAAATACAACAAGACGTCTTAAAAGACCTTGAGATTTGCCATATCAAAACGAACTAAGAGCCTTACTAAAGAAGTATAATTGCCTGCGTTGTTGTGCGATTTAGCAAGGAAAATGTTTGTTTACCGAATGTCGGTTATGAAGCTCTCGAAATAAAAATAACGATGTCTTTCCATTGCGTTCGTATGAAAAGATGCCTACTAATAACGCAGTTTTGCGCTTAATGTAATCATACCATGAATGCTGTCACAAAAAAAGAGGGGAGGGGGATGGATGGCCATACAAGCTTTCCCTATTTTCGCAGAATTTGTGAGTGTGCATATGAAACCGAAATGACAATATATCGTGTGTGCGCGTGCTTCTGCTTTGCATCACTGACGCCAGTTGGCATAGTGAGCACCCTGCGCGTCCTTTCTCTCACTGACTACTCTCGACATAAGCGGGTACGTTTTTGTATATCCCGCAGAATAGGCATGAAAGAAAGACAAGAAGCAATCGATAGGAAACACTGAGTGCGCCTCTTACACACGACCTATTCACGTCTTCTCATTTCATTATATTTTATTTTTTTAAACACTTGATCTGTTAAACCAGTACCAACTGCATGATTTATTGAGTGTCGTCAGTGCGTAGTTAAGTGCATCTTGTCCGCACTTAGAAACACCTTTCTTATAACATGCTGTTTTTTTTTTCTTAACTAGGACAGATAAGTAAGCGCGCCATAACAGTCCACAAGTTAGCCGCAATCGGTTAATTTCTTTGTCCAAGCTGTGCTTTAAGCATGGCTTTGCCCCCCACATTTACTGTTCTACCGTTTCACTAGCAAGGTGTGCGCAAAACACGGCAATGCGCCGTTGCAGTACTAACAGCATGATACTGATTTATTGATGTTTACTGCGGCCACGGAACGAGTGGTATGACCAATCATTTGGGTGAACAAGTAGTGAACTAAATTAGAAATAATCACCTCGGCGGTTTTCTTTCTATTTTTTTCTTTTTCGGTGTAGCAATGAGAACATCTAGTCCTTTGCGTGGATGACATTAACCTTAATAACAGTTGCAAATAACTCAGCCGTCCTAAGCGGCGTCTGACTTCGAGTAAACGTTTCCAGGTGTTTAACCTTGCTACTCAGAGTTTTGCCCTAAGGGCAGTCAGACTCACTTTGCGGGTGAGTTGAAACAAACAAACAAACAAACAGAGAGACAGACAAACAGACAAATAAATAATGTTCGTTTGTTTGTTTTTATTTTCAACTCACCCGTAAGACCTACATTTCTTTGCTTGACTAATTCGTTGATTGACTGCGCGTATATGATTCATTTACCCGCACAATCATAACATAAGCTGTAGGTTGTAAAAAGCAGGGAAATAAAGCAATACTTTCCAATCAATGCATGCTAGGCAAAAAGTGACACTAGAAGAGCCACCACGCCTTCATAATTAACGGGGGGTGCGCTGTTCCTTATGTCGTAACATGCTTGTCCGTGTAAATCCCCTGACCGTACGCGTACCAGTCTGGTACTCGTACTCACCTGTGCAGTCTCCTCGCGGTCACGCTTTAATTGAAGTTCTTGCGGGATGTCATTACGCTTCTCTGAAGCCATCGTGCACGCTTGTTCCCACACTAAAGAGCCGCAGCACGTGCCTATTCCTTGTCGCGACTGTGACATCAAGCGTCAACTTGAGAGCCTCGTTTTCGGTACGCACTTATTTCTGTCGCCGCGCAATGTAGACACCCCCATAAGGGCGGCGTAGAGCCATTAATATTACGTGAGTCCGTTAACATAAGCAATATCCTGAAAGCGCAATACCATGCAGTGCGAGGTCGTAGACAATGTAGTCTGAAACCGGCCGAGGGGCCACCGTTTATTCGATGAGTTCTCTTGCAATGACAACTGGAGCCTTGTGCTACGGCGACGTTGTGGAGAATTCGACTGGGACTGTTAGTTATGCTGACTTCTTCTTTTGTTACTTGCTTATGCTTGCTTACTTGTTCTTTATGCCTGACGTCAACATACGAACTAAGCCTAAAAACATGCGTTTCATTATTATTATAGGTAACTGGTAGTTCAGCGCCTGTGCTCGTCTTCTTGTACGCTTTGTCTCTAGTTAAGCGCTAGTCATGATAATGTAGCCGAGAAGTCAATGTAACCACTCGTGATGCTAAACAGGACCCCAACGGTTAGTGTATTTTTGCTAGGTAGAAGTGTGTGCGCCCCACACAGTCAACACATGTCCGTTGGAAAAACAGTATTTTCTTAATTTGATACCTTCTTACTTATTTTGGTTCTATAGTTCGCAAATGTAAGCGCGTTCTTGAACTAAATGTGGCGCGAGTTCTTTTCATCAAAGGCTCCCCGGAGGCCTGTCCCCAAAAAAGCGTCCGCGTTACAGTGCGCCCGGCCCGGTTCTATACGCAGAGGTTCGAGGGTTCGAGTGTGTATAGCGAACGTTAAATCACAGGCAAACGAACCACTTACATTTCTTTTTCCCCGGAAGCTCGGTTAATTTACGAACACACGTAAGAAAAGAGAGGAAATGGCGTGTCATCGTGCACGCGACCACAGACAAACAGACACCCCGACATGTGAAAGTAATAAGAGCAAGAAAGAGAGAAAAAAAAGAAATCGACCACACCGAGACGTAAGCGTGCGTGCAGGCCACGATCGCTGAGTCCAAGCAAAGCAGCGTGAAAACAGCGGGGACAAGCGGGAGAGCAACGATGTTGGTGTCACGTGGGCGTAACGAGAACGCTTTGTCACGAGAGCACGCTTGCGTGGAGGGCAAGCGTGGCTTATCGCCATACAGCAAAAGCCCGTGTAGACGAAAGGGAGGAGAGCTAGATGTTGCAACCCTTCCGACACGAGGCATGGCTTTTTTCGGTCTCTGACGCAGCCCGGGGTCGCTGCAGAGCCCGACGTCGGCTGGTACGGATTGTAGAAGCTGCTGTTCTGATCCATAAGCAATTAGTTAACATCGAAACCCACTCGTAGTACTGCGCGTGGCAGTCGCTTAGAATGTGCCATATACATATGCGAACATAACAAAGCCTGCGGTACTCTAACGCATATAGACTTTTTCTTTATTTTCTTTGTTTCCTTTAGGGGAGAGGCGTTTATTTTATCTTAAATGGAAGGTTTTATACTTGCCGTACTCATTATAAGTTTCAATAATCCCTTAATATTAATCCATCAATATGAATCCCTTAATGACTTGCTGTTACCCGCGCCCTGCAGTCGCTGTTATGGCAACGAACGTGCGCTGTTGGGCGCATACTGATCGACTCAAATTATATCGACCGAGTTTCTCTTTTTTTTTACCTATTTCCGAGCCATAACCACCATCTGCGATTCTGCAGAAGACATGCGTGAGCCTTTGTGAATTACGTACGTCACTAGTGAAACCCATGTCATCATTGTGATTGCACTTCAATTCCGCGGAAGGATACCTGAACTTGTGAATGCTCACGGTACGCGCGGATTATAAACGCGCGCTGTCACGGTAGCTGACCCACACTTAATGATGGCTTGCGAAACACAACTGAAAGCGTGATTCTTTTCCTTGATTTGCTCCTGTCTTCTTGACGCACCGGATTAACGGTTAGAAATAAAAATAAAATTGCACCTCCACTATTTAGAAAGAAATGCTCAGTTACCTTTCGCGCGACCACTGAACGACTTGTTTATTTACCTTGAAGATAACGCGAAAGCCTTTTGAGAAAAATAACAGAAGAGAAGATAAGAAAGCAAGTGCAGAGAAACAAATGTTCAAGCTATCCCTCCTGCACACAAAATCAACGTGCGTTTCCCTTTTTGCTTCTTTTCTAAACGAAGCTTTATTCTTCTTTGTCATCCTTCTCATCATAACTCTACGATCCTACAAGCGTCACCGCTGAAGAATGGCCAAAGCCAGCCAACTGCGACGTTGCATGGTTCCGTGCTATTGGCTCTCAATTGCGCTATGCCCGACACGAACGGAGATTGCAGGAGTGTACGAATATGGGTTGCCTTGGGAATCTGACTGGCGATCAGGAACGAAGCCGCTACATGGCGTATGAGTAGTTGGGGTAAGGAGGGGCGAAGCCGTTCGACACGCGCACTGTATCAGCCTACGAAGGTCACTAATCATACACCGACGCTCGCTCGAAAGATGTATACGCCTACTGCTTTGGGAGCGCGAAAGTTAGCGAACGGTCTGAGTACCGTGGCAAAACACCGCATTAAATCGATAAGTGGAACCATGAAATGAAGGGAGGACGTGTTTATATGGAAAAAAAAATTACTGGCTCTCCCGTAATCGAGAGTAGATATAAGCATGAAGTGGCTACCGGCAGAGCACATTGATTGGAGATGATGCTAGCCACAATCTTAAAATGGGTGTACCGCATGTTCGCAACGGCACACCCCGCCACATTGCACCAGCCATACTGGGTACTGGTCCACATGAACGCTGCCCAGTTAGAGGAAGAAAACCGGCCGAAGGCGGCACGACAGGTAGCGAAAGACGCCAGGGAGACCGAGCGCGCAGCCCAGCTAGAAGAAGAAAAGCGCCCGAAGGAGGCGCGACCAAACGCCTCAGCAAACCTTTATTCTTGCTCCGTGGTCTCGACGCAAGAGGCCACGAGGTGGGCTGCCACTAAGCAAAACGCTGACTTCACGGAGCGATCGCTTGCCAAGGCTGGCTGCGTGACGTTATGCTCTCTCCTAACTTTTTCCTTCCTGCATGAAGTCAAAGCAGTGCTTCCAGACGCGTCCGGCGCAACGCCACACAGCAGCTCGGCGAGAACAGTAGACCCGCAGCAAATTCCATTTCCCAGAATTGAAGTGTACGGTGTCGTATATTTGTGTTTTGAACGTCAATATTGCAAATGACAAAACTTCAGCGTACTAGAAATTACATCTTGGGTGTTATTGTGAACAAACATTACGAAGAACTTGGAAGCAATATTTTTTATAACTTGATTGGCAGTAACTATAGCGTATACAAAGCGATCCTGTACAAATGGCGGGGATCTCGTTTTGTTCTCGCAACTTGCCCGGATGTTCTCCTTCGAGTGCCCGGATAACGGCTCTGGCTTTTTTGTTCAAGGTCACTTGAAGGTCGCCGACAACGGGAGCAAGAAGCACTTCATGCTTAAAACATAAGAAGCGACGAAAGCAATATCTGTAGGAATCAGCAAGCAGAGGAAAAGAGAAAATGAAACGGTTAGTTCGTGGAGAACAACTACGCGACTGATCCGCGTACAAAAGTGCTAGAGAGAGAGAAGGAGAGAGAGAGAGTGAAAAGAAAAAAGGTAATTCCCGAAGAACGGCGTCCTGGTTGACCGCGCTTAATATACCGCAAGGACAGCTGGACCAAGCTGGGCTCTATGTATACGCGTTGCTATGTATACATATACCCACGAGTATCCGTGTTTTGCATGCACGGCAGCAAAATCAACAGACCCGACAGCGACGCATGCATATCTCTGCTCGGCGCAAGCTGCCAGCCTAATTGACCGATTACGCGGAGGTGTTCAGTCGTCGGCTGGTTCATTGCGCATGCACAATCTTTCTTGCTAGTCCGGCGCGCGCGCGCGCTTCCCGCTGCATGCCACGGCGCTTAACGATTTTACTTTCTTGGCGCACGCTCTGTCTTGATTGCGGTTAGCTTGTGCATAGTAGATTGTGCATAGATTGCGGCTAGCTTGTGCATAGTACGGAGCACCGTGGGGAGAGCCCCATTTATCATGCGTTTACATTTTACGACCAATCGAACCAATTCTATAAACACGCGCGAGCCGCAACGTATATAGGTAAAACTAAGCGAAAGTGTTGACGGCCGCCCCATTATACATATATATATATATATATATATATATATATATATATATATATATATATATATATATATATATATATATATATATGCGTGCGCGGCGCTCACTTCATAAATAATGCGGCGCTTGCTGCGTTTCTGCGTGCGTGCGAGCATCCAATATATGCTCCCTAGCGAAATGACACCTGTGTGTAAAACATTCCTCTTTTGGCGATATTGAAAGTGGAGGAAGAGCATGCCCGCAGGTAGCTTGCTTATTTGAGTCTTGCTACACGGGGAAACAATCCTTTTCTTCTTTTTTTTTTTGCAAAATGGAAACGAGTGATTCACAAGGGTGGAGCTCACTTGCCATACCAAGTTACACAGCCTCGCTTTGGAGCCCAATATTAGCGATGCTATTCATTTTGAAGCTAAAAAAAATGTGATCGCGAATCGCAACGTAAAGTGCACGACACATTGGTAACAGGAGCAGCCCAGCATAGGAAGTAACGCCGGGGTACTCCCACTCCTATTAGCGCTAACGATGATGAATTGTAACTAACTGAGCCAGTATGAGTACGCGGTTTTGCCTGTGCGAATGCGTGTGCATGCGTAAATGCGAGCACGAGAGACTTGTTTAACTTCCCTCAGTGGTACGCCGCCATAAAATCGGCAGAAAATATAAAAATTAGTGTGTCGGTTTGGCGTGGGAGTTGTCTTTTCCGTAAGCTCTTCCCTGAAGTTGCACAGTTTGTCTGCTCAGTGGTAACTTATTTGCCTTAAACATTTGCTAATTGTTCAAGTAAAGGTCGTGCGATGCCCACTTACAAATTCTTTGGCACATTGGCCCTTCAACGATTTGTCGAATTTCAC
Source organism: Dermacentor variabilis (assembly GCF_050947875.1). NCBI lineage: Eukaryota > Metazoa > Arthropoda > Arachnida > Ixodida > Ixodidae > Dermacentor > Dermacentor variabilis. Next base: position 86,992,339 of record NC_134569.1, read on the forward strand.
CGCTATGCGCTGGCATACGTCAATAGGCAGTGTTACAAATAAAATGAGATTTCAAAGCATCGGCTGAATTTTAACAACATCCAGTTGTCAACGTCGAGAAGTTACTCCCTTCTAACGACACGCGCACTTATGGCACATTGGTCTTAATTCACTGCTGTGTTGTGGCAGTGTTTTTGTCAAGATTAAAACTCCTATGTAACGCAGCAGCGAAGTTACGACTATGTCTCGTAAAATCGTATGTAGTTAGAATGGAGTACTCTCTCGACTTGGGTAACTGAAATTTGTTGAAATGTGGCCAATCTTTTCAAACGACTTTAAAGAAAGAAGCGGAAAGAAAAAGAAAAGCTGCCCGTTGAGTTGGGCTAGTGCGTTGCTAAGAAGCTTGATAGACCAACAAAGGATGAATGTTCAAAATTCCTAGGTATATAAGAAAGAGAGAAATCTATTCAGAAAAGAAAGCAGCCTCTGCATGTACTGAACAAATTATTGTGCAGCATGAAATGCTTTCTTACACCGTTGTAAACGATGTCGGAGAGGGAATCCGCAACCCAGCAATAATACAGATTCCCATATAAAATGATATATGGATTAATACGTACTTCAAGAACATCGATGTGTACGTAAAACGCATGTTTGACTAACATTCTGGGAATGGTGACGCTTTCGTTGGCTGCTCAGGAATACATGTCAGCAGAAAAAAAAAGAAAAGAAAGAAAAGAGCACTGCACCATTATCATCGAAATGCACATATGCACATCCGCATGGCTGTGTACTCTCCAAAGTCCATCGTCACCAAAAAACAGTCTTGCAGTCGCAAAACATGTGTTAACCCTAACGGCGTAAACTTTTCTTACAAAGTTACTGAATTCTTCTTTTCTTTTGTGCGTGGTACGGAGGTGCTTAGAAATAGTTTACAACAAGTTTTACTTCTGTAGACTGAGCTGTATTCTGTAGACTGAGACGTATTTGTCCCACTGACCCTCTAGGGTCTCCGTTCAAAATTATTTCTTACTCTTCCTATGTGAAGCATCATTATTGAAATACTTTTGTGTAGTATCAGCATGAGTAGTTTACAACTAATTTCACTTCTATATGTCAAGTCGTTAATCTTTAAAAGTGGGACTATTTGTCATACTGACATTAAGTTTCTTTTTTTTTTCTTTTTTAAGCGGGTTTCACTTGTGCCACTCACCCACTATATGCAGTCTCCATGTCAATTTACCACTGACCACTTCGCCCGTGAAACGGAGTTAAGCAGCGCAGGCCACTTACAAAACGTTTGCGTGCATTTCTGTACCCCAATGGCATCAGCATCGTTTTGTGCTTGCAAACTTTTGCCCGTGCATTGACAAGGGCGAGTTTTGCGGACTACCTATCACCTCGAGGTACCAAACTGGGCGCTTAATGCGAGCTAATGGTGTAAATCTAAACTCGGGAACAAGGAATAACTTCAGCAGCATGTTACACTCCTGTAACACGCGAAGGCGAAGAAAGCCTGCTGTGCACTTGGTAATGCATTAAGTTATACGATCGGAGGAGTCAGACTTCTTGCTAGACATAACGAACCGCAGTGTGAAGCACACATGTGTCAATCCGTTGTCTGCGAGCTTCGGCCTCCTCTCTACGTTGCCGTCTCGCATCGTCGCGTTGCTGCTTTTGCCGTTTGGCTTCTTCGACTCGTTTTCGACGCTTAGCTACGGCTTCGGGCGATCGTATAGCGGGGTCAGGCTCGCGCCAACGACGTTTCTCTTCGACTTTACGTTGCGTTATGTAAGCAATGGGAAAGCAGCACACGCGGTCGAACGGCTTGCTCCCGCCTTTTCGCACGTCGCACCTCGTTTCCCGCTTGGCGAGCATCCTCGGCCGTAGCGTACTTCCGAGGGGGGTATGCGATGCATCGTTGATGGTTCGGATGCTTCTTTTGAGCTTGTTCCTTATTGAAACGTATTCTGTTCTGGGTGTTACATGGGTGATTTCAGTGAATGCATGAACCATTCGCTTTTTTGCTTGCTTACGAGGGTATAAGCCATTGCTGCTGATGATAATTTTTGTACCACTCGACTAGACGCCGACTTAGGGGGATATGAGCCATTGCAACGAGCCACTTACGGCTTTCGCCTAAATAACTTATCGGGCGTCTTGAGAACTTTCCTGTCGAGAGCAAATATGGGCGAAACGGAAGAAACGTTGGAACGAAGAAAACACTTTTTGCGACTCTTGCGCGCTTGTCACCGCTAAGTACCCACTCCCAATTAACATTTATTAAGAAGTGTTCAAACCTTTAAATAGTAGGCAGCACCTTACATAGGATATGAATGCATCCCTGTGCTGCTGAGAAGCGTTTTTGCGCACGCATAACACTGTGGGGTGTTATAGTATATGCCACTATCCTACTAATTTCTCTTAAGTACCGACCATTGTGGTCTGTCGTTGTTGCGATCCCCTAATTATCACGCCAGTTAGTATCACGAGAGGGAATTCTCTAAAGTTGGCCAATAAGCAAATCTTGTGATTGCGGTTGCAGGGCCTAGCATTCCGGTGAGTATTTGTTACGACTCAGTTCACTTGTTCTTGTTTTCAACCTTCGTCCGGTGTCATTTCAGGCACGCGATAGCGATTACCTTGACCATTGAGAGAGAGAGAGAGAAGTCATAAGAGAAAGTCAGAGAGGTTAACCAGGCTGACCTTGATTAGCGAAATGCTGCTGCGGTAGCTGGGGGGGAGCGGTATTCTCGAGAGAGGATCTTTGGGGATACGTTCATTTGCACGAGATTTCGCGTGACTGGGCACTGGGCCCCTCGGAGTGTAAAGTCAGCCGCCTTCTCAGCGATGTGCCAAGGAAGCGTATTTCGCACTGTATAAGGAACGCCACTTCCCGTACGCTCCAACGTGTCCGGTGCCGACTCACGCGAAATCTTGCGAAAGTGATCGTAACACCGAAGCTGATCATTAGGAAAAGGGAGAATGACAGAGATAAGAAGTGATGGTCGCGCACACAAAACAGCGTTCAACGCGCAATCAGATGAGGTAGCAGAGCCCTGTCGCCTTCAAAAAGCGAAGCAGTGCTTTCGTGCCCCTGTGCGCGGATGGCGTTCGAGTTCAGGAGGAAGTATTGGAAGTATACCGGTTCCTGCAAGTGTGCATGTCTCCGCCGTTCTTCACTCCATTCACGCTCGCGACGAGAGCACATTTGGAGTCGACGTCTCGATTTTGTCCAGCATTGTGTGCTACTTCACTCTCGCTCTTGCGAGTCAATCTGTGATTGTGTTCTGCTTTAAATTTAATTAAGCTTGCACGGTTTCGTGAGTGATAGCGTGACCTAGGCATCAAGCGAAGCGCCTAAGGCAGCCGACGGGTGCATAGGGTCTAGCATGCGCTGTTTCTTACTACCTTTCTTGCCGAGTTTAAGCCCCTGAAATAATTTAACACGCGGAGTTAGTTTGATTGAATAAACAGGTCGAGGTCCGCTGCTCCAACCGCGAGTTTCTGCAATCTTTTAACGATCTCTGTGACTTCTGTTTTATTGAAAAGTTGGTTATCTTGTAGCGAAGATTTTCACCTCACTGGAATAGCGTAGCAATGCGGCGTCTCTATTGTTGTTTCAAAGGCATTGAGCTCCCATTCTATGGATGCCTTGCTGAACACTGTTCAGCCAATGCAAATAGGCAAGGACTTGCAGCTTTGTGCAGCTGCAAGAGAAAGAACACCATCTTGTCGAAATGTGTCGTTCACGCTAGCGACAGTAATCTTATATACGTATTCAGGCTGAGATTGGTAAACAACATAGAAGCCGCAAGTGTGGTATGACGCTACGACATCTGTACACACCCCTTATAAGTCACGGGGTCTTCATATGAAGACGCAACTTAGTGTTGAATATTCTGACTTTAGTGACGACAAGAGAAAACTCTTGAACAAAACACAGAACTTAAGCGTAACCCATTGTTTACCCCAAAACAATCTTCCAATCACTAGTGCGGATCGTAGTGAAAAAAAAAAGTATCTTAGGACGTGCGCAACTAGCTTTGACGAGAAGCTCGACGTACTGTTCTGTATTGCAGTTATTAAGTAACGCTCTTTTTTGACGAGAAGGTCCTAGAACGAATAATAACCATCGCATCTACGAGGGCGAATCAGAAAAGCTTTGCCGCCTATTCTTTTTTTTCCCAAATCAATGACTGCAAATGCGAAGTCAACACATTCATTCCCCGCGGTGGACCTTTCTTGGACCGGCACGGTGCAGCTGTCAGTTAAGGATGGCGGTTGTGCTACATACGTCCACGGCGTACGAGCATCAAAGTGTGATTCGTTTTCTATGGAGCAAGGGACGAAAACCCATCAAAATCCACAGGGCAATGCAGTCCACGTATGGGGAAAGGTGCTTTGAGAAGTGTGAAGTGGTGGTGTAGTGAGTTCGCAAAAGGGGCCATGGAGACATGTATCACAATAGAGAGTTTTAGAATAGGGGCCCCAAATGTTTTGGGGCCCCAAAGAAATAGCGTCGAAGCCACTGCGCATGCGCGAGACGCAAACTGCGTTTGGGTTTTGCGTTAGGAACGCTATTTCGCCGATTTAGCGGGAGCCCAAATGGCGGCCCCAAAAGTTTTGCGTCCGCAAACATGGCGGCACCCATCGAAGCGACGGCTCTAATCTAGCACCAAACTGGCTTCGATTCGTGGTAACGCGTGAAGTTCGCAAGCTATGGGAAGTGACGGCGGTTATCGCTTTCTCTCAACTAGCGTGTGTTATGAAGATTGATTTATTAGATGCCGCTGATTCCAAATTCGATTGTGGATGTTATGGCTCGTAGGCCTAACACGGCTAAGCTTGGCTGGTGAAGGCACGTAAAGTTGTTTTGCTCAAAACTAAACGCAACTAATTGTTTGCTGCTTACAGAGTAACCTCTAAATTGTACTTAAACGCGAATACACGCAAGTCAAAATTACTATTCCTATCATAAAATGGTATATTTTCTTTAATTACTTCTAATAGTTTTTCTTTGACGCCGTAGTGGCGCTGTCAGCGCAAGACGCTATTCGCAAACGCAAAGCCCTATTCTAAAACTCTTCACTCCTGTGCACCCCAACGCTAACACCCGCATAGCTCTTTAGGGCCCGAAACTATTGGGGACCCTATTCTAAAACTCTCTAATGAGTTCGGGGAGGCCGCGTGTGTCGCTGACTCACGACACAGGCCTCTCAAATTTTGTGCTGCGATGGGAGAAATGTTTGAACTGGTGTGGGGACTATGTGGAAAAATAGAGTATAACGTAGAATAGTACGCATATTTGTAATTACCTGTATGTACCCTTTTTGGCTAATAAAAAATAGGGGCAATGAATTTCTGAAAAGGGTTAATATCAATATGCAATTAATTGTGGTTATAGCGACTGTCCTGATGTAAGCTTAATATAATTGTTATAGAAACAATTTCTTTTCTTGAAATTATTGCGCTGCCCATTACAGAAAAATATATAAATTTTGAGGGCTCGAGTTATAATTCATGGCTGAAAGGGATATTTAACGGAGTTAAGACATGATATATGTTTTTATCCAAGATTCGGGAGCCGAAGTAAAGCCTTCCGCTTCTTGCTCGACAGTATAAAGGTAGGCGGGTAAACGCGATAGAGAAGAAAAAAAAAGGGTTTCCTTTGTATAAGCAGTTGCACTCCATATCCAAGCTCCGTCGGCGTCCATTCTTCCTTTATCCTTGTTTAGCTTTCTCTCTTTTTTAGGTGAGCCACAAAACAAACAAGCAGCAGAAAAGGATTTCACATTTCACTGCAGACCAAAAAGGACAGAGCGTAACATCTTATCGAGGCTGCGTATAAGCAACTTCAGGAGACAGCATGACCTTTCTCGCTGTCGGCGTAGTGAAAGACCACACGGGCCTATTTATTTTTTTTCCTGTCCTCTTTTTTTTTTTTGAGGATTGAAGCTGTCACGGCCATTTCATGGTCATCGCATCTCGAGGGATTACATCGCTGCTTCGCTCAGTAGGGACCGAGCGTGTCGCAACAGATAGTCTAGTTGAGAGACTGCTGACAGATGCCTGAGCGTTCAATGGGATTGTGTACGTTCTCTCGCACAGTAACGCATCTGTTAGTATAGGATCCAGTGACACCAAGGATAGTTATGTGACGCAAAAATCTACAGACCTTTATTATTATTATTTTCGGTTAAAACACGACCAGACGCCCATCACAGCGGTGCAGCGTATAAAGAAAGTACCGTTGCAAGTCCAGTTTACGACAGCCCGCACACCTAGTCTAGATTGCGATATGCATCATTAAGCAATAATGTAATTAAGAGGAGAGGAGGGAGGAGTCTTGCTTGCTCCAGGAGGACCTAGCCTTGCAACAGCTGCCAGCGATTGCTCCACTGGAGTGCCACTTAACTTATCCAGTGTGTTATAATCTGAAGCGCGTCACAACACTTACAGAACACACTAATGGCCCAGACAAACTTGCATGAAGTTGCAGCAGGCGGCATGCCATTCATTTCATCTCAACCCTCGCTGTCATGCGCACACGGTTCGCCTACCATTCAGACTCCAATGGACACTCCGTTCTCTTCTGTCGCGGAGGAATTCGGGGAGGAGGCTGAACGCTTTAACACTATTCAAGTCAGTGCAATTCATGCAATACAAATGTATGGCTAGGTGAGTATATAGGTGGATGTCTGACAGCATAACGATGTAAGGCAACCGCCTGCCACTTATTGCAAAAGCTGAGTACTATGTTATGGCGCAACAGTAGCGTATAGTATAGAAGAAAAAGATACAATTAAGGGAACACGTATAAAATGCCAGTAAGAAGAAATATCGTACAAATAATCAAGTACTAAATCGCAGTTAGTTAAATGGGGGTTTATTGGAGCAAAAGCGGCTAAGGCTATGCTGCGCCAAACACGAGAGATCTAAATCATAGGAGGGTCATAATGAGGAGCAATACAAAAAGCTAGAATATCAATTGATTGATAGAAAAATTTAAAACATTAGTGAACTGGAAAAAGCGCCTGGCATATATAATCTAAACTTAAATAAAATTTTAGGCAGAATGATGTCTAATTATGAACATTAATACAGACTGCGGGCTATAAATCAAGCTAGCTATGCGGAACGTTTATTAAAATAATTGCTTCCGGTCAGTCCCGGTCACTGCGACTGAATTGCAATGTAGACGAAATGCAATAATGCTGGCTTACGAAGCTTTGGACGTACGCTTAGAAATTCGTTGTGGTCTAAATTACCCACCAGCCCGTCACATCAGCGCGTCTCAACGCCCGTGTGTTTCTTTCGGACGTCACAATTTAGCAGTCAATTAATCGCGTGGTATCGGCAACATTGAAATTGCAAATCGTGCGCCTGTATAACATGTCAGATTTGCTCATGTCGGCCGACATCATCATGCAGGGACGCTATCCTTGTGTGTGCGATAAATTAAATTATGAGGTTTTACAAACCAGAACCATGATCTGATTATGATTCACGCCGTAGTGGGGGACTCCGGAAATTTGGACCACCTGGGGTTCTGTAATGTGCACATAAATATAAGCACCACGGGTGTTTTCGCATTTCACCTCCATCGAAATGCGGCCGCCGTGGCCGGGATTCGATCCTGCTAAGCAGCCCTACCCCATAGCCACTAAGCAACCAAGGCGTGTCTTACGCAATTTCAAACTAACTACTCCTTCATTAGTACATTGATACTGCACTTACGAAATAATTAAAAAAGGAGGCTTTCTTTTTTAGGGCAACAACGTCGCCGCAGACGGTCATGGTGTTACGAAATCAAAGCGGAAGCAGACCAGTGAGGAGCTTACGCTGCAATTAAAAAAGAAGAAATATAGTATGCCAGTAGGCTAGATTGTAACACCTCGGAAATCTTTCCGTGTGGGGCGATTTAATTGCTGACCGTTTGAAACGTTCTCAGTGCGGTTACGTTCGTAATCAAATGGTATGCATATTCACATGGCAACGCCCACGCGAGAATTGTTTCGTAATCGCAGAATAGCCTGAGAGCAGGCTTTTACTAACTCTCTATTACCGGTTCCCATCGCGCGCTCAATAGCCGAGCGAGATCAAGGTTGCTTTTCTCGATGAACTTAGTGAACACCTGCCCCTAAGAGCCAAGATTTCCCAAGCGAGGAACTGAAGAAACGTTACAAGCTGGCAGGAGCTTTCTTATTTATGAGATGGTGAAGTAACACGCAGCGTCCGGGCGTTAGATGTGCAAATTTGCAAACATGTAGTTATTTGCCTGAACTGGGTAGCTATATTGCTTTCCGTTTTGTTCCAAAGATTGTATAAAATTAAAGAACAGGGCTGTAAGTGCAATAAAATGATTTCTTGTACAAACAGGGATCTCGGATAATTGCTATGGTGACATTTCTTAAGACATATTCAAACGTGTGGATCAATGTTTTTCCCTATACAAATAAATATGCATATACTGAAGTTACACTTTATAGCGAAGTTCGTCGCGTTTATAGCTACGTTGACACACGTATCGTGATGTCTGTACTCTTTATCAAAACAACGCTGTGCAGGAAGCGCGCCGGCAAATGTCCTTTTTCTGAACTGAATGCTTCGACGACTGCTTCTATGCTCGCTACCTTCCTGTTTGACATACTTGTAGCAAAGCGCACCCTCCGATGTTACAACAGCACAGTAAACATATTGCTCTTAAATGTGCTAAAAGGTTTGTTTTTGTTTTTTCCTCTATTACACGTATTTAGTAGCCCTGTGTACTCATAACACATGTTCAAACTCATGCTATTAGCTTGATGTGAAAACTTATTAACTGATCAATCCGGTTGATCAGACGGTTGAATCCACACTTTCAACCGTTTCTGCGTGCTCAGACAGCATTAATTTCCACTGAGTGCTTTAGCCTTTGGAGTGCTTACACTCCAAGTAAACGAGAATTAGAAGGCTTCATCCGGCGACAGTTTGTTATTCAAGAAATTTGCTAGCGTACTCGCCAGTCAACTGAAATTTACTTTAGGGCAGTTTATTGCGAGTCCTCAAGCAAAGACCCATAAATACAAGCACGCGTCAACGTGGATGTGCTCTGCGCGAATAGACTCCGATATATCAAATCAAAGTCCGATGAATTGGAAGAGAAGTGAAATCAACAAGACCTGTCCTCGATCGAAAGCCGGAATCCGTATAGCTGTGCGAAAACGAAAAGATATATGGAATGGAAAGAGCCTGAAAAAAGAGCACACTCTCTTTTTCATCTTTTGCATATGCGAACTTGCTGCACTGTCGTCTGCTTTAGTGGCATCGATGCAATATTGGATCGAAGCACAAACAAACAGCGCAGATGTGAAGCCCCGGTCCTAAGCCACTCCACGACAAGCGATGCTGCGCCATGCATGCTTCCCTTGCAACTCGCTCCTCGCCGGTCATCGACAGAGGAATTCGGCCTCCCTACAGGGGAGGTGTAGGGGTTGCGGTGTGGCCGATGATTCCCTCCTGCCACCAAGCTCCGCCTGGGCCGAAGACACGTAATCAGAGCTCCCGTATCCCCCACCGGCCCCCAGAGCACATACTCGGCTTCGTAGCGCCCCAAACACTTGCGAACTGCTAGGAGTAGTTTCTGCAGCGGCAAGCGGGAAAAAGGGAGCTGACAGGGGCGCCGCCGCCGCCGCCACCGGCCCAGCTTCTAGACATGTCCGACATCCCTTCCTCTCTTCTGACGAGCGGCTAAACGAATTGGTCGCTCGGGGGCCAGCTAGCCGGTGCTCAGCACAACATTCCTTCCCCGACCCACAGCGACCCTTCTCGCCCTCGCTTTGCAGTTCTTCCCTGTAGCGCAGTCGACGACCGCGTCCCGGCCTGAAGCCTGCGAGTTTCCCAGGCACCGTTCGGCAATTACGGGCGAGGTAGAAGGGGCGGTCAGCGTGTGGCACACGGGGGGGCTTACGCAGCCGCGCACACACCGAGCAGCGCGGTCCTTGCTGTTGGGGAACAGCGGGTCGGGTGTCCATAACCAGATTGGGGAGCTACCGGCCGGTAGACGGGGAGGCTGCGCTGGCGGCACGGGGAAGAGAAAGGAGGCTAGAGTCTGACGGGAAAATAAAGCAGAACGGCACGCGCGCCGAGCAAAAGAGTGGGCCGGACGGACCGGACGCTTCACGCTGTGGGAAGCAGGCAGCCGTGTGGGGCGAGGCACGCGAGGACGAGGGAAAGGCACGGGACTCTACGCTTCTGTCTACTGTTGCTGCTTCTGCTTGCTCCGCAGCTCGTTTGTAGCAAGCGGCGGCAGCGGCCCTCATGTTTTCATAAACAGGGCAGACCTTCCCCCCGCCCCCACCGTTATCCAGATGGTGAGCAGCCGGACGGCCGCCGCGGTGGTCATGCTTTACGCTCGGCTGCGTCCCTAAGCGCGTACAGCTGGTAGAGTTCGTGTTCGTTCTTCGTCGCATTTTTGCTCAGTTGCGCAGTGTCGTAACAGCAGTGGCTACTGAATGGACCGTTAATTCTGCGGCCTCCCTGGCACCGGGTGTCCAGTAACGAGCGTGTATCGAGCAGTGGCGTACTCTCTCGCTTGTTTGGTGCAGCAGCAGCAGTTATATGATTTGCGGACCTCAAACGCAGAATCCCCCTTAACCCTTCCTCATTCCTGTTGTCTCTCAGAGTGTCTTATCGATATTCGAGCAACAAACACTCACTGCGATCCCCCGCCGCGCATCCGCGAACATTTCATTGAGGCAGGCGTACTCAAATTGCACTTTTTTGCTGTTTTCTGGAACCATTTGGAATAAAGATTGAAGAGACGGTATTGTTACTCGGTGCTAGACCAACAATCAAATATAATATGGCGCTGATGCTCTACCGATATCGCCGCGTGGCACTTCTATTACTGAGGCTGCGGCTTTCACCAAGGCTATTATGCTAGATATGGAAATGTAACAGCAGGGCGTTGTTCTTGAACGAAATTTTCGGTTATAAACCTCGCAAAACCGAACCATAAGCATCCAGTTTTCTCTGCACAGGGGAAGAAGTGCGTGAGATAGAAACATTAAACAAAAGAAAATGAAAAGCACGTGCAGCGATAGAGAGAAGCATAAAACACATACACACATACGCATAGACGAACACGGGAGTGTCAGAGTCGTTCGAATATAGGTCACCTGACCGGAGGAACTTGAGGGGTGCCTTAGTCACCTTCTGGCGTGAAGAACGTGTAAGCCGACGCTCCAAGATCGTATGATCAAGAAAGCGGCCAGTCGTTGAGGCGTGCCATACTGTAGCGAGCAAATCTCTCGGGAAGCTATGCAGCGAGGACAATGATAGCTAGGACGTGTTCGATGCTTTCCTCCTTAAATATACTCCAGGCCACAGTCCGCAGACATTTGTCTAGCTTTGAGACAGCCCAGGTGGAATGTGGTGTCGGAAGGATAGGTCTACATAGGCTCGTACGCTGGAAACCTGACGTGTTGCGCTTAGAGCCTGTGACATTACGCGTATGGTTCATAAAGAACCAGCACTAAAATGGAGCGTCTTTACCGATTCTAAGGCAGCCCTGCAATGTCCGCTATCCGCTCAACGACGTGGACCACAAGACCAACTAATGCTAGAAATAATACAGCTATATCAAGAACTAGCAGAAAAAGTACATGGCACCCCTATTTAGGGGCTTCCAGGCCCCTGCGGCATCATGGGTAATAAACATGCCAATGAAGGTGTTAAGAGCTCCCGAAGATTGCGTCCAGGAACCCACCTGACTCTCAAGAAGAGATGCAGCTGCAAAGTTTCTCGTGCTCAGTATATTAGCTTTCTTTACATGAGCAGAGTTCTGGTTTGGGCGAGTTGGCATTATTCAATGCCGGAAGGCATTTGCGCACAAACTTGAGGACGCAGAAATGAGCCTTTAGAGGGTTGCAGCTCCAGAAAACTCGCGCAATACACATTTAATAACAATTTGCGCGCGGCATCAAATAAAGGTGTGCCTTCGAATAACATTTTTGTAAGCTAACAACGCATCTTATGAGAAGGTATAGCGTCAAACAAGGAACGAGAACCCCGTACTTGAAAGAACACTAACGTGGTACTGCCAGTGCAATTATTTTTATCGTATAAGAGTTTCAGTGAGTGGTTCGTTAGCTTCAACGAGCTCGTAATGCATCGACTTGCGTGTGTTTCCCGTTTTACTTTCACTGAGATTTGGTAGCACGGAGCTTAGGAAGGAAGAGTTAGGTTCCCCGAAATTAGATTATCAGCCTTGCGGCAAACTTAGAAAGTTTCGTGTGCACGCCTTGATGTTACTTCGAGGAGTTCTCGTCTTTCCTCAGCCTTTCACACGCAAGAAAAGGAAAACTTGTTGTTGCCCCACAGAGTTCGCAACAAAGCACGCCGTCAAGGCCATCAGGAGGCTCAAGCAAGCATTGAAAGCGTCGTTTCCCAGAGAAAGTACGATTTTCGGCAAACGTAAACATGTGCTGTGCAAACGTTCGAAATCGTCACGCTTCCTGTAAAACATAATCAAATTGCGTTCCTGGGGACTGGTCGGTGAGAGAGCGGAAGCAAGAGGAAAGTTCGAGGCGACTTTCGGAAAGGCAAGAGCTCAGAAGACAGTGACGTCACCCAGAGCAGAAGTTACGAAAAATAATAGCAAAGGGCTTCTTGAAGACGACACACACTTGTCCAGTTCAAAAGCCGGGTTTACACGAAAGCCACAGTGGCGCATCGCAACACCTTGCTAACAACTCATCGTGTCCGTTTAAATGGCGGTAATGTGGTAGAGATGGCAAACGTCAGAGAATAAACGTGAAAGAGCTGCCGGCTCCTGCTCTCCCCCAATAAACGGCATAACGCACTCGCCAGACACAGGTTTGGACTTGATTCCAACGAAGGAGGATACACCACGTGTACATGCGGCGGCATAGCACTGCGGTGACGCCTTAACTGATGCAGTGCGCTACTGCAACATCCGTGTGAACACGTCCACAGGAAGACACAGAACCGAAACGAAGAGGCACGCAATAAAGGCGAGATGCGCCACGTGTTTCGTAGCGGGCAGAGAAGTGCGACGATGTGCATGGATCCTGCTGCTGCTACAGCGTGTTTCGCAAGTAGGGGCTGCATAACGTAAAACTATTCCAATATGTTTTTATTCCGATACCCTGACGTCAGATTTGCGTAACCGCCGACGTAAGCATCGGGCGGTAACCCGCAGGGTTGTCTGAACAAGCCAATCAAATGCTCCCCTCGTTCATAGGAGGTTACTTTTGTTTGCTTGAAAAACGAATAACATTGCATGCACTGAGCGGCTTATCTTATCTAATTGGCTCACAAGAGGCGAGGAGCTTGTTCAAGCGGAGAGGGATTCGATGGGGCCGAGCGACTGCACTGAATATCGATAACCGGATGAAGATGGTGGTGCCGGCGTCTGCGATTGGTCCGCTTTCTCTTACTTAACTAGCAGTGGCTCGTCAACAATCGCGGTGGCATGCAACGGAAGCTTAAGAATGACGCTAAAACGGATCCTCAGCAAAGAAGATTTGGCAGAACGAGGTCGTAAACGTGCCGAAAGTTCTCGAAAACGTTACACGGCCACGCTAAAAATTTTATTACACGCAAATAAGCCCATGCTCTCCGGCAGGGGCGAGCAGCCAGTTCCGGAGCGATCGGCAGCATCCATCTTTTATTCCTTTTGGAACGGGGCAGGCCGCGGTTATTCAGAAGAAAATTCAGTTTTGTTCGGCATATTAATGCATCTTCAGCGCGTACGCATCACTTTGACGCGGTAACTTCTTGCGGTTTTGTGACGTCGCGTGAGAGGCGGGTGAAGTAGGTGCAGCCCGAAAACTTTTCACCAACAGACGAGGGTAATGGCAAAAAAGGTGTCGAATCAGAAATAACTATTTTTGTTTTGTTCGATCAAATTATGCATAATTAGTGTGTACACGTCATATCAGATGGGGAGCTATCGCGGTTTTCGTGACGTCGCGTGACAGACAGGCGAAGTGGGGGTGGTCCAAAAAGGTTTTTGACCAATCGCAGTGGGCTGATTACAGAATTGGAATAGAAAAGTTTGGAATAGCTTTACGTTATAGCGCCCCAGGTCAGTCATTACCGATGCTTACCGACGGTAGTGTCGCCTGAGAGGCGAACGTGCTGCAATATATGTAGACCCATCCACTTTCTCTTCTTTCTCTATCGAAACAACCATGGCGAAAAGGAAGGCAGTTCAAGGAGCTAGGGAACATATTGGCAGCAGCGACGAAGGAGACTGCATCTCACGTGCGTACGCTTTAAACACTAGTGGGGTGCGGGAGAAAGAAAATTAGATGAGCAGTACCTGGGCGGCCCGCATAGGAATATACGAAGCGCTTGTATATAGCCTTGATACCACACGAACGAGGCGCAGTTCGGGAAACACAAACGATTAAAAGCTGAGAAGAAACGTTAACAAGGTCAATAAAGGAATAACGCAGTTAAGAAAAGTGGCTGAAGCACGGTTTATGCTGCAAGAATCTGAACATGATCAGTAGAAACAAAACAAAACGAAATATCAAATAATTATAAAAAAGAGAAGGACTCCTCCGAACTCACTCAGTATTTTAGGAAAACAAAGAAAGCAAAGCGTTCGCGACGAGGTACATGTGTTACCACTGCTCGCTTCCGTCTGGACAATGACTGGTCAAGCTGGTGATTGAACCGGAGGAAGGCCACGCGGTTTAACGCTTGCATGCCTACTATGGTAAAGGTTGTCTAGACGTCTCGTTGTGTACCGCGTAAGAAAGTACAACGCAAGTCGTTTCACGAAGAATCCAGCAAGCGCACGAACGGCAAGAAACAGCTCCATCGTGAAAAAAGTGCGAGAGAAATACGCAAACGAGAAACCGAGAGACGAGGGGACGTAGACGTGGGGATGGCCACTGGACGTTTTATTCAATCTTGGCGCAGGCGACGATGCTGCTGCCAGCTCGGAGTCGTTGCCTGCTTTCCTTCTCGAATCTGAACGCTCGCTTTATACTTTCTGCCTCCATTTTCTTATTTATTTGTTCATTCGTTTGTCTCTCTTTCTTTCGGGTCTTTTGTGTTTAGCGAGAGAGAGAGAGAGAAAATGGAGACTCGGGCAGATGCCTTCCTTTGTCGGCGGCGCGCCCCGATGAGCGTCGGCACGCGAGGTCTCCATAATGGATCCGGGTCTAAGAAAGCTATATCCGAGCTCTTGGGCTTATTTGGCCTGCTCCCGCCGCCGAGTCCCCTAAGCATCGTCCTGACCTGCGCGAAATGCATTATACATGGCCGCGCGTCGACCCCGGAGCGTATTGCCTCCAGTGAACGCGCTTCAAATATTTATGACGCGCGGCTTTGAGCGAGCGCGCTCGCAACCGTGTGCGTGCGCGTAACCTGAGCCCTCTTTTGTAGTTTCGTCTGGCTTCTATCCTCCCCCTCATTGTTCCTCCGTAAGCTTTTTTTTTTTTTCTTCTCGCCCGAAGTATCGCGGGTAAACAAACTCGGGCCTCGCGGTAGTCGTGGTGACACCAGTGCGCACAATCGTGCTGAATATTTCATCTCGTAAAGCATGGAATCGCCTTCTCTTACGGTAACGAAGGAGCGGCTTCGTAAGATGGGTCTGCGTGTCCCAGTGCTCGCTTTACGTTGCGTCAAAAAGAAGCTGCAAACCGGCTAACCTCTGTGTCTTTCCTTTCCTGTTCTTTATTCTCTCTCTCCTACAATGCATCAAGCCATCAAAGTGTAGATCTGTTCGGCAGATCCGGAAGGCTGCTCGAGAAGAAAAGAAAGGAGGCAAACGGAAACGAGCAGAGCAAATGAGAGCGACAATATGATCAAGGGTGAGAGAGGCGAGTCGTTTGATTAACTGAACATTCCGTCGGCTTATGCTCGCGGAATACGGATCCCATTCACTTGCAGGCTAAATTTAAGCGCAAGAATCGCTGGAACTTTTTTCTTTTTTTTTGCGACCGCCACGTTTGACGTTTTCGTTCCTACGGGAGATTCAACATCTATGTACTTCTGCACGTTTATTTTTATAGCGAGGAGAAAATGCCGGAGCTGTTATGGGGACCGTACGCACGCAGTGCAAAATGTCCACTCATAATTTGCAAGATGTCCACGCCTAAGAAGTCTCCGTTGTAATTACGCACGTTGTGGGATATTGTCAATATTTTTATTGCTTGCGCTTTTGGGAATAGCAGCGAGGACGTATTTATCTAATTTGTTAGGTGCGACCCTTTATCGTAAAGTGAGGCTAAAGAGATAAGTATGAGCCGCGTTAGAGCCATAGCGTATTCGTCTAGAAGTGTATAATTGGTTTCTGAATGCCAATGTATAGCTTTGTTACGTAGACACTTGTCACCGAAGGTCTCGCTGCTGCTCTTCAGTTTGAATCGCCCCAACCGAATCGGTCGGGTGGGCGTAATAATGTTAGATTTAAGCCATTATGCACCGTTATTTTATCTGCCCGAGAGTCACATCAAGAACAACACAGAGTTGCCCTTCCCTTTTCCAGGACATACACTGCAAGGTAGCTTCGTCACCTGGCGTGCAAGCTTTCTTTAAGAGAGTGGAACACCCCAAATATAGGGCGCACCAGTTTGTACGAATTGAACCCTTCGCTCGAACTCCGACCTCCACTCGGGCTTCACCAACGTGAGACATCGCTTCTATACCGACTGTGGTTGGGAGTGGCTTTCACGAAGGCGTACACTATACTTTGATTGGAATGACAGACAGTGCTGCATGGTGACGTCTGTGGCGTAGAAGAAAACATCGAACGTTTAGTGTGCCATTGTCATTGATATCATTCGGAAAGACAAACATGATCTATGGCATTGCGACGACTGGACGATCGGCTGTTGTCTTTGCAGGCGCTACTTGAAGACCGTCCCCATCCTTAGTCGGCTCACAAATCTATGCAGGCACTTCTGTCTTTCTTGAGGGTGACTGGCTTATGTGAATGTCTTTGACTCGCTCAGGCCCTCCGCGTGCGTGCGCGAGCTCACCGCGGCTTTCCTCCACCTCCCCTCCCACTCTCTATCGTATCTTTCTATTCCCTGTTTCCCGCCCCCCAGAGTAGGGTAGCCAACCAGACGCAATTCTATTTAACAGGTGTAATAGTCTCATAAAGCGCGTGACCGGAACTTTCTTGGGGCTACACGCTCGCTGCTTTTATCCCACGTGTGAAGCCGTATCTGTCATACAGCTCGGCACACTTCAAAAGGCATGGGAATAAAGGGTCTCCTCTTCTTTGAAGTACCAGTGCCTATTCTGGTATACGGTGCTGGATGGCTCTTTACATGTTTGTCACAAGAAGCGACAAATATTCGTGAGAATGATTGCGTACACGAAGCTCTCAACCAAACTACAGCCAAATCTACAAAGGTTTTCCGCCCAATGGCGTGAAGCTGCGCCTAAAGAAAGCAAGTCGACTCGAATAGTGGAGCGGAGCGAGGAGAGGAAGCGTACACGCTTAGAGTAGCAAAACAGACTGTCACTTGAGCCGCGGTTCTGTTGTAAATTATTTATTGGGCAAGCAGGTTTGCTTACTCTAGCTTTATTTGATTCTTTTATTTTTTTCACTTAGCTATTTCGTTCTTCTACAGTGCACTTGAATGCAGAAAAGACACGCTTTCTCTTTGTGTGTGTGTTTCAACCTTAGTTGCTGTTTTACGCTTCTTCTACGCTGACTCTCGTCGCCAACAAAGGCTTTGCGACTACGGCCGTTGTAATGTACCCCGAGAGACACAACCTCGGATGCACGCTCAGAGCTTGCATCAGAATTGTGGTACGCTGTCATGCACCAACCGGAATGGCGCGGACAAGGGCTTAATCCTAGGCACGCGCAGAGGCAAATGACACTGTTTGAGGCTGCAAGACAACAAAAGAAAGAAGCGAGGCCTAATGAAATGGCCTCGCACCTACACGATTCCGCCCATATATTTGATCCATGGTTCCATACACTTATCTGTTGTATTTTTCTCGCCGTCTTTCGCCCGCGTTTCCAAAGGTCTTCACCATTACTCACCGCTGCCGTATGATCATGTCATGAGATGCACCTCTGCATGAATGCTGCATGCAGTTAATGAGCGGCATTGTTGTTTTTCTGTTTTTGCAGATGTGGGAGACCTAATGGTCCTACGTCGTACGATGATGGCCTGCGCTCGTATTTCTGCCTCTCTTTATCATGTTTTTTTTTCTTTTTTTGCATGGTGCCTCAATTTATTTGGGTAGTACGCGTCTTATATAAAAGCAAACACCCCGTGCAAGCAAGTGTGAGAAGCGTTCTTCAACGACCTGCGCGACGTGCCACACGGATGGCCCATTGGCGTGGCTAGTCAATGGTCCCTTATGCGAGAGCGACGTACCGTCGTCTAAATTAGGCTATCCATAGTGGTTGCAGTGCAGACACAAGATGCACCCCTATGGGGGCATCTGTACTTGAATTTATGTGCTTGAGGTACTGTTACCGATGGTTTATCTTGATATGATGATCGGTTATTGATGTTCATGGTGTTTATGATTTGTGGAGACTCGTGCAATTCACATGGCCATATTCACAAACGTTTCGAAATTATGCGACTAGTCTTTTGTCTTTTTTTGCGGATAGCATTCTCTGCCTACGTCAGCCGTTTTGAGCCTGTCTGTCCGTCCGTCTGTGTGTCCATCTGTCCGTCTGTCTGTCCGTCTGTCCGTCCGTCTCTCCGTCCGTTTGTCCGTCTGTCTATGCGTCCGTCTGTCCGTCTGTCCGGCCGTCCTCTTACGTCGACCGAGTGTCCCAAGTTCTCTACCTGCTGGTGCGACTAGCTTTATGCTCCTGTTCATGCGTGGTCGTTCCATTATCGTCATTGCAGCTTCTCGATATCTTACTCTCGTCATGCCGTCGTTATCATGCTTTCTATGCTGACCCAGTGACACCAATTGTCTAATAACTTGGGCCACTAGGTATGGCCTCGTTACTGTGATTCCTTCGTATCTTTGCATCGCCATCATTTAAGCTTTGTCATCCGACACTCATTATTCCGTCATCGTCACGCTATCGTAGTCATACAGTCGTCACGCATTCGTTGTTCCACCGTCATAGTAATGCCTTCGTGGCCGTTCAATAGTCATCATTTCAGCTTCGGTATCTGACCTTCGTCAGGCTGCCGTCGTCATGCCTTCTACTCCGACCCTGTGGTTCAAGTTCTCTAATAGCTTGGGTCACTAGTTATGTGTTTGGTGTTGTGATGCCGTCGTTATCGTTGTATCGGCGTTATTTCACCTTTGTCATCCGACACTCATCATGCCGTCGTCGTCATGGCATTGTCGTCGTACGGCTTTCGTTATATAGTAATCGTCACGCCATCTTCATCATACACTCGTCGTCATCCTATTGTCCTCATGCCGTTGTCATGTCATCGTCTTCACCACAGTGTTGTCATACAGCGGTAATGCATTTGTTGTGATACCGTGACTGGGATGTCTTTGCGGTCGTTCCATCGCCATCATTTTAACTGCGACATCCCAATCTCGTCGTGCTGTCGTCCCATCGTTGTCGTGACGTTGTTCGTTTACCATAATCATCACTTTAGTATCGCCATCCCATTATCGTCGCGTCGCCCTCGTCATACCACCTTCGTCGATTCATCAACGTCCTTCCTTGTTCGTCATTCTATCGCAATCATGCTGTCGTCAGCCAATCGTGATTATACCGCCGTTTTCATACCATCATCGTCATTGCGTCGTCTTCACACGACGCTGCCATTCATTCGTTGTCATACCGTCGCCGTCATACTGTCTTCATTGTGCCATCGACTTCATTCCAGCTTCTTCTGTTTGGCGTCATACCGTCGTCACACCACCATCGTCATGCGGTCGTAATGTCATTGTCCTCACGTCGATGTCGTCACGTTATCGTCGTTATACCATGGTCATAATTTAATCGACATATCATTGTCACCACGATGTCGTCGTTATGCGCCTTTGTCGTTCGATTGATATCATTCCTTCATCATTCCATCGTCACTGCGTCGGCGTCATGCAGTCGTCGTGCCTTCATGCTCATGGGTGACCTTGTCAAGTGAGTGCCATAACAAAGTGGGACGATATGGAGTAAGTGGAATACAGACGAAGCAACGAGAAGTATCAGAATTACCACTATACGTGTTGACTAAACGTGACTTCAGGGGTATGGTCTGTCACTACATTGCTCGATTACTATTCGCATTATCGTGGACAGTCATCGTGAGATGAGTTCCGGCGTGACTTTTCCGATTATCATTTGCTATCCGACTGGTTACGTACGTGTACAGTTCTTGCAGATTTATTTCGTGCTACTGTAGAAGAAAAAGAATTACAATGTGACCCGTGAAACAAAGGCTACGAGGCCCTAAATGTCTTTAGATATCTGTCGTACTTCATTGTGATTACAGTTGTGATCAACATTCCAACCTCGACAGCTATATTACATAGCATCCGTCATCTCCCACAGGAGACGAGGCTGGTCACCTGCGACAGCCAGTCGTGACGAGGCTGTGCTCATGTCATCCGCTACTGCTGCTACATCGTTAACTTAAACAACCTTCGCACTATATAAAGTACGAGATTGCGTTTGGTCTGCACGTTCTTTATTTCTATACTGAAACATAGAAAAAAGCAAGGGCACAGAAACAAGCATCAGTGATAATCAACTCACACCAGGAAGGGCAAAACAACTCGAGCTCTTTTGCAATAAGTGTAATAATAAGTGTTATGATAAGTGTAGTAATAAGTGCCACACAGTAACGATAGCAAGTGAAGGAGTGATAGAAACTACAAAGTTGTAGAGAACTTGAAAAAGAATTAAGGGTACCAGAATTGAAATGGAACCACAATAGACAGACTGCTACATACTGCACGTAAACGAGAACGGCACGTATGTTCAGCTAAAGAGGGAGAGAGAAATATAAAGAAATATAGCAGCGAGGCCTGATGGATGTGCATGGAACTCTGCATACGCGTATATTTAGGGACTCATTTTGGGGCAACTTGTCCTCAACTTTTATCTCTATATGTTCAGTGTCTCTAAGACTATGCTCTGGAGTTTGTGGCCATATGACGTTGTTTTCTCTTACAATTCTTTTTTTATTATTACTGCTACTACTATGGGCGAAAAGGCGCAGCAGTAACAACTATAGGGTGGGTGCATATCTTACTTTTAATCTCATCTAAGTATTAATAATGATAATAAAAACAGTGCAGCCCTCAATGCGCAGCGGATAGCACTAATTGCACTCAAAATTACACCAGTAGTAAGAAGGTTTAGACCGAAACAGGGAGTCCAGATTAGTAGTTTCCCATAAACATCGAAGAAATGGTTCTCAGAGCTTGATAGCGTCTAGACGCACAGCCAGTGTGGAAGACAATTAAAAATTTAGTTCTGGGTTTTTACTTGCCAACTTCAAAATTTGATTATGAGGTATGCAATAGTGGAGGACTCGGAGTAATTTTGACCACCTGGGATCCTTATCGTGCCCCAACGCCCGATACACGAGTGTTTTTGCATGTCACCCCTATAGAAATGCGGCCGACGTGGCTGGGATTATAACCCGCGACTTCGGGCTTAGCCGCACAACGCCAAAGCCACTATGCCACCACGGTGGTTAAGACAGTGCCCTCTAGCGTAGGTCTATCGTGGCGAACCTGTGAGTAGGCCGACGAGGTTGTGTATATGGGCTTGCTGGTAGATCACCTTCTAATTTGTTGTAACGCAGGCGTAACAGAATGGACGCAGAAGGCACACGAGCCAATGCACAGCATAGTGAATACGAGACTGAGAATGCTCAGTTCCGCACTCTACTTCACGTCTTAGGACTTCGGGCTTCAAAAGCTATAGGAGCTATAACAGAGCTGTTGCGGTTCTTCACAACAACTACATCATTTGATCATCCAACTCCGTCGCGAGCGGTCTCTCGTTTATGTGCACACACGCACTGTCTTTTGTTCTCTTCCAAAGCTTGCTTCGCCTTCGCAGCTCTGTCCTTTGCCCGACCATAAATGAAAGGCGTTATCAAGGTTCGCCCCCTCGTCTTTTCCCTCTATTTATTCCCTCGATCTTAGGGCCCAAATTTGCGCATTAGTCTTACCTTGGTTCTCCACAAAGGAAATAATGCGGGCATTTTAAAAGCGAGATTTATGCCGCCGCAACATGCCGACGACGTGACTCAACGTAGTAGCGCGCGCTTCACTAAGGCTAGGAGACAATCGCATTTCCATTCGGATCACGTACTCGGCCGCATGTCACGTTTATTAAAATTTAACGACGCGTACGGTACGCGCGGGGTTTATGCAAGCTTTTTTCACTTCCACCTTTCTGGGTCACGCGGGCACGCCGTGAAGCCTTACGGAAGAAATTTTCACCACCCCAGGGACATTGGACGTCTGCGTCGGCTACGCGCCCGCCCGCCTGCCCGCCTGCGCACACATGCGGCGGGCGAGGCCTCGGCGCACGCAATTAGGGCCGAATTACAGGGCCCCAACCGGGAAGGGGTCGCAGCCCCCTCTGCTCCGTGGCCTCGACATCACGCGACGTTCCCTGACACCGCGTGCGTAGTCGCCGGTGACAAACGAGACTGCGTGCATATAAGGGGCCGGGGTAAGTCGGAAGAGAAAGAGACCTTCGTCGTCGTTGGGTGGGGTGCGAGGGCGGGTGAGGGAGATGACTCTGCATTTTACTACGCGGCGCTCTCTAATTGGGTTTCTCTGGTCTGCGGCATAAATCACGTTCATTCGAGCCACCGCGAACGAAACCCGCCCCCCTCCAACCGACCTGGCCCTTGTGTAGTTCCCGTTTCGCTTTCTCATCTCGCGCTCATTGTCCCTTCTTCCTCTTTCTCCTCTTGATTCGTGAGGGAGAGGCGTCATTATGAAACTTACAGCCCTCTTTTGCTCTTTTAAGGTTAACTTTTGCCGCTATGCCACTATACACGACAGAGTGGCGGGTCTCCTTGGCCTTCATTCGAAATAAAAAATTAAGCAATAAGAACACGGAAAGTAAATCAATTTGGTGAGCTTGAGGGAAGTGCAGGCATCTTGCAATATATGTTAGCTTGTGATGCAGCTAGCGGTTGCGGAATCATTAATGAAGTCAGACCAGAAAAGCGTCAAAGTCAAGCCGAGATCCTGGGACGTAACTCTATGATCTTTTGTCTTCACCCCCCCCCCCCTTGTTTAGTATGCACCCCACGGATGTGAGTCTGTGGATTTTGTGACAGCTTCCTCTGTCTAGCATTAAGGATTCTAACTGCGCCATGTTTCGTTTATAGTGTAGTTTGTAGTTGTAGTGTAGTTTCAGCTTTCAATTGAACGTTCGCACAATTTACTTCGAATATGTCTTTCCGAGGGGCACCTAGAAGATTAAATTTTGTTCTCTCCTATACTTGAAAAGAAGAATCAAACACTGCGCGAGTGCACAATTAGATATATATGTTTTTTTTTCTTTTCACAAGCACGTCTCTTTAATTTGGAACCGCTTCAGCAACAACGTGGCAAAGCTCTGCTGGCTTTCAAAATGTGCTTGGCAGTTATGTCAATAATTTTTTTTCACCATTTGTTCGATACGTAGTCTTTCTCGTCGACCTATATGTGCAACCTGTCTTATTTTTTCAGTGCATCCCGGACGAAAGCTTCGCCAGCGATTACTGGTGAGCCTGCGCTTTTTTAAATGTTATCGCAGTGGTGCATTAAGACACGGTGATCCTGAACTCATGTTGAGCTTTCACCTAGGACGCACATTTATGCAAGCTATGGAAGCACTCGACCGTTATCCCACTCTCCTTACTATGCTTTCGAGCAACGCTCACCAAACTTTATTTTCATCGTTATTTGTGCACAGTTGAGAGAAAGCACAAGAAACAAATCTCCTGAAGTATAGTAAAATGACAGTCGCTTAATAGGTAGAGCATCGCACGCATAATGCGAAGACGTGAAATCGTACCCCACCTGCGGCAAGTTGTTTATTCATTCACTTTCAATTTCATTATTTATAATTTCGTTATTTCAATTAGTAAGCACAAGCAACTCCCGCTGTGTTGTTCGTGGTGTCATTATTTGTTGGCTTCTTATGACGAACGCGCGTAATACTAGGCCTCGACGGCGCACTCAGGCAACTGTCGAACTTGGAAAGATGCAACTTTAATGGTAAAACGTTACACGATGTTCTGTGAATCGGCCGGCCGACACACTAGCTATCACACCTGTTCGGAAATAGCTAGACATTTACAGCACGGGCCTCTTGCACAAGCAAAGCGCCTGCGCCACCCGCAAGCGTAACCGCGTCTAAGCTCAGCCCGCGTCAAACAGACTGCGTCCACTGGTGGTGTCTGAACTTGATGTAAGCACGGTGTCATTGCGTTCGTTTCTTCATGACGCGCTTGCACGCAAACTTTTTCAAGCGATGCTTGTATACGCTGGACTGCGCCGGTGATTTAAGGCGAAAGAAAGAAGCTGCTCTCATGGCTGCGCATGTGCACGGATTGCCATTGAAAAGAAAAGCAATAGATCCCTTGAACGGAAAATCCTGTTGCGCCGCCGCGCTGCTGACGTGATTCTCTCCGCCAATAGGAGTCATGTGTCTAGGTAACGTGAGAGTAACGAGTGTTCTCGCGTCGGAACACTATGGAAGCTGCGATGGGTCGGCCGCACGTCGTGCTTTCGGCCGGAGAACAGGCGGTGTTCGATGAACGCCGCCGGGAACTCGCTCGAGAAAGGGCTCGTCGTCGACGTGTGGACCTCGCCGTGAGGGAAAGCGAAGCGGAGGCGTTACGACAATGAATAGCCGCGGATCCCGGGCTTCGCTTGCACTCCGCTACAGAGTAGCGGAAGGGCGGTCACTTTTTCTTTCTTGCTGCAGCCCGTTTACGGGACGAGATGGCTGAACATCTCGGTTTTCCTTGCTATACGAGGCTGCTTACCGCAGTGCATGGCGTGTTAGTAAGCATATGCGCCGCATAAAACGCCGACACATAAGAGGAACGTCAATGTTATCCAAACGAATGTACATATGCACTAGCTCTCTCGTTGTTGGCGATGGTATCTGATTGATTCTGGAGCAACGGAGAGAAATACATGATTAAAGAATGCAGCCACAAGAAGAATTGTGAGCAGCGCATACATGCACTTCTGGTCATTCATACGGACAGCAGAACGGTAATGTTTTTTTTTTATTGATGATATATATGAATTTCTACTTAAGAGAATAGAAATAAAAGGCCGCATATCGCAAGATGGCAAACAGTTGGCCTTCCAAGGGCAAGCGAGATTTTTCATTATTTTAAAGGCGCCAATCTTTTCTGAAAAAAAAAAGAATTATTATTTGAAGACACTTGCAGCCGTGGTCACACACGTGCACTATTCTCAAAAGAGCAGCAACATGAGATGTATGTTTGACCTAGTTGCTAAGTTTCGGCGTGCTTATTTCAAGTCCACGGTGGTAAATCTCGAATAACAGCTGACATTTCTTTGATCCCATTAATTGTTTTGGGTAGTGGTATAGCAGCAGTTTCTTATAAAAAACAATAGCAGCCGACCCAATCGAGCCATGTATAAATTACAGCTCGAACGTTCTGTGGCACAAAATAGACGTGGCGATGCTCTGTTTGGTTCAAGAACAACTCAATTTTTTTTTTAACGTGCGCATTAAATGGCGTGCGATGTTCCACATGTTTTTGCAAGAGCACCTTTAGCGAATTATTGTCTGTCTCAAAAAGCATTGATGGTTTTCAATGCTTCCATAAGGACTATCGGGCGCCGGATGAGTACTGCATCCTAGTATGATCCTGGGGCTCAAGGTGTCGTTTGCAGAAAATGAAGGACATTGCGCTATGGTCTCTGCCCATGCTCTAGGAAGGGCCACAACGCGAGAGGAACCTTGTGGGTGCGCCGAAACGCAGCATTAACGAGGCAAATTGAGCTTATCGTAGTGCCGAAAAAATAAATCCATGTGCGGGGGGCCCAATGTATGCGTGTGTGCGTTTTACTCCCCCGTGGTCACCGGAAGCCACCTTCACGACTCACCGAGAGGTTCGCTGTGTGCTCCCTAGAAGCTCCCACCAGTGCCCCCCGCTTACTGAGCCTACATTCAAGCGTAGACTTGCCCTAAGGCTCCCTTACTCCGCTTTGTTTCACTGCACGCTCAATAGAGGTAAGCTGTGCTGGGTAAACGTTCGTCAGCTGGCTACGCTCTACCTTAATTGACGGGGAACATGGCCACGTAACGCAGTAAGTCCCGATTATGTGCTTTTCTGAGTTGCCGTTAAATAATGGCATCGATGTCCGGGATATAAGTGTTTTTCGGGAATGCCCACGCAGCACCTACGTGGACTTAAGAGGAAGCTTTAGCTCGGGCCCAACTCCGACGCGGCCTATTCAAATACATGTAAAACGAAGAAAACGCTTTTCTGAGATAACCCCTGGACCGATTTTAATGACATTTGTTGCATTTGAGAGAGAAGGTTAAGTTCTAGAGACTTTTGCAAGTGGAATTTTGACTTATGGCCTGAATTTTGTGTAACAAATTTTCGAAAATTCGGAAGTTTGAAAAAGATAGAAGCACGAATTTATAAATTAATAGCTCTGCATCAAAACTAGATATCGCAGTTCTGTAGAAAGCATCCACTAGATCATTGAAAGCGGACAAATTTGGTGTGTCATTTAATATCTTACGTGAATTCGTTACGTTGTGTACAAGGGTTCCACAAAAGCTGTATTCGATATTACTAGATTTCTTGCGGTTCATGTGTTCATTTCAATTTCTTTCGCTTTAGATGTACTATTAGATAGAATTCACATAATTGTAATATCATTTTTAATCGGTGAGTTACAACGTTGTAAACTTGATAGTGTCGTTTTCTGAAAACTTCGTATTTTGCCACATTTTTACAAAAATTGACGACCTAAATAAAGAATTCGAAACCAGCAGTCACTAGATCTTAAGTTTATCTTTTTAATACAACAAGCATCGCCACTTTGGTGCAGTGGCTGCCGAGAAAAATGAATTCTCCTTTTACATGTATTTAGATAGGTGCACGCTAGCTAAAGCTTCCTCTTAAGGCAAATTTCATCTGCGAAAGTGACGATTACGGTGGTTTAGTGGATTACCAATTTTTTAGAGGGCCAGGCATTAGATACTGAAAAAGAAGTGTGTTCTCTTGACAGCTGTCAGATTTGTCGTAGGTTCATTCTTCGTGTCTCCTGGCACTGATGATGGTGCCGTATTTGTGCATGCGAACCACACAGAAGTGTGGTAAAAATTCACGTGTGCTTGCTGTCACTTAAGCTTGTACAACTGGTACTAACGATTACGAAGTTTCAAAGGTATAAACAATATGAAAATGTGTGAGCTGTCGCATTTACGCATTGTTTATCCGTTAAGCGAGTGTGATAACAACAATAGAAAAAGAAAGAAAAAAAACAAACACCAGCTGCAATTTTCTGTGAACAAATAGAAGACCAATTCTGAATATAGAACAAAGTAAAAAAAAAGAAGTCGGAATGTCGGTGGCAGAAAATACACCTCATATATCGCTAGTCAATACCTTGCCTAAAAAAAAAAAGAGATTAAAAGAACCAAAAACTAATTTGGAATATGCTTTCACTCGCAAACAGGAACAAAATCGGGCTGTTTAAAAGAGAGCCTGTCGGCAGGAACGAGAGAGCTTTATTACCGCCGCATAGCCAAAGGCGACCTACGTACTGATGTATATTGGTTTCCATTATTGGCTTCGTGCTTTGCATGTTTTACCGCCACGTGCCATACACTTTGCAGCTGGTTCCCTCAAGCGTTCGGTGAAAGACTTTATTGAGGAGTGCACGAGCAGGAATACCTGGTTCCCGGGAATGCGAATATTTACAGGCACAGAGCCCGGAGCGCCTACTATGTGCACAGTGGTGGAACAGTGCTCCCAGCTGTTCGTCCCTTGTATAACTCCTGCCCGGGGAAAAAGAGAAAGCACTGAGAGCTGAAAAATAACCAAACACATTCGGATTGCTTTTCTTCGCTATCTGAAATATTTGTAGGCGGTCGCTCTACAAGCTCGTGTGAGTGCGAACATCTCGTTTGGCCCGAGGTGTTACGGTTGGAAAAAAAAATTAGAAGAACCGTTCCCAAAATGCTGAGGAACGGATAAAAGAAAAAAAAATGAAGACAGAATTAGAAATATCCGAAAAACCCGGTGCGGATCTCGTCTGAAGGCGAGCCAACAGTAGTTTCTCCCAAACGTACTACTTAATTCATTTCTTTCATTCTTGTCTTTTCTTCCGCTGCCCCCTTTCCGTCTTTTTTTTTTGCTCTCTTTAACTTTCTTTCTTCGAGGAAGCGCGTGATACCCGCTCACGTCGCAGCTATTCCAGCTAACGACCACGCGAAAGAGGTGACGTTGGGAACGTTTTCTCGCGGGCTGCATTGGTGCGTACGCGCATGCGCATACAGATTGGACCGAGCCTGACCACATGCTCTGCAACTAGCTACTCCTCGCTGCTGGGAAACCTCCGGGTGTCGTTTGGGTTTAGCAAACGTCTAGGCAACGCGCTGTTGTGTCCACTGTCGGTAACACGGACTCGCATTTCTTTCATGTCCCGCACTTTATCGCTGCGCCAGCTGCCGCCGCCAGCCACGTTCGAGTGCCCGCCGCCACCATTTATGAGCTCATACGACGGCTCGCCAAACGTGTCTCTTCGCCGCCCCTTAACTTTCCCTTTCCAGTTATTTGCCCTGTTGCGTGTGCTCTGGTGCCGACAGGTAATGATGATGAGCGTGATAGTAAATTGGAGTGCTGGCCGAAACACGAGAAAAAAAAATATTTTCCGACTAATTCGGTCTCTTTTGTCCTTACTATGGACGCCCGATTCGGTAATCTATGCTCGCCGCCTCGTTAACACTCCAGTTTTCCAGCAGGCGAGTGCATAATCGCTTGAATAAACGCCGCGCCTGAACTGCGGCATCCTTTGACGGTGCTGCGCTGCATTCACCAAGACAAACTCATCGAATTGCGTGATGTCCTTACCGTATTACAACAAGGACGTCGGTTGTTACTGAAGGGAAGTTCGGGGCGCGCGCTGCAATGGATTAAATCTTGGACTGCTTTCAGCCCTGACTCCTTTCGCCGAAACGAGCAATAAATTTGATTCCGGAAGACAAGTTTGCGATTTGAGGTGACTTTGTCATATTTATTTTCTAAAATTTACGGAAGACGCAAACGTTTGCGGTGGCCAAAAACGTGTCACATATAGGGCAAAAGTACTCTGAAACCTATGCGCTTCGACACCTTTATCTTATTACTTAAGAAAATAGTTTGTCTCACAAAAAAGTGAAAACGCAATCATCTGATGAGCATGAGAGTATGCGATAGCGACATGTTATAATAGTGTACGAAGTATAAGACTCGTAGCTGTAGTGGCAGTGTGAATTGATGTAAACGTAAGCTAAGTAAAAACGAGCTGTTGTGTAAGGGGTCGCCCTGTTCTTGAATCCTGCCATCGGACAACTTCCTTTACGTTTATGAATTAAAGCCAACGTCTTTCTTGGCGACTTGAGCACCATTTTTTCGTATCGCGGATATTCAAACCTCATTGCTGGGCCGATCCCGGAGGTCGTGCATAGGCGCGCCAATAAATTTACACCATTTTTACACCATTTACACCATTTACACCATTTGTTTTGTTCCAAGACATTTGTCTGTGGGCTGCCATTCTCCAAATGTAAGACCTGGCATGAGCAACTTTAGGGATAGAATGATGTGGCAAATAACCCGCATGTACCGCATGTCATATAACATGTTACAGCATATATATATATATATATATATATATATATATATATATATATATATATATTGTCACGGCGACGGCGATGGTGACAAGGACGGCAAAATTCGCTAGGAGCGTCCATATAAATGCTACCGCAATAAAAGGAGAAAGAGAGAAAGGCACGCGCTCTGAATATTCAACGTGAAAGACGCATATCAGAAATATTGTGTCGCAGTGTTTCCATCGAGCCGCCAGCAAAAATAGGAGAACGAAGCGCGGAAAACTCCGCGCATTAGGCCCAGGAACACCAATGATAAACTAGCCGTCTAGGGACACTTGACAGGTTTTTGACAGCCGAGCTGCCCCGGTTTGTCAATCTGCGCACACGTACAGTAAACAGAGAGACTCTACAACAAACTTGCGGTACTTTCGCATACCTAACTGCGAAGACACGTGGCAGCTTTAAAAGCTTGCTGCAGCAAAGAAAGAAAGAAGGAAATCGTACGTGCTCTAGTTTTTTAATATATATATATATATATATATATATATATATATATATAGTACTTCGCAACAGTTAAACTGGTGACGGCGCTGCAACGGTGCGATGCTTTACAAGGCAGCGCCAGCGCCATACTCATTTGTTCGCTCTTACGCGCGCGCTGACTCACTTGCACATTACGAGATGCAGCCTGTCCGCTCTCGCACACACACCGTTTTTTTGTTTCGTGGCGAGGAACGTGGCATGCATATTCAACAGCTTATCAAGAAAATACATTTATTTGTTGGAATTTTCTATTTATATTCTAGTATTGGTCAGTGACTGGCTCTGTTAACATGCACAGGTTCGAGGTTTCCTTGCAATACTTTGATTGTCCGCGAGCATTCGCGCATATTCACGAAGCCTTTTGAAGGCGCGGGTTCTTACGAATTCATACGCCTACGAATTATGATAGGAGGCATACGGTACTAGTGAGGACGGCTGGCAGTTATTACGATAAGGAAAAACGTCAACAGCGTACATTAGGCCGACTGTTTATTTTAGCGTGGCTGTTTTACTATAAAGCATAAGCGGTCGCCGAGTGAAAGTGCTGATCTAGTAAGTTGTCCACCCGAGGGAGCATATATGTACACTTCACTGAACATATTGTTCAGGGTTCATGCAACCAATTTTACTAATTGAATCCTACTGATCCACGCAGCGGTGTCCTCCGCGACAAATATCCCAAAACGCAGCCCTGTTTGAGAGGACTAGAATGTGGCACTCCTGCTGCCGCATTCCTGTTTTGTATTCCTCCACGTAAAGAAAGAAACAGGAAAAACGAGAATGTTTGTGTTCAACAAGAGTGAACGAAAAAGAAAGAAAGATATAGCAATGAAAACAGGGGTTGTTGGTACCGATACAAATCACGAATCTCAGGAACTTGATTTATTCATTTTTTCTTTTTACTTTTGCGCGCAAAGGCATATACAGGTACATACAGAATCAACAATCATTCCTACATATCGTTTTGCTGTCGCCTAGGCGTCGATCTTCTTTTACATTATGCATGCCGATATAGTCGATGTAGCATGCGACGTTTGCACGTTTCAGCGCGAGCTGCCACTTTTTTCTGGTTACGCCTCATTTTATTTCATTTCTTAGGCATCAAACTCATTTGTGGTGCACGCTATTTTCGCAATATCCCTTTCAGGAAAGATAAGCCGTGTCAGCGCCGTTTTCGAAAAGCTTTTTTTTTTCCTGTTCATGTTGTTTATCTTGGTATGGAAGCACTAGAATAAGCCTTCGACGTACGTCACTATACCTGGGCAATATGCTCGATTATAGTGCGTCGTTATATAAGCCTAAAATTGAGGAGCGCACCTTTAAAATAAGTAGGCGAAAGAAAGAGAAGGACAGCCTTTGTCGCATACCTGCATTGTGCATAAGTCCACATTAATCGGGCAGTACAGGAAAGGCTGAAATTTACACTATGTGCAATCCTGTCGTCAGATACTGGGAGAGATGGCGCCATGAAGATGTGTAAACTGCCATTCAGGAATTTCATCTTCCTGATTATTAATTTGATCGAAGTGCATCCTGTACACTGTGTACAAGTGCAAACTGCGCACCCCTTACGCTTGAAATCGCACTCGACGCTGCTCGTCCACAAATAATGCTCACGTTGTTGCTCCGATTCATCTGCATGAAACAGTATCCGTAGTGATTGACAGAACCTACGAAATGTCCCTCTTCTGCACTTGAATATCGCTATTCTTTCTTCTGCTGTTCTTTAAAATTTGACTTCGTGAATGGGAACCTTTATTGAAATTTAAAAAGGAATCGTCACGTACGAAACATAATTTCGATACCTATTCCGCACATCTGGCTTCGCCGCAAACGAAGTCTATTTGCGGCAAAGCCAACTTTATCCGACAGCGCATAAGCCATTGAAATCAGCTCAAATCGGACATGGTTCATAATATACTTACTCAGAAATGGCGCAAAAGTTGTCAACTAAAAGGTAATAACGCGAAAAGAATAAACTTCCAGCATGCTTAAACGAATGAAACCCCGACACGA
Source organism: Dermacentor variabilis (assembly GCF_050947875.1). Taxonomy (NCBI): domain Eukaryota; kingdom Metazoa; phylum Arthropoda; class Arachnida; order Ixodida; family Ixodidae; genus Dermacentor; species Dermacentor variabilis. Next base: position 87,024,641 of record NC_134569.1, read on the forward strand.
AAAATGTTTACGAGTGAACTGAGAGACAATAAATGGCAGGTACATTCATAACAGCTAGAGATTATGAGAGAAAACAACAACGACACTGTTAGTGCATTATAATATACGACACTAGAAAGGCAGAGAATGTGTTCTAATATCTTTCTTTTTCGGTAGGACGCAGTGATCAATTGTGTGTGTATATATATATATATATATATATATATATATATATATATATATATATATATATATATATATATATATATGTATATATATATATATATAGAGAGAGAGAGAGAGAGAGATGCAAATGAGAGAAAGGGAGGAGGTTAACCAGAGTTAAAGCCTCCGGTTTGCTACCCTGCATTAGGGGAAGGGAAAGGGGGAAGTAAAGACGGAAAGAAGAGCGGGCACAAATTGTCTATATATATATATATATATATATATATATATATATATATATATATATATATATATATATATATAAAGGGTAGCTCAGCTAACTTGGGCCAAAAATTAAAAAAGAAAACATAGGTGCTACGAGTGTTTATTGTATCTCTGTGCGAGGAGCAGCCTTTGCTAAATTGTTCAGCTTAGATGTGGGGGCACTAAAAGCGCGGCGCGTTAGCCTGCAGTCACGTGGTACTTTATTTTATTTTTGCGCACTTTAAATTGAGGGCCGAAAAACATTACACAGGCAAGTTATGTTAGCACAGATGAAATGATCCGGTGTCTCTGAATAAGCGCTACAACTTTTGTAGATCTTTTGTTAGAATTAATATTTAAAAAGTTACTTAAGCAACCTTTGTTAATTACACACATTGGCGGATTGAAACAAATATCATGATGTGCGCCATATAGCTCAGAACAATACTGCGGCAATTCAACAGGTGTTGCACGTGTGTTTCTTTCTTTAATATTTGGCCCTAGTTAGCTGAAACACCCTTCATATATATATATATATATATATATATATATATATATATATATATATATATATATATATATATATATATATATATATATATATATATGTATATGTATATATATATATAAGCCGGAAAATGCATGAGAGCCTAGTCGTTCTGCAATGCAATGTACGCACACTTACCTCAAGGTGTTTAATCGGCAGCATGTCACGACGAAACGAATAGATCTGTTCAACCACTTACACTTAATTTATTGGATAGCTGAGGTGGACTCATAACGTCGCAGATGTGACAATCTCTGGTAGTAACCAATTTCCTTGCCAAGAAACTGCTAAGTAGCAAAAAAAAAAAGAATAAGACAAGAATAAACTCTGTTTTAACGATGTAGCGGGGTTGAAGCAATCCTAGTAACCTCACTAAAAACAGTGTGACTTTGAAGTAATATTCGATTATTTTGCATGAAAAGTCATTAAAGGTTGCCCATTTAATTTATTTGTGAGGATCCCGGTATAATAAAATAAAGCAATTAAAAAACGAACTGACATGACCGTTCATGTGATCCATTACTATATTTTTGTTCATTGTCTCACGCTATGTATTTTTTTGCAACCTGAACACCCTTACACTTTCTTTAAGTGTCGGCACTTTTCATCTGCATTGTCTTTCTTAACTCCTTACATAGTGGCATATTAAAAGCGCTTGCTTTTTTAACGAATAACGTATGGTATGCTTATCGCGAATTTAACAGGCACTCATGCGTTCATTCCAGGTGCCTTAAGGTGCAAACACTAACGGAAAACAAAGTTAGCGAGTGTTTTCAAAACTGCTTGTATCAACATTCGAACCGCTCGTGCGTGGGCCGCTAACAAAAGCACAGCGGTGCTCAAACCCTGGTTTCTCGCGCAGAACATGGCTTAATCTTTAATTAAGTTGAGCGCAGAATTTTTGATAATGTAAACTTTTCTTCGCGTCCGTTACCGTGCGCTGGGTGGCACGAACTTCAAAGTGACAAAAGAGTTTGGTTAGTGTGATAGAGAGAAAAAGAAAGAAAGGTTCCGGTACACATTTGAGGAGCTGAATATGTAATAAAGGGTAATGACACGCAAAAAGGAATTCGCTCAACTAAGAATGCAGCGCTGGATTTTATTTCGAGTGCGACGTTTGCTTTCTTTCTTTTTTTCCCCAAGTAGTGTAGCTCGAGTCAAGAGCCTCATTTGCATAGCTAATGCTATTTCGTCTCGGTGTTCCTTCAGTTCTTTGCAGGTCGTTGCCCGTAGTTTTGTTTCGGTTTGGTTGATGCTTTCCAGTCTTTGGCTTCACAGGGATGCTATGACGCGCTTAGTTGCATGCAAGCCAGATGACTTCAGTTACCACTGCCCGACTTTCCTGATGTTTTGGTATCCGTCTTTTCGTATACTCCACACCGCAGGAAGTTCCTTTACTGGTATGCAATTACATGTTAGGAATAATCAAGGTTAACTATAAAATGATGTATGCATACCCCTTGGATAAAAAATAGATGGATCAGTTATGTGGGTCCAACGCACACGCTGGAATCTGTCTGAAGAAAGCTTTCACGAAATGGTGAATAAAATACTATAACTCCAAATCCATTGCGAGCAATAGTTCTTGCTTTAATCGAACACAATGTGTAATCTAACAAACATTTACGTTTATGCACTGCACGGGTCATAACTTTAATTTCATGCACATTTGATGTTTATGCATACGCCGTTCATAAGCTACGCTGAAATGCACGCTGCAAATCATGGGAATGCAGACAATAATACGTACACGCAGTGATGGCACGTGGACGAAGGGGATTTCAAGGGGAAAGTGGTGTAGTGAGGTGTACGTAGAACAGTCCGGCACATGTGTATTGCAGTTAAGGTTTAGATAGCAGTTGTTTCGCAGTAGCAGTTAGCCATTAGTTCTGGCTGTGTAAGAGCGATATTGCATCTTAATATACGCGAAATGGTGAATACGTTAGTCTCATGTTTATTTTAGGTCTGTCTTGGTAAAACAAGCTGATGTTTATTAAAACAAGCTGGTAAAACAAGCTGATGTATATATTACTTAGCTTTAGTAACTTAGAATGCGGATTTACACTGCAGGAACAACGGTGCATGAACCCAGTATCCTAATCTCTGTCAGTGTATATTTACGTTCTTGACGAGTTATCACTACTAAGTAAATTGAATCGTGTAAGACATCGCTATTCGGGATGATCGACAGTGCAGTGTCGTAGACAGTAATGCAAGATTATGTAAGACAAGGTTATACGCAGGCACCGCGAGAAACCAGGATTTTCTAAAGGGCTGCGATAATAGGTGTGAAATTGTGTTAATGTCCGCGCTGTATTAGGAGAGAAATTACGAAGCTATAGCTCATATAGCTCTTAGTGTCTCGCGTCAGTCAAGGTATGTTATCAGCCCTTTTGGCATGGCATTAAACGAAGCGTATTGTTCTGCACCTGCGCAAAACACTGCACGAAACACGGTGAAATCTGTGCATGCAGCGATTTATTCCTGCTGATTCTACCTCACATAATCCAGAGCGAAAAAGAAAGAGAGAGAGAAGGAAAGGAGGAAGACAAGGAGGTTAACCAGACTATCCACTTTGCTACCGTACACTTGGGGAGGAAAGAGTAGGTGTAGGGCAAGAGAGGGATAAAAAAAATACGTAAGGGGTGTTGAGAAAGGTAGCGCACGATCCCCAACGAAGCGCATTCCAAAGAGCAAATTACCTTTCCTCAACCCCCACACCCTCCCCCCTGCCACCCAACAGTCCTGTTCCACAGTTATGCGTTACAACTCGGGATGCTGCAGGGGTATCAACGCACGTAATCAGAGGTGGCAGAAAGGTTTCCGCCTCAAGACTCCCCTTAATGCGACTCAGAATTCCGGTTAGTCTTGCAAGGTCTGTAGTCGCACCGCGAACCTCAGTTCGAGCTCCAGAGTGCCTGGCAACTCGGGCGCCACAAGAGCTTCTTGTAAAGGAAAAGAGACGCACGCAAACCCTGTCTGGAGGCAGCCCTCCCCCGCACGCCACAACCTTTCCATCCTACCCTCTTCTTCACGCCTGCCGCGACTGGAGAGCGAAGACTGCTCTGCGGCCATCCGCAAACATCGGAGCCGGCGCATTCCAAACACAGCTGCGCGTGACACTGCTCCCAGACAAACCACACAGAAGGAGCGGCGCGCCAAGCGTCGCTCTTTTAGGGCGTCATTCATTGCGCCTTAAGGCGAGCTTCTCGCCTTGAATTCAAACCTCACACTCCCCGCGCTCCCTTTTTGTCCGCACTCTTTGCATCTGGAATTCCGCGGGAGCTGCCCGCAAGGGAAGAGCCGCGATGGGCTCTGAAACCGTTTTCTTCAGCGGAGGCTGCACCTTACAATGGATAGAGGAGGTATAGGTGTTTTTTTATTATGTGGTATTTGAAAGATGTCTGGACCTTTAATTTTCACCTGCTACTCGTCAATTAATAAAATTGGAATTAATGAAGGCCGCAGGCAGGAAGAAGTCACATAAAACACGCTCGAACTTGAAGTCAAATCATATGTCAATCAAAGAGACACTTAATCCTAAAGCCAAGTGAAGTTCACTCAATCCTAAAGCAAAGTAACATCACTAAAATCAAGGCGCAGAAGAAAACGCGGAATAAGTTCACAGGAACACACATCGAGTCAAGCACAGAATAGCACAAACTTGGGTCAAATAAAACACACTGAGTGGGTTGTTTGAAGGAAACTTGTAATGGTCCTTACAATGACGAGTTTTGGCTGTAACTTTTAATATATGCTTCTTGAGTTGGCTTCTTAGGAAGTCCATAATTTACACAACAATTATACACTCGGTTTCACTGCAAGTGTGTTGTTCATCCAAAAATATTGACCACATATTGACCGGCCACATATTGACCGGCCTGAAAAGGCTATAAAAATGGGCGACTTAACAAGGCGCGAATGTAAAAATGCAAATGTCGGTTTAAGGTATTTCGACGCACTTTCATTGCACAGAAAGAAAGAAGAGAGGAAAAAAAAGGGGGAATAGAGATGATGCGAAACGAAACAAAGGCAGAAAGGGTGACCAGAAATATAAGTACGCTTTCCCACCCAGGACAGAGAAAAAGTGCATATAAATAGATAGGAAGCCATCCCGATGAGTTGCGAAACTGTGCACAAAATTCTCATGAGGCCCACTTCCCTATCACAGCCCATGTTGCAGGCTCGTATACTGCATGGAATGAACTGGCATTTCGGCGGCATCTGGCGCACGCGTCCTCTGCGACCAATCCGCTACTACTGGTTATATTGAGCTCCGACAGGGGCCAGCTGTCCAGTGTTTCTAACGCGGTGGGTTGCATATTCCTTCCTACTAAAACGTGGGGCACGAAAATATGCAAAAGACATGACAATCACACAGATGATGTGCGATTGTCCCATCGCAGCCGCAGGTATCGCGAGTAGAGATGTCGGCCCATCCGGTTATAAGGCAGTATGACTACGTAAACGCGACACCAAGCTCTGTACAGCACAGTTTCTTCACACCTTGGTATAGCCTCGGTAGTAGATGGATTATTAGTCGGGACCTAGTGAATGTAAATGACTATTCTTGCAAACTCCTTCAGTTTTACAAGGCCGGCGTACAATCCTGTGCGAAGTGCAGCGGCCGCGTCTGTTCTCTCGAGCGGAATTTAAACGCATCTGTCAATGTCGGGCACAGATTAGGCGGATTCGTCGGCGCGATCACTTCCACTGACATCACATTGTTCCAGCAGCCTCAAATAAAGTATATCGCATCCCTGTTGCTTTCTTGTGTGGTATAACTGTCTTATCTCTAAGACAAGTTGTTCACGAGATCCCAGAAGCATTGAACTTTGAATGCTTAGGCGCACAGACTTCGAGCCACTCCTCCCCCCCCCCCCCCCCCATTTTAGCCAAAACAAAACAAAGACTATAATAAGGATGCGCCCTCTTTCGCTGTTAGAACCATTAATCTGTCATGCGTCGTAGCTCCACTGATTAAGTTACGCAACGTGGATGTTACGTGGCCCAGTCGCGCGACACATTTTAATTCCCCAGGTGAACCGCGCCGCCAGATAAGACGTTCGCAAAGTGCAATTAATCCTTCAAACGCCGCCAGCTTATATATTGCATTTCACGCTGCGCATGACTCGCGGGCGCGCCAACAAAAGTATTCCGACGATCCTCTTATCTGACGCGCCCGTTTATACGAGCAGTGTATCGTCGCGCGGCGCAGTCGCGTCGAGTAATCTGAGCGGTCGTGCGTTGTCGGCGAGCGTCACCGGTTGCAACGGGTAGTAAAACTACCGCCCTTGACGCTATATAGCGACGCGGCGCATACGAAAGAACAAATGGCGAAGGAAGTCAAAGAAAAGAAGAGGGGGAAAAAAAGAAACGCAATAAGTGCTAGATACGTATTGGAATAAAATAAAGCACGGGGAGACAAGCATTACAGTGGAGTCCCCCCTCCTCGGGAAGCCCAGCGAAGCGTGCACGCGGCTCGTGTGGGAAATGCGCCACGCACGTCCGCGCCTTGTAATGGGTTGCCCCTGACGTGACTGGTGGCAGTGACGGCGGCTTCGACACTGGAAGGAGCCCGTTTCCCGAACGCGGATGGCGAGCGCTCGAGGAAGGCACCCCTTTGTTTGAGGCCTCCGATCGACGCGGCGCGGTTTATGTGGTATGGCGCGTCGCGAGGCGGTTTCCTGTGCGGTTTTCGCGGCCCTGTCTGGCGGTCGTTTGGCCAATTGGCCGCGATAGATACGTATACAGGGTGCATTAAGACGAGCGTGCGTGCCGGAAGGACATGGCTCTGCGAGCTTCGCCCGTCGGTCGGTCGGTCTCTGTTCATCGTCTGTTTCCGCTTCTTCTCGTGCCGCGTGCGTAACTCCGATCGCGATGGTTATGTGTAAACGCACCACCTCGCAGCGACCTGCCACCGCTGACCGCGTAGAGCGTTTTCCAAACGCTATGAAGCGATGCACTCGTAAACCAGTTGAAAGTAAGCGAGCACGTTCGCGGCCCGCCTAGCAACTTTGATTCGCCTAGCGCATGCAATAGTATTCGAGATAAGCATTGAGATTCGGCCTTAATAGCAAGCCAATATACTGAAGCGCTAAAGCCATTTGTTGAAATTTAGTACTCGCGTTTGTCCACATGGTGATGAAAACCTACGTGGATACATTATCATCTTTGTTATGATTACCTTAACTAATAACCTAATTTTATTTATTTAATTTATCACTGATAATTTTTTTTCAATTGAAAAGAGACCGAGATGAAGTAGCCGAGACACTTTATATTTCACTCGTTCCAAAAGAATCGGTTTGTAATATGATACAGTGGTTAAAGTTGGTCATAACCATTCCATATGCTTAAAACAATGATGGGAAATGAAGAGTTGTACGTAATCTATGCCGGATTTATGCGGAAATTGATCCTTATTTGAATTATGGAGAACTGAGCGCCACTCTATATGGCAGTCAGCGTTCATTTAGCCTGAGCTAGCACACATCCTATGACACAACTTAAGGGGTCGGAGTCGTTGTGCCGTTAACGTTACGTGAGGTATAGCAGTATTTTTTTTGTTTGCATGTAAATTTGCAGTGTCGCACTTTAATACACAAGAACGAACGGCAAAGTTACAGCAATGATGTAAAAAGAAAACTCTGAATGGTGTCTTACCACACAATAAACGAAACTGAACAAAATGCTATGTGAAAAGACCTGCTAGTGTTTGAGCTTCGCCTCACTGCTCGTCACTGTCAGTGGGCGATGATACAGACTGAGAGACAGGGATCACAGAAATGTAAGAAACAACGTATCGGGGCTTATCGCCAGCAAAGTGCTTCTTTCAGAACAAGTTTAACACGAAGCTCTGCGCCCAAGATTTTGCTAGGGGCCCCACATCCAAGTGATTGCAACTTGGCATGTCTTGGCATGATTGAGTACCGTCAGCGCCAAAAGAGGGTGATGAGGTATTCATGAAAGAAATGGTTCACTTCACTGCGTGCAATTTCTACGCGCATTTAAGATCAACGTACTTTAAATTTGAAGAGCTTCAAATGGAGTTTACGAAACGAATATTGCTTCTGTTGACTCCTCTTCCAGAAAGTGGGCAGAAAAAAAAAAACTTTTTCTTTCTTTGCAGAGAATTCTAAAGCAAGAATTTCAGATCTGAATATATATGTACACATCATCTCAACTGCTGTGCAATTTTAGAGCAAAGCATCCCATGTGAAACTCGATGTATGAAATCATTGCTGACAGAAACAGTTAAAAGAAAAGCGAGATAGATGGATTGAAGTAGGTAGATAAAGCACACGCGTTAAAAGACAACGCCGCTTTATTACCTTGGCCTCCGGTATTTATTTCTTTTTCATTACCGTACAGTTTGGTGAATTTTGCCTTGCTTTCGCCATAGTGCTGATTTTTGGCGTGACTGAACCTAGCAAACACATCGGACACTCATTTCGGTTCATATTCTGTTGAATAATCTACACGAAGCCTGTATAGTAACACAAAATTATATAACTGCATTTATAATCGCACTGGTTCGTTAAATCAAGCGGAATTCTTAGCACTCGCGCGAAACTCCCTCCCAAATTTTTCTTATGCTGTTCGAATATTCAGTATTTGTTAATACGAACTGCGGATCAATTAAGCTGCTGCATACATCGATGTGTAGTAGACAGAAAAAGATGTTAATATAATTGGCAAATGTAAAGAACTGCTGAGTAGAAAGCGTTACCAAAAAAATAATAATGAAATCTACCTGAAATATTTGGCTCGATGACCGTTCTCGTAACAACTACTTAATCTACACGAGAGTTCTGCTGGAAATAGCTATTAAGCGTGAAGTACTGACCCAAACTCGTAGGCAGTCTTATTAAACAACTTCAGGCACAGCTATTTATCATGAAATATTAAATTTGTAGCTCTACTGATGACACGTGAGACATCAACTAAGCTTTAGTGCAAGCTGCATTTCAGTCTTGCCACAGCTACTCATTTATCGGTATTTCTACTGATTTCTTTCGATTCGTGCGCCAGTGCGGTACATGAAATGTACCTTAGCGTGGAAGCTTGGGCGTGTTGGTGATTCATTGGAGAAAGGATACAGCGCGAATAAGACAGGGACACGAGAGAACGACAAGCGTAAAGCGCTGACTTAGAACAGTTTCTTCATGAAGCAATGAATGCACAAATATATAGGCTGCTACCATGTCCAATGTGTGAATGATCGGCGGAAAACCTGGAGCATTATTTGCATTGCTGATAATGATAGCCACATGCGTACAGAGCCCACGGAATGTTTGCCATTCGAACCCTGTCAAGATACGCCATTTCTCGAGATGAAAGTGCAATCGAAGGAGAACTGACGTACCAGCTGTCAAACTTCCCAATGAAATCTGCCTCAATGATTTCACATGTCAGCTGCAAACTATGTTTAGCCAGCCCTTCGATTTCTTCCAAGTAGGGCTTACACCCGTGGTCGCGGCAATGAATACCAAGATGGCTCTGTACCGTGTTGCACATATTGTTAGGGTGCTCCCTGAGACGGTCATTTAAGCATGCGTTAGATCTCCTTCGATTGCACTTTTACCTCGTGAAATGGCGTATCTTGACAGGGTTTAAATGGCAGGCGTTCCGCGTGCTCTGTAGGCGTGCGGCTATCATTATCAGCATTGCAAATGATGCTCGAGGTTTTCTGCCGGCCATTCAACATTGCACATGGTAGCAGCCTATATATTTATTCCTTTATGGCTTCATTAATAAACTGTTCTAAGTCAGCGGCGTGCGCGTGTCGCTCTCTCGTGTCCCTGTCTTTATTGCGCTGTGTCCTTTTTCTATTGAAATGCGTCAGTTTTAGAGACCGCTTATGCTGGTGTCCCAGTGCGTCCTCCCACGTGCACTGAGTGTTCAGTCTCTTCCTTTTTCTATTCCCCTTTTCCCTTACCCGCCGTGTAGGGTAGCAAACCAGACGATCGTCTGGTTGCCCTCCATGCCTTACCTCTCACTGTTTTCTCTCTCTACGACTTTTTTCATCTTTTTAGGGATTAAGTGATAATTAGATTCCCATTAAACTTATTTTTCGACGTCTTACCGGAAAACTATAGCAAAATCTACAAATTTTTTATAATTTTCTACTGCCTTCTGCGAAATCTACAACTGGCACCGGACCCGCGCCGGCAGAAATTTCGTTTGATATATTTGTTATAAAGCATAAACAATCAAATATTTTTAGCAATATGTACTACATTTTTTTTATTATGTGTAGCAACACCGCTTCGGCGGCCGTGGCAAAGCCAGTTTATGAGTGTTGTACCCCACTTATTACCGTAATACAGCCTTAATGCTGACTTTCGTGATTTTCTATGAATTGCCAGAGCGTTCCCAATTGGCCAGTTAAATATGCTAGTAATGACATTAGCCAATTTTTACTTAAACACAAGCAAGTTTATCTAATCTGCTTAATTTTCCTCGCGAGCCTGAGTTCAATCAACGCACCTTATCTATATTTTCCCAGACATTGCCTTATAACATTTGTACCACAGTGTGCTACTCCATCTGTCAGCCCCATTCTTGATTTTACAGAAGAATGAATGATTTGAGACAAGGGCCGTGCTGATGTACTCCTCTTTCCCCAGCAGTCTCCATGTCTCTAGTTTGGAGGAAAGGAAAAGAGTTTTTGTGTACTACTCTAGACGATCCGTGACAGCGCAACTGCTATTGCAGATGACTTCTCTGCATCACTTCTTTGGCGAAGAGTTTAAGCGCGCCTAAGGAAACAAACTTGGAGGACGTTCGTTTCGGTCTCGAAGAAGCTTACGAAAGCGGTCGCTTATGAAAGACGCGCAACTAGAGAGAGTGGAAGAATTAGACTGGCGCTCACCTTCGTAGGCTATCCCGGGCCGAGGTCCGCGCAGCAGGAGGACACAGAGCGCGGAGCCCAGAATCCAGGCCCGCCAGCGGTTTCTCGTATCACACATTGCAGCGGTATCCAGTGTGTTGGTCGGGAGCACGATAAAAAAAGAATAATAAAAGCTATCACGCAGTAACAGAGCGCCCTTTTGCCGAAAGAAGAGAAGAGAAAATGGGAAAAGAAACGTCCGCTCAGGGAGCTGCACACACAGTTGAGAACGTCGACCACGCGCGCACTGTTACTCGTGACCGGGCGAGAACCCGAAAGCGAAACTCCCAAAACTGAGGTCCGCACGAGCACGCACCCAGGGACGCGCACAGCGGTGGGAAAGCTAGTCGAAGGGAAGGGGGTGGGGCGCAACGCTGTGTTTGTCTTTCTTCTCTCTCAGTATGAAGGGAGCGCAGTTTGGAGTGGCGAGGAAGTTTGGAGCAGCTGAGGCGACGGCGTCGCTCCGGTGCCGACGAGCGTCGTCGAAGGGGACGGCGGCGGCGAGGTCGAAGCGGCGAGATTCGGGAAGGGCCACATCTCGCACCGGCGGCCACCCGTCAACAAGTGGAAGCGAAGCCGTGCCCTGCAAAGCGCGTCTTCGACCGGCTTCGCCCTCGCCCTCGCAACTCTGCTTCTTTCTCTCTCTCGCCCGCTAGAACGGTCGACTTCGGCCGCCAGGGGACGCCACCGCACAAGCGCGTGCTGTTCGCCGAAGCCGGCATTGCTGATTCGCTCGCTCCTGAGATGAGGAAAACGGCAGATTTCATACTTTTATGCAAGTACTATAGAAAGCAGCGTGGGTGGGTGGGGGGGGGGGTGACAGGGGGCTACTAGAATTCAGTGACAAACACAGACATGAAATAAGCGAACTTTACTTCACCATAGGCTAGGAGCCTTCAATTAGTGAGCGGTTGTGTCTGAATTGGATAAGAAACATGATTCAATTAGCGGTTAAATTTTCAATACGCATGCCTCCTTTCGCCTTCCGTGAGTTTTTGTGGTCTTTAATAATTTTTTTAGAAACCTGCGGTAGCATGTTAACTCAACTACTGCACTTAATCTCACCAGATTTAGGTAAAGAGATGTCTTTCGCTCTCTTTCTACTTCCTATCCTTCATTCTTATTTGAGTTTTCCGCCTGTACCAAACAGATCTTAAGGATGTAGAACTAATATGTGTTTGACGCTAACAGGACAATTCCAGCTCATTAAATAATAATTGCGAAGGATTTGGCGCTACTATATCTATTTCATTAGGAATAGCGCTCCCAATTCAAGGTTGTTCAACGATAGCTCTGGAAGCGCTACAATCCCCATCTTCAAGAATATTGCTAATTATTGTTATACGCATAAACTGCGATCAGACATAGGCGAGTCTTAATTTGCCACCTCCAGGTTCAAATATGTCACAACTGTAAGTCGCAATGTCGAACCAATCAGTGTGTGAAACTAAGAAGTGGAAAGACATACATCAAAAAATTCTGAGCGCTATTTGTAAGAGATTTGCAAATAACGAACACAAGATAGGTCCATACACGCATCTGTCATCCTTGAACACCTTATTTTTCCTCTGTAATCGAAATAACCACACGCTGCATGAAATAGGTATAGCCAACCGAGAATGTCATTGTATTCAGTTCCTGCATAGCGCACAATACGTTGGATAAAGCTAGCGATAATACTGATAACTCTTTCCTAACCGGTTATTCCATCCCACCTCTATGTCCGTTGTGAGGGAATTGTTCCTGCGTCAAAATACTTCCTAGATTACTCCCTATGATAACAGTAGAATACTCTAGAGTAACGGAGCTCTATCCGCCCCTCTCATACTTCTATATGCGTACGCATTCCTACAAGAATTAAGTACAGCAGACTGCCAACGCTATGTCTCGGGCTTTGCGTTCTCCTTTTCTAGCTCGCTTGAGGTGACCAGTCGCTGAGCTTCCGACGCTTTTTTTTTTTGTAAACTGTCGCGAATCATTCTCTCGGCCCGGTATCCTGAACGCGAGCCTTTCAAAGATGCAAATTTGGAGCACGCGGGACGACACTGATGTGCGAGAAAAAGCGCTATATTATTTTGAACATCAGCAATTGCACCTTAAACTGTTAGTAACATTTCCCACATTCTGCATTTTGTACACGAGTCGCAGGTGCCCAGCCTGACATTCGCCTGTGGCGATTTCTCGAAGCCTCTGCAGGGCACCTTTGGTGACTCCACCCCGTGCATCGAAAAAAAAAAATCTGGGATTTTAAGCGTGAAAACCACGATGTGATTATGAGGCACGCACTAGTTGGGGGCTCCGAATTAGTTTTCACCACCTGGCGTTCCTTATCGGGCACGCAATACACGGTACACGAGCGTTCTTGGCTTGCAGCCACCGCGACCAGGATCGAACCCTGCGGCTACGAATTCAGCAGCGCAGCGCCCGTGCGTCGTTATCACTAGGCATAGTGTCTTCGATTGTCCCTCTTTCTCATATCACCCCACTTTATGATTTTTGCTCTGTTCCTCTCTAACCAGTCTAAGGTTGCGTTTCTTGCGTGTTCTTATTGCTCGTTTAGCCGTACCCCCTGAAGTGCCGGGGCCGACAGCGGCTTAGCTGGACTTTACGACGTCGTGGCACGCCAAGGTGGGCACGGGTTTCGCCTCCTCAGCGCATTGCCATAGACGAGTGGAAAGTGCCGCACGCAGGCAGAAGCCTTCTGCAGCAGTGCAGAAGGGCGCAGAAACTAGGACGACTGGATTCGAAGACACGATGAAAAAGTCTGATGCAACCATGGGTTTTCCCATCGTAGACTATAATACGAGTAATCGATGGACTCGCGTGCCGCGTTCGTCCTGTGCTTGCTGGAAAAAGGCAAATTTGCAGCCGGAATTTCGCATACGTATATAATCTAACGGCTTGCGTGGGTCCTGACAGAAAAAGAACACGGAGGAGTTCTGTCTAATGACAGCGTACGTCTTCGCAAGGAACGCTGAGGTAGAATATGGTCGGGAAGTAGTGGGCGAACGATTGCTTATTGGTGGTACAAGGATGTACTTGTGCACAGGTTCCGCACTAGACTCGGTGTACAAGTGACATGTTCTGCGGCGATGCTTTTCTTTTGTACGAGCACGAAAAAAAGTCACCGCCCCTTCCAGTCTGCGAAGATGGCCGAACAGCGAAGCTGTGTTAGTTATACCCAGTGTTACATCGTGCAAGTCAAACTTGGCAAACAGTCTATATTGTAAATCTTTTGTTTCACCATTCTTTTACCTCATTTTCACTTTTGCGTGCTTCGCGTGGTGAGCATGCTTTAGGAGTGCCTTTCTTTGCGGTTCTTACGTTGTTCTTTCTTCTTCTTTCTTTTTCTTTTTGCGCGTGAGGGCAGGCCCTACGACGAAGAGCCTGTTCACGAGCCAACTTGGGAGTCCCAACGTGGGAGCGGAAAATAAAGTTTGCCGAGCCGGCAAACTTTATTTTTCTGGTAGCTTTGAGGTCATGTGCCTTAAATCTTTATTGTTTGTGGTTGTGAATTTTTTCCCCGTGCCTAGAACTTCCTTGTCTCTACCCCTATTTTATCAATCGTCAGCTTGAATGGTTGTATCGTCACTTCTTTCTGTGCACTTTTCTTTCTAAACTTTTCTTTTGCCAGAGATTTAGAAGAAGCCTCATGGGTATTCTGGACATGAACTACCGCCACCTACAGCAAGCACAAGCTCTAAACAATCGTTGAAAGCCTGCTATTCACGCATATATCTCTTCATGAGGGCAACGAATTGAAATTCAGGCTAGAAAATAGTTCATGTGCTTAGTATCGCACCGCGCATGCAGCGCTGCTGTTTTTCTCGGCATAATTTACGATCCGGTTGCTTCGGAATCCTGCAGTGAACGACGAAAACATTTGGTAGCCGTAAAGCTGTACGATCAAGATAGTAAATAGTAAGATCAAAGCAGTGCGACGCAGAACATAGAACTAGCTCTATGCAGGTCACTGTTTTCAATACTTCAAACAACGTGCCGCCAACGTACCCGGTCGCAATCCCAAACAATTGCACTTTCAACGCATGGCCACAATGTCTAGCGGGATAACTATTGCCAGAAAACGGTGGCAGCGACCCCTCTGTTTATTTTTACTGCAATAAAAAATAGTTACCGGATAATGACTTGTGCACGCACGCAACTGCCAGCATAAAGTGTGGCCCCGCTGTTTTGACCACTGCGAAGCTATAGATTAGCGAAGAGGCGAGCGTGAGCTACCGTTACGTATTGCGCAGAAGTACTATTAAAATAAGTTATCTCCACGGTTTTAAAATGATGCCTGAAAGCAAACGTTGAGGTTTTAACCCTTAAAAGAAATCGAGTTCTCTTCACCGCAAATGCATTATCAGGCTTCTGCCGCCTGCGTGCGCCATGCATAACGGAGTTTAACGTACGCAGCGTTTGGTTACGCTCTATAAATAGCGTTCCCAAACACGCAAGCTTTTGTGGCTCCCTGCTTCGGATTCATTTGTCCTGATGGCTGCTCTATCGCTGCAGTTCATCGCCATTACATTGCTTATTAAATTTGGGTTGCTATCATCTAAGTGGAAGATCAAGCTGCGCGCAGCAGCATGGCTAGCCCGTCCAATTTTATTTATTTAAGAATACTGCTGTCTCGTAGTGCGGACATAGCAGGAGTGAGTGCATACATTAGTAAAAACATATAACATGGGCAGCATAGATATAGATAACACAGAAGTATTAAAAACAGATCGACCGGTCAAATTGTTAGGCAACTGAACAACGAACTCACGATCGTTCGCTGATTTTTTGGCGTCTGAAGACCGTAAAAGATATCTCAGCATAGACACGCTAGGTATGCTGGCAATGGATGGTACTCGCTTGGAAAATTTTGGCACAGAAAAGAAAGGTGTGAACCGTGAACGCTTTAGACACCACATGGCGCCACATTCGCCAAACTTTTGTTTTGTTTTGCTTATGCCCGTTCTTCTACAATATACGAAACTTCACAAAGAAAATTTCACTGTAGAATTAAAATTCAACCAGTCATCTACTTTTCACATGCCCTGCGACGATTCTGTGTGAAAATGTACTTAGGGAAGGGAAGTTAGAAACTGACCACCCTCGTGACCATGAGTGATGGCCCATGGATAGTGCATTTTGTAGCTCAGCGTTGCCGTACATACTGAACACGGACATCCATGCTTACATATTATTTTGTTGCCACATTATGCTGCCTGACAACTAAAGAGGAATAAACAATAATACTAAAAATTCAGAGGTCATTTAGCGGTAATTGCGAAAGAAATGGGTTAGAATAACTTTGCACCTCCTTGAGGTCGCGGATATATGATTTAAAGCGCGTCCATTGCAGTGCAAAGAGAGAGAGATAGCAAAGAGAGGAAAGGCAGGGAGGTCAACCAGACGAGCGTCCTGTTTGCTACCCTACACTGGGGGAAGGGAAAGCAAATGTTGTTCATGCAGAAGCCCACTGGGCTCACATCACGCCTCTTAGAGGAGCGAGGTGCAACTTGCAGGGGTTCTGGAGCAGACCAACGTCAATTGAACGGACCTGCGAAGGATCCCAATCATCTAGTGACCTCAGAATGAAAGCTCATGGATTGTTTAGCCAAGTTCGGCAGATAGCTTTGCCGACGCGCGGTCATCGTCTAGCCAAATGAACACTTATTTGAGTGTGCTACGCGATAACGAGCGGTTTGCGCGAAAACAAATGTAACGGTAAGGCGCCGACAAAGAGTCTGACCTAATCCAGCACAGCACCAAAATCCGTAATGTTTAAAATTCGTAATTCGTAACTCCTTCATAATGACAAAAACGCCAGCTGAGCGTGTTCCACACGCATCAGATGGGAGCTAGTATGACAGTAATAAACCACTCGACACGAATAAGATACTTTCTCAAATTTATTTGCGCCACTTTTCTAATCTTATAGCAGCTGTTGGTTTGTTGAACTGATCGTCTTTCAAAACGGGGTGCATGTGAGTGTACACTTATTTGATTGTGTATAGAATTTTACAGACCCCTTTTACTATTGTACTAGACGTTATAAAAACAAATATCCCTACGATGTGTAGGGGTTTGGCATCGACACAACACTGTTAAATCACGGCACCATTCTTTAATGATTTCTTTCTGGCCCCCTCTCTCCGTCTTTTTTTTTTTCTATAAAAGGGCGACGCGCCGGTAATTTCTTTTATTGCTTTGCTGGATGCGTTTTTTCTGGCGCCGTGAGTAAGACTCGGGCCTTTATTGACCTCGATTCTCGCATCACACCGTAATGTGCATGGACCCGCTTTTGTATTTCGCTTTTGCTATATTTCACTTTTTATCGGCAGCCAGTGATGTTGTTTGGGGAGAAAGGACGGTTCTAATTAAGCGTTATCTCTGTGCCTTTCCGGGTTTCAGTGGATCTTCCCGAAGGGTTTCTTTCTTTCTTTTCTTTTTTCTTCTTCTTGTTCTTTCTTTTGAGCCTTGTAAGTGACAGTGTGAGTGTCTGGCTAAGCTTAACCCACACGCTCGTGTAATAAGCCATTACAAAAAGTGGATGCCTCGCGTTGATTACTCCATTATACTGATACAGGCCTTGTCGACAACGCTGTTCTTCGGTCGGCCCCGACTTACAGCTGTTTACTTTGTATTCTCTCTTTCTCCGCCATGTCCACGTATATGCAAGAGCGCTATATACGCGGTCATTTGGAGAAGCGCGCCGTTCGAGGCTGCATAAATTTAGGTGTATTACCACCAAACGCGCTCATATACACACTGGCGATACTTTTCTGCCTCTTTCTCTCAGCGAGATGTTCGCGTCGGATAAAGTCATCACGAATCGCGTCTTACTTTTAATGTCAACACTGCGCACTAGAGCATCAAAATTCATATTACGCCTCACAGAGCGTTTCAGAGCCTCATTCATCGGTTGAGCGTTCACATACCATGCACCAATAGTTTCTTGTTCTTTTCCTTGTGTGTGCGTGCGTGTGTTTGTGGGGCGGGGGGGGGGGGGGATCGTGCATCGCAGATCACCGCTGTGCCGCGAGCGCAAGATATACCTGGTGATTCTGAACACATTCTGTGTCACTGCCGCCGTTATACCCCTCCGTACAGTTAGCAGCAAAGGCCGCACTTGATATAGGAGGGAACATACAGACGAGCGATAATCTTGGGCGCTGGGACACAAGTTCGGATGCATTTCGAACCACAAAGGCTCGGGTCTTATGTTTACGCCAGTCGGTACTTGGACATTCCATGACTATTTTTCATCTGGGTTTGATTTCTTATTTATAATATTTAACCGCAATTATATTTCTTGCTTTTGTTTATTTCCTCGTCGTTCGCATGTTAATTCAGACACTTCATCTGAAGAAGCAACTATACTGGATATACCAAGGCTGGCATCTTCAGCTTTCGTTAAGCTCTTTCTTTCTCTCTCTCTCTTACCTGTTATCAGACCAGGTACACATGGATCTTCAAAGGCGTGCTTTCGCTGACAGACAGACTTCCATTTATGCTTAATGATTTTACAATTCAAAAAGTAGCACTGATGTCGCAGATTTCGGTATTAGAGTCACTAGTGCGCTACGATCCAGCCGAAGGCCCTCTGTTCCACCCTCGGTACAGGTTCTGAACAAAGCAGCATCATACGGGGGGGGGGGGGGAGGGGGGGAGGAGGGGCGCAGGTACAGCCGAAAAAGAAAGCGAGGAGGGATCATGACATGATGCAGTTGGAGCCAGAATAGGTTGGCCCAATACGTGGTCATGCCGCGGGTAGGCTTTACCGACTCCCTTCGGCCCGCTGAGTGACCTCAGCGCACGCTTTTCCGAGAAGACGCGCGCCGCAAACGTGTGGCTGCCACACGGGCATGTTCCAAAGAAAACAAGTGCACGCGTTAAAAGAAGCGAGGGAAGTTGCCCAAATTCATCGGGACATTGTGTGAGCAGAGCAGTCATCAGAAAAAGAAGCAAAGCAAATGTGCATCGACTAACACGTATACCGGGAACCAAGTACACTGGGCCCAGTCTGTCGAGCTAAGGGTCACGATTTGGGTCGACCTTTAGAAGAAATGGTAGACAGAAAAAGCAAAGGGAGCGGCTTTACGGAAGTAGGCTTGCAAATATTAGCTGCCTGATGTAATACTCCGCTCTAGCTTTTTTTTTTGAAGTGTTTTTTGATACAGCCCTCTTCTTTCTAGCTCCGGTTTATTCCTGTTAAAATCTAAGGGCATCCACTGGTCCTCGCTCCCTGCTCGGTCGTGATGGAAGTGGACCACCCCACACATCGGCCGGCGACGGCAACGTCAGCGGCGGCCGCCTCCAGGAAGCGGATCGGTCAACAGAGTGACAGCCAAACTTTGGCCGGCCAGAATTCACCAACAGAATCAGAGCAATGCTGCAGTCGCTAATTAATACAATGAGCATGATACTGAAGAAGCTGCAAACACCAGCAGCTCGAAGTGTTCTCCAAACACTGTACGCACTAAATCCAGTGCTTGCGAGCATCGTTTAAGCACCATGGCTCTACCAGTAGACCCCTTCCGCACAGAAGTTAAACGTGCGTCGATCTTTCCCTGGAATGCCAGAGGCCTCAAGAACCATATAGCAGACTTTCGCCAATTCATTTTTACAAATCGCTTCCCCATACTGGTCATTTGCGAACGAAATACATCAACTCCACTGAGACTGTCTGGCTACGAATCTTTCGTCTCGTCCACATGTGGTGCGAACACCAAAGTAATAATCTACATCCGCACGGACCTTACATATATTGCTAACGTGGTAGAGCCTCATGACGACAACCAATACGTATGCCTGCATGTCAAAAAGAAGGATGTGTCATTTACACACCTGCTAAGGGCAGCACGGGAGTCAGTAAAGATGGCAACCTTCGATGTAGTTAACTCTTCTTTCACGCATTTCAGAGCAACATTAATCGCTGCTAGCTCCGCAGTTGTTGACGAAGCTGAATGAGGTATTTGAAAGATAGGCCATACTTGAGTCGAAGGGCAGAAATAAGCTGCAGAGGCGCCTTGAGCGTCGTTGTGCACAGATGCACCTGTGAATACTTGAAGATAATCTGGAAACGTTTCGAACATGTGAGACTGAGCCAATCGGAATATTGCCGAAACAGGCATATCAGACTTTTTGTGCATGTCAGGGATTGCGAGGTAAATGGGGAATACGTGTTTCGTGATATCTTTTGGAGGCGGAGACGTATCTGAAGCCGCATGTTCAGAAATGGTAGTGATATTCATACATAATGCTGCCATTTTTCTCATGCGAGATAACGGGCGGTGAATGAGACGATCAAGAAGCTATTGACCATTCGATGCGCGGTGCAGACGCTCAATATGATACAGAGCTCTTTGGTCTGATTGCAGCCTCAGGGGTAACTGATGCGCTTCAGTGAGTAATGCAATAGATTGCACCTCACGAGGTAACCCAAGCATTAGACGAAGGGTAACGCGATGATCTCGCTCCAGTTGGGCCATCAAACTAGGTGGTATGTTCAAAACTGGTAATGCGTACAGCATGCCTGAGAGTACAGATGACTTTAAAACCTGGAGAGCCGTTGCTTGGTCGCAGCCAGCACCTCTAGCAGTCAAGGCGGCCACATATTTAAGCAGGGAGTGCGATTTGCGTCGCACAGATTTAACGGCAGGACGCCAAGAGATGCGGTCATCCACAATTAACCCCAAAGTTGTCGCTCCCAGTTTGTAGGCGGTTCGTCAAGATATAGTCGGCTCATTGTTCGACGAGCGCGTTGTTTAGGGTGATATGCTATTGCAGCCGACTTAGCAAGTGATATGAGCAGGCCAACTTCACCCAAGTACTCCGAAGTAGCGTTGAGAGCTCCTTGCAAGCTTGCACGAAGCCGCGGACCAAGGTGTGAATGGCCGCTTATCCACAGAGCAATGTCATCTGCGTAGACAGCTATGCGCAAAGGGAAGTCAGTGTCCCGAGGCAAACGACTTGGAAGC
This sequence comes from Dermacentor variabilis, assembly GCF_050947875.1. Lineage (NCBI taxonomy): Eukaryota > Metazoa > Arthropoda > Arachnida > Ixodida > Ixodidae > Dermacentor > Dermacentor variabilis. The sequence goes on from NC_134569.1 coordinate 87,045,468, forward strand.
GCGGCGAGGACGGCGTTAAACAAAAGCGTCGATAATACGTTGTCCTGTGGAACACCACACTTCACATTTCGGTATTCACTAGTTACTCCTCTGACACGCACTTTCATCCGGCGCTCCGGTATAAAATTATGCACAAAGTGGAGCAGACGACCCGAAATTCCCGCGGTTGCAACAGCGAAAATAATCGCCTTATGCGGAACTGAATCGAAAGCTTGCTGTATGTCTAGGAAGAGCATGCAGGCGGAATGCTTGTTTCCTTTAGCAAATTCGAGTGCTGAGACAAGGTCTGATATGCTGTCCAGAGCTGAACGGCGGCGACGAAAGCCACTCAGGACACCAGGGAAAAAATTCAGCTCCTCTAGCCTGACATCTAAGCAAAACAAGACCATTCGCTCCATTAACTTGATGACATTTGAAGTTAGGGTTATTGGCCGGTAGGACTTGAGGTGCCTTGCAGGACGCCGGCGTTTTAAAATGGGTATTACCACAGACGATTTCCATTCAGCAGGGATTACACCGGTTCTCCATACTTCATTATACTCGTACAATATACGGTCATGAAAACTCTTATGAACGTTCCGCAATGCTTGATACGTCACATCATATTCGCCTGGAGCAGTGCGGCGTTTGGAGAAGCTTAGCGCATGTCGCAACTCCTCAAGAGTTCTTCAAGAGAGCCTCGTCCATCTGGCAGGCTGGACCGTAGGAAGCGGTTATGGTGCTGTGACTTGTCAAAGAAGGAAGGTCGCTAATTGTGGCGTCACTGGATGCAGGAGAGACGAAACTATCTGCAAATACCTCCGCTATTACTTTCTGTGACTGGCCAGTCGCTATGTTCAATGCAGCCGCAGGATTCATGCAGATTTCAAGAGTGCGGGGAGCCTTCAATATGCGCCATATATTTCTAAAACCACTTCCAGTATGCAATGAACTACACAAAGCTTCCCAGCTCTTGCGACAAAGCTGTTTCGTATGCCGCCGTATGGCTGTATGAATGCGATTGTACTTAGTCCAGTCGGTGCGTCGTTTAGAGCGCTGTGCCCGTCTATAAGCGCGCCGTCGACATGCGCGGAGCCGCAAGAGCTTTACATCAGGGTTTCGTTTGCCGATACTCCGTCGTCGTTGTACTGTAGCTTCTCGTAAGCACTCACTCATAAGTTTAAATAGGCTGTCTTGGGATGGTGCCTCTGAGTTCAGCTGTCGGAACTTGTCCCAGTTAGTCACTGTATAAACGACATCCTGGCGGCCCGCAGTATGTGTTGGTGTTAACGAAATGGGTAGGTGACCTGAGCCCCACGGGTCGGGTTCACATGACCAGGCTAAGCACACGTCTCTCGCTGGTATCGCAAGGTCTATACTGGAATGCTCCTTTCCTCTACCTATAAATGTAGGTGAACCGTCATTCAGTATTTGCAGATCGTTCTTGATAATGATCTCGTTAATCTCTGCCCCACGATTGTCTTGGAGATGCCTACACCATCGTGGATGGTGGGCATTTAAGAAACATATGGATGACGCATGTCGGGAAGGCTTTTCCCACAATATCGAACATACTATCGCAGAAGCAATGAAAGCATTCATCTGCTCGCTTGCAAGATCAGCAAGGCGAACAGACTCGGATATAGAACGGGAGAGGCTGCGTGCGGCACGCCGACTGGCGGAGAGAAGGTATCGGCGCACGAAGTCTGTTTTGGATCTGAGGGCTTCACGATTAATATAATAGAAAGTCCAGTGTCGTATGGATAAATTGGAAGACAAGCGATGGAATACTTTCTGTCAGTCGCTTGATCCCAGAAAATCGCTCTCGCACATATGGAGAACGGTTAGGGGTCTTCGCTCATCTCCTCATCAAAGGAAGCCCTTTGCTGCTCTGGCCCTCTACCAACTCCGCACAGAACTTCAAGTGGCTGAAGAGTTCTGTGCACGGATTGCTGGGTCCGTGGCCATCATTACTGACGCAGCACTGAATAACATTCCTAAGGCACGTGTACAGGAAATGAACGTGCCATTATCATTCGAAGATCTCGATGCTGCGTTGGCGACCTGCAGGCGTTCTTTGTAACCAGGACCAAATGGCATCACGTACGCTGCCCTACGTCACCTTGGACATGACGCACGTGGTGATCTGCTCAACTACGACAATGAGTCTTGGCACAACGGCGTCGTTCCTAAACAATGGAAATTGAGCCACTTGATCCCCATTCTGAAACCTGGAAAGTCTCCGCTTGATGTATCATCATATCGTCCCATTGCAAGAATAATTCTTGCTCGCTTGGAGTGGTATTTAGAGTAATTGAACATCTATCCGACGCCGCGGCGGGCTTTCGTCGAGGTCGCTCGTCCATCGATAACATCATTGACATCGTGACCTGGGTCCAAGAACAAGAAAAGCCTCAAGCGCTTATCAGTGACACTTTTTCTAGATATGAAAGGAGCTACGACAACGTCGCCCATGAAGTTATACTGAGCTCACTTGAGGCTGTGAGCATTGGTGGCCGTATATGTCAATGGATTCGGGACTATTTGACTGAGAGGTGCTTTTTCTTACAGGCCGAAAGCAGCCCAACTTCGGGGCGTTACATCTGCGTGGGATGCCGCAGGGGTGAGTGTTGAGCCCCATATTGTTCAACCTCGTCCTGGTGGGACTAGCGGAGTACTTACCGCGGACAGTTCATGTCTCAGTATACGCCGACGACATTTTCATCTGGGCATCTGCTGTGGCTTGCCCTCAGGTACGGACCAGGCTTCAACGGGCGGCAACCATGACGGCGTCTCATCTCCGAGAAGAAGGTTTCAGTATGTCTGCCGAAAAGTGCGCAATGGTTGGCTTTACGCGCAAACAAATCCCATTGTATCCCGCTTCAATCAATGGTCAAGCTGTGCCCTATGTTAAGACGCATCGCTTTCTGGGTGTCATCATTGACGGCGACCTCTCGAGGAGCTCTCACTGCGTCTATCTGAGTTAGTTGCCATTGCTCAGGTCTTTGAATTTCTCTGCGGGAAAAACTGGGGTACACCAGTTCATTCTGTGTTGCAGCTCTACATTCCACTATTTCTCGGACTCCTACGTTACAGTCTAACAGTTTTGTCAAATACAAGCAAGACGAACATTCGCGCTTTCGAGAGCATACAAAGTCAGGTCCTACGCACGTGTTTAGGGCTGCCTCAGTGCGCGTCAACAGCAGCAACAATTGCCATCCATATGATCCAGACACACGTAGCTGTCGACTCTCTCAGAACGCACATTTGCCATCTGTCAAGGATCCCCGACCATCATTTGGCCTCCTTACCAGCCGAGAGACCTCAAGCGACCTTTTCACGAGGGATTAGCGCTCATCGAGAGTGCAGACCGGCATCTTTTACACCGGAGGCGAAGCCTTCCTCTCCCCTGTGGTGCCTGCGACAGCCTCAAGTGAATTTTGCTATTCCCTGAATTACAAAGACAGCCAATCATCCACCACCGGCTCTGAAGCAACTGACGCTCCTGTTACTCTACCAGATGCATTATGACCACATACATATATGTACCGATGGCTCGACCTCACCTACCAGCTCAACTGCTGCATTCGTCGTTCCAGCTAAGCAGGTTAGAGTTAAATTCAACTCATATCTGTTTAACCTCCCTGCCTTTCCTCTTCATTCTCTCTGTCTCTCTCTCTCTGAAATTGCCACACACGACTACATCTACGTCGACAGAACTTGCAGCTCTCCATGCCACTATGATCTTTGTCACCGAAGAGCCGACAGAGAAATGGATTTTATTTTGTGACTCTAAGGTAGCTCTTCACAGCATAAAGTCTGCATTACATAATTAACCTTACGAGGAGATAATATCCGACATCAGGGAAGTACACCGCCATGCTCTGGAAACAGGGCACAACATTATATTTCAATTGATTCCTGCTCACTGTTGCATAGTCGGCAACAACTGACAGGGCTGCCCAGTCTGCCCACGAAGACAACCAGACGCGTCTTTGGCAAGGACGGACGCTGCCACGGAACTTCGCCTACTTGCACGCAAAAAGTCCAAGATTTCTGGAGTTCAAGTGCCTTCAATTCGCCGATTGCGTAAACTAGTCCATACTACGGCTACAACTTCTATCCAGCCTTCCCCGCGGCGTAACAACCTTGCTGTACCGCTTGTGGCTGGGAGTGGCGTTCACGAACGCCTACTGTATCGAATCGGAATGGCCGAGAGCCCAATGTGTGACTCCTGTAGGTGCGAGGAAATCATCGAGCACATATTGTGTACCTGCCCTCGCTCCGACGTACAACAACTCTCTCTGAGGACAACTTTAAACAGATTGGACTAAGGGCCGTTCTCCGAGTCAAAGGTACTCGGACCGTGGCCACACCCGTCAATGGCACGAAAAGCGATTCGTGCACTAGTACACTACTTGAAGTGCACCGGCTTAAGAGACCGTTTATAGTGTCCCTGTGCATCCTCCCACATGCACTCAGTGGTCCCGATCTTACTCCTTTTATTCCCGTTCCCCCACCCCCAGTTAAAGGAAGCAAACCAGGTGCTCGTCTGGTTGACCTCTTTGCCTTTAATGTCCTTGCTCTCTCTATCTAGCTTTTTTTTATGAGAAAGAATTGTATCGCGCATGATGCGGAAAATGCGGAGTCGTAGTCGGAGAATGTACAGAAAAGTTAGGTGGCCACAGTGACGCGCTTGTGCCGATTCTCGCGCGTTCGGCATCATCTTCTTCCACATTTGGCTCCGATGCTGTTCATCGTGCCAGCGTTCCCACACTGCCCTCCCTGTGCGAAGGCGCTGACAGCACTGGCCTACTGACAGTCGGTGCGGTGATTTTGGTGAGTTCTGTCGCGCTTTTCGATGGACGAATCTTTGAGAGAGATGGCACAAAAAGTCACGGGGTCACGCAGACAGACCGCGCCGGTGACCAGTCTATATACCGGGTGTTTCATCGAACACTTTGAATATATTTTTTTTTATTTCCTCTGGCAGATAGCACAATTATAGTCCATGAGCTGGTCTACTTGAAGAAGACGACATCATAAGCACAAAAATTCAAATGCATAATTGACTAATCAACAAAAATCCGCTAATAAGTACTTAACTAATTACCTTATGGCAAATATTGCGAGTTACAAATTCTAGCCGTGGAGTTCCCAAGGCGAATTCACTTGGGACGAATTCTCAGCATGACATCAGTTTCAAGGTATTAATACCAGAACTTTGTGGAGAAATGCATTGGCGTTCCAATTAGTTTTGTGCTTCAATGCATGAAACAACGTTTCGTTAAGACAGTAAGTGAAACGAAAGTGCATTTTTACCGCAAGTTTGACGCTGCATATCTCCTTAATGGCGCCGTTCACAGAATTATATTCAAGTGGATATTCCTTGCAGTCTCAACTGATAGAACATGTGAATTGCAATATGAGCCATATGGCAATTAGTCAAAATCTTAATTAGTGAAGTTGTGTTAAGAAGTTGATAACGCATTTCGAATTCCTCTACATGTGCGCCTCTTCGAGTAGACTAACTCATCGACTGGCATTGCTCCACATTCCTCAGGCAGCCTAAAAAAAATATGTTGAAAGTGTTGGCGGAAGCACCCTGTACATCGCCGCGCGTCGCGGTGCTGCCAGTCTGTGCGGATATCTCGGCGAGTTCTGTCGTGCGCTTCGAAAGACGAACCTTCGACTTCTGAGTCAGTAGCTGCGCCCAGCCCTTTTGGACATCCACACAAGTATGAGAATGAAGCCGAAGTACGTGAAGCGAGGGTAGATAGAAGGCAACGTGTGAGAGCAGTAAGGTCAGGTTTCGTAAAAAGAATCGTCATCAGGAAGACGTCGCAATGCTTTCACATTCGTCCATATAGGGACCTTGCATTAGCTATTATTAGGGTGCCTAGATGTCCTTCTCGCCGGGTGAGGGGGACATCGAGGCACTCTAGCTACTATATGGCCACTCCTGCGTCGGCGTTTTTGTGAGCTTCGGCGCATATCTGCTCAAACTTGGCCTTTCGCTCTTGTCTAAATTACTCTCCAGAATTCGAGCATGGCCGCCCGCAAAACTAACGTCGCGAAATATAAGGACAACATCGCATGGCTTTTATCTTAAATTTCCTCAAGCTATTAAATATTAAAAGTGCAAAACAATGTCAGTGCGCAAGCCTGAAAGTGATCTAATTCTACTGCTGTGGCTCTTTATGGGCAGCGCAGTGACACCTGCCCGATGCCATTGATACCTGTATGATGCCAGTGACACCTGTCCTACACGGCGTGTTAAAGCTTTTAAGTGTGCCAGGAATTTTGGCGCACCCCCGTATGTCGCCTCCATGTTAGTTGGACCCGCCTGTAGTTCAAGCGTAACGTATAAACATTGCCATAATTGCTGTCAGTGCTTCGTACTTTGGACGAAACGGACATTGTTTTTTTTTATCTCGCAGGAAGTTTTGATCAGCCCGATTAGCTTGCTTGATTTGCCTGTTGCTATCAAGTAAACGCCAGCTGGTCGAGTCTACCAATAGTTGAGAGGATTGAACTGCCGTGAAGAAAAGCAGCTGTGATGGAAGCAAATAATCGGACACTTGTGAAAAGAAAATCAGCTGTGATGGAACCGAATAAAAAGAGTCGCAACTCCACGCAAGCGTAAACGACAAACATAACAGGAGGCCTGCAAAGGCCGGCGGCTACCGATCGAATGCTGCTGGTACGACGACCAGCACAGACCAATGTGGAGGAGAACTTGCAAATAGAAAGCATACGCGAACTGAATCGTCTGCAGAAAGGAAAAAGCGCTCACTTGAAAAGACAGTTTGTTTGATCTAACACAGGTGGAGTGATTTCACGAAAGAGCAGTGAAGATCGGTATCTTTACGGTAGAGGGTTCTCTAAGAATGTGGAAGAACATTTGAAAAGTTTGGGTGCCTGTGACACGTGGGATACGAGTGTTTGTCGAATATCACGGTACGCGTTACAGAAAGAACATCGTTTCCAGAAATGCACATTCCTCTTCTTCACAATCTTGTTCTTCTCCTTCTGCTTATTCTTCTTTTTCTCTTAAATTGCTTTTGTTGCATTAGTTTGGCTAGAGAAGCTACGACCGTCTTCCAAAACCCACGAGCGTTGATAGCCGTCCTCGAGCTGCACATTTCGAGCTTCAGGTCCGAACACAGCACAGTAAAGAACTTCAACTGCGCAGACGCACCGGCATCTTCCGAGGAACCAGCAGTAGCAGCAGTAGTCAAGCGCCAGCGGTACGTGCGCGGTTAACCGGCAATGGTTTCTCCGAAGCCTCTGTTTACTGACCGCCCTGCATGTGTGCGCGATCCGCACGCATCCCCCACGCGGGTATGGTTTCCTCTCCCGCACGCTCGCTTAGCACGCTCTCGCCGAAACGGAAGAAATGCGGGACGCGTCGACCACGCTGCCGGCGAGGAAGCGAGCAGTGTTGGCGCGCGTCGTATACGCTCCGCCGCTTGCCTTTGCACGCGCGTCGTCGGCGTGGGCGGCAGGGGCGTGTATCGCGAAGCGTCGTGTGATAATGAAGGCGCCATTAATTCTACACCCCTTCCCCCCCCCCCCCCCCCCCCCCCGCTCCTGAGCTCGGCGCTCCACAGCCGACACGCACGCGCCAACTAAGACCGGGAGTTGCTTCCTTCGTCGCATCCCGCGGTTCGCTGCGGTTGTGTTCGCGGGCCTTCGGGAAAGCCGAGCCTTGTCTTGTCTGCTCTCTGCTTTCTTCTTTGTTCGATGTTCACAACGAAGGCGCGCCGCGTCCGCTGCTGGGTATCGCTTATCCCATCGCGTGAGCCTTACGCTATAGGAAAGTTACATTTCTTCGTTTCTATCTCCATTTTCTTTCTTTCTTTCTGTCATCATTTTGTTCCTGCCTCGTTCACCTGGGTATATCCGGTGCTCAGGTGTTCAGTGCTCGTTTCTGAGTTCCAAACCGCGTGCGGCTCTGAAAGGGCCGAGCCCTCCTTGAGTGTAAGCGCACAGCTGGAGAGGTACCGCGTATTCCCGCGTATAGCTGGCCGCGGGATAGAAACAGGCGTTCGATGCTCTGGTAATGTGCGCTCTTTACGAGGCTTCCTCATTTGTCCTTCTGCTTCTCTGGCAAAGATCTGGATACTGTCGTCAGCTGTTCGTTGTTAAGGCTCTTGACTACAAAATGTCACGTTAGTCTTTTGGCTTCAACTCTCAGGCCATAAACACTGCAGAGAAGAGGGGGTAGGAAAATGTCCGAGCACGCAGAAATAAATAGGCGAGAATCAAGACATTGTAATTTGGATATTATGTTTATAATATACATGGTGACTAATGCATCAACATGATCAAGTCATTGGTTCCATTCGCTCCGTAATGAGTTTTTCTTGAGTGATGTCTGAACCTGTTGCGATGTCTACCACCCAAAGCGCGCAAATTATTCGTGGCACATGTTGGTCCTTTACCTGTTTAGAAGCAGCAACGGCGGAAAGCCGGCTTCGGATTTCGTGACCAATCTGTTGCGCCTCAAATCACTGCATTGTTCCCATTGCATGAACGGACTATTCAGCCAATTCAGCTCCGAAAAGTTATGAATATCGTAAACTTTACGATATGGTCAACAAACAGTGGTTTAAGAACGAGTGTTAAGCAACAAACCAGTATTGCAGTTATAATCAGTCAGAGTCAATGTAATGACTTTATTAACGCTTATGAAATGCTGTGTAGACTTCTTTCAAATTATATCTCGTTATGCACAAAAGATTGTACAATGTTTACAAAATAATAGCCTGTGTGAATAGAAATAGAACGCGTATCCCGTTTTTGGACAATGGGTCAAGTAAAGATGGTCTCTTTATCGACATTCTGCTCAGCCTTTAATTTCACACTGCAGTTAATTTTTTTCAGAAAAAGTTTCGAAAAGGCGAGTATACAGAGCTAGAAAACAAAACAATTTCTGCCTTGCACTAGATACGGAATTCGACCTGTTTAATACCTACAGCGCAGCTGTGCGCACGTAATCATATAACTTCACGTTCATAAATATACGCCTCTTTCGTCGATAGACAGGAATAAAACATACTGATAGGCTAATCGGTTCATTGCATGGAAGCTCACCACGATAGCTAATTGGCTTGACATTGCGCTGCTGAGAGAGAGGGAGGTACCGGGTTCGATCTCGGCCACGGCCGCCTCATTCTGGTGGGGAATGGAACGTAAAAAAACGTTCTTGCACCGTGCATTGTGCGCACTTTAAAGAACCGCAGGTGGCGAGAATTATTCCCGAGTCCCCCGACTATGGCGTACCTCGCAACTAGATCGTGGTTTTGGCACGTAAAACCCCAAATATCGAACTAAAATGTTTATACGGAAGGCACGACGCAGCGCCACACATAAAAGGTGTCCAAGATAACTTTGGCCAAGCTGTTAAACGAAATAATAATAATAAAAGGTTGGAAAAAAGAAACAAATATGGTGCGATACAATGATAAAACCTACGGTGTTACGCCGTCAGACCATGGACGACCGAATGCATATTTCGTTCAATATAAGACAGGAATCACTATACGTGCCGGCACTAGTACAATAAGTTGTCTTCAGCGCTCGCGTTGTCCACATCGCAGTTACGCAGAGTTCTGTTGAGACAACTGAAGGCGGCGCACAAGTCTTCATTTCTATTGCCGTAGAGCACGCTGTGCCTTATGACGGCAATTGAGCGCGAAAGGACATTACAGGCCCTTGCTGTTATGTGAGAAATCTGAAAACGCAATGCCTTACGTTACCGAAATGATAAGAAGCGTACTCGAACCTGGCTTCGGCTTGCCGAACAGGCTAAATGGGCACAATTTCGGCACACCGCGCTCGCTGGCACAACTAGAGCAAAACAGAGGAGTGGCTTCGGCGGGAGAGTGAAGCGGGAGGCTGTTTCTGCCCTGATGCCCCGTGCGGTGAAGGTCTTTTGCTCTCGTTTCGCCCTTCGGACCACCGTTGCTGTCGGCCGGCTGCCGCTCCCCTCCCTTTCCCCCCCCCCATTCTCCCCCCCCCCCCTCTCACTACGATCGCCGTGCAGCGGCCCAGAGCTTGTGCGCGTGTGTGTGTGCGTGCGTGTGGCATCGCGGACCGGGCCCGCTAGATTGCTGGGTGCGGCAGGGGAAAGGCGAGGCGGCCGTCTCGAGGGCGGGAAGCGAAGGCAAGGCGCAGCCTACACACACACAGCGTGAGTTATGGCAGCTCCGGCATTCCGATCAGGTGCCTCCTTCGGCGAAGAAGGCGAGTAAGCTAAGGCGGCCGGCGCTGTGCCGCTTAAGAAGACGAGCGCGGTCAGACCGCTGTGGTACCACCGCTGCTACTCGGGAACTGTCCGGTATTGAGTGGCTCGCTCGCTGCAGTCCCCGCCCTGCTCGTGAAGGCCTTGGGCGCGTGCATTTATACATATCTACACGCGCGTACGCAGTGATGAGAAGGAACACGCTGGGTATACACTACATCGCGTAACACCGCAGTGATCTTACCTTTCTTTGATTTATTAGTTATGCTTTTCTTTCTTTCTCTTCACCCAAGAGGCGCTCCTGCGTCGCCGCCCGATACGCCGCTCACTGCTCCCCATATCTGCTTTCTCGTCGCACGTCTGCCTTTCTCGCCCCCTTGATCTCCTCTCATCCAGCCTGGCGTGGCGTCGCGCTTCTCGCGAGGCCTGCTTCGAGGCTGTTTGGTTCCATGCTTGTTGGTTGGTTTACGCTCCGCGTGTGTTCGCCGGCCCAGATCGATGAGGGGGGGCGGGAGGGGTTGCACGGCGTTAAATGCTGTTGCGCTGCTTGGCGAAGGTGGAGTGAAGATGAGGAAGCCAGTAACAACGTACGCCTAAACACCGAGCGACCTGCAGCGCTCGTGCGAACGAGAGAACACCGATGCCAACACGAGGAAGAAGAGCGATGGCCGCTGGGACGGCAGTTGTTGCCCTCATCCAGCCCCTGATGATGTGCTGGAACCAGAGGAGAAAAGATTGGGGAAAAAAAGGGAAAAAGAAAAACTGAGTGGGTGGGGTCGCCGCACCACGTTTTTCCCTCCCTCTCTCTCTAATGAACGCCCGCTCGATGAATGTTTAGGCTCAGCCGATTAGATGTGGGCATTGGAAATACGCGATTCATAATATCTGTCAGAAACATCGGAGAGAGATAGGTACGGATGCGTTCATTACTATTGGCTCCTTGCTTCCCTGATTTCGCTGTGGTATCTTGAACATTCTCAAGTTTATCTTCGGATGGTACGAACGTTCCGGGGAACATCATAAGCAGGAGGGGTACACACTATGAGCCCATGTTCGTGATTCTCTGAACTTGTAAGCTATTTTTTCGACGATGTCGGAAGCTTCGTGGCTGTTATTTATGGCGCTTGCCACTTATGAACTACTTGGGCTTTTCAAAGCCATGTGCCCCATTCTTGGTGGCGCTTCCTCCTACAAGTGGCTATAAACCCATACAATTAAGGCCATATTCTTTCGTTCTAGGTCGTTTGACGAACGTTGGAATCTATTTTCCTTATAGTACAGCCAATCTTGGCCCAATGACACTAACGTGAGTAATACGTGCGTCTTTCGCTTTAATTTTGCCTTGACTTCAATTGGTGACAAGAACAATCGGCCGAAAGAGCCACGGGATGCTTCGTGTTCTTGCTAAGCGAAACATTTATACAATGAAAAAACGAAGGAGAGATAATTTTACGATACAAACAACGTGTGCTATAAGTTGCGCACCATTTGCGAATGCCCAGGAGGTAAACGTTAAATGCGGGCGAATTCGAAGAAGAAGAAAACGCGCAGTGCCATCAATGAATCGCGCTTGAACGAACTCTCCTTAAAACAAAACATTCCTTTCAAAGAAGTACAAAACACCGTGTTTTAGCTTCCGTTCTCTTCTGCATTCGGTTTGCCGAAAGCGTAGTAGCGGCACTGGAAAATTTACATTTGGCCCGCGTTCCTAGGCACCCGTGGCAAGTCGACGATCAATTTGGCGAACGTAATCTTTTCCGTTTATACACGCCAACGCGAAAGTATACTGAAACCCCAAGGGGTTATAATAATAAAAAAAGAAAGTTAACGGAAAAATACGAATCTGCAAATCATGTCGGAAGAAAGAAGCGAGGAAGTAAGACCACCGAGACCAAACAAGCAGCTGCTTCTGGTCACCGTTGTTGGCGGGGAAGGGGAGGGCGGCGTGGCCTGCCTCTGCCAATATTGAATACCGTAACGGATGGCCACAAATCCGCTTTTACGACGCCGCCCGTAAGCGGCCGTAAAATTTGTCCCTAATAAAACACAGCGCCCGGAGAGCCCCTCCCCGCCTTCGCGCGATGACCGGGGAAGTGAGCGGACTCCCGTTTATATGCACTTCTCAGAGGCATGTTTGCCGAGTGGGCAAGCAGCACGGGAATAACAACCCGCCATGACACCCTGGGGCGCCGGGCTCCCTAGATTGTGAACATTTTTGTTTCGGCTTCCTCTCTTTTTTTCGGTCATTATCACGCCCCGCTTCTCGCTCTTGACGCTGTACACATCCGTGTCGCGCCGCTCACCATACCTCTCGTGTCAGAGGCTGTGCTGCGTATTTCACTCGCGGCTTGCACTGGCGACCCAAAATTGCGGCTGATTCACTTCTCTTGTTCCAGCAGCCTGCGACGGGTCGGCGCCCTCGCGTGAGGTTGTAGTAGAATGAATCAAATGAAGTGCCACCAAGGGCACACCACCGTAAGGGAATGTAGAAGAAACAGAAAAAAGAAGGAAATACATAAATAAAGAAAATTGGAATGAGGGCGAGAACAGCGCCCGTAAAGCAGCTGCGAGAGGTCGGCCGTTCGATCGCTTTGTTTACGTCTGTTTGAGCCCGCCTAAGTGCCCCCGACGGCGTAAAATGAGCAGGCCACGACTCGCTTCGTTTGTTTTTCTTTTTGTCTGCGTGCGCGAAGCTGCTATTTAGCACGCGAAGGCATGATCAAACTTATTAGCAACGGAGGGCGTGGTAAAGTTTGTTCCTCGTACGTTTGCCAAGTGACTTTCCCCGGGTGACTTTGTCACTCTGCCCCGCGCACCGGCACTGTTAGTTCTCGTTGAGCAGCCGAAAGGTGAGGCCCGACTGCTCAAGTTGAGCAGCCTGTAGCCAAAAGTTAACTATGGATAAAATTTTACCTGCTCGCTTTGCTCTATATATGCAAATAGTTTCCTTATTTTACTTTATCCTATCCGCAGTCATCTCTCCTTGTCCTTTTTCTGCAAAAAAGAACAATAAACAATGACGAAAACAATGTAATACTGATTAGTTAGAAAATATGCTTTTATATGCAACGACAATATAAGGGATATGAGATAGAGAAGAAAATGGGAAGGCAGGGAGGAAGGTAAGGAAATAAGAAAGTAGCAGATAGAGAGACAGCAAGCACAGACACTGAATAACAACCGGTCACTATCTCCAGAGGTTAAAACATCAACGTAGCACTGCAAACGCGGGATCGCGTGATCGAATCCCGGCCACGGCTGCCGGATTTCGACGGGGGCGAAATGCGAAAATACCCGTGTAGTTAGATTTAGACACACGTTAAGGAAACCAGGGTGGTTTGAATTTCTGGAGTTCCCCACTATGACACGTAAAACCCCATAGCTTAATTTTAATTTGATGCATTTGGCCGGCATACCTCTAAAGCAAAAGGAGCAGAGATAGTTGTTTAAGAGTAGGCGATGACAGCTCAGATTTTTCTGATTCCTGATATGATGAGGAGCACTGAATCTTGAACCAATCCTTGGTCTTCACTGGTGACTTCAATGTGCATCGCCAGCTATGAACCACCAAGACTGAGGGCAGCTTAACGTATCTACGGGGCACTTGCTTTGACTTGACTGATTTTCAAGCACTTTGCTGCATGCGCAGACAGTGTTCCCTCTATCCCGCTTTCCTCTTTCTGTTCCCCTTTTCCCTTCCCCCAGTTTAGGGCAGCAAACCTGACGCTCGTCTGGTTGACCTCCCTGCCATTCCTCTCTTTGCTCTCTCTCTCTCTCCAAGGAGGAGTTGATGGCCGAGTTGCGGAGGTGAAGTGTCATGGAAGGCTAGTGTAATAATTGGAAACCGTATCATTGCAAGGCGGCGGGAACTGGCTCGGGCAAAGTGCCTAATCCGCACTCTCAGCACTCCCACTGCAATGTGCGTTTGTATTGGCCAGTACAGCGTGATTACAATAGTCGCCGATGTTGACGCGCATTTTGGCAAACCAAGACAAACTCTGAGATCCCGAGCTCGAATAGTCTGCAAAGCAAGAATATTTGTCCTGCAGGTGTTTGTCAGCATGGGCAAACCGTATCTCAAGAAACCCAGAGAGAGTGCCTTGTACGATTCCAATATTGCATGGGCTGAAATTCTTCATGTATTTTCCGGCCAGAAACTTGAAAATCTGGGAAATTCCTGCGAGGCGATGTTTCGAGTAGGTCAGGTGCAGGTTCTACAAGAGATATTTATCAATGCGTCTGCATCTAGTATACGCGTATAATCTTAACAAAATGGTTCATTGACCTGCTACTCAGCGCATCCTGTCCCGCCGACATTTTGCGACATCTGTATGGCGCGTCCAATGGCCTGTACACGATCTCGAATGAGAAAATATCCGTGTACAACATCATCTCCTGAAAGTGCGTTCTCTGTGGCCACGTTTCCCAAATGCATTTGCCCAATCGTTCTATCAGCGAGGTTCTCCTCCACGCAGGGTCATATTTACTGCGGCACGCCCAGCGACGATATAACCTGTACATGCAGGATCTCGACAGTGAAGGAGCTGCGACGACGGGAACCACTGCCCCGGTGAACGATAGAAAGCACTCTGGCACCAGTTGATTCCGCGCGCTGTGGTGGCGCAACACAATGTGATGTGCCCTCTAGGTGGCCCCGCCGTGCACGTAAAAAGCCTCAGCCACTCCCATCTGAAGCCACCCCCAAATCCCCAGGACTCTATTTTCGGTAGGGCTATACCTCCAAAAAGAACGCGCTCTCGCTCCTTATTGCCGTCCATCAAAGTAAAAAAAAAAATGTGTAAGAACACTGCCATAAGAAAATGCAGAGGGAACAAGAAAGAAAGAAAGAAAGGAAGAAAGGAAGAAAGAAAGAAAGAAGGAAAGAAAGACATCCGTAAGGAGTTGGAAGGGGGAGGAATGAACTCAAACGAGCGTCGTCACTCCCGCGGGCTTCTAGTCTCGGCATGGAACAATAGCAGAGACGAGCTGAAACGCAAAATGGGAACAAGAAACAAACGGAAGAGCAGGCAGCCGAGCAAGAAGTGCACTTATGTTGAAGAAGACGGGGGGGGGGGGGGGGGTGGAAGTGGGTAGGGCAGACTACTCCACTCGGCGTCGCCAGTACCGTAATCGCGCGAGGAGGGCCACTGCAGTGCTCAGTGTGCGTGGACCGTCCGCCGCCTCCATTCCTACACGTAGCTGAGTTCTGAAGACATAAACTGCGTTCATTTATCTGAAACGTGGCCTGCCTTTGCAAGGAGACGAATTCTCGGAAAGCCGTACATCGAGCAGTTTCGTTTGTCGCTCGTTCGCTTTCTCCAACAAAAAATGGCGCAATGGTACAAAAGGCAAACAAACAAATGAAGAAAAGAAACATACGTACAAACAAACAAGCATGGTCCTGTTTATCAACGCCAAAAGTAAAGATGGCGACAGGAGAATGTAATAGTTCGCAGAACCCCCAATAGACATATCCACGTGCGAAGAAAATAACAAATCGACTGACGACAGTAGGAGAGCAAGGAAAGGAAAGCAATGCATAAAATGATAAAGGAAAACAGACAGGGAACGAATCAAGTCGCCTTTGTGAACGACCATAACGAGCGACGTCCGAAAGAGTGCCGCCAAGATGGGGCCGGAGAGGGAGAGAGATGCCGAGAAAACTTGTGGAGGGAGGGGGGGGGGTGGCCTGAGGAACGACGGTGCCAGCAACCGGGACAGAGGAAAATCAAACCAAACCTGGGACGCAAAGCAATCAAAACACACAACGAAGTGGAAACGAAAAGAAACAAATACAGGAACTTGCAGCTGGAGAGCGAGGCTGACAGCAGCTAGAGAGCGAGCGAGCGAGCGAAAGAAAGAGAGCGAGCGTGCAGCGAAGGCTTTGCCTCGAAGCTGCCCAGCAAAGCGGGCTACGAACGCGGGAGGAAGCCGGCCGGGCGCGCTTTGATGAGTGTCCGGCGCCTTTTTCTTGAGCCGCGGGGCGCTGCTGCTCGCTGCAACGTGGTGGCTCCACCAGCATCTCCTTCCTGCGCTCGCAGTAGTACCACTCCTGTGTCTCGAGCTACAGGGACCGCCGCTGCCGTCCCTAGCTCGCTTGGCCCTTACCAGGCCGCCGTATAGTTGCAGAAACACAGACCGCGCGCCGAGTTTGTATTTTATTTTGTTCCCTCTCGTTTCTTTCTTTTATATTACGTTGTAGGGAGTGGCCTCCGCGAGCTATATACAATGCCTCTCGTTGCGCGCTGTTGCAGCGAGCCCTCCGGCGCACCTCGTCTCCCGCGAGCGCAGCGTTACGTACAGGGAGTGGTGCCTCTGCAGAATTATGGCGTAGCAAATTTCCGCGGCCGTGGCAGGTGGCTGGCTGGCTGGCTGTCTGGCGGGGACCGAGGAGAGAGAGGTTCGTTGGACGAAGTGGTTCGAACGAGAGAGAAAGAGGCTGTTACGGCACTCTGAGTTCTGTGCGAATCCAGCGCTCCACCTCGAGTCCGTGTCTCACCTTGCGTGCCGGCATCGCGGAGAAAATTCGTTGCTGGGTGCATAGAGCGACGGAACTACCCGCCTTCTGTACTCGGCGGTGTTGCCGAGTGAAAAAAAAAAGTAAGCTCCCGGCAGCACGCTGTGGAAGCGAGCGAAACGAATACGCTAGAGGCGGCGCAAAAGTTGCTACGCCGCACCAGGCTTTACTATAATACAGCAAACCGTCAACGAAGCCATGGTACCGTGGTAGGCATAATACTCTGCACACATGCCGCTCTCGTGTGAGCCCTGCCAGATTTCCGTTGTTTCTTGAGTTACGGCTGTAATGAGGAGGATCCCCGCGGATCTGCTTGCCGGTTGGAAGAGTCATCACAAGCGTGCGAGGCCTTGATTTATTTGTCGTTAGCACACAGTTTTTCTCGGAGCTTCGCGCGAAGCTCCGTGCCTGCAAGTTGCTAGACACTGGGATTTAACGTACGCAGCGTATATACAGGAAGAGAGAAAAGGAACAAGACGTAAGAGGAATTGCTGCACTATCAAGTGCTGGGCTCGTGCTCAGGGCGCATTGGGGAACTGCTCGTTACAGAAGTGCCAGGCATGGATATACTTTCTCTCCACAGTCGTGCAATTGACGAGGTAACGTTCCTACCCCAGGGACAAACTATACTGCGATTTGCAAAAAGGAGTAGCGTTGGGTGATGCCTGTTTAGGCAGGCAATAATCGCTAATTTGATTTCTTGCAGTGTATTTACTTTTTTCTGTACTTTATTTAATACGCTCCGGCGTATGCTATCTATCTATCTATCTATCTATCTATCTATCTATCTATCTATCTATCTATCTATCTATCTATCTATCTATCTATCTATCTATCTATCTATCTATCTATCTATCTATCTATCTATCTCTCTATCTATCTCTCTGTCTATCTCTCTGTCTATCTCTCTCTCTGTCTGTCTGTCTGTCTGTCTGTCTGTCTGTCTGTCTGTCTGTCTGTCTGTCTGTCTGTCTGTCTGTCTGTCTGTCTGTCTGTCTGTCTGTCTGTCTGTCTGTCTGTCTGTCTGTCTGTCTGTCTGTCTGTCTGTCTGTCTGTCTGTCTGTCTGTCTGTCTGTCTGTCTGTCTGTCTGTCTGTCTGTCTGTCTGTCTGTCTGTCTGTCTGTCTGTCTGTCTGTCTGTCTGTCTGTCTGTCTGTCTGTCTGTCTGTCTGTCTGTCTGTCTGTCTGTCTGTCTGTCTGTCTGTCTGTCTGTCTGTCTGTCTGTCTGTCTGTCTGTCTGTCTGTCTGTCTGTCTGTCTGTCTGTCTGTCTGTCTGTCTGTCTGTCTGTCTGTCTGTCTGTCTGTCTGTCTGTCTGTCTGTCTGTCTGTCTGTCTGTCTGTCTGTCTGTCTGTCTGTCTGTCTGTCTGTCTGTCTGTCTGTCTGTCTGTCTGTCTGTCTGTCTGTCTGTCTGTCTGTCTGTCTGTCTGTCTGTCTGTCTGTCTGTCTGTCTGTCTGTCTGTCTGTCTGTCTGTCTGTCTGTCTGTCTGTCTGTCTGTCTGTCTGTCTGTCTGTCTGTCTGTCTGTCTGTCTGTCTGTCTGTCTGTCTGTCTGTCTGTCTGTCTGTCTGTCTGTCTGTCTGTCTGTCTGTCTGTCTGTCTGTCTGTCTGTCTGTCTGTCTGTCTGTCTGTCTGTCTGTCTGTCTGTCTGTCTGTCTGTCTGTCTGTCTGTCTGTCTGTCTGTCTGTCTGTCTGTCTGTCTGTCTGTCTGTCTGTCTGTCTGTCTGTCTGTCTGTCTGTCTGTCTGTCTGTCTGTCTGTCTGTCTGTCTGTCTGTCTGTCTGTCTGTCTGTCTGTCTGTCTGTCTGTCTGTCTGTCTGTCTGTCTGTCTGTCTGTCTGTCTGTCTGTCTGTCTGTCTGTCTGTCTGTCTGTCTGTCTGTCTGTCTGTCTGTCTGTCTGTCTGTCTGTCTGTCTGTCTGTCTGTCTGTCTGTCTGTCTGTCTGTCTGTCTGTCTGTCTGTCTGTCGGGTGTGTGACGATAGGTATGGGCCACTTTCCAATGACCCTCTTTCCCGCCAACTTAGGTCACCGGGCATGTGCCACTGGATATGTGCCACTCATAAGTAAAACACGTGGACGCCAACTTAGGTAAACAAGAACAACAACAAAAGAAACGAGCAGAAATAATCGAAGATTATTGTCAATCTAAGCGAATAGCCTAGCGCTTCTGGAAAGCTAGTCACTTTACTAAGAGAATGATGCACTTGACCGCTCATATCTGCTGCAATGAGGATGTTTAGGTAGTGTTTGTTATTTCAACGTGTAATTATGTACAGAACAGAGCCGTTAGCCAGCACATCTGCAGAAATAGTGGCGGACAGCACGTGCGCCTCAAAGAGCAATAATCGCCGGCGTTCGGCCCCGCAACTCGGTTGCGCGAGTGCCCACGCGCCCTTGCATCGGCGTCTCTGTATCGGCTGTATACAAACCATGACAAAAACGCATATTATAAAATCGACAACCAGGCGTTCATGGAGACGGAAAGTTTACAAGCGGTGATCGTTTTGCTACGCACCGCCTTTTGTCTATTGGACGTGTGCGAATACAGACAAAGAGAAGACAAAAATTATTCGCCTTTTCGACACAGTCCATCACCTCATCGCTATATGTAAAAACAGGAAACTACTCGCCGAAGGACTTAACACCAACTCGCAATTATCGTTATGAAACTGAGCCTCTTAAGAACAAGAGAGAGAGGGCGAGATACAGAGAGAAAGAAAGACATCTTTATACCCGGAAAATGGGAGAACTGGAAGCATCGCTATTATTTTGGAAAGGGGCAAGGAAATGAAACAACAGTGTCTTCGCTGTTGCGCGTCGGATCCGTTGCCAAGGGCAACGAGCGGAGGCCC
Source organism: Dermacentor variabilis (assembly GCF_050947875.1). Classification (NCBI taxonomy): domain Eukaryota; kingdom Metazoa; phylum Arthropoda; class Arachnida; order Ixodida; family Ixodidae; genus Dermacentor; species Dermacentor variabilis. The sequence continues at coordinate 87,065,060 of NC_134569.1, forward strand.
TAAGCCAGGCCTTCGCCACTTCTCAGCAGTAGCGAAAGATGAGCGGCCAACCATCTCTAGACGACACAAGTGTACCAAAGCCAGGGGAAGCGGCAGGCCATCAGCGACAGTCAGATTACTCTCGACGCCTCTATGATCCGGACAGCGCTTCCATGGGAGAACGCAAGTGAAGAGGCACTGGGCTCAAAGTAAGAGGCTCCACGGAGTGGAACACAACCGATGCCTCTTGTCCCGTCATCGGCATGATATTTGCGAGCACATGGATGTGTTTGTACGCGCACAATCATGGTCGTGCGTGATATTGTACGGAGACGTTAGAATAGTTCAGTGGTTTGCAATGGTGTCTTACTCTTATTTACTCAAGTCCAACGCGCCCTCAATGAACGCGCAGCCTATTTTTCAGGGGAAAGCATGGAAATTGCAATGCCCTCGATTGTAACGCGCACGCCATTTTTTATGCTCCAAAAATCTGCCTTTACAGCTGCAGCGACGTTTGGATTGGATTAGATGGCAGCAATGTTTTGCTGCTATGACGAAATTCCGGTGCCCGCACTGCGAAAGAGCACAGCCTTCGAGATAGGATTTGGGTATCCCCAACTGAAGTTTTGGTTTCGTACTCGATTATAACGCGGTTGTAATGTCCTGAGAGAAAAAAATCGCACTTTCGTCCGAAAGACGAAGAAGCATTATTTGATAGCGGTAGCAAATTATCACACAACTACTCGAAATAAGGTTCACAGTGTTATGGGTCATATAAGCTGCAGTAAACATTCGCTTACTAATTAAATTAACCAGCATGGCGTCACGCACGCACAGGAAAACATGAATACATCTCACTTCTGACAGGCATCGCTGGCGTGATGAAGAGCGCCGGCAGCGGGGTGCGCAAACTTGCTGCTACCTTCCGTTTCACCGCGTCTCGGAAATTTAAGATTACGCGACCTCTAACACAAGAGGCAACACACACCGAGCATAAAGCTATGAGCCATCACGGCACGACCTTAGACTTTGCAGCCGCTGCAGATTACCTCCAAGATACTGTGCGCGGGCCGCGATGCGCAGCCACGGCCGCAATAGAGAAGGAGACTCGCCAACCTAAAGAACGAAAATGCGGCGATATAAATGTGTTGGAGCATACTGCCGCACCGACTGCAAGAAAAAAAAAAAAGGAAAATCCTTTTTGTACTTCCTTGCGTAGTGTTACAGGCGACAACTGTGCATGTTCTGGTGTAGGCACCTTTCGGAAATTGTAACACACCTAAATTCGTTGCGGTGCCACTGTACACTTAAATTATCGTTCTCTGAAAGATACACGGCGTGCACACAGTGTACCACGTCAGGTCCATTCAACACACTTAGCAGTGGCTCATCACCATATTTCGAGTGCTGCTTTGAAAATTGAGAATACCGAGCTATGTATGGTATCTCAGTAGAATATGTTGCTAAGCCAGTTGGTTGAAGTTGTGGGATAGCATATTAGCGTGACGAGTATACAGGCTTTAAAAAGGAAGGAGGTAAGGTGTATGTATGTATGTATGTATGTATGTATGTATGTATGTATGTATGTATGTATGTATGTATGTATGTATGTATGTATGTATGTATGTATGTATGTATGTATGTATGTATGTATGTACGTACGTACGTATGTATGTATGTATGTATGTATGTATGTATGTATGTATGTATGTATGTATGTATGTATGTATGTATGTATGATTTACTTATTTATTTAGTTCTGATCTATCGATTACGTTTACAGGCGAGAGTCTCGTCCCGTGGTTGTCAAGAATTCCAGAACAGCCTTGTGAGCCTCATATCTATTAAAACATGACCTTTCGGAAACAAGAAATCATTAAGATCAGTTCGAGCAAGATCAAGTCGTTGGAACTTGTCTCGTACTCTGCGTGGGATATCATGTGTTGTGGTGTGCCCTCCTGCCGTTATTTTTCTTTCTTTTTTCCTTTCCTTATCGTCTTCCTCTTCGCTTTACTTTTTCTCTCCTCTTAAAGCAGCCTGCCTGGTGTCCCTCTTAAGAGACAATGGCGAGCCCGCGTTCTGATCGCTCTTTGTAGTGTTTACATATTTTTACGTTATTATTAATATTATTAATTAACTCATTCACAAATTTCTTTAACTGCTATTGCTGTTCACGGTCACATGCTCTCAGCAGGCATCTCAGCTTTGTATAATATACAATTTGTTACCTTTAAATGGACACTAAATATGAGTATTGTGCTGAGCTGTATTGATACGCTGTGCTAATGTAATTGCAAAGCGGCCACTCTTATCGCGAGAGGACACCTGTCAAGCCAGAAGAGACGCGAAGATAAAAGAAGGGTGGCGACGCCACCTTACAGTTCTCTCACTAGGTCGCCGTGACGTCACGAAGTTTGCCAGCGGGTCTATTTGCCCGTCTACCGTCAAAGAGAAACTGAACTATGCGGCATTATAAAGCAACCGGAGTATAGACTCCATTCTGGCAAGTTTTGAGAACAGTTCCCGAGCCCAACGGCCCAGATAATGAAAATGCCAAGAAAGTTGTGACCTCACAGTGATGTGCCCGCGCAGACGTTCTGGCGCGAAATTCAAGATGGTTTATTTTGGCCTTCATGGACACCCCTTCTAGTTGATCAGTACTGGTCCACTAGCGGTCCTCCATTTTCCGCCAAATTAACGAATATATAGTTGCGAAGGAGAGCTGTTTTACTTTTTAATGTATCTTTATTGCAGCTTTACAACTTGATGGAAGATCGGCGCAGTGAACAAGGTACATGCGGCGGGAAAAAGAAACTCGACCTTATACGATTGTCCTTCTCCAGTGCACAGCGCTCTAAACTCTAAGCGGCGTACGTAATTTTACATGAAGATGTTACCTCCCTTCTTATCACTCGTCCAGTGCAATGTGTTACTTTAAGAATTGCAATACTGTACACGTGCCCTTGGGCGCATACCTTGATGCAAGATGGATGCAAAACTTTAATGAAGGTCCTGAGGTACGCGACTCAGCGCACTGCGGGCCGCTCCCACATTGGGACAGTCAGGCCATGCCCGACCGCCGCATCGTGGGCCCTCTGGACAGCCCAAAGTTGCGCCCCGGCATCGGGTCTCTTGATAGCGGAGAGCCACTTGTCCTCATTGATTTGTTCTGTGCCTCGTAACGAGGGGCAACGCCAGAGCATATGGTCTAGGCTAGCGAAGTCATTACAGTGCCTGAAAGAACTAGTGGCATAAGGGTAGGGATAAAGCTTGAGGAATAAAGCCAGGCTGGGATACGAACTTGTTTGCAATAATCTGAGGGTCAATGCCTGCGCTCTATTTAACTTCTTGTGTAGAAGGGGAAAGTCTCTCCTGCCGAGATAAAAGTGCTGCGTAATTTCATTGTATGTGGTCAGTTGACATCTGTTCTCCACCACTGCGGGCCGGCGTTGGAGTTCTCCATGGTCGCGGAAAGCGAGGCCTCGCGCCTTGGAGTGGGCCAGCTCGTTGAGGTTTGTGCGGCCTCCCATGATGGACCCCATGTGAGCGGGGAACCACGTGTGAGTGTGGGTGGCGATGCTTTTGCCATCGAGGGTGCTACGGGGTTCCTTAAACACGGCGCTCGGCCACGGCATCCCGGCCACGGCGGCCGCATTTCGATGGGGGCGAAATGCGAAAACACCCGTGTGCTTAGATTTAGGTGCACGTTAAAGAACCCCAGGTGGTCGAAATTTCCGGAGTCCTCCACTACGGCGTGCCTCATAATCAGAAAGTGGTTTTGGCACGTAAAACCCCAAATATTATTATTATTATTATTACGCTGAAGGCGCGGATGGCTGCCCTGGAGTTGCTTAAGATATTGGCATGTTTGTCGTCCTGGAGGGCCAAGGCAATGGCCACTTGCTCGGCCGCACGCGACGACGTGCTTCGTACCGAAGCGGCGTTAACGGTCGAACCGCTGTGTTTGATCGACACTACCGTGAAATTGTTGCTGGTGCCATACTGGGCCGCGTCAATGAAGCAGCTGCCGCCAGGGAGTTCTGTCGCGCGGCGTAGGAGCGCCACCGCCCTGGCCTTCCTTCTTTCTACGTTGCGCTGCGGATGCACATTGCGCGGGGCGGGCGATATGATGATGTTGTCTTTCTGCTCTCGGAAGGCCCTGGTAGGCGTCTTCGACAGTGGCTGGGGGGGGGGGGGGGGAGGAGGGCGCCCATCTCTGTTAGGAGTCGTCTGCCCGCCCTGGTTGCGGAGAGTCTGAGAATATGTGCCCTTTCTTGTGCTTCTACAATTTCTTCCAGGGTATTATGAATACCCAACTGCAGGAGTCGGTCGGTGCGTGTGTAGTTTGGTGATGCAAGGTGCTGCACCACTTTTGGTGCTAAACCAGCGTCGCCAATGTATATTGTAAAAAAAAACAATTAGTTCAAGTTTTCTGGACAGGTCAGATGAAAGTGAAAAAAAGAACAGCAGGTTTCCCAGAGAGAAGAAAAAAAACCCAAATTCTTCATACCTAGAAGTACGCAAATTTTTTACAGGTACTGGAGGACGCCTGTGCATTAAATGCATGCAAAGCAGTGAGAAAACATGAGCACAGGCTTATTGCCAGTACAGTTAGCAATGCGTTATTATGACGCTGTGGGTGTACACAGAAGCCGATTATTTACTCGCATGACTAGATATAAGAACGTTTCCGCACTGATACGCTAGAAAAGCAGGTAAAGCCTAGTTGTAAAGAAATATCGACACAGGCGCCCAAATAGCTGTAGGATTTAGAAAATATCGACAATATTGAGTGAGTGATCTGCAATTTAACTGTTAGTATACTCCTTAATAGCAACAGCATCCGCGATATAACACCTCGAGTTAGGGCACGTAATTGGCTCATGGACAAGAGATGGAAGTGCGTCCCACGCAACGAAGATACCTTTAACATTCCTCAGAGAACATGGCTTCAGTGAGATACATTAGTACGTGTGTGTATATGTTGCGTGCTGGGGTATGGCTTGCGTATTTTGTGCGTACTGTGATGTGCGCCATGCGCATCACTTCATTTCCCACCATTCCCAGCTAAAGTAGCATGTCAGCAAGCAAACCTCTCCAAGATTCATTAAAAAGTTCTCTCTCTCAACTTGTTTCTTGCAGGCTTAAAATTTGAACGGCGATCGATAAGGCGTTACGCATTGAATTCGGATTATTTTCTTGTGAGCTCCAAGGGGGCTCGACGAGTGCGACACGACGGGACTTAAACTACATCTCACAAGTCACCTGCCATCAACCTTTATATTGGTCAAGGAATCCTGCGCTTGCTACAGGATTCTCTCGCCTATAGGAAGGTCGAAGGCTCCTCTAGATATTTTTATGCTCACCGCGTCGTCTGCTCACCGCTTCAGTAATTCGCTTTATGCGACGGGCAAAGGTCCCAACAGGTCACGTGTCGCTGTAACCTGTCATGTACCAAGCAGCAGTAAAACTCCAATCTTGACAATAATCAGACCATTACGTCCGCAACCATACTACGGTGCGGAACGATATTACCTGTGCACGTCTCTTAGGCTTCGGCAGTGCTACAAATGACTGGCGAGACAGAGTATATGTGTGGTTATTTCCTTGCAAGCTAATTATTTGAAAAGCTGTTTCATCGGCTTATTGAATGGGACATGGTATGATGTTCGCTGACCATGCGGTACGTACTTTCAGCCATTTAGCGGCCTGCAAGGAGGAAAAATGTTTTACCTCTAATGAACCGAACAAGCCAGCCGGGAAGGCCTGGTTACCGTTTTATGCTCGAGAGAGGTGGCGAATACGCAAGAAAACTAACACGTAGCTAGCATACAGAGCCACCAAACGTTCGGCTTCCTTGATTATAGGCACGTGGCAGAAGTTTGCTCACCTTCACTAAGGGAATGTTTGTTTAATCGACTCGTCTGGAACTAGAGTTGGTGCTGGTTTTCGCATCAGAGTTTGTCTGCAACGGGAGGCAGAAGGAGAGAGAGAGAGAGAAAGTGGGCAGAGGTGAAGAAAGTTACGCCATGAAGCAACGAAGGGCTAAATTCGTTTTCTCGTTTAGGAAGCAAAATAATCCTAGTGACACCAAACTCAAGAGCCGTGCCAGGAAAACCCGCTAAATGTGCTCTAAGTTACGCCATTCGGGAAACAGAATAAATTCGCGCAAGATAAACAAACCTTCGGTGGGGACGAAAAACGCCAACTGTGACGGTATAGTCAGCAAAAAAGAGAGAATGATGACTGGAAGCAAGCAAGGCTGGCGCAGTTTACAGGGCAGATAAGCAGCAAATTTGGGACTAATTGCGAAGATGTCTAAAATAAAGTTTGTCGTAGCAGCATCTCTCTCCCGAGAAGATTGGCTAGCAGAGGCTGTGCGAGCGCTACTTCATTTACCGAGGGTGAAAAATCGCACATGGTAATCGCGCATCATAGAAGGAGGATACCTTAATCAAACTTGCTAACCTGTTCCTGCTGATGTCTCCTTTTAGTAGCCGACGCGTTGACGAGGGATTTAGGATAGAAAAGAAAAATGAGTGAACGAGTGAAGGGTTCGACAGCCGAAGAAGCAAGCTTAGCAACAGCTGAGCGGTTTGAGTATCAAAGAAACACACACAGAAAACGTTTTCTTGTTTCCGAATTTTCGCTGTCCCGCGTTATCCTCACTGTGAGCGCCATGCTATCGGCTTTCACCGTCACCAGAGCTGCGCCTCTCACTGGATAGGCTAGCTGAAAGCAGCGCGGCCGTCATTGAGCGCGTTGTTTTCGCTAGAACATGATATCGGTTGCGATGCCCATTGTTTGCGTACCTATTGTACAACAAGGTTCGTCCTTTCAGACGTGAGCACATCCCAGATGGTTTGCCTTGTGCCGCCTTCCTCGGTGTTTCGTTACAAGGCTTAGTTTCTTCACTGTTACACGGGAGTCATATGCAATATCTTGACTATTCAAATTTGTTTGCTTCCCCCATGTATCATTAACAGAGAGCGGAGCAGAAGGATGCTCTCCGTGACATTTCTTGAGAAGATTGTGTAGTGAGAGGCACTTCACCTTGGGGTATAGAGGCAACATGTTCTAGTTTCGTTCAACCGTGCCAATTTGGGCCATAATTTTCAGCTGATCACCGGTAAGTTGTGTTGTGGAGAGCATGTAGCCTGTGGACTCGTGTTGCATAATAGCCACGCTCATGTAATAGCTATGGTATCGCGATGTCTTCACGTTATTCACGTTCCCATTATGCCCGCGTATAAGTTGTACCTTAATTTGAAGATATGAAATAATCCGTTTGCTAGAGAGCCACCAAGCCGTGTTGTGTAGCGTGCAGCCACATAGGCTCACGTCGGTATCTTATGTGTATGCCTTCCCGCGTCGTCTTTCTCAGCCCATTAGAATGTGTGTGCGTCGGACATACGGATGCACCTCCCGCCTGGATGACCACGACGTGAACAGACCATGCTCTACCATCTGTGGCTAGGCGTTGCCTTTACAAACTCACATGCTTTCCTCATAGGAATGGCCAACAGCCCCACGTGCGACACATGTAACATCGACGAGACGCTCGCACACATTATCTGTGTCTGCCCGCGATACAGTGCTGAGAGACAAGTGATGTGCAGAGCACTGGACCAGTTGGACAATCGTCCACTTTCAGAACTAAAAGCGTTAGGCCAATGCTCCGAAAGAACATCCGCGTTGAAGGCCTTACTCGCGCTATTAAGGTTCTTGCGGTCTACGGGGCTTCACGACAGACTCTAAGAATGCCGCCCCCCACCGCTCTGTAGTGTACGCGCTTTGTTCGTGCTTGTATCTCTTTCTTTCTATCTCCCCCTTCCACTCTGTTTCTCTTTTTATCCCTTTTAACCCTTCTCCCTGCGCAGGGTAGCCAACCGGAACTACCTCTGGTTAATCTCCCTGCCTTTCTCTGCATTATTTTCTCTCTCTCTTTCTCTCTTCTTACAGTAAAGTCATACATGTCAAAAGGTCCCTCCCCAGACACCGTTACACTTGATTTATCCACCCCAAAGGCCGCATTGTCGGGCAATAGTTATGCTTTATGCAACTCACAAGCTAAGTGGTAATGCTAACACTGAATCAGGTGATGCACAGTGCAAGACTTCTACGCAGCGATGTCACGAAGGTGACTTACGATGCTTGTCGAGGGAAGGAGGACAATGCCAGGTGTAACGCACAGAGAAGCATGACACATATCTAGACATATACACCCAACCATTCTCTACCTGTTGTGTCACAATGGCATATGCCCATTTCGCAGGACTGACAAAGAATGGTTACACACTGTTAGGATTGGGGGCTCAATCCCATCGCTCGTAATCAGTTGTCAAGATTGGAGTGGGGCATGAATTAGAAGGTAGCTGGCCCATGCCGTCGTCCAACTTATCCACGCTGAGGACGTTGTTGAAGGGAAGGACTGCTTCTCATCGAGAACGAGGAACATAGGTTTATTTACAGCATCTACATCAGGATGTTGCAGGCCATCGGTCTAGCATGACTGCGAGAGAAAGTACACTGAGCCGCCGCACAACAGCGGTTTATAAACACTCGGTCCTCCCTCGTTCCCAAGGTGAGGGAAATGGCTGACCAGTTATCGTAAACGAGTCGCCTCTCTGCGGGATGGCTTACACACACACACACACGCACACGCACTTCCTTGCGCGAGGTTCACGGTCCTCAACCGAGGTCAGACGGACTTCGTAGAACTCGGGGCTTGTGTCAGGAAATGTGCCTTTTATTCCCCGAGCTGACCGCCGCAGCGCGGCGGGGTGCCCATTGTATTGCATCTTGGACGGCGCGTGGGAAGGGGTCTCGAACTACGTTCTCTCGGGGACTCCCTCGTTCACAGCAGACCAGGTTGGCGGTGGCGGGTTCAGGCACAAAGCCCGCTTCGTCGCACTCATCTTGGCTCCAGCGACGGAGAGTTGAGGACGCGCGTATTGTTCTTCACACACAGTCGACTACTACCCCTGTCACACGGACGCGGCTAAAGTCCTTTTAACTCCCTCCAACCAAGGATGTCTTTATCTCGAGGGAGATGCGCGCCGTGTCACACGGCAGTCGTTTAGCACAGGAAGTTTAAGGAAGTTCCTAGCGAAAGGAGATGGAAGATTTCCCTCGAAGACTGAAGGGAGTACTCTTGTTCCCAGCGTGCTTGAATTTCGAGTAAAGAAATCCCCCTCATTTTTATCAATTTCACTTTTACCAGCAACTATAACTGTTTTTATTGCATATAATTTAGTATTTTAGCACTGACAAAGATATTTGAGTTGAGCAGCTACATTCGACACTCGAACCAGGCGTTCTCGGAATGGCTGCTGCGTTTGCCCTGACTTCGCCATTTTTTGTTGTTTTGGTCAACGCGATCGCATGTCTCGCGCATGCGGAATGAGAGTGATTCACGTCTTTCCCAAGACTTTTTAGCAATACATAACGCGTTTCTTTCATGACTGTGTACGAGGTGAGCAGCGCCTAATGGGCCCCCAGCGGCAGCTTTCAAAAGCTCGCTTATAGGCTGTGTGACACGGAGCTAACTCCTTTGAGGTGAAACTCCTTTGCGGTCCTTTAAGGGAAGGAAGTTTGAAGGAGATCCGAGTTGCCCATGTGACACGGGTATTAGTCACGCCGTGGCTAGAGGTTTGCGGTGGCGTTCCAGGAAAGTTGCCGCCGCTGTCGCAACTGGCTGGCAAAACTTGCACTTCAGCTGGCCGTTCTTAACAACGCCCAGTGAAACATACCGAATGGCTATATAAAAGCTCCGGTAAATCAGAGAATGCGTTGAATATATTGTCGTATTCCAGTAAGCGATAGATTGTTTTTTAGAGATGCTGATGAGCTGACCTTATGTGTTCAAATTTTCAGAAACTTATTTTTTCATTATTCTGAACAAGGGTGGGTACCGGCTCCTGTTCGATCAGCCTACATGAGTGATATAAGCCCGCTTGCTGGCAGTATATGAATTGAGCGCACGCATAACCACAGTATATATATCCACAAATGTATCCCCCGAAACAACACAACCGACCGACACAACAGCAGACAGCAGCAGCAGTCACGCCAAACCTGGGAAGGCGGGCAAATAAACTTCGGTTTATAAACAAAAGGTAAGTATAGCTCATGTCGGCATCAGATGCGCAGAAATGTCAACCATATGTGTCATCTCTGGCACGTGGAAAACGTTAGCCTATTTTGCTCACCAATCGTACAGCAAACTGGCTAAAACGCGCGGAGATTTCAGTTTAAAAAAAAAAGAAACAGGCGCAACTGGACCGAAGTGCAGAACTTTGTCGATAGGAGTCGAATTTCCTTTGTTGTGCAAACCTTCTCGTTCATGCTCCAAAGTGTTCTTTCCGTGCAGTTTGCCTGATTGCAGGAAGGCAAACACGTTGAAGCTACCGAAAGTGCGGGTACGCTGTCCTACGCTAGTAACTGGGGCGCCTTCGTTCAGAGTTCGATGTTATTGACAAAACATTCAGGCATGGAAGCGAATGAGTGGTCTTGGAGAAAATAAAAATAAAGTGCAATGCACCAGTTCAATAAACACGCAGCAGGGAATGGAACGAACCGACTACGTCCTAGACGAAGCCAAGTCATGCTAGTGAAGCAGTCAACATGGAGAAAGGAATGTGTACAGTCGTAGACATTCGACGTATGAGCACAAATATGCTGTAGGAGAAAAAGGGGTTTCGTGATAGTCGCTGAGCAAAGAAGGGTGTGTGAACAACATGAAAATGCTTTGTTGCCATAGGACATCGACACAAAGTGCACACTTTGCAGCTGTTTCCCTCTTCTCCGTATGGATTGAGGCCGAACCAGGACATTCAGGATCGTACACAGGCAAAGCCTGCAGAGTCGATGTATTTTCAATAACGCACACTGAAGGGCGTATAAAGATGAAAATAAAAAAAGAAGCAAAGGTTGGAGAACGAATGCTTAGAGAAGCCGTGTCTAAAGCGTACAAAGGATACAAGGAGAAAAGCAAAAGCGTACCATAAAGTAACACCGGGTTTTTGTTTATTTAAATATGATCGCGACAATTCAGGCGCTCAGTGAATATTACACCTTGACAATCTCGTAACTTAGCGTAAATTAGAATAAGGGAAGGAAACAAGACACGTGAGAAGCAACAGGACAGAACGGGGCGCTAAACTTCCAACTGGTTTATTTCGTGAAATCTGTGGTCGCTTTTATACTAAATGAAAAAAAAAAAGAAACAGGAAATCAACAAAGGCGCAGTTTATTGCATACAAGTGCCGATTGTTTCTTGGCCGACCCGCACGTATAGAATAAGTTGCCTTTGATGTTTTGTTATTCTTTCACTCGGTGTAAAGGCTGTCACAGTAGTCACGAAATAAACCAAATGGAATGTTAGCGCCCTCTTGTGCACGGCTTTTTTTTTCTTTTGTGTTTTTCTTGTTTGTCTTGTTTCCTTCCCTTATTCTGAGTTGCGTTTATTTACGAAAACTTCACGGAATACCGACTCGCCTGAACCGCCACCCTTGTGATATAACACCCCTAATATGAGGCTCTTGATGATGGGGAGCAACGTAGCGTATCTCTTTTTGAAAACACTGCCGGTACACGAAGTTACAAAAAATAATTGTAAATGCAATATTATGCTTTAGAGAAATTCCATTCTTGCAGCGCCAAATCACTTTTTGTTTGGAGAGCAAGCAAAAACGAAATAAAACAGAGCGTACGAAAGCGTTTCACCAACGCGTCTTGTTTGGTGTACGCTAACTTCCTGGGCTATTTGTACGCAGCCAAGTCATCATTATTTCTTCAACAAAACTTTTAATTTCTTTAGTTAAATCGCCGATGAGATAAGGCACGTGAACAAATTTCTCTAGTGATAACTTATTCTCCATGCCAATACGAGGGGGGGGGGGGGGAGGGGTGCGAAGTGGCTTTAATATACCCGTTACTAAAACGCACTTTTACTTTTAATGAACTATATCGCGATGTTATACTTCACCTGTGTCATCCACATACAGTATGCCCATCCACTCAAGAAGCAAGGGAGTATAATGACGTTAAATTCTGCTGCAAATCGCATACGTTCACCTTTAATGTCGGAAAGAATGGTTACCACGGGCAGTCGGGTGCTCTTAAAGCTTACTGAAGGCATTCTACTGAGATGAACTCCTCTTGTTCGGGTCACGGAGGAGGAGGAGGAGGAGGAGGAGGAACTTTATTATTGCAGAAACGGTTGCGCGGTTTATTCCTGGGTGGTTCCCTCTGACAGGGCTCCACTGGCGATCGCGGCTCGCCGGGCCTGGTCGAGGGTCGCCAGTTGGCTTCTCAGGTCCAGTTCGGAGAGTCTCGCCTCCCAAGACCACGTAGTGAGTGTGTGTGTTGTCACTCGTGGCGAAATTGCGTCGCCTGGACGGTCGGTACATTCGTGTGTTATGTGCGCGAGTGTTGCTGTGTGGTTGCTACACCAGGGACATGTCCTGGACGTATAACTGTCTGGGGAGATTGCGTGTAGACGAGACAAGTGTGGGTATGTGTTAGTTTGCAGGCGGCGCCAGTCCCTTGCCTGGAGTTTATTGAGAGCTTCGTGGGGGGGGAGGGAGGGGGGGGGAGCGTATTGCGTTCTTCCGAGACGTTGGTCCTGTAGTATTTGTTGACCTGCCGTTAACTCGTGGGTCGCTCGTCGGTTTGTCGGGGGCTGAAAAATGGTGTGGTCTGCCGCTCGGCTAGTGAGACCTCGAGCTGCGCAGTCCGCGTCTTCGTTTCCCCGCAGGATCACGGAGCTTTGTCGACACTTTAGCTTGTGTGAAATGCTTACTGACATACCTTGCTGGTGAAGCAGCGCACTGACACAGACACAGTGAAGACACACAAGGAAAAACGACACTCGCTGTTAGCAGCGAGTGTCGTCTTTTCTTGTGTGTCTTCACTGTGTCCGTGTCAGTACGCTGCTTCACCAGCAAGGTGTGATGATTACTCACCAACTAGCCCAACTTGCCACTTTACTGAGCTTACTGACATATTCGATGTTACGTATACGTACGTCAAGAAAGTTCTTATATGCGTTGCATACTGTCTTCACAGAAATACAATTTCGTTATGCGGTGAAACGTACAAAGTTCATTGCGGTGAAAGGAAGTGAAATTTTTCGCGAGTGATATATGTAAACAACGTGTCATTGGTTAGTATTCTCTGGCGGCGTATCCAGGACCCCAAGGGGGCAAGGGAGACACCAAGGCTGGAACAACGACTGCCCTTGTTGGTGTTTTGGTACGCCCGCTGCCCCTTGGGCGCTTTGAAGGTCCTGCACCACTCGCTTTATCATAACCTTAGTCGCCTCCTGCGACCTTCGTTCGCTAGTGCTATTTTTATTTTCTCATGCTAAATAATCTCACTGCAGTACACCACTGTATTGCGGTGAAGTTTACCTATACCCTTAACCCTAAGTTTTTGCTTTGTTCTAAGTAAGTGTGTGCATTTGTTGCGATCGTGGAAGGATTTAATGCCCTTTGCCGGACGAGCAATGAATTAGTCATGTGTTATCTAACAAGCCTCTAGCCAAACCTCTTTCTCATCCTCGCTGAAGGCAGCTTAAGCCCTAACCACCTCGGTAGCTTCGTGGCTATGGCATTGCGCTGCTGAGCTCAAGGTGGCGGGTTTGATCCAGGTAACGGTGGCCACATTTCGATGAGAGCAAAATGCAAAAAAAAAAGACGCTCACTCTACTTAAATATAGGTGCCCGCTAAAGAACTCTATGTGGTCAAATTTAATCCGGAGTCTCCCACTAGGGCGTGCCTCATATCATATCGTAGTTTGGGCGCGTAATAGCACTGAGTATAATTGTAATTGTAGAAGACGCTTCAAAAAATGGTCCTTGGTCATTTCTACGACCACTAGTTGCTTGAGAAACGTAGCCTGACGTATTTCTGTAGTTGTCCACGAGCATCCGACGACAAACTTTTTTTTTTCAATAATCGCAGTGACTGGTTAAGTCGAGAGATGGCACGGCGATCCACTTTCTTGAATGAAGGTGAATTTCCGAGTGGAGAAATGTGCTAGAATACGAGGGTCAGTCATGTTAGAAAGTCCAGATGCTATTGGAGAGGCGCTTGTACTTGCTGGCAAGAGTACTGCCACAAACCTTAGGCGTACCACATTGCCTTGCATTAGGTTCGGTTATGGTCATCTTGGGGTCACGTTCTTTTGAAAGAGAGGATGATTGCGCTATAAGCCGTTTACAAGTCCGCTGTGCCATACGCGACTCGTACAAAGGTGCAACCTACGATACAAACTAATTAGTACGTTTTTGTAAACATGGTTTATTTGAAAAAAAGAATGACGCTACTGCGCAGCGTTACCGCCTCGTGACGCTGTCACAAAAAGCTAAAAGAACAAGAAAACAAAAGGTAACACGAAATAAATTGTAGCTAACAAGTATATGGGATATTGAGGCAGGGAGTACGAAGGAATAAGATAGCAGCATCAGCCATGTACCGAAATTTTCAGTCTAACATTAATAAATAACATCAAAGGAGTACTGACACCAAATTTTTCGTTGTTGTTTTTTCCGCCCCAATAAGTATAGCTAATGGCCCCGTGACCACGGCACGAAACATCATTTGCTTCAGAGCACGGCATGTAATTATTTGGAGCCTTGTTTGTAGCGACCAGTGCAAGTTTCAGTTTCAGAGAGCAACGACATGGGCCAAAGAAGGAATGTAAACACAGCTGCGCACGTGATGGCACAAAATTGTGTCGTACGCATCCAGCGCGCTTGCCGGCGCGCGAGCTTCGTCTTGCTAAATCGTCTGCTACGCCTGCTTTGCTATGTTCTCACCATCATCGTCGTCCTCGTTCTCGTCCTCCAGCGGCGACTATTTCCTGCAGGCGGGAGTCGCCGCCGTATTAGACGTGGCCAACCACTTTTTATTGGATCCACTACAAAGCGGCGACTCTGGAAGTGCGGCCAGCGACAGCTATCAATACGCGTAAGCACTGCTACAAGTAGTACGAGCAATTCGTCTAGGGTGCTTTGGGAATGAAGCATATTCCGGAGCAGGACACAAGGCCGGGTAAAAGTTGGCACAGCATCAGGCATGGGGGTACGTATAGTCTTGGTGGAAGATCATCGGACTGCTCTAAGCTCGGCGGGTTTTCTTTATACCAGGCACGCTCGAAATGAAACGAGCAAATCTGGCTGCTCATCAGCGGGGTCCATTCTATAGCGTCCAGCGGCGCGCACGAACTCGGACCACACCTGCCGCTCATCGACGCCGGCGGTAGTGAACGAGCAAGCCAGGCGAGCTGGCGATCACTGGGAAACGGTATAGACCGTCGGATCCGAGGCCGACGGCCCTTTCAATCAGTCCGCAGCTCGTAATGAAGCACCTATATTCCCCAACACGATCAACGTCTGCACATTTATGTCGCTTATAAATGACAGTACAGTTAGTTTTCTCGACGACGTTGGTAGCGGAAAGAAAACACGTTAGCCAGGCGAGCCGCTTCGCAGAGACTATTGCGAGTCAAAATCACGCCAATAATTTATTATTTCTGGCAACATTTTAAGGCATGCATACTTTCGAGGTCAGTTTACTCTGATTTCTTTCGTGTCGGAAACAAATTTTAGCTGATTTTTTGTGCTGTCGTCAGCAGCAAAAAAAGAAAACAACACCGGGGCTATCGGAGCGGCGAGAAACTTGCTTGCAGGGCCCGCCCGGATGGCAGCGCAAACTAGTGACGTAACGTTCTCTCGGTTGTTTACATTCGTTCCTTGATGTCGATATCGCGAGATGCTACGTTTTGCTGTTGGCTGCACGCACGCGTACTTTAAAAATGATTTTAATTATGCTCTAAGCTATATTCGCCGTTTATATTTTGCAGACAATGTCTATATGCCCATACAAATTGGTCTCACACTTTAACTCGACTTCAAATTTTTGTATCAGTACTCCTTTACACAAGTCATGGCTTTGTAAATACGAGCAACTTGGATGGAGTGATGCATGAAAAAAATAATAATCTCATATATTCTCGAAGCGTGAAACGCGACAGTCGTCAATGCTATTCAAGCTCTTTCTGGCGAATGCATTATTCCATGGAAGCATAGCGTTTATTTTTACACCGCGTTTAAAACTCACGCATGAAACAAGCTCCGCCGGAGAAAAGCGAGCAAGGCTGACATCGAACAGAGTACACTGTACCTAAAGCATCATTTAGATCTTCCGCAGCCCAATCGTTAGCCTCAATGTGGTCTAGTTTCGGCTTGTCTTAAAGGCGGTCAACAGTCAATTCCTTAAAAGTGGCGCTGCCCGCTGTGGGTGCCTGCATGCATACGTACGTACAAATATTCGTCTGAGCGTGCACAAGCAGTACGGAGATACGCTGTCGTAGCCACCTATGTGAATGGCCATGGCAACCGACATTCGATATTTATATTATGGAGCGCAGATGGCTTGCCTTTCACTTGCTGCGCACGTTACTTGCAACCCAGCCAACAAGACCCACGCAAATTTTATTCAAGGACCCCAAACTAACTAACTAAACTAACTAACTAACTAACTAACTAACTAACTAACTAACTAACTAACTAACTAACTAACTAACTAACTAACTAACTAACTAACTAACTAACTAACTAACTAACTAACTAACTAACTAACTAACTAACTAACTAACTAACTAACTAACTAACTAACTAACTAATTCACTTACTCACTCATAAAAAGATACAAAAAAGCAAATGCATATCCTTCACGGACAAATGCGCTGCTCTCACTCAGCATGGCATGTACAGAGCCCACGGACCCACGACAAGCACAAAGGGATCCCTGGTACGTTGTTTACAAAGTCTCCACGCACAGCATGCGTGTCGAACGCACCCGAAAAGAGCAGAGGAAAGCGTGGGATGGCGCCAACTTTTTGCTTGGGTTCCTTTCGTCAAAGGGAGGGAAATGGGAGTCTGCACTGTGGAGGGCGAATGGAAATTAATCGGCCAACTCGGCGGTGACACCTCTCGGTTCTTTGCCGCCAGACAACATCTGCCCCGAAGCAATGCCTCGAGCGGAAGTGCGAGGGTTGCTTGCTCTCCCGCCCCTGCCACTTGCTCTTTCAAGAGGGGCACAGGAGCACGCTTATGGTCTCTCGCTCTTTTCGGGAAGTCCTCTTTGCCCAACCTCCGCATCCCCTTCTTCTACGTCTTCATATTTCAATTTCTTTGATGTTTTGGGCCGTTTTCTGCGCGAGCAGGTTCTGGCCTACGAGCCATCAATTATTGGCGCGGAATACTTTTACATAACTTGTTTTCTCTAAGCAAGTGACGTGACGTCATTTGAGGCACGTTTATTCAGCCATGGTTAGGTTATGAAACTCTCATGATTACTTGTTACAATTCGTGCTAGTTTGTGAAGTTATTGGTGAGTATTTTTTATTCAGGATATGACGCTCATGGGGCGTAGGCTTTTTCTAGAAGGAAAGCTGGCAGTGAACCCCGAGAAATGGCGAATGACCACCTAGCATTGCTGTGGCCGCTGTGCGCCGTGGCCACCTTTGAATGGAGCGAGCATTGTTATGCGTGCGTGCGAATGACTTTTTTATGTCATGTCTTTCCGATTTTCTTTTCTTCCCGCTTTTAGTCCCCCTAGTGTAGGGTAGTGAGCTACGTGCAACATAGTTAACCTCCTCACCTTTTTTCGTTTCTTTTTGTATGCCTCTCTGGCGAGCTTGCGATTGCTAACGGCTGCCGCATATTTTTTTTTTCCCTGAGAAATCAGCCACTCCGGGCCCCCCGTTTTCGCTAAGCAAGTCACTGTGCGACTTCCTTGAGTAGTCTGACCTTGCAGTTCGGTTGCTCTACGGGAACTAAACAGTGCCGGTGCGTGCGACAGGTTAAAAACACTCACGAAAGTGTCTTTACAAGCGAGCTATGTATACACCCTGAAAGAGTCGTTATATTATACATCGGTGTAAACGGCTTCCTCCTATCTCTCTAATCTCCCCTATTTCCTCCCCATGTTACTTCATTAACACTTTCAATGGGTGCCTAGTCATTGTGGTGTTTTTGGCAATGAACTCGCTGACAGTGAGGCAAGATCGGCGTCCTCTTCCTCTGATGAAGTACGGATTGCCTACTCGCGACCTGAGACCAACTCCATGATCAAGGCACTCATGCAGGACCTTACAAAAGCTTACAGAGCCCACTATGACAACATTCACAGACGTCTACATATGATTGACCCAGACGGTAAAATCTGTTTGCCCCCGAAGCTTACACGGAGCGAAACATCATTGCTACACAGGATTCGGCTCGGCGTTGCTTTCACCCGTCGCTACGCGCACCCCATCGGCCAATCGAACAGCCCTGATTGTGATCACTGCCAGACGCCTGAAACACTGCAACACCTACTGTGCGACTGCTCAGCGTATATGCTGGAGCGAAGGAGTTTAGAAAGTTTCTTAGCCAGCGTTGGCAGGCAACCACTGTCGGAGGAAGCTATCCTCGGCCCATGGCCTGACACTGCAATTTCAATACGTGCAACAAAAGTATTGTTGAAGTTTCTTCAGGACACTAAGCTCGACGAGCGGCTCTAGCAAGACAACTGTCTCATGTACATAAGCACTCACCACTTCTCTTATCATCATCATCCATCCCAGTACTTTCACTCCCCTTCCCTCTTCACCAGTGCAGAGTAGCAGACTAGAGCGCACTATCTCAGGTCGACCTCTCTGTCTTTCCTATCAATAAATCCAATTCATTTTTTTTCTTTTACACGGAGCTCAACTGACACTACTTTATCAGTCAGCATATACACGGGTTATATAAGCTCTTGTAGAGGTACTTGCATTCGGCGTACATATAAGCTTCGTATATTTTATTTATTTATTCATATACCCTAAAGGCCCATTCGGGCATAACATAGGGGGGGGGGGGGAGCCAGTTACAATTACAAACGTGTAAAAAAAGAACATTGGTAAGATACAGTGACATAGTTATATACAGAAAGAATAACATACACAAGTAAGCACTCAACACAAATAATCACACATTTAGAAAAACCTTCAACTTGTTAACAAAAACATCATTGTTAATGGCAGATACAATGTCCCTCGGTAGTTTATTCCAATGATATGTTGCCAAAAGTAATGGTGAATGATGGTACAGATTAGTGCGAGCAAAAAGGGGTTGCACTATAAATGGGTGATCAAAACGCAGAAAAATGCTATGAGCTGAATTGGATGTAAGATTCGCGGAACGGGGATCTACTATGATAAAGCGCGTGAAAATGTGATAACAATGTTATTAGTCGGCGGTTTTGAAGGGCCTTCGAAATTATAATATTGTTACTTTTAATAAATATGCTCTTCTACGGGGCAAAAGCTTCTAGCACAGGCAGTTATGTTTGGGTGCACATAAATTTCGCAACTAGTTAGAGACACTAAGCAAATAATAAACAAACCTTGTTAATAAACTTCTTGCTGTTACGATTATGGTATTTGTTTATATCTGAAACGTGAAAAAAAAAAACATATTTCAGGGCAAATTCTACCTATTTGATTCTCCTGGAGCGCTTCTATTCCGAGATATTCATCGTCAGAATTGACACTCATTCATCTAATTTCGCATTCAGGGGTATAGATCTCGACACAACGTGAAGCTCCCATTCTGACATAGCTTAATGCGTGAGGCACATCGTTTGCAAGGTTGGCTAAGCAGATAACAGCTGCGCCCTTGCTTTCAGCTGGCGAAAACAAGCTACGCAGCCGACGTTTTCCCTCTCCCTTACACGCGCTGAGCGTAATCGTCAGGCTTGCCGCTGTGTGAAGATCCACGCCCACGAATGCGAAATTAGCTCACCGAGTGTCAAACTTGAGGATGAATACTTCGGAACGGAAGGGCTTCAGGAGAATGAAAGATAGTGAAGTCGTTTTTGAACATGATTACATTAAACGATTGAAATGCAAGCTTGTAACGTAAGCGTAATATCAAGAAAAGTGCGAGACATAAAATAGAGTTGTTTGGATTAGAGAATCTGACTACTCTAATTGTCCGAGAAATTTGTGGGCGTCAAAGTGAATAAACCGCCTCTGCAAGCATGTTTTGCAAAGCTAGCATCGCGTTCATATTGAAAATAACCATAAGTTAACCCCGAAGCCCACGTATACCCACAAATGGGTATAAATGGGTATACGTGGGTATACTTATCGAGATACCTACCAACCCAGCAGCAGACAGCTGCAGGTGCAGTCACGCGAAACCCTGAGGGTAAGCAAAGAAAGCTTAGATTTAATTACTACGTCTAGCGTCGATATCCTCAAAGACTTTATGCGTCCTAAAAAAAATCAGCAGTTGAAGTATTGCCTCCTTTTGGTCCCCTAGGAATCTCTCGTTTTATATGAAACTGAGGAATGAAGTTATGGTTGCGGCAGTGAAATTTTAACACCTAATTTAGAATAAAGATGTAGCGATAACTGTGTGGTGACGCCCACTGCACTGCTATGACAAAAAAGGCCAACCTTTAGATTTTATTCTTCACTGCGTGACAATCCAGCGGTGCTCAAGCGCTACACAAGAAGTACTATAATGCTCTTGGTCTGCAAACGCAAGCATATGTGCAAAACAACTTTCAAGTCCGGGTTGAGGCATTGATTTTAAATGTGACGAATAATCATTCAAAGTATTCAACACAAGTACACCTATCAACTCAATCACTTTGCACTGGGGCCGGAATAGAGAATTTCGCCATGAGAAGGAGACGGATCGCAGTCCACAAAACGAGATTTTCCAACTTATCGCGGCAGCCTTACCGGTACACTCAGAAACGAAAATGCACAATTTACGTGTTCTGTGATTACACACCCTTAGAATCGACGTAGATGATAATAAAGACAATATAAAGAAAAATTTACGGAAGCGAATTTACCGAATCTTGGTGTGTGTACCTGCAATGTGCCAAGATTCGCACACCCAAATTGTGAATAAAAAGGTCGGGAAACGCTGATGGGCTTTATTTCAAGCTTGGAGTTCTCTTTGCAGTTGTGGCGACTAATAAAGTATGGCTCTGGCCTGGAACGTACTAAGAAAACTACTTGTGCAGCGAAACTTACGATAATTTCCCGAGTGGCTTTTAGAAGTACGCGAAAAATACTTGCAAGTGAAAATAAAGAAAGTATATTTCTAATCTTTCTTTTTCTTTTCTTCGGGACTTGAAGGATAAATTGATTTAGTGCATCTTCTATTTGATAAAGAAGACACCACCTTTATTAAGCAATATACGTCCAAAACGCAATGCTTGGGGATTTCTAGCAAATAGCTGCTTTCCGGACTGACAACGAAACATAAAATATAATTGTTTGAATTGAAGAATATTGTTATTAGGAAACTGTCAAATGAGAGCTATAATCAAGTAAAAAAACGTTTTGTAGTTTTGGTCAGTTTGAAAAAGCTAACGTTATTCCTTGGTTCTGCCTTTGCGATTCAGTGTGTCATTTGGAAGGCGTTTTGTGTGTTATCCTCTGCGTGATTGTTTATTTAATGACGCAGTAACCAACACACAACCAAAGTGCACTGATTAATTTTAAAGGATCAGGGCGGATTACGACAACCTGCATAAGCTAGGCGCAAGAGAAAATAACTACGTTGGGAGCGCACGCCAACTTCACGCTCAAAATATCGTTACCAAGCGGAAAACGACGGTCATTAGCCATAAGATATTACCTATGTTTACGGATTAAGTGCTTAATATAGCTTAAAAGATTCGATTGGAGCTTAAGGTGGCTTAGTTATAAATTAACAATTTATTATCTGCATTACGAATTGCTTCCGAGAAGACCGCCTTAACACATGGCTGGAACATGATGATTCATCGATTATTCAGTGCGGATTACTTGAAAGATATACCGCTTATATATCGTGAAATATTTTATGATGACCCGATAAACTGAGCGAGCGAAACAAGTAGGAAGAAAGATGCGCGCAAGAAACTCGCCACAGACCTCTCAGAATGATTTCGCGATGTAATTGAATTCGTCAACTATTGGACATTGTGTTCATTAAATCAAGAAACGGTTGTAAGCTTAAATCATCAAATTATCTAGAACGAAATATTAAAAGGCTTAATGTCCCTCGAAGAATCTTAACAAAGACGTTAGGGCCTACAACTGTAGCCTCATATCTGTATTTCGACACAACTGGAGTCCGCTCAACAACCTGGCTGACTGAATGGTTCACTCACCATATCTCTACCTGCCAATTCAATTCACCATCCTCGGTTCCTTCTGACCCCCCCCCCCCCGACCTCTCTTACAAGCCTGTAGATGTCCGTTCTCTTAAGGGACACATGCGCGATAATACCCCCTTGTGCCTGCTTCCTTCCCAGGGACCTTTTACCGGCTGAGGAAGTTTGTATTCAGAGGCTTTGAGCCCGGTTGACCCGAACAGGTGCTGTCATCTGAGCCTGAGGATCTACAGTTGACAGCACTACAACGTGTCCTAAATGCCTGGCATTTGTATCTACGGTGGACAGTCGTCATCTCGTGCGGCTGTGCCCTGGTACTAAGGACATTAGGCAAAATCTGCTTAGGAAGGCCACGTTAAAGTCGAATGTCCAGGAAGATTTTACCCGTTGCAAAATTCATTGCTGCAGTGCCTGCAGCAAACGGGGATGCATACATTTATTCGGCCACTCTTGCTATCTTTTTACATATACCTTGAAGCAAGTCCACCACAAAAGAAAAGGAAATAAAGAAAATAAGAAATAAAACAGAAAGAAGAAGAGTCGTATAAGTGGTGCCGTCTTACTAGTTGCTAGTGCACTTGCAATCTAGAGGAAGTATACGTCTGGGAACCGCACCCTTCATAGTTACTTCGCAGATGAAGGTTCGCACTTCATCTGAGCCGTTCGTGAGGATCTGCTGTGTATACTGTTCAATGAGACAATTAGTGGCACAATTACAGCATTTAATAAGCATCGCGCAACCTCTGGACATGCTAAATTCAAGGTAGTAGTGCACAATTGCATGAACAAGTGTCTTCGCAGACAGCATGGAACTTTTCTCTCTCTCTCTCTCAAATGAATATCGCAAATATTCATTGAAGCATGTTTGTGCGCTTTAGCTTTGCAGAGTCAGAAAGACCTGACTAACCGATAGCTGCTTTCCCATATGGACAAAACAAGACTCAAGTGAAACTTTGACCTTTGCTCGTGCTGCTCTGGGAAAGTAGCTTCTGAGACGTAGATGTTTTTCTTGAGTCACCAAGAAGTCTCGAAGAGGAATGGTAAATATGTGCTATGCCTAGGATATTAAATGCGAGGTGCTTCGTTGAAACATCGAAACAAACTTTCTGCTTGTTATGTCGACAAACTAGCAGTTAATAATTACTGTTTATTGACCAACATCTAATTAGCCCCACTACGCCCGCCGTCATATCGACGAGCTCGGAGAGAAGCTAACACTAGTACAATAATAACAACGTCCAAGCTATAGGTTCAAACATATATAGGTGCTTTTATATGCGGGGTCACCCTATAGACCTATCGACAGACTCTACGTGTTTGCACACGACCGCCTTTTCTTCAGCCCCGCCGGCTCCGACAGTCATTGTCAATCCCAATATTGCCCGAGGCGGCGGCCGAGAGAGTTTCGCAGGAGGCGCCTCAAACAATCACAGCTAGGCGAACTACTTCCTTTGCAAGAGTCGCCAGAAGAACGGCGACAAGCAGCAGGGCCAATCACCGCCACCATACAACGCCGCCCTTCTCGAGTTTGTCGAACTCTTCGAGCTCGAACCACTTTGACACTGTTTTATTTTATATCCTCCCCCACCAAACTATCATCATAGACGCAATCAGCAACGGGTGAAGAAAGGGGGTCGCCGTAAAGCAACTTCCTTAATATTTCAAAGCAAATAAATAGATTGCGAAACAACTGCCACGATAGCGCGTTGTTGGATGCGCTCTGCTACGCCGGCAGTGACGGCAGCCTTTGTGTTTGCTGCCGGCTGTCGGCAAAGGAACCTGTGTTGTCTGTTTCCGCCACTACACTCATCACCTCTGAGCCACTTGTCCTGTCGAGGCTCCCGAGAAATGATTGCCTTTTTGACACCGCCTGCACCTTTTGGGCCTTTTTAGATCGTCAAGCTGTTGGCAGTGTCCGGACAAACTTGCGTGTCCATTGGCCGTCTTCTAATTGCATCCTGCCCGCTGGGAGTCACCATCTGTATAGGTTCAATACTTTATCGTCAGAGCTCTGCAAGACCACTGTCAATTTTCTGACTTGGCCATATTGATGAATTGCCGACATGTAATGATCTTCGCGCCGCTTCCCTGCCGGTTCGCTGCATGAATCCAATAGCACGAAGCTCGAAACACTGGCGCTGCTTAAAGGAATTGTGGTGTCTCATTCCTTCACATATATAGCTTTTCATTATTTGAAGCTTATAGTGCTTTTCTGCTGCTGACACTAACATGAGCATCGCACTTCACAAGATACACTCAAATCTGCTTACAAGGAACTGCGCATAATGATGATAAAAAATGTGGCTTCAAGATAAATAAGTTATGCTTATACTTGAACTATTATTATTATTTGTTTTGAACACATATACACAATTAATCCTCTCAATGAATCCACTTGGCGCTGAGAAGTTTGAGCTTCCACAGCGGAGGCTCCTAATAGCCTTCGTATACCCATAAAGTTTCGTGAAAGCTTTGCTATAGGCATGTCGTTACATACACTACAGCCAGATGCGTAGCACCATTCTTTCTTCTCTGTTACAGAAACGAAAATGGCTCACACAAGTTACAAAACTTGCGCTTATAAAGACCGAGTCGTTATGAGCTCCAGAAAGACATATATACAGTGTGTCCCAGCTAACTTTAGTCAGAGTTTAAAAATATGAAAATGCCACGTAGCGAGACAGAACCAACGTCATGTTATTTGCCGTCGCTTGGAGATAATTAGACGATTTTTCTCATTTCGCATAATTAGATAATTATTCTTAACTATTTAACCAACTCCTCAAATATTATAATTAGATGAAAAGTGAGAAAATTGTAGACCAACATGAAAACTCCCGATACAGCTTTCTGTCGCTCAGAACGTGCTACGGGAAAGGGTTTTTACGAGCGGTAAAGGAGCCCGTAAATGCAAGCAAAATGCCGCGCGCCTGGCCACTCGAGGCACTTGGCGAGTATTCCCGGGTTGCATTCGCAGGTTGTACGTGTATTGGCGGGTCGCATTCGTATGGTCCCCAGTTCCCGTCAAGTTGTCTATGTCAACTTTTTTGCCTGGAGGACCCCCAACTTTGTGTTGGAAATAAAGTGAAGTGAAGGGAATAGACGAGCGTGGCGATATCTTCCCCCTTCCCGTCGCGGAGCTCGAGGCCATCCCTTCAATAACGATGGTTTTTACTGCTACTACAGCTACCTTACATGCGACAGCGAACACTCCAGCGTAACTGGTGATTATCCCGTAGATCATAGATGCTACAAACTACGCGCTTCGCGAGTCCAATCCGATTAAACACGCCTGAGTTGTCAGTCGGCCCGGGTGCTTTGTACTCTTCTCCGTGTTCTCGGTCCTGCTTGCACTGTTTCAAATGAGGATATAAGCACGCCTTCTTCGGTATAGAATCCACCTTTTTTCACGGCGTGACGGCGCATGCGCCCTGCCATGGCGGACTATTCACGAAACGTTTTGGAAAAGGTGCGCGCGCGGTCACGCGGCCCGATCATAGCGGAAAGCCCCCGTGAAAAAGAGAATGCACTCGGATGTGCGCTGCTGCACAGACTCGTGCCGTGTACCACGTTGAAAATCCGCTGGTAGCTCTACGTCGGTGCGGTGCCGAAAACGTGCGTACTGCAACTCTACTTTAAAGCAGAAAGCGGCCAGGGCGTGTTCCAGACTGCATCGTGAGCTACGCATAGTTGCCGCCTTTCATTGATGGCTAGCAAATACAATGAAATAACCCTTGGGTTACACTTGGGCGGAATTTAAACACATCACGTTGCTGACGAAGTCTTCTTCCAGCATTAGCCTTCACCTGCTGGTGTTTGTAGCGCGTGCCTAACTTCACGTCCTCGCTTAAGACGTGGTAACACTGGGTCGATACGAGACGGACAAGACGCTCACGCCAGAGACTGGCCGACTATTCAACACAGTGTGTCGCTGATACCAATTTATCGTACCAGGCCGACAAAGACGCAACCGCCGAGCACGGGTTGTCCTATTGTGACGGGCTTTCTTGTCGACGGCACCGACAAAATCAGCGTGCCGACAATCACTCGACCGAACCCTGCGCGATCGGCCGTCAAACCGACAACGCGATAGCAGCAGCGCCTTCAATTGCGTATATAATTAATGGCTCTGAAAATTAGCCAAACGTGCTTAAGAAATTGAAATGCACAAGCTTCAATCCTCTCAAGCCATGCACATGGAGTTTGCGCCAATGTTGATTCTGGTCTGCGAAGGCTATAGGCCTGGCGCCGTCGAATTCGTGCACCCACTACCGGCAGACATGAATTGAAATGTAAGCAGTTAAGACGAAGGAAACTGCTTCTATAATTCAGTTCTGGCATTAGGGATTTGAAATCAGGTACTCTTCACTTCGCACAGTGCGTACATATTAAGTGACAAGCGGCGACATGTAGTTCTGCCAACATATATCTGTACGTCACAGTTCCCGTAGGCTGCCGGTTGCATTCGCTACGTAGATGTTTGGGTCTTTACGTCTTGTTATGCTGACACATTTCTCAATTCACGAGTTGCGCTGTTTACATCTTCGTCAAACAGGCAACACGAGATGGTGCATTTGGTACAGCAGCATAAACAACCGTCTTGCTCAGTTATACCAACAGTGTCAGCGATGTAATCCGCGTTCTCGCGAGGGAATAACACAGCCTGCATGAATGAGTGCTTATGCAAGTACGGTTTCTTTCTAATAATGCTTCATATAGCACGCGCAAACTGTAAGCATCATGAAGTTAAAGAAAAGCGAGAATCTGTAATAAACTACAGGTCACTCTAGGTCACTGTAAAAAGCGAGAATCTGTAGTAAACTACAGGTCACTGTGGGTCACTGTAGGCCACTATAGGTCACAATTATTGGTCACTCGTGTGACCAATAATACGTGTATCTGGATCCCAGCAGCCGTTGTTTAAGTGGTTCAGCCGCTCGTATTGGGACTTCTGAGGGTGGAACACCCCAACTCATATGCGCAGGTATGTATGTTTTGCTACATTTTGACATTATTTCTTATCAACGATGCACCTTTACCCGTAGTATTTGACTCTAACAACGATCTGTGGCTGTAGATGTCGATGTAAACAAGCATGCACCACTTTGGTCAATCCGACGTAGAAAACTGCGCTCGAAGACTTCTTGAATATGCGAAATGTCTAAAGAATGCGTAAAAGGAATGCAAAAAGTGATGTGCAAGTGCAGAAATCAGCACAACAAACTCCAAAGCAGTTGCGTCACAAACGGAACTCAGCGTGCCTTTACCGGCCGCACCGTTTGCACAACAGCGCACTCAGGCCTGCTTACCCAGTAGTCGGTGAGTGCTGCATGGCTTCCAGGAATGACATGTTGCCCTCGAGAAGCTATTAATAATTGTTCGCGATCCACGAAACGCACAACCAATGCGCGCACAACATGGCCGCAGCTACACAAACGAACCGGCGCAAGCTTCGACACCCTTCCAAAACGTTTCCAGCCGCGTGCGGCCGCAGGGAGCACAGGAAAATGAAAAAGGTGGATTGGACGACAACGTTCGTGAAGTTTGCGATAGATCACGTTAAGCAGGAGAGCGACAACATCCAAATAGTGATAACTTCATCGAGCGCCTGTTGTGTATCTGTCCTCAGTGCGACGTGCAACGCTTCTCTTTCATGATAACTTTGAACCGATTGGACACGAGGCCGTTCTCTGAACCAAAGGTGTCCGGACCGTGGCCACATACGTCACTGGCGCATAAAAATTCGCTGACGATTACGATACTTTCTAATACGTAATTTGAGCGCAGGTCTATACGTGTTTTCACTTCGCGATATACTGGCTGGCTCGCACAATCTGCCTTAATTGTGCGGCATGTTGCAAACGGAACGAAGTGTGGCACGAGTGCCTCGCTAATCGGGACTTCGCGAGAGACAGCGCGTGGGTGACGCGTGGGCGCGATTCACAGCAGCCACCGCAGACAAACATCCGCTCATGCAGCACTTTGTTTCCATATATGGCATCGGTGGCGCCATCGGTGAACAGACGACGCGCGCTTCTCTGGCGCCATCTCGTAGCCATCATCGTCGCAGAAGCAGTTTTTCGCGGAACTACGCTTTTCTTCTGACGCTTTCGCCGTACTTTCCTCATTCGCTTTCCGCCTCATGGTGCCGCTGCGCCCTCCTCCTACATTTTGCTCCTCACGCTCTCTTCCCTACCGCTCTCATTCATCCCCCGCTGTGCTTTGCGTTCGCTCTTTCATCCTACACTGTGCTCGTTCGCTCGGCTACGAAGGACGCCGACGCTCACTGCAGGAAAGGGCGCCTAAGAGTTGCGCTCTAGAAAGAATCGTGCACTTCTGCAATACTTGCAGTTCACCGGCTTGAGTGACCGTTTACAATGCTCCTGTGCACCCTCCCGTGGGCACTCAGTGCTCCCTTTCTACCCCTTTTCCTCTTTCTATTCTCACTATCCCTTACCCCCTCATGTAGGGTAGCAAAGCGGACACCGTCTGGGTCGACCTCCATGTTTTTTTCCTCGTTGCTTTCTCTCATTCTCACACTCTATCAAACCGATCAATGGCAAAGAAATAAAACAACGCCCACGTGGCAATATGCTTTAACAAAGCCAATTGACATCAAGTACACATTTTCTTTGTTCAAGGCGTATCACAACTTTCGCAACTTAATTACGTCGCTCACTCCGACGTCATAGCGTCAGCACATGTCAACAGTAGCAGTCTGCACAGCGGCATTTTCATTTGTTGCGCCCGCAAAATGTGCGGGAGCGACTCGTTCCTCCGCTTGTTTTCACCCGGCACGTTTCGTGCCGCGAAGGAAACGTCGTGAAAGCCCGCGCAGAGGGGGCGACGATTGAGTAGGGGTGGAGTGTGACAATGGTGGCAGCGCGAAAACGAAACAAAACTAGAAAATCGCTGGCGAAGCCTCCCGCTGATTGAAAGCGCGTGCGAGGGCCCCCGTGGCCAACACGTCTTTAATTAGGGGCGAGGAAACGCGACAAGGCGGCGTATTAACAGGCAGCACGCCTACGAGAGGAGCGAGCGCGGTGCGGCAGCGGCGGAACTAATTTCAGTTACACGGTGGGGCGGCCTAGCTAATGAAGACAAATTATGATCACCTTATAAAGCTGACGTCAGGATCGTTAAGCGCGGGTCGAAAAGGTGGCCCCGGTAGTTGTCGCGCCATTTCCAATAACGCGCTGCGCGCGCCCGCGGCGTGGAACAAGCGCCCGAGCGCGTGTTCTCTCTGTATACCGAGCCATTCTTGCTGCAGGCCAAACATTCGCACAATGGCCTCGCGCTTTCCATCTGCGATCGCGCCTGCCACGCCGAGAAAAATGGCTGTCGCGGTTCAGCTGCGCGAGGGGGTCGCATAGCTTTTGTCGCCGCAGAGCCCGGCGAAAAGGTCGTGCAGGTTCGGGCTGCCGCGGCACACGCGGAACTTGGTTTTCGGGAACGAGGAGGCTATACGAGAAGAAATGAAAATGCGTTGCGCAAGCTTCCAGTTGCTCAGTGTTGCTGATCTGGCGCAGCCGGTGCACGTGTAAGGTTGGCATGGCACGAGTCTCTGGTTCACTCGCCGCTAACTGGGGAGGAGGGACAAAGCAGGGAATGGCTCCGTAGGCAGCTCTGTCTGTCACTCGCAAACACACACGCCATCCTTTTCACTCGCAGATAATGCAGGAGATGCGCAAGCACGCACGCACGCGCAAACGCAACGCACATACTTGCACAGCCCACGTTGGAGTCCTATCTGCCTTTGCACTCGCGGTGGCTTCCCAAGTTAATCGACAATAACGTGTGGCTTACTACAAGTATGAATTCTTTACACAATGTAGGGATCACTAGTGCACCAGGTCAGACATGTTGGACTGCTTAGGCCTTGCCAAGCGTTGTACTCATGCTACACGCGCACGGGCTGTGCTTGTTATTATCTGTATGGCTGGCCATGCGAAGTGGCTTGTCTGATTACGCGCCGTCTTGCGTTATGTTGTTCCTGTTCGCCCAACTCCAGAATATCATTGACTAACTCTGGCCAACTACGGTAGCTTCTTCAATGCGCGTTGCGTCATTTTCATCAAACCATCCGCCCGCGGGATGTCACCTTGTGGGCCTTAGCAGCTCCTCTGGCGCTACGCCTAACGTAGTGCAGAAGAAATTCTGCTACTGTCCTATAGGGATGGTCACCGCGTGCATCCAATCAACCGCATAAGTTTAGGAACGACTATCTTGACGCTTCTAAATTTAAGCAGCGCGAGTGGAAGCACCGCAGCATGGGCTCCGTAGCTTTGACGTTTTGCTGCGGGCAATAAACCCGCGGTCGGAGTTCCCTGGCGGTGGGACAGGATTCCGATGAGCTTAGATTGTAAAAGCGCCTGTATTCTGCGATTTGGGGGCACGTCCATGGACCTCAAACAGTAAAAAATGATCCCGAGAAGCCACTATGTTGTCTCTCATAGCCCTTCTGTTGCATTGATAGATTGACTTCATCGATCGATTGACCCTTCAGTCAACCAAGCCAAGCAGGAGCAGCGCCCTGTGCGATGTGCCGATGTCACGAGTGAAGTGCGCGAATGTTGTGCGAGATGCCAGCCGATATAAAAAAGAAAAGGATCACGATTGACCCCAACTTATGGGCACGAGTGATCGGCTCATTGAAGAAAAGTATGATGACGACGTTCTAATGCGGCACGATTGAGCGGAGCCGCAAAGTAACAACAATGCAGGCAATGACACACTCTTAGACAAAGGAAGAAAAAGTCGCAGCTTCGCCCGAAAGGCGAAGCACCGATTGAGATAGCAAATTAGTAGATAGCTATACGAAATAAAGATAGGATTTTAGCATAGTTAAGCAAGGATAGATACACTTGAAAACATTCGCTTACTAACTAAACTAACAATTATATAATGTGTAAGAGCGACTGAACGAGGACGTAGAAAGAAACAGACACAGAACGACAGCGCTTTCTCTATGTGTCTATTTCTTTCTACGTCCTCGTTCAGTCGCGCTTACACATTCTATCATGGATTCAAACCAATTAGCCAGCCAGCATGTTTTAACTAACTTTACAAACACGGTGTCACACGCGCACAGGTAAACATGAACACATCTCGCTCGATAAGTGCGGAAACTCGCTGTTAAAATGCTAGAGTGAGGAATCGCGGCAGCAGCAGCTAATTGACCTTCGCGCCTATATCTCGCTTCAACGCGAGCGAAACGTTGAAAGCACAGCGCATACTAAGCTACCGGCACTACGCGCACTCTGAAAACATCGTAGATCGCTTTGAAGATGAGGCCAGCCAGCGCGGGAGCGCACTTTGGCCTCGTCGAAGATCGCTTTGAAGATACGGTGCCCGCACGGCCGCGCTGTAAGCAGCAGACGCCGGAGGAGAACGCCATCCCTCCCTCCTTTCACCCTCGTATCTCGCGGGCAACAGGAGAGCCCACCTTCTAAGGGGCTTTACCGCTTTCCCCACTCGCACGCGCGAGGTTGAGCGGCGTTTGCCGGATCACCTTCGCACGCTTTCACTCGCGCATGCAGCACACGGCATACGGCGACGATTTTATCGCCCTTGGACTTTATAAAGAACTTCACGGTGACGATGACGGCGACGGCAAAAATGCGCCTGGAGTGTTCGCATAATTGCTATCGCAATAAAAGAAAGAAAGGTTCGAACAGGAGGAGTGCGAGACGAGCCAGGGCGGGAAGAAGACGCTGCCGCTGCAGCAGGTGCTGGACTAAGCTGGCCGGGCTCCAGACCCGAGCTTCGCGTCCCCAACCGAACCAAGCCGATTTTCCTCTGTGGGAACAGCAACCGCATTTCGCTGCCTCTAGTGGAAGTGGTATGCATGACGTGACTTCCTGGCGTTCGCCTAGTTCCGAGCAGGAAAAACTACGAGCACCGTCGCCACGATCCGTCTGCGCAGGCCGCGAAACCACTTGCGATTACACCCATCACTAATGGCCAGCTTACCACCTTCTGTGCCAATAGTGGCCAATCTTTCTGATTCCTTTCCCGCCACGCTTCGCGTTATACTTTATAAGGACCTTGCGAGATCACATAATGACTTTCTTGTTATGAGTCATTACTGTGTGCCTGCAGGCTAGACTTATTCTTGTTTCTGCTACCTGTGCTCTTTTTGGTTTAATATATTTTTTACTTGCTCGTGCCAAAATGGCTTCGTATTCTAACGTCGCAGTCAGGCTTTGCCTAAGCAGCGACATCCATACCCAAAGAACCTCGTAACCCCCAAAAGCGCTTGTAACTGTAGCTTCGCCGTCAAGGTCAGGTAACTCGAGGAAAAAACCTGGTTATGTGTGGTTATGCGACCTGCTCGAGAGTGTCAAGCACTCATGCTACGCGGCGTCCACAGGAATGAGAAAACTGCGCTCGTATTCCTGGCAAACGGAACAAAACCAAGAAAGAAGGAATAAATATCCGCCTTCATTCCACCCAGTAAAAGTGGATGCACAGTGGAGCTGTTGCCGACGTTGGAGAAGCACAACCCACGTTAGACAAGTACCACCACCCTAACTTACGTTAGACGACGTTACACAAGCGCCATCGCCACAAGCGACGTTATACAACCACCAACTGCTTATGCAGCACTTTTATTTCGTTATAGTTATAACGATGGCCTTAAAGTCGCTGTGATACATGGCGGTGGATTCGGCGACCACTTTGGACACGTTTGCAGCCAAGGAGGTAGTTGCCGTTTGAGGTCTGTCCGATTGGCCACGGCCGCTACGTGGTGGTACTGTTTTTGGACAGTGTTTGCCATAATGTCGACTACGGTTGCAGCACACGCCGTGCGACAGATGTGTCGTTAGTTATTTACATTGTAGTTTATGTAGCTCAATCGACGCATTCGTTTAAAATAGAGGCTTGCTTTTCTCTGAGGTGTTAAACTTTCAATTGTACACAGCGGTTGTCTCCGTAACATAAACATATGAATGCAATATAAAGTGCGGAATTACTTTTAATTACCCCAACTTGAAATAACTCACATAAGCGAAAGTTAATTAAATAATTGATTGTACATTAATTATTATTCACTTAATCGAGCATATACTTTATTTAATTGAATAATTAGCTACTCGATTAATTATGTAGTTAATTAATAATTGCCTAACCAATAAAAGTTAAGTGTGCTGTTGGTTCGCATTACACATATTACCTAAATAATTGAGCGATTAGATAAATAATCATTCAGTTAATAATTGATTTCGCTATCGCCAATAGCGTGTTGATCCTGAGACTTTCAGAAATTAAGTAGCAAGTGTCTTTACATAATGCCCCTATATTGCTTGAGTGATATCTGCACACGAAGGAGCAGGTTTTCATTGATAAATTTTTTTCATGTGCGACATGTAATTGTAAGAATTGCACGTGCATTTCCACAGTTGCTGATTTTCTGCAGCCTAAGGATGTACAAGCCACAATTGTTACTTCTTCTAACTATTGGATAACACTTGAATTCATACTGCCAAAATTTACGTAACGATTTGGCTTGCTCTCCTTTTCAATATGTTTAGCCTTTCTTATATCCCCCTCACGCAGTCTTTCCCCTCTGAGCATCTGAGGACCTTGAATAAATAAAAAAACAACCGTAAGCTACAAAGATTCACAAGCGCAACCGACGTACGCAACGAGTCGTCGTTGCAGAGTGTGTCGAGGGAAACACGGCGGGTTCCATACTGGATGGGTGGATGGATGGATGTTGTAAGCGTCCCCTTTGGAACGGGGCGGTGGGTTGCGCCACCAAGCTCTTCTTATTTTACTGCCTAATGTCCTACCCAAGTTAAATAAGAAAAAAAAAGAAAAAAAAAAGACTACGAGCTCCCACAACCAAATTTTCTGATCCCCTATAGCAAACTATGCTTTTGTACGCCTCCGTTTTTTGTCGTTTCCCTACTTTTCTTCCACTAATCTTCACATCACCTGTTACTAATCTCTATTGCGGATATGTTTTCCACAGCCCGTGCTGAAGTGGCGCCACCTGGTGACGTCTACAAAAGGAGCCTCAGCCACGGGCCCTCCCTGAACATACTACCCCCTTCTCGTACACTGTACTCTACTCTCTGCGACACTCTCCGCGTGCTCTGTGGTTAGAAATCACCGCCTGCGTATCACGCGGTAAGTATCTATTTCCTATGAGCTTTTCCTTTATATCTTTTTTGTAAAGAGGCTTCAAGATTGTTCCATGGCGCTCCATTTTAGTATTCTTTATTTCCTTTGTAAAAATAAATAAATAAAAGTGTCTCGCCATCCCGACGCTGCGAAAGGTGCTGGCCAACGAAGCTGTTAGAAAACCACTCAAATGCCGTCGATGGGGATATGGAATGTTTTGTTGTTCTGCCTAGTCTTAGCACGACACCGTTGTTGAGCATTACGATTTTGCACTCTTCGACGCTTATCGTATTCACGCTGCTCTTCGGTAATCTTAAGTTTGAGTGGTCTACCCATGGGCCGTCTCGCAATGAAGTGAATGTGTCGATAGGCAGCTCTCCCTTTTCTATATGAAGTTTGGTGACGTCACTCACTGATTCGTATGCTGCTGTTGCCCCTTTCCAACCACAAGAGCTTATACAACCGTAATCTTTACCGCGAAACACACAAGGCGAGAAGGAACGTGCCTCGCATTGTTCACAGGCGCCTTATCATCCATCATGCGGTTTTGACTCTTGTTTCATGCTTCTCTTTATTGAAATGAATAGTGAGCTGTGTATTGTATGCCTGATTCCAAAGGAGAGATGCTATTTTCTTACGGTTTCATTTTTTTTTATGGACGGCATAAAAAATCCCGACCAACTAGAGGCTAACAGCTTCGCTGTAGTAAAAGAAAAATAAACATCCAGTTTCGATCCAGCGGTAAATCCGAGGGAAATGCGTTGGCATTACGTGGCACCTTTTTGAGGTCCCAGATCCGTGATGTAAACCGCGCTGACCACACTGCGAAGTATTTTTCAGGAGCTTACTCGACCCACGTCCTGCCTCTTCAGAGGAGCGAAGTGTTACTGTGGTCCAGCGCAGACCACGTCAGTTGATCTATATATATATATACACGCACTTGCTGTTCTAAACTCTACCATCTCCTATCTGCATGCACCACGTCCCCGGCTTCGCCCACTTCACAAACATACTCTTATTTTTCACTTTGACCTTCCTAATGTAAAAAAAGGAACGCTTCCACTGAGTTCCATCAGCAAAAAAAAAAAAAAAAAAGAAAAAGAAAGAAAAAAAAATGCTGCATCACAAGGTGGTTTCCTCCGTGATGAGGACTTTGGCTGCTTTGGTAGCGAAACATTAGTGTTAAGCGTAACGGGGACAGTCACATAGGAGGTGTTGAATCGTCTCCTCGCAGCCGAAGAAAAGTGCTCGTGACCGCTCTCGCAAAACTGGACAATCGCCCCTTTACAGAGGAAAAAGCTCTAGGACATTGGTCCAGACGGGCTTCGGCACTCAAGGCCTTAAGGGCTTTGTTGAAGTTTTTAAGGACGTGCGAATTGTGCGACCGCCTTTGAACGTTGTAGCGCGTAGTTTCGCGTTACTGTGTGAATTTTCTTTTTCTTTCCATTTTTCCCTCTTCTTCTTTCTCCTTTTATTCCCTTTACCCCTTTCCCCAGCACAGGGTAGCCAGCCGGTACTTACACTGGCTAACCTCCCTGTCTTTCCTCTCCTTTGTCTCCTCCTCCTTAGTGTTAAGCGGAGTGTGCAAAACAGTGACGCGAGTCCGTTGCCGAGGAACATAACAACAGAAACAGAAAAACTGCGTCGTGCTTACCGAAACAAAACAAAACAAACAAACAAACAAACAAAAACGGACTGGCATTGATTTAATCAAGCGTTGTGCCTGTTTATATAAATACTTTGCTGGTATAGCCAGGCTTGGCTGAATAGCGCCTCAGGACACTGAGCGATAATTCCAGTTTAGGAATTGACAAACAAACTCAGCAACCGGGGGAGGGAAGGGGGGTAGCAAAATGTGGTGTTCATTTCAAATAGTGCAAACTTTGGCATGTAGTTCAGCTGCGCGCACACAATCAGATAAGGGCGTTGTTTGAGCAACTCATTGATAGCCTTATGACTGCTAATGTGGTTTAGTTAATCCGCCTTGCCTTTCGTTAAAAGACGTCTGTGTCACTACCAGGTTAGAACTAATTGTTAATATTTTGTGATGACCGCTGAAGTCA
The DNA here is from genome assembly GCF_050947875.1 of Dermacentor variabilis. Classification (NCBI taxonomy): domain Eukaryota; kingdom Metazoa; phylum Arthropoda; class Arachnida; order Ixodida; family Ixodidae; genus Dermacentor; species Dermacentor variabilis. The sequence continues at coordinate 87,101,452 of NC_134569.1, forward strand.
CATCCGCTCCGCGTAAGAGTTGTCAATGTTCATTTTGTTTTATGTAGAACTGTCTTGGCGCACTGCTGCTAGGCTTGATAGAAAAGAGCTAATTGCAATGAACCTGAATCATGACTTTTATCCCTGTATAAAGAGAGAGAGAGAGAGAGAGAGAGAGAGAGAGAGAGAGAGAGAGAGAGAGAGAGGCAAAGGAAAGACACGGAGGTTAACCAGAGATTGTCTCCGGTTGGCTACCCTGTACTGGGGAGGGGCAATGGAATGCGATAGGTGAGAGAGAGAAAAGGATAAAAAATGAAAAAGAGAATGAAAAATATGAAGGCGATGTTGGGGCACTTAAAGGACACGCGACTTTCTGACAAATTGTGACTGTACATTCTGTGACGTAGGATTGTACGGTGGCACTGCGTAACACTAGGAAGGCCTTTGCCGGCTGCGTGACAGTGCCCACGGAAACAGTTCGTGTGTCTCGTGTGTCCAAGTATGTATCCCTGTATAACACCAGAGAGAATGCGTTGCTGGTTCCTGAGTTCCGGTGTGTTTATAATCCAGGATGTACCTTTCATAGCCTGTTTCTTTTATTTTTCGGGGTCATATAACTCGTTCTAGTATCAATCTCTCACATTTTGGAAGTAGTTCGCCAATCGGCACACTCATTCTGTGCTTTGTCATATTTCATTTGGGAACTGAATGTGTACAGTGCATGTGCAGTACTTCCTCTATGTGTATAAGCGCCGCAACGCGACCATTATTAAATATGAAATACGGGGTTTTATGTGCCAAAGCCACGATATGATTATTAGGCATGCCGTAATGGGGAACTCAAGAAATTTGGACCACCTGGAGTTCTTTAACGTGCGCCTTAACTTAAGTACATGGGTGTTTCCGCATTTGGCCCCCATGGAAATGCGGCCGCCATGGCTGGGATGCGATTCCGCGACCTCCATGCCTAGCAGCGCCACACCATAACCACTAAGCAATCACGACGGATAACATGACCATCGGTTTTATTGGAACGTACTCCGCGCACTCACCGACACAAACCCACAGAAAGGCGTTCATTTCGCATTTATAACTACATGTCATGAGACGGCCGCGGCTTCAGCAGTGGAGGCGCAATAGAGACGTTGGGGGGTTGCAGTGCAGAGGAAGCGAATTTGCTGTCTCGTCGTGAGACTGCTGCATCTCTTATCCACTACAGGAATCGGATGGTTCTGTACACAGGCCTACTACAGAAGAGGGCCTGCCGTGTGCTTAGAAATAATCAAAACGAAAAAAGGAAAGGTGAACAAGAAAGGAAAAGGATATGAAAGAAGACGCGGCAGAACGGACGGGCATGAGAAGAAGAGAGGCAACGCATCTCTGTCCGGGACTGGATATCCATCTCGCAAACGAGACCGGGGAGGGGCGGACAATGGCCGGCTTAGCAGACTGGCACAACTGCTCGCGTCGCCAGTTGGCAACTGATCGCCGCGCCGAAAGGGGGCGGGGGGGGGGGGGGGGGGTGGCGGCCCTCTGTTGCTGCTACCGCGGCGCAGCGCTGAAATGGGCAAGTTAAAAGCAGTCCGGCATGCCGAGGATTGAGACCCAGCTTGGGAGCAGAAGAGAAGCCGCTTTGAGATGAGTCCGAAGGGGGGGGGGGGGTACTGGCAGTGTACGTAGGTCGGTGACGGGGCTTCCGAATAAAGGACGTGCTCTACGGGAGAGATGGTGAGGGAGTGGAAGGAGGGGTCCCAATTGCGATTTAATGCACCCCGAGCTCAGTCCCGTGATGGCGCGTTTTGCTTTTCCGGGCTTTTTCTACCATCCGCCCCGAGGCAGACGGTATATAGGGGGCCGGGAGGGCATGAAAAGGGGAGCTGAAGCGGCTGAAGCCCTCTGTATAGACTGCGTGCTTAGAAGACGGACGCGCGCGCAATGGTCGAAAAGAGGAGGATGGGGGGAAGTTGTTGAACAATGGCTTCCTCTTTCAGCCAAAAGCGGCGTGCGGTGCTTCGTGGTGTGCGTTCTCGCGCTCTAATGGGCACGCACACGTCTCGCCTGCACTGGGTTTGTCGTTCTGCGCAGAGCGTGCTTCCGTGAGCAGAAGACGACCAGTGGAGGGGGAGGTGGAGGAAGGCTTTTGAAAGCAGGTGGACCCACGGTGGCATCTGCTGAAGGACGCGCAGAAAGGCACGCCTGTCAGAACGATAAGGATGTCTTTACGCCTCTCTGAGGGGGTACTGCAACACGAGAGAACCATCTCGAGAGGGGGAACCGAATCGAGACGGTGGGGCTGTGGCCGCAAGGTGCCTACTTTTTACGGTGAGGGCCTTGAGCTTGGGCCTCGCGGGTTCTCTTCGATGGCGGAAAGCGTCCATAGTGGGAGCTATTATGGTCTCCATTACGAGACAAATGGGGCAGCGTGCGTCAGCCTACAAAAAACCTGTTGAAAGTTGGTAAGAGGTGTGATGTCTGTTGGGCGTCTAGTAACAGGTCATCCCTGGGTGCCGCGACAGTAGATAATGGTCCTCCACCGCCTTTATTGTCTTCCGTTATGTTTGGTTCTTTGCATCTTTCTTTACTTCCATGCAGAGCTGAAATGACTAGCCGGAGAGGCGTATTTAGCACTGTGATTGGTACGAGGAAGAGCTAATGCACATTTTCACTGGCTCGGCACGGTTTATGGGCAAGAACACTTGGAAGAATGCTTAACGGACGGAATATGGACGCGTATTTCGAATGTTTTTTAATTGGGTTGCCGTTTGGGTGCCGGCCAATAACGATAGCGGTCGTCACAATGACAATAAGGTTGCATGTCGATCGCCAGTCGCGGACAGCGCTTACGATAGAGAGGCTTCGTGATTGCGGGTGCACGTTATAGGAGAAAACTGGCCTCAAAAAGCAAAGCAACGCTGTACTGTCTGAAGTATACGTGCAAGCGCGATATACGGTCGTAGAATCGATCGACGCTTCTCGAGTCTGTTCACTCTATGTACAATTGTGACCGATGACTCGGAAAAAAACATGTTACTTGGCAAAGTGGACACCGAGTCGGAGATGGAATACCGAGTTGTGCTAGAGAGGTTTCACAGAAGGTTGCTGTCAGAAGAAAGGGAAAACGTTCATAAAACATAGTAAATCCGAGAAGGCGATCGCTGCACAAGCAACTCACAATGGGTTCCTGTACGTTGTCTCCGTGATGCAGTTGTACTCATTACAATTCGACTCTTTAGAATTATGTTAGCTGAAGGACGCATCGTCATTCGACCTTCGAAAAGAAGATCATCGAAAATTTCGAGTTTCAATGTTGCAAATAGTGCAGCAGCGCCACAGCGGTATACTGCTTGATTAGTTCAATACTGACGTGCTTGACTATACAGGGTGTCCCAACTATCATGCAGCAAGATTTAAAGATATGCAAATACTACTCATTTTGAACAGCTCCAAAAAACACATGGACAAGGAAGAGCACAGGAACAGCGCTGGTGCTGGGCTTTTCCTTGTCTATGTGTTTTTTGGCGCTATTTAAAATGAATGATGCGTACCAACTATAGCTCGCACCCAAACTCTTCTAAGGCAAATGCCACGTAACAGGGCAGAACCGAGGTAATGTTTGCTTTCGCTTGGAGACATTCAGATTATTATTTTTTTTTGCATTCCACCTATTTACATGATTAGTCTTAGTTAATTAATCAACTTATCAAAAATTATAGTTAGATGAAAAGTGTCAATGAGAAAATTGTAGAGCAACGTGAAAACTCCCGATACAGCTTTCTGTTGCTCAAGATATGCGACAGAAAAGTGTATCTCTAAACGATAAAGTAGGCCGCGAAATAATACACGCAAGATTGCCGCGTCACTAGCAGCCCAAGACACTTTTCGAGCTCTCGCGGGCTTCTTTCATGCTCGGAAAAAACACTTTTGTGTAGCGCGTATTATGCAACAGAAAGCTGTATCGGGAGTTTTTCATGCTGCACTACAATTTTCTCATAGATACGTTTCGTCTAATTATAACGTTTGAGAAGATGAATAACAAATTGAGAATAATAATGTATTTAGGCTGAATACAAAAATTAATCTGAGTATCTGCAAGCGACGGCAAACAGCATTACCTTGGTTCTGTCCAGCTACATGGTATTTGTATATTTTTAAATATAGGTGCATGATAGTTGGAACACCTTGTATAGTGGACTGTCAGTAAATAGGAGACTGGAGCGAACTGAGCCTTAAAACAGCACAAAGGTATGGCATTCACGCCAATGCGCCAGCATGAAAACTATAGCCTATCACTAGGATAAGCAGAAATCTGCGTCTGAAAGTATTAGGGTCTTAAATGGGAGAACGCTTGTTTTTGAGAACTGCATGAACTTCTTTTTGTATATGTGAGCCAAAAACGCTGCAGCTAATGTAGGAGCCCGAGATCATAAAAGAAAGGGCGGGGGGTGGGGGGTGGAATAGATGTGAACTGGTACCCGCAGCGCTTAGAATGAAAAAAAGCAAATAAAATTCCAGATTTAAGAATAGCACTGCTTGTGTCTAATTATAACAGCAAAAAAAAAAAAAGAAAGAACAATGCTTTTGCAATAGGAAAACAATTATTTCCTGTTACATTATGTGTTCTGAGGTACCATGTTTGATGGTGTAGTTATTGACATTGCGTGACCCGTCGTTCGGCTTAGGGACGCTTAAACTCCACAGGCAATAATGTTGTTAAACAACTTCACAGGAAGCTATAGCAACGTTGCGCGAAGTGCAGAGACAGACACCTGCCGCGTTGAGCAATATGCTGTCTGTTTCATACCCATAATAAAGGACGGAGAAAATTTGGAACAGGAGTACCGGAATAAGCGGCACCGGTGTCCTTAGATGCTCTTCACAGCATAAGAGCGTATGCTGTCAATAACAAACAGTCAAACAAAATTAGATCACATTTATGCAGGCACCGACTAATTAAATAATCAAAATGGCTACGTCAACAGCTGTTTGTTGTTACTCGGCGAGTTGTCTGAGCAATAATTCGTTCCTTGTCATAGATTGTTTCTAAGTCCTTTATCTTTACACGTATACAGCTTTTTCCATCTTTGCGGGATATCAATTGGGACGCCTTTCTGGTGAACCTCACTACATTTATTCCTACACTTCTTGTATGAATGTTTGTAATGTGACAAGTGCAAGCCTACTAAATCTTACTAAACAGCCTCCTGAAGCCAATGTTGGTAAAAAAAAACCTCTCAAACGCAAGCGCCGACTACTTTATGTAGTTATGTTTCAATCTTAAGAAGGAAGCAAATTTTGTATTGCTCCATCTCGAACAGTCGAGGTATGCGAGGAAGGCCCATGGATTAATTTTTTTATGCATAGTTGTCTTCCTAATGTGTCTCGGCAGTCACGTTTTCACGACATGGTCGCAGAAATATGGGAGTTATAACACACGTACTGCCATTTAGGCATACCTGCCAACTCTCCCGAATATTTCGTAATGTTTACGAATTAGCACTCATTCTACGATTTTACGGACGTTGCATTAGGTTTTAAGAAAATTAAATTCTGCTCGCGAAATTATTTCAAAGCTTTTGAACGATGTGAAAGCGTGATGACGCAAAAATAGACAGGAGATCAAAAAATGTTGTTATGATACCTGTGCCAATCTCTTGTGGAAATGCAGGGTGCCACATAAACCAGACAGCACATGCTTCAAGCACGGTTCTTCAAGAGGAAATATTTCCTAAGGCGAAATCGGCAATGGCAAAGTCGTTGAAAAGGTCAACTTCCTCTAAAAAGATATGTTGCTTGCCAGTATATGGTGTTCTACATTTGTGTCTGCTTGTGTGCGGGTCTGACTGAAAATGATCATTATTAAACTGCGTGCGCATCGCATAAAATATGTGTGCTCAGGGCAAACAATAAAAAAATGCATACTATACCCATATTTGGTCATGTTAGCAGTAACTTCAAGATAACATTGAAGTTCACATTGAAGTTGGCAATTATGCATTTAGGCGTTACTTGAAGAGTGAACCATACCGTCTACAAAAGGTACCCTTTTTTGTATTGAACAATGCACCCAGTGACCACGAATGTTTTCAAATAAGAAGGTGCTACCGACTAGGCCTGTTGCCTGGATGAACGCTGCTCTTGGCACGGTTTCTTCACGAGGAATACCTTCAGACCTCTTCATGACTATAGATGGCCTGAATAAATGATAAAATAGTAACAAAGGAGCGCAAAGGGGAATGTAGGCCTTTAGAGAAAAGCGTAGACGGAGGCGAATGCGCCGTCAAGCCATTCAATTATCGCGTATCCGTGCAGATTTGCCAGCCCGTCAGCCTTTCACGCAGCCATGTCGTGCAGTCGAGGTCGTTCTTCAATGGGTACCTGGCCTCTGTGGAATCATTGGCAATGATTCCGCCGATAACACTGCTCGCACAGCACATCAAGAAGAGCACAGCGTTCCAACTCCTCTTTCGATGACTGACGCTGCAAGGCAGCTTCGACACCTGGCACGCAGTCTCACAGTGACCGAGTGGAACTCGCCAAACTTACGACTTACACGACTGAATCGACTAAACCCCTCCCTGCAACTCCGACGTCCACTCGAACTTCCTCGACGTGAAGCTACGCCTCTCTGTCGTCTTTGGTTAGGAGTTGCGTTCACAAAGGCATAGTCTACATTAATTGGAGTGACTGACAGTGCAGCATGCGAGGTCTGTGGCACCGAAGAAAACATCGACCACCTGCTGTGCCATTGTCCAAGATATGCCCTAGAGAGACAAGAACTTGCCAAAGCTTTCCAAAAACTGGACAATCGGTCGCTTTCTGTGCAGGTGCTGCTGGAACAGCGCCCCCATCGCCCGTCGGCCGATAAAGCGGTGAAGGCGCTTTTGTGTTTCTTAAGGACAACGGGTTTGTGCGACCATGTGTGACTATTATTGCAATTTCTGTAAAACCACACGCGTCAGTGAACTTGCCGCAATTTCCTTCTTTCCTTCCCTCCTCTCTCTCCCTGTTATCTTTGTTTTCCCCTTTCCCATTCCCCCGGTGTAGGATAGCCAACCGGACGTTACTCTGGTTAACCTCCCTGACTTCTACTTTTCTCTTTCCTCCTCCTCCATGTCGTGCAGTCAAACAAAGTCTGGAACCGCCCTATGTAATTTCTTTAGAGCCCCACCGGGTTGGGATCAGAAAATAAGGAGCTTCTCCACGAGTCACCTATTCATTTCGCATTTAGATCAGAGCCCCCTTAGAAATGGAACTTATCGAAAGGGAGGGGACTAATAATACAAAAAAAATTTAACTAATCCCCACCAAAATCCCTAGAGCCCTTGCGTGCCCAGAGATTCGCAAAGCCATCGGATGGCTCCCGTCTGTCGTACGAGGCAGAAGACTCGTCTAGCGTTGTCCACGCGTGGATCGGGACTTACTCGGGACTTACTTTGGTTTCTTTCTCTGCATGCTATACCTTAGTGATGTAATATATTATATTCCTCAGTACAGTTTCTCTAGAACATGCCGTAATACTTTTCGACGGCCTTTGCTCCCTACTTAATACGGTGCTCTTGCGCATGCTGAAAGAAAAGTAAGAAATTCATCGAATTCTAGTCTCTTTAACGCGCCAATGCTTTTGAGAGTGATGAATAAAGAAATGAAAACAAGGCTGGAAGAACTTACAGGTATGTAGCTTCGTAACGATCCAAACTCAGTGCTCTTTAGAACCGAATCCTGACGTAGCATAGTTGGGCCTTTCATTTTATTAACAGTGTTCGCATTGAACGCTTGGATATCAAGCTATAGACACGATTCAGAGCATGACATAACAATAACGCCGCCAACGGCATTTCTATCACACTCATCGCAGGTGCACGAAAAATGTTTGACCGGTGTTACTGGCAGGTGTTTTCGCTTGAAAACGAGCATATTATTATGTGATGAACGTTCCAAAAGTTTTTCCAAATAAGACGGCAGGCTTTGAATTCCTTTGGATCTGATCTCATTTACTGCGCCGACAGCATTCTACCCCAGTACAAGCAAGACCAGCATCTTATTTGTTTGTTTTGGATGTCTGCTCCTTTCTCAAATAATTGCGTTCACCCACTACAGTGAAGCTAGGCAAGAACCCAGGGATTACAAAGGGGGGGGGGGGGTGATTGGGGAGAAGGATGCAATTATATAAATATTTAAACGAAGAAATAACAAATAGTTATTATAATTTTTGAAAGGTCAATATAACCGGGCTATAAAACAGAAAGAACAGAATACATTATATATATATGTTCTGATCTTTATTCCTTTTTGTATCACATAGTAATGCATGCAGTGGAATTAGAACTACGCCCATGGGCAGACATTAGCACTCTGAGGCTAAACCTGACTATAAGTAGGCTATACTTATTTAGCTATAATGCAACTCATTAGAGAAAATTACATTCGCAGTTTCTTGGATTAAGAGTTTCTTGTCCGCAGCGGTTCACCATTTTACTATTTAAATACATTCGATTCAGATAATTTTGGTGAATCATGTTTATTTTTGTTTACAACCGGCGGGCCCAAGTTTTGTTATTCGCAACCATCCGAAGCCATGGAAAGCATAGGGGAAATAATTGGCTGTTTTAATTGCAATGTAGAAATTATGAGGTAAAGGGAAATGAAAGTAGCCGAAAATGCAACTTGCGGCTGGCGGTAGCCACACCAACATCCTCGGCATTACGTATGCGAAGCTCTACTTTTGAGGTACGGCACTGGCCATTCCCACGTCCACATTCTTGGTTATTTAAGTATATGTGTACAAGATCTGACCCGTCTTAACCAGCGCCACTAATGGCCATGGCCCACCAGTTTCGATGTATTCATTCCCAATGTGAACGCAGAAATACATTGCGGTCCCTTTTAATTTTACGCTTCAATGCATATGCAAATATGTTTTCTTAGCAACCACAAGCCATCGCAGCAGGGGGCTAGGAGGGCACGGTTGCAGTTTTTAAGGGCAGCAGACAAGCGGATGTAGCCTGAACTGATGTTTATAGTGCTTCAAGTGTTACTGTGCTGTGGGGATATTGTATGCGGTGATAGTTACGGACCGTGATTGTGTACCTGTGCTCCCTCTCTCTCTCTCTTCCCCTGTCACTCTCTATATTTTTCTATCACGCTATCTCCCCCTGAAGAGGCTAGGTGGCGATCAGGAATTATTGTGCCCTTGCCAGGCTATCGAACATTATTAGCTTTATCTTCTGCATATTAATCTTCGACCCTAACACTTTATTGGTTAGGGTCGAATGGTAATTAGGGTAATTTGTTGCAATTCCTCACAAAGGTTGCTGAAAAGGACAATATCACATGCAAACCAAAGGTCGGTGAGATATTTGCCGTTTATCCTCACTCCTAATCCTTCCCAGTACAATAGCTTGAATACTTCTTCTAAGCATACAGTCAATAACATTGAAGAGATTGCGTCTGGTTGCCTGGGCTCTTTCTTGGTAGGTATTTTCCCCCTCTTATTGTGGAGAATCAAGTAAGCTGTGGGGTCTTTGTAGATACTTCCCAAGATATTCAGTATGGCTCCTGTACTCCTTAATTTAGCAATGCCTCCATGACTGCTGGTATCTCTACTTTCCATTATGAACGTTTAGCATTGCGCGTAAAAAAACATGTACAAAAGAAGAAACGCGGTAACACAAACTGAGCGCGAAGAACACACGTTTGCGCTCCGTGTGTGTAACTGTTTCTTCTTTTGTTCATGTTTTCTTTACAATTTTTTACTGTTTCTTTTTTACATTGCCGTCGCTACAGGTTAACTTTGAAAGTCATATAGAGTAATGCTATAGAGTAACAATATAGAGTAATAATGCATAGTAGTACAGCGCAAGCACTAAATCTGGGCTACATGTTGCCAGCAATATTTTCAATTTTACTATATCCGGCCCGAAACATGAAATAAAGCACCCGGAATATAACTGTCCAGTGCACACAAACTGGCTTCGTAGAACGTGTTCAAGGGTCGGTCCCGTGTGCGGCTTGAAACTATCTTACGGGCTTGGCACAGGTTGCCTCTTACTCAAGCTTCGTGCTGGAATCCACGTACGTATATACGTGCGAACCTTCGGGAGCGGTCGGCAAGCCGAGGCAAAAGAGGTGGCGGGTCCTTGGGTCCGATCAAGGGGGCACTGCGCAGCACCGCCGCTGCCGCGGCTTCACCGCAGTAGCAGCAAAACAGCGCTCCGAGATCCGCGCGGCGCGCGCGCTGACGGGGCGTGACCCGGGTTCGCAATTCACGGCCGGCTCCACCACCGCATATTTCGTTTTCGCTCTGCGAAAAAAAAGAAAAAAAAAGCCCTCGAGTGCCTACAGCGTTTTCCGGCTGCTAGGACTCGCGCGCCGGTCTCGACGGCGCTGCGACGACGGTGTCTCCTGCACGCTGATGCTTTCTTTACGGTGGGAGGGACGAAGATGAATTTGCAGCCGCACAGCGCGGTGTGTTCCTGCCACCGACACCAGCGGGTCGCCCACTCAGTGAGTACGAGACCCATTTTGCTGTTTTCATTCACCACTGCGTAAACTATTCTTTTTTTTTTTTTGCCTCTCGCTTCTCTCTTCAACGTCACCTTAAGATTTTTTTTTTATTCTTTAGTTTTCGTACGTCTGTAGGCGCACTTTGCCGTTCCCCTCTGCTTTTCCAATCATACTGGCTGCCGCAGTTCAGAACTGTTTTTACAAGAATGTATGTCCTCCCGTCGTCAACGTTTGTATTCCTGTTCAGACTCGTTTTTCAATATTTCTTTTTTTAAAATCTCCAGACGCAGCGGAAACGTTGATTTTGCTAGAGGCGACTGGCCAGTACTCGTGGCCCTGTCTGGGCCTCTATATATTTTTTTTTCTGCTCATGTATACCTAAGCGTGGCTGATGCGCCTCTGTGGTTTTCACTCGCTCCCGCGCGAAGCTCTTCCACGACGACGCAACAAAACAACGCCAGAAAGAAGGGGCATCGCCTCGCACGTTTTCGTTCAGAGCGGGCATGAAAACAAACAGCCCAAAGAACCGAGCGCCTGGAGACGGAGTCTTCATCCACGAGCAGCTCCGAGCTGCCGCGTGCCTAAAGGACAATACGCGCTCGCTTTTTGAACAGTATGGTGAGCTCTTCGACCAGTATGGTGAACTCATTGACCACTCTCTCTAGTTTCATCTAATGCCTAAGGGTTGTTGGAATATGGACCTAAAAGAAAGTAGCAGGAGTTTAGAAGAAAAAAAAAAACAAGATAGAGAATTGATTGTGTAGTGCTCTCTGTCAGTTTGCGTCGAATTTCAACAGCCTTGTAAATGAATTTCCTGGGTTTTTAAATACTTATAGGTACACAATAGACTTCACTGAATGCATGCTTGGTTTTCCCACGCAAGATACTGCGTGCGCCACTCAGTTATGCTTCGGCCGTGCGCCAGTGCAGTACTTATAGGAAGTGATTTCTACGTCCGTGGTCATATCACGAGCATTTACAGGAGGAACGTTTTGCGGTGAAATCTCTTTGAAATGCGATCAAGAGTTTTTGCACGCAAACTGAGGACGGTATAAAAGGACCAGATACTTTGAGGCATGTGGAGAAAGGGAGAAATAAGCGGTCTGCGAGCTGTATCATCAAGGCTGTTGCTGATGTTTGTCAAATGATTAGATCCGGAGAAGTTTGATCAAGTGTACCTGAGCAGATATAACAGATAACAAGAAAACCTTGCCTCGTACGTTTTGACGTGGCGTTGAAGGCGCTTCTACATGCTCTAACCAAGCTGGAGCGCTGTTCACTGTTAAAACAAATTATGTGTGAATTCACAGTTTCATAAATATGTCACTAAAAGGAACTGCAGCACTATCATCGTCGGGATTCTGTGGTAATCGTGTTCTTTTTCTTCATCATTATGCGTAAGCACTTGAATTGATCGTGTTTGGGCGCAAGAAGGGATGGTTTAGTTCTTCCAGAGAAATTTTAGAATAGCTGAGCATTTTATGCTCAGAGCTACTTATTTTTACTCCGGTTTTGCAGACACTGAAAACAACCATGACAATTAAGTATATGAGTGCGGATAAAACTGATTATAGTCGGACAGCAATTCTAAGCAACAATGATATATTAAGCAATTATTTTTCTGTGTTACAATCAATAAAATGCATAATGTGGACGTTAACATGCTCCGGCAATGTGGAATCTCAAGTTTACCTAACAATGTAACGTTCCGTTTTGTTAAAAAAGCTGGGCAAACTACAAGGACAAACATCTGCGAAGAATATATGCGAGGCTTTGCGTGGTATATATATATATAAGCGCCGCGTACATAAGAATGGTTCAGCGCCATTTAGCCTAATTTTTTATTTACGCGAACTTGCGTTTTCTTTATAATCTAGATAGGGGCAATATTTCCCACGAAATGCCTAACCTGATTTTACCGCCAGTCGACAAATTAGTTGAGAAGTGTCATGTGTATGCACTTTACCAAACATCTGCAGCTTCTGGAACTTTTTCAACCAACTAGTGAACATCTTATACGCTAAGGATGATGCCGGATGCACTGGAACTTTCTTTTTTGTTGTCGTTGATAATTGGAATGGTATCGCGCGTGCGCTCATTCCGTAAGGAGGCTGCAAGAATTTGTGTAAAGCCTCCGTTGTTGCCCTATCATTGGCGGCCGCAGTGATGCTCAATAAATCTAGCATTGGTTGTAGCACTGCAGCAATATGTCTAGCAAGTAGCGATTGCTCAAGCAATGTGCCCAAAATAAACATATTAGACAGCTGACCTCTGACCGAGCTGCGTGAAGCCATGGGCGCTATAACGTAAAACTATTCCAAAGTTTTCTATTACAATTCTGCTATCAGCCCTCCATGATAGGTCAAAAACTTTTTTCGATCACCCCCACTTCACCTGTCTGTCACGCGACGTCACAAAAACCGCGATACCTCTCCGTCTGATATGCTGTGCACACAATGATTATGCATGCTTTGACAGAAAAAAGAAAAACAGTTATTTCTGATTCGACGCCTTTTTGCCATTAGCCTCCGACTATTGGTCAATGGCGGCCTGTCCGGACAGGACAGGCCGCCATTGGAATCTGAACCTGGCAACGTTTAACGTTAGAACGCTATCTAGTGAGGCGAGTCTAGCAGTGTTATTGGAGGAATTAGAGGGTAGTAAATGGGATATAATAGGGCTCAGTGAGGTTAGGAGGACAAAAGAAGCATATACAGTGCTAAAAAGCGGGCATGTACTGTGTTACAGGGGCTTAGCGGAGAGACGAGAACTAGGAGTCGGACTCCTGATTAATAAGGAAATAGCTGGTAACATACAGGAATTCTATAGCATTAACGAGAGGGTGGCAGGTCTTGTTGTGAAACTTAATAAGAGGTACAAATTGAAGGTGGTACAAGTCTATGCCCCTACATGCAGTCATGATGACCAGGAAGTCGAAAGCTTTTATGAAGACGTGGAATCGGCGATGGGTAAAGTCAAAACAAAATACACTATACTGATGGGCGACTTCAATGCCAGGGTAGGCAAGAAGCAGGCTGGAGACAAGTCAGTGGGGGAATATGGCATAGGCTCTAGGAATAGCAGAGGAGAATTATTAGTAGAGTTTGCAGAACAGAATAATATGCGGATAATGAACACCTTTTTCCGCAAGCGGGTTAGTCGAAAGTGGACGTGGAGGAGCCCGAATGGTGAGACTAGAAATGAAATCGACTTCATACTCTGCGCGAACCCTGGCATCATACAAGATGTAGACGTACTCGGCAAGGTACGCTGCAGTGACCATAGGATGGTAAGAACTCGAATTAGCCTAGACTTGAGGAGGGAACGGAAGAAACTGGTACACAAGAAGCCAATCAATGAGTTAGCGGTAAGAGGGAAACTAGAGGAATTCCGGATCAAGGTACAGAACAGGTATTCGGCTTTAACTCAGGAAGAGGACCTTAGTGTTGAAGCAATGAACGACTATCTCATGGGAACCATTAAGGAGTGCGCAATAGAAGTCGGTGGTAACTCCGTTAGACAGGAAACCAGTAAGCTATCGCAGGAGACGAAAGATCTGATCAAGAAACGCCAATGTATGAAAGCCTCTAACCCTACAGCTAGAATAGAACTGGCAGAACTTTCTAAGTTAATCAACAAGCGTAAGACAGCGGACATCAGGAACTATAATATGGATAGAATTGAACAGGCTCTCAGGAACGGAGGAAGCCTAAAAACAGTGAAGAAGAAACTAGGAATAGGCAAGAATCAGATGTGTGCGTTAAGAGACAAAGCCGGCAATCTCGTTACTAATATGGATGAGATAGTTCAAGTGGCTGAGGAGTTCTATAGAGATTTATACAGTACCAGTGGCACCCACGACGATAGTGGAAGAGAGAATAGCCTAGAGGAATTCGAAATCCCACAGGTAACGCCAGAAGAAGTAAAGAAAGCCTTAGGAGCTATGCAAAGGGGGAAGGCAGCTGGGGAGGATCAGGTAACAGCAGATTTGTTGAAGGATGGTGGTCAGATTGTTCTAGAGAAACTGGCCACCCTGTATACGCAATGCCTCATAACCTCGAGCGTACCGGAATCTTGGAAGAACGCTAACATAATCCTAATCCATAAGAAAGGGGACGCCAAAGACTTGAAAAATTATAGACCGATCAGCTTACTGTCCGTTGCCTACAAAGTATTTACTAAGGTAATCGCAAATAGAATCCGGAACACCTTAGACTTCTGTCAACCAAAGGACCAGGCAGGATTCCGTAAAGGCTACTCAACAATAGACCATATTCACACTATCAATCAAGTGATAGAGAAATGTGCAGAATATAAGCAACCGTTATATATAGCTTTCATTGATTACGAGAAAGCGTTTGATTCAGTCGAAACTTCAGCAGTCATGGAGGCATTACGGAATCAGGGTGTAGATGAGCCATATGTAAAGATACTGGAAGATATCTATAGCGGCTCCACAGCCACCGTAGTCCTCCACAAAGAAAGCAACAAAATCCCTATAATGAAAGGCGTCAGACAGGGAGATACGATATCTCCAATGCTATTCACAGCATGTTTACAGGAGGTATTCAGAGGCCTGGAGTGGGAAGAATTGGGGATAAAAGTTGATGGAGAATACCTTAGCAACTTGCGATTCGCTGATAATATTGCCTTGCTTAGTAACTCAGGAGACCAATTGCAATGCATGCTCACTGACCTGGAGAGGCAAAGCAGAAGGGTGGGTCTGAAAATTAATTTGCAGAAAACTAAAGTATTGCTTAGCAGTCTCGGAAGAGAACAGCAGTTTACGATAGGTAGCGAAGCACTGGAAGTGGTAAGGGACTACATCTACTTAGGGCAGGTAGTGACCACGGATCCGGATCATGAGACTGAAATAACCAGAAGAATAAGAATGGGCTGGGGTGCGTTTGGCAGGCATTCTCAAATCATGAACAGCAGGATGCCACTATCCCTCAAAAGGAAAGTGTATAACAGCTGTGTGTTACCAGTACTCACATATGGGGCAGAAACCTGGAGACTTACGAAAAGGGTTCTGCTGAAATTGAGGACGACGCAACGAGCTATGGAAAGAAGAATGATGGGTGTGACATTAAGGGATAAGAAAAGAGTAGATTGGGTGAGGCAACAAACGCGGGTAAACGACATCTTAGTTGAAATCAAGAAAAAGAAATGGGCATGGGCCGGACATGTAATGAGGAGGGAAGATAACCGATGGTCACTAAGGGTTACGGACTGGATTCCAAACGAAGGGGTGCGTAGCAGGGGGCGGCAGAAAGTTAGGTGGGCGGATGACATTAAGACGTTTGCAGGGACAACATGGCCACAATTAGTACATGACCGGGGTAGTTGGAGAAGTATGGGAGAGGCCTTTGCCCTGCAGTGGGCGTAACTAGGCTGATGATGATGATGATGATGATGATGATGATGATGATGATGATGATGATTGGTCAAAAGTTTTCGGGCTGCACCGACTTCACCTGCCTGTCACGCGACGTCACAAGACCACGAAAACTCACCGCGTCAAGGTGACGTGTGCGCATTAAAGATGCATTAATGTGCCGAACAAAACTGAATTTTCTTCTGAATAGCCGCAGGCTGCCCCGTTCCGAAAGGAATAAAAAGATGGCTGCCGCCGATCGCTCAGGCGCTGGCTACTCGCACCTGCAGGAGAGCATGGGTGTATTTGCGCATAATAAAACTTCTTGCGTGGCCGTGTAACGCTTTCGAGCACTTTCGGCACGTTTACCACCTCATTCTGCCAACTATTCTTTGCTGAGGGTGCGTTTTAGCGTCATTCTTAAGCTTCCGTTGCATGCCGCCGCGATTTTCGACCAGCCACCACAAGCTAAGTAAGGGAAAGCCGACCAATCGCAGACGCCGGCACTATCCTCTTCATCCGGTTATCAATTTTCAGTGCACTGGCTCTGCCCCAGTGAATCCCTCTGCACTTGTGCGTTCTCCTCGCCTCTTGTGAGCCAATTAGATAAGACAAGACGCTCAGTGTAGGCAATGTTATTCGTTTTCCAAGCAAACAAAAGTGACCTCCTATGAACGAGGAGAGCGTTTTATTGGTGTGTTCAGACAACCGTGCGGGTGACCGCCCGGTGCTTGCGTCGGTGGTTACGCAAATTTGACGTCAGGAGATTGGAATAGATACATATTGGAATAGTTTTACGTTATAGGGCCCCATATCGTCGAAATTTCAACCTCGCTGTTTTCTTGTAGTTAACCTTTCGTGAACTCCTGCCGGCCAATTTTGAACATTTGCTGAGGTAAGTAAAATGACGAGGTGATTAACTACTACAAAATAAAGAGCACGAAGCCGAGAGACAATTCAGGCCACGTATAGAGTGTAAATAAAGCGTAATTAATGCACGCATCATATACGCGATTTGCGTAAGTTTGGAGCAAGATAGAAACTGCTATGCCAAAATTGTTCTTCCGTGAAACCACTTTGGAACGGCCACTGAACAAGGCACTTGGACAGTTGAGTGTCCGATTGAATGGGACTTTGTCTAGACACGATCGGATTTAGAGGGAGTCGGGTAGAAGTGGTAGAGGTCTTTTATACCTGCTTTTCCTTTGTTTCAGTCGATGTGTCTTGTAATAACGGATTATGAATTATGGATCTGGATTATGCTTTATTTTGTTTTTATTTGCTTCAGGCTTTCCATTTGAGCAAGCTCGTCTATCTCCTTTCTTTTTCTTGTGGGAATTTCAGGAATAATGTTGCGTATTTTTGAAAAAAAGATGTTTTTTGGCTATCGGAACTAAAGATTGCAGAACTGCTCTGTTCTTATTGCAAAATTGCTTATTTCTTCTTCCCCTCGCTTTAAAGCGATGAAATGAGCTGACATTATATGGGTTTAATGTGATTGAGGTCTGAGGTTGAGGGCCTTTCTCAATGTCACAGATGACGACGCGTTACCATGATTTTATAGCATCCTGCCATATAACGTTTCAACTTTTTGTCTTTACGCTACTATCCCGACGTACACTCGTGAGCAAAAGTACACGGACCACAGGGTGGCCGAAAATACAGAATTTCTTCGTAATTGACACGCATAAACGGAAGCTGACGAGTCCATTAGAAAATTAGTAAGGTCAAGATTGGACTGCAGTCTTTAATTTCAATTTGCATTCACAGAGAGAGGAGAAAATGAGTTTTATCGCGCAATCTCATGTCCGTGTACTTTTTGCTCATGGTTGTACGTAAAGGCAACAGGCAATGAAGCGAAGGAAAGCATCGGGGAAATTAGCCCTGGTTGAAGTTGAAATGTAGAAAATAATGAAGACAAGAGAAATGAATGTGGACGAAAAGATAACTTGTCGTCTGCGGGAGCTGAACCCACAATCTCCGCATTACGCGTTAAGGGCATTGACCACACTCAATTGATTCAGTAGTTCGTACATGTCCAGTGTCGCCTACCTCCTTTCTTTGTGTCCAAGCATTTTACCTCACAGTAGCGTGCTGCAATCACTGGGCAATGGGCGACCAACTAATCCCAACCTTAGTTCTTCCAGCTGTGCGCCTATAAGTAGGTGAGAAGTCATAGTGTCGCCCGCCCCGTCTCCTTCTTCAAGTGCCAGACGAAGTTGACACGATAGACTTAATGAAGTCCAGCAACCTGCAGAAGCACCGGTGCGTCACCACCTGGGCATACTAATTTGAAGATCGATACCGTCGGACGCAAACGTCACTCAGTAAGAAGGATTTGGCTAGAGGAACTGAACAAGGCTGAAACGTTCGGTATCCATCATTTACCGCGTGAGTTTCCTTCAGGAGACACTGAGTACCTTTTTGCTTAAAGCTACTGTCATTAAGCGCTTAGGTATGCGTTTTCTCCGCCCTTTCTTTGGTGCAGACCCACCAGATCCAGGCGGCGAAGACTGTGAATCTCGGAGTGCTCAGAATACTCGACGTGACCTCAGTAAGAAACTGCGGTAGGACGAGAAGCTTATGAACCACCTGTGGATTTGACGGAAAAATGGAACAGCTCCTCGTACGGCAGTCATTCCACCTTTTTCCATCGAGTGTTGCCAGCAGTTTACTAGTGCAAAATGTGATTATAACCGATGAGTTTAGTACCTCTAGATGCATTTGCCACCTAAAACGAGCCATAGAGTACTAGCCTGCTACAACGTCAAATTGATCAGCGCTACTGAGTGGGGAGGGTGAGACTGTATAAAAAAAGAAAATAGACGTGCGCAGGTAGGCAGTGCGAGAGAAGAAACAAAAGCAGAAGTTTTTACTAGTAGGAGCGGGCTCTCGGTCTGGTGATTTCGCGTCATCTAAAGTTTCTACAGTCTCAGTTCTTCACCTATATGCTTTTTTTTTCAGTGCATACGTCTCCAAGGTCAAAGGTGTTGAAGATGCGAGGCTTGTCTTGCATGATGACGTTGCGCAACTGCCCTCTTACTGCATACTTTTCCCAGTAGCATTTGTGAATTATTCAAAGGGGCGAAGTGGAATGTCTCTAAGAAAGGTACATACTTCGCGTGAAACGGAAATCTCAGGGTAAACTTGTTCTTGCGCTGAAATTGCTTAATATAAAAGCGAAAGCAGACGTTAGTTGTGTTCTATGCTTCAGAGCCTACTTTAACAGAAAGTTTCGCTATAGGGAAAAAAAAGCAGATAAATGTTCTCTGTCATAAATTTTTTTGTGAAAGAGTTTTCTTTACTTGAAACGTTGGTAATGCAACGCGAACGCTTGGAAGCTTTGCACTGGCAAAAAAATTTACATTAGCGTAGTTCGAGAAATAAAAGTTATAATAGCGGGAAATGGATTGCACCATCATTTAGAGAGCAGAACTTTACACAACGAAACTTCTGAACGCAGTTGAGACGTTTCTTCCCTGCCGGTTGCGCTGGGCGTCTAGACATCTGATGTCCCATGTTGCCTACATCGGTGGGGTAGACTGCACGGGAAGACAATGATAGTAAATGCTGCTTATAAATACTACAAAAATCTCACTTCCATGCTTTTGAGGCGTTTGTCCCGCGATGCGTATAGTGGCTTCAAGCAAGGCTGCCTCATCAAAGAAAGGAATCACGGGTATAAACGCACAAGCGATTCGGCACCTTCGTCTACATAAACACTTGATAACTCTAGAAACGGTGGCCGATGTTAGAAAGGTGTACAAGGGCAAACTATTTAATTGACTTGTTGGTTTGCCCATCGATTTCGTGTACGCAGGTGGAAAACTTGTAGCTGCGATGAAGCATATTTGAGAACCGCGCTCAGATATTGAGATACAACCGAAGATGAAGGAAAAGCAAGGCGTTTGACCACGGTCGTGCCAGTTGACGACCTTACACTTGGGGAAAGTGGAAGGGGGACAGATAGACAATAAAACAGAAAGTTATGAAAAGAAACAAAGGCACTATTGCACTTTTGAACACAATTCGACTTTACGGCCAAATGTGACTCGCAGCGAACGTTCCTCTGCGAACATTTGTCTCAAATTTTCTGAATACCATACGTACAGCTGCAGGCACTCCGAGTCTCAGTTCAGCTTTCGTCAAGTGAACGCATTGAATCAAACACTAATAGGGTTGGAGTAACAACGCCACTTCAGCATAGAGAGAAAACGTATTTCGCGGATTTATTTGTAAGCAGTGTCAAAATACTATTATTTGATGACAATCATCATATCCCAGCGTTGGCATCCGTTAGGGCTTGCTTGTCTGGCGTGTACATAAAGCGAACTCAACTACTACTAATATTACTACGTTGCCGATGTATTCCTCGTAATCTTTTCACTAAAGTAATGAAGATGGGTCACACATATCAACCCAACATAGTTTGTGGCATTCAGAAGGCGATGTCACACAGATGCATACGCCATATGCGAAATTCCCTGTGGAGCCGAGATCGCACCGACAGCCCTCGCTGGAGGAAAACAGAAGAGCTTGCCGAAGCGTTGTACTTATGATTGCTGGCCGTACATTTCTGACTGAACTCGACCGAGCTTACAGATCGAGTAGCAACGTCAGGGAGGTTATATAGGTACGTCCTCAGCGAGAAGATACATCCCGTCAACACGATATCTCTACGATATCTCCCGAAACAGAGATTTGCTTAGCCGCACCGTTGTCACACACATCCATTGTAAAAATGGAGGCTACGGAGGCAGTTGAGGCTAGCAATAGACGCGTCACCACGTGATCAAACATGGCAGCACCCACGGGATTGCTGCAAAAAGAGTCAATATTTTCGGCAAGGGGTGCCTTATGTGAAAGGAATTAAAAGTCTTTCCTACCTTTCTCAGCGCAAATAACTAGAAATTTGGCTAACGCTAAATAAAGGAAAGTAAGAGTACACAGCATGACAGGTTGTTAAGACTTTAACATAACACGTGAAAAAAATTTCACCCGATTTCTTGTAATAACTTGCAGCGGAAATCCTAGCCCCGAACGCCACGGTCCCTTTCGAATAAAGAGCTATACGTATTATGTACAAAAAGGCTCAGAAACAAGCACATAATTTCATAAAGAATCAGCTACCTGATCTTTCTTTAACATTTAATGTCTTTAACGTCAAAGTTTTATTCCATGTTTCAATTTTGAGTGCACATTCTAGCACGTCGGTGAATACCGTGCCGAAACTACCTGCTTCACTCGTTGAATTCCTATTGCAGTTTCGTCGTGAAGGCTGCAGGGGAAATAAATATATGCGTTTTCTTTTTACTGCGGAAACGCTGAAGTGTATTTGTTTATGTGAGCGCATAGTAGTGGAATCATTTTCAACCCATCCAATATAGTGGGGCCGAGCCGAACGGCAAGTTATCGTTTTCCTACCAACGTATAAGAAGCGTGGCCATAACCCACAGGCGGTGTTGCTTCCGTGAGAGGCACAAGTAGTTCAGTCGACCACTTCCTGGCAAACCAATTTTCAAACAACATGACTTCCGTACAGGTATTGTGCGCGCGGCAGGGAAGGGGAGGGGGGACATCGCGAAGAGCAGAAAGTAAAAAATAGAACCGCCACTCCGAAGTCTCGGAAAAGAGACAGAGAAAGTATGAACGAAATAACTTAGTGAGGTTAACCGAAACAGTGTGCTGTTGGCTGCCCTACAATCTGGGAAAAGAGCTCATTATACAGTGAAGGTAGTTGAAGGCCCACAAACGCAGTACAAAGAAAAGTTTGTTCGCGACAACGAAGCAACGCGAATTTTGAATCGCGCACTTTCAATCTACTCGGTGATTTGGAATTGCATCGCAATTTATCGCACATTTTCTTCTTATTTTTCATGACCACCCAAGGACTAGAGCGATACATGGCGGCCTTCAGAATGATCCGATTACCAGCGTGTCGTTGGTCAGAGTATGCAAGTAGCGTTCTTTGTTTGCTTTGATCCGTTTGTATGAAACGTGTTCCGGCCAGTGCTTGCCTAACGGAGAGCGCGCTTCTTTGCATAACGGTACACACAAAGGTGAAAATCGTATTTTGAATTCCGCGCGTTTCTCGATTCACTGGACAGCGACTGAGTCGGTTGTTCTTAATTTGAGTGTATAGAATTTAGCATAACTCTGCAAAAGTTTAAGTCATTTCATATACTTAAATATGATGATGGTGTATGAAGCTTCGTTTCTGAATTTAGCTTTATATCTGGACTACGTCGATAAAGACGCTCGAAAGTGAAATGGGGCTGAACTTGATAATATTTACTTGCCCTGGCGTGTGTACCATATGATGTTAGTACATTGGTAGCACCCGCCGTGGACCCTAAGAAGCTATGGCGTATTTCTGAACGCTAGGTAGCCGGTTCAATTTCTGGCTTCAGCGGCCGCATTGCGATGGAGGCGGAATGTGAATATATCCGCTGTGCGCCGAGCATTGCGCGTTGGATGTTAGGGAACACTCCATGGCCAATATTTGTCCAATTAAACCCGGTGATGGCTTACCTTAAAGCCATATTGTGGGTCTGAGACGCGAAACTCGATATTTGAATTTGTTTTAATCAGTAGCACGTTATCCTTTTGATCAATCATTTGCCTGTTGCTTTGAGATTGATACCATTATTCAGGGTCTCAATGTCTGGTTTTCTTTAAGGTTATGACACCACCATGAGCAGGTAGCTTGTTTGAAGAAAATATTGAAAAAGTACCAACCACCATAACCTAGATATAGCGATAGTCAGCGAACAGATTACGTCATATTTAAATAAAAATTAAATTCTGGGGGTTATGTGCCAAAACCATGCTCTGATTATCAGGCACGCCGTAACTGGGGACGTCAGACGAATTTGGACCAAATGGGTATCTTTACCACGCACCCAGCCCACGTAATCGGAGTGTTTTAGCGATCCTCAAAATGTGGCCGCCTTCGCCAAGATTTGATCACGCTACCTTGTGCTTCGCAGCGCAATGCTACGAGCAATAACCAGCTCGTACAGACATTCTTTATTCTTATATATTTGCACATGTGTAGCCAGAGCCATTGTAAATCCGTATTTTATGCCTTCAAGTCCTTTGTCTAGGAATATAAGCGAAACAAAGAATCCATCTTAAAACATTAAAACAATCCATCCCAAGATGCTCTCTTGAAATAAAGAAACGTTATTGAGGTAGTTACAGCTTTTCTTCGTACGCCGCCCGCAGGTTGCATAAAACATGGGCTCCTGAATTTGAAACGAGGATGAAGCCACCGATCCCCATCTGCAAGGCGACCAGAACTCACGAATTTTCTGTTTCTCCAATGGCACTGGTCATTGTTTGATGCAAGAATTTTAAAGGAAAAAGAATAGAGAACAGAAAAGAAAGAAAGTGCGTCGCAGCTTCACGAGAAGAGCTTATCGACGTCTGTGTCACGTTTTATTTTCTTTCTTTAAGCCCTCGCTACTGCAACCACATAAGAATGCGATTGTGCTTGCTGCAGGAATTAAGCGACACGAAAACAAAAGCAAATTGCGTGGTATAAAATTTACGAGGATAGAAACAAAATTACACATCGGAGACGCGTCAGTTGAAAACCTGAGCCGTAATGAAAACACCCTGTAAGGCTCTTACAACGACATCGGTAGTGTGCTGGCCCGGACAACAAACAACAAACACCTTCTCATACACGAACACGCACACCGGATGCGGGTACGTGTACGGTGGCGGAGTCACCATGACGTCTCTAACTCAAGGCTGCACAAAAACAAACAAAAACCAAGATGAGTTCAAGACGCACTCACCAGCGTTATCGATCTATCCAATAGACAAAAGAACGGGAAAAACGGAGTCGGCGGCGCTTCTGGCATCGCGCCGCTGCGAGGATAGGCTTCCGGCGTGCTCGAAATGGGATTTCAAAATTGAGAAAACGGGCCGAATTTCGCTTCGGATAGGATTAAGCCAGATACACAAAAGAGAGGCAACAAAGAGGAAGCGGAAATGGTCATCGAACTTGTGGAGAGACGGGGTGGACAGAAAGGAGTCGGCTTCTTGGATCGCTATGCTACAGAGACCGAGGCGTTTTGCTTCTCTCCTGGGAGCTCTGCTATGTCGTGACCTGCTGGGTAGCTCCCTTTCCTTTCTTCTTATTTTGGTTTTCATATCTAGCCTCCAAGTTCAAGATATACCATGTGATCGCGAGATACAGTGTGGAGGGGAAGGCGTGCAATGGTGATAAAAGGATAAGATGGACCTTCTGAATCGAAGTGACGATCGCATCGTCACTGTTCCCCAAGCCGTTGAACTTGGCAAGGCCGGGCCTTGTTCTCTAGGCTGCCAGAACACCATCACGCCTGCAGAGCGTGTTCGTCCCGCCATTCGTTTGGTCGCCTGAGTTATATTTTACTTGTGTTTGATATAAATTTCAATTTAAAATTTAACCGCAGGAAGGGCTGGACATTCCAAAGTCTTAGCTAAGAAAGACAAAAGAAGAACAAAAGGTAGGGAAATACCAAAGTGCTGTGAAAATTCTATAAAGAACAACAACGAAAGACTAACAAAGCATATTCGTGGGTCACTGAGAAAATAAAATAAAAAATATAGAAGGGAAGAAGGTTATAATAGTATAAAGACATGACAAGCATGAAAAGGCCAAAGGAACGTAGAAAGAATTAAATATGACTATATCCCACCGTTGGCAAGGAATGTGCCGATTCACTATCCACGTGAAGATCCCGTGAGTTTTGAGCGCTATTCTTCCGTGTGTTGGGGCACGAGCAGCGTCGAAGTACTTGCTCAGAAAAGAGGGCGCCAATCTAAAGTGTTCAGATGACTGCGAAAAATGTTCTGCGGCCGGCTCTGTCGCGGGTACTCAATGCTCAATAGAAACTTCCGTTGTACCATAGTGCGTGCACTCAGACGACGCAATTTTCCTCCCACGATAAAAGAAGAAGAGCTTGTAAGCTGTACCTCGAGGCGTCAGTGGCTGAGGGGCGCGTCTGGTCTATGGCCCGATGCTGGTCTATAAAACTACTTTACACATTTCCACATTCAACTCGATATAAGCCTAATCCCCTACGGTCCCTTGCCTCGAGAATGCGCAGATGCACCCTCACGTTACTCTTCCCAATCAGCCCGTCGAGAACCTAAAGCTCAATTTTGCGGTGACACCTTCACAGTGTGGTCTGCGACCACCGCACTAGGCACACTAAGTAAGTGCTTTTTGATATCACGTACTCACTATCGCGGATTTACGTGATGTAACGAGGAGGCTTGCCCCAAGACCGAGTAACGAATTGAGCCATTTGGTGATCCAGTATTCTCAGTGTACAACGTTAAAGGCACGCTAAAGCGAAACAATAAATCAGTTTAGAATAATAAAGAATTGTTTGACTTAAAACCCTGCAGGCAGTCATGTCAAAACAATAGTTTGATTATTAGACGAGAAAATGAAGGTCGAAGTATCAGTATTTCAATTTCGCGCTGAAACCCCGACGCAGGTACGTCAGTGAGACGTCAGGAATTCCAAAGTATCTTTTCGCATTTGGGCTGCGTTGGCCGAATAAAGTTTCCCGAAACTTGCCATGTTTAAAATTTGGTTCCTTCAGAAAACGATGTAGGGAATCTGTACCACTATACAATTAAGTAGGCCCTAGAAGATGCCATCAAAATCCATGACGTAACAGCAAGCAGGCGCGGGAACTTCAAGGAAGCGTCGCCACCCGTCTTTCGTTCTTCCGCATTTTCTGCCTTACCAAGCGTCTTAACGTGGTAAGAATGGTGTTTTTGGTGTTATAGAAAGGTAATTTACTGATGCAGAAGAAATCATTTTTCTCTTTAGTGTCCCTTTAACCGAAGGTTAAACTGCTAAATGCATTTCTATTCGCAGGAAAAGAAATGCTTGAGGCAGTGATAGCAGCGAAGCGAATGGAAGAGACTCCTGAAAGTGCGACATTGTCGAAGTGATCCCATACCTGCCTCAGGTGTCTCATTTCTTGAAGAAGACCGGCCAATGTATGGACGTGCGGGTAATTTTTTTTCAGCCCCACACAAGCGCACACCGCTTTGAAAGAAGACCTGCTCTAAAGAAAAACCTAAGGGCTTCTGCAAGTACAGACACAGGGCCCGGTATGTTGACTTCACGCAGGAGGTTGCGTGCGGAATTTCTCTTTCATGTGGCGCTTGTTACGTGGGGCGCACTGGCAGATGTCTTAATGAGCGGTTGCGGGAACTTGCGTGCAATACGCGCAATGGCAATGGAGGATTATTATTTTTTTTTGCACAACATATCAGCACGTGTGGCTTCACGCCTTGGCTCGAAAGGACGCCAGTTATCTGCAAGCACGTGGGCGATCGCACCCGCATCACAGAGAAAGCGGCACAGGTGGCACCAGAAAAGTGTGCACTCGTCAGCAGGCCGTCCATAGCTCCATCAGTTAAAAAGGTCAAGTTTCTTGTGAAGTCGCCCGCACGGCCGGCGGTTGTGATGCAACTTTACATTTTTTTGTGTCTCTTTTAGTTTTTTTGCTTTGTCCATTTATTTTTCGGCCTGTCACTGGCCTGTTTTTCTTGGTTCTGTCATCAGCATTTTATGGTGTATTTTTTTTTGTTCAGATTGCACTTTCCCTCTCTTGAATAAGTAAGGCGCGTTGGTAATACCAACTTTGTTGGCAGTGCGCGCTTCTCCTTGTCTTGTCTGCGTCCCCGTTTGACCTTCCCGCTGTACACTCAAAATTGAAGCCCGAGCCGCGCTGTATTTCGCGCGCGTCTGTACTTAGATACAAATGCGCAAAATAAGAAGCGCAACTAACCATTAGTTGGATTCTTGAGAAGTAAAAGCGTCATACCGCAATAGTGGGTCGACATCTACAAATTGTAAAAGTACTAGACAACAATGCTGCGCCGTTGCTCGAGCTCAACATTGTGAAAAGAAAGGAAACTCTAATGCTCCCAAACAATGACTAAGCACAGGAAATAAGTCCACTTTTCTTGGCTGCCTGTTTCTTTGTTTCAGTGTCAAATTAATTTTTATAATCGCTACTTTAGTGTGAAGTATATAACTGACGAACGATACAATTGTAGCATAGACGGTGCGTAGTCGCTTCGGTATAAATGTTCATTTCTGGAACATACTCGCAGTATGTTCTGCCTTTATTTGTTCACTAATTCAGAGGCCTTGCTGCATCTGTCCCTTCCAAGGATTATGTTCTGCTAAATCAACGGCTTCCATATTTATCAACCTGATATTCGTTTCGTTCATTCTTCGCTAAATGCATCGAATAGTAATAAAACAAAAAGCCTTGCAAGAACACCGGTGTCTGCTTCTACACGCAATACAAGCGTGTAAGCCAGTATAGGCGATCAGAAGGCATGGGGACCAAAATTATCGTGGTCGAAAGCATAAATTTCTCAAAACGTCGCAGAGACCTGACACGCGTGCACGATCGGCACAAAATTTCGCGCTGATAGCACCTGGGGCAGCACTGGCTACACTTTAGCCAGAGACTCGAAACAGCGGGGAAAATTCGACGACTCTATGCAAACAGCATCGCTTTTGCTTCGGCACCCTTTCCGAATGCCGCGCCTGCGCCGACGTCTATAACGCGATTAATCTGCGCGTGAAAACGCGCAGATGTTTCGCTCTGGCAATTCATCCGGGTCTCTTGCGGCGCCCTTGGCAAAAATAAATATCAGGACATTGTAGCCTGCGGCGGAGGCAGGGACGGAGCCGGTAACGAATCGGCGAAGCGTGCGCGCCTATACGCACGCACATATGTACGCATCATTCTCGATGCGCACATACCTCGCTGAATTTACTCAGTACACATAAGAAACACGCCCATCGGAAACGGGAAAACAGGGAGCGTTGATGCAGGAGATAGGAAAGAGGAACTCTGGGGCGGAGAAACATTGCAGGAGAGCAAAAAACACATTCGCTATAAAATATAAAAAAAGGGGGTGAGGAGCTGAGCGGGCGCGTTATGTAATAAGGCAGAAGTGAGGCAAGGAGCACGCGGCGGCATGACCACTGTCATCGGAGGATGCCGTCGATCGCCGCTACGCTAATAAAGACGGCCGGGCTCGATGCTTCAATGACGCACGCATGCACGCACGGACGTGCACGCACGCGTGCACGTTGGGGGTGCCAGCCTCGGGGCCTGGCAGCTGGCCCGGCGTTATTTGCATGTGCCATTCATTTTCTCCCCTCGCCCTCTTCCTCGACATCAATGTTTCCGTACAGCGCGGCTCGCTACGCCGTCCTTTGCCCGAGATGGAGAGCGGGCGGAGGCACCCTGCTGTACTGGGCATGGCAATCCCTTCTCTCTTCTTCGCCGGGCTGTGCACGTGATCAATGCGTGAGAAAGACGACCCGAAAGGACTTATCCACCCTAGTTTCTGCGCAGACGTCGCCGACCGACCGCCTGCAACACTGGCGCCTGTGCATACTCGCGACGTGAATTTCAGAGTGGTAGAGAAAGAAAGAAAGAAGCATAGACATACAATCACAGTCGGTCACTGTCGCCGCATATTTGTCATCGCACAGCACCGTAGCCCTTGCTGCACTATAACCATCTGTTCAGGCTACAGCCGCTTGTCCAATTGTGTTGCCTTTAAAAACTGCAACAGTTCCCTCGTCGCCCTCTGCTGCGATCACCTTCCTCTCTCTCCCCAGCGTAGGGTAGCAAACCGGGTCTTCCCCTCTGGTTAATCTCCCTGCCTTTCCCCCTCCCTCCCCTCTCTCTCTCTCTCTCTCTCTCTGTCTCTCAGAGTGACACCTGAAACTAGAAAGACTAGAGCCCTCTTATACCACCATATTTCCTGCCCCTAGTTATGCGGATCTATCTCGTTATAGCGATTCACAGAGACGCTTGGTCGCGTATTGCTGAACTACGCGCATGAGCAGTGCAGAGGAACTGCCATCTGCTTTCACTACTGAGGCACGCAGTCTACCGGTGCAAGAAATATTGCAGAGTACGATTTTCTAGAGCACTGAGCACATTGGAGCAGAAACACGCTGTACCAGAGAAGAGAGGATACACCCCGCTCAATCCTGCCAGGACGCCACAAGCGGCGAGGTTCAGGTATCTGGACACTCGCCGCTTCATTCATACTGCATTAATAGTGAATATGATCCCTTGTATATCTCGTCTCACGTATGGACTAAAAAAATTATAACTATAGTTCAAATGGTGCAAAAACGTCGGACTTGTAGGTGCATTCATCAGTGAAATCACAATTGACAATTATAAAGTAGCCACCGATGTTAAGGGCGAATAGTGGCTATCCTTTTGTAATTCGAAACTGAATTCCGCTGGGAGGGCTGGTCATCGGACTTCAGAACCATTCGTTACGCTAACAGCGAAAATGACGCCTTCTCACGTGCCCCAAGGGGAATTCTTGAATGGAAAATGAATTGTTAGAATGCTGTTTGAGTGCATAGTTACGTTAATGTTTTACATAGTTACGTTATGCTGTGGATGTATAATTACGCTATTCTGCGTATTCACCTGACGGATTTGAGACTAACGCCAGCGACCGCCATTCCACCTCTGTAATTTGGCGTTTTGCAGTTCTGGGAAAGACAACTACAATTTTACGTGACGCTCCCAGGGGTGTCTATTTCGCGTGTCGCATGGAGAACGAGAAATACATCGAAAAGAAGACACAGACTCGGCAGCCCCAGTTGATGACACCACTAAGCAGCTCCACTGCAATAAGAGACAACGAGGTTGTAAGCCGTTGGGATTTGGATTCAAACCCCACGTAATTTCGTGAGCTTTTTTTTTTCTAACTTTGTTCTTGCTTCCGAGATACCCACAGCGGTCGCCCAGTGGCTATGGCGTTGCGCCACTGAGATCAATGTCGCCCGTTGGATCTCAGCCGTGGCAGCCACATGTCAATGGGGAATAAATGCAATAACGCTCGTGTTCTCAGATTCAGGTGCAGGATAAGGAACCACAGGTAGTCAAAATTAATCCGGTGTCCCCCACTATGGCGTGCCTCATATTCATATCGTTGTACTGCCCTGCAGGAGCCCCAGAATTATTTTTCGTTTCCGAGGATTCCAGCGTGACGTTACAAGCATTCTCACAAGGGTGTGACAGTTGCACTCTCTGGCTGTGCAGTTCCGCTTTCCTATGGGAAATTGGTTGAAATTCTTTACGATGCAAAAAATTGCACTGTCACCTTCTTGTTTTTTTTTTCATTTCTGGAAATGGTTATAAGCTCCTGAGATAGCGCGCTTCAAGCCTTCCATTGCGATCAATCGCATGGCTCTTTTGGCTAAGAAGTTGGTTAGTATAATTTTCAAATTACTCATCTAATTACTAGGTCGAGTGATATTCAAATGTGTGCCCCTGTGGGTAAATGAATTGAAAGTTAACCGTTTAATTATCTCATTTACCCGATATTTAAAGAATTTTGAGCATATTTCGTGAAATACCCAGTATACCTCGCGGAATGATTTCCACGAGTGGAGCCCTGCTCCTGACGTCAGCGTAGGCCTACGCAGTCGAAAGCGGTTAGATTATGCCTCCAAAGTGCAGGAGGAAGTTATGAAAGCATAGCTTTATGAAGGAGCGAAGCGTATACGTGCAGTTCCTCCATTTAACGATTCGCATTTGTCCCGTCCGAGGGACGAGATGCCCACATCTAAAGAGCGAATAGACGTTAAGGGAGGCTGGGGCAGGATGAGCGCCTTTTGTCAACATCCGGGTTTGGCCGGACGACGGCCGAACGTCAGCGTAGCGCTAATGAGGCTCGAGGTGGTGCAAAGCCGTAAGCTGTCTCTGTGGGAATACGCGGCCACGCTTTCCGGCCGTTGGCGAGCACTCGCACTGGGCTCTCCTTGCGCCGCTGTCGTCAGCCTCGCCTCGCCGCGCTGTCGCATTGCGTCCGGCTACAGGCTCGCACGTGGAGACGTTGCAGAGCGATCACCGCCTTACGGAGGAGGATTTGCACTCGCTGAGCCGCTTTGCCCCAAGGCACCCGCTTGCGTGCTCCGCAGGGAAGCACGTACCCGCCGCTCTCGCGACGGGGTTGGCGGGGGGGGGGGAGGGGGGGAGGGCGCAGGGGGTGTAGGAGAGCGCAGCAGCGCGGAAACGTAAACACGCCCGCACGCTTCCGACGTCGCCCCCACGACGGCGGGCGATATTTGGCTCGCGAATTAAGGGACGCGCTTCGGGGCTTTAGTCTGGTGCCGCGTGCCGGCTTTTGGTTGCACTTTTGGGCAAAGTTTGAATCCAGTTGGCGACCCTATATCTTTTTTTTTCTCGTATTCCGTTTTTTTTTGGCCCCTGCGGTTTCTCTTTCGTGCGTCGGGTTACGCATACTGAATTCTGACGTCATGCGGAGTCATATATTATGACGCCTCTTAACGGTAGAATTGTTCGTAAGAGCGAAGTGTAGCCAATCCTATTGCTGGACATACTATTCACCAAGGCGGCCAACCAACGGAAAGGAGCACTTGGGAAAGATAGGCTTTGCGAATTGGGCCCCAGACCCCGCGTTCACAAAAACATCTTGCGCTATAATTGCTCGCGACAGAAAATTCCAGCCGATGCTGATGTTTGACATATTATCAGCGAATGTGATTGCCCCATGGCAACGAACATTTACAACCGAGAAGTTTTTTTTAATTCGGTCGCGCATTATTTCCTTATGTGGCATAGAAAAGAGCGTGGCCGAACCATATAGCTTTCGTTTTTTTTTTTGCACTTTTCAGTAAAACATCGAGCAAGAGCGGGAACGTTATTTTATTGCTTTTTTATCACGTGGTACTCAGATATTTTTTTTTTTTAGTTCGAAGATATCTAGAAGAAAGTATTAAGACTGGTCATACTTAGCAACACCAACGTTTACTTTATTTCATTATGACTGCTCCAGTGGTGTCTTAAAAAGGTGCTTAAAGGAAGTAGCCGTTTCAGAAGCCATAAAAATGGCAAGGCGTGGTCAGCGCGTTTCAGCATAGCAGTTCTTTAGGATGTGCTGGTTATCTAGCTGAGGCGAAACTGTTGCGTCAGGTACAAGATTATTATTATCATTTTGTAATTCGAGTTAAATTTCAGTATTCAAGTGGTTCGAGGCAGTTCCAAATTCCGGTGCTAATGTACACTGCTCATGTGGCTAGTCTTGGAAATTGACTTCTAGCTCGCTCGATAAAAAAAACATTCTCAAAGGTGGCCATTCCACGAATGGATATTTTTTTAGTTAAAGCGCGCTTCTATAATTTCTTTCCGGCGAGATAACGTTGGCGACTGTAAATGTCATAAATGAGCAAATAATTTCCTTTCAAAGTCTATAACACGCTTGCTTATAAATTGGCATAAAACGCTTTTTTAATTTTATTTGAACACAACCAGTAAAATTCGTATGCCACTTCTACGTAATGAGGCCTTCCAATGCACGCTTTCTTAACCCAGGCAGACGCTGTAGCTCATAAGCATGTCTATCTGTGAATTGTGATGTGTGTAGCAAAATAGTTTATGACTTCATTACTGTGGTCACTTAGGCTTGCCAAGCCAAGCTGGGACTCAGGGGGACGACATAAGAGAGAGAGAGCTGTTTAGTTAAAGTTAGAGAGGTCTGCAGGCGTAAAAATATTTAGTGGTCGAGGAGAGGGGAGAGGAAACCTCTAGAAGAAGGGCAGAAGAAAGTAAAACTAGCTAAAATCTTAATTTCACTTTGGCACCTTCAGCAATGAACATTTCAGTCCGAATTGTCATTTCAATTTTATCGTTGGCCTTCTATAGGTACGATGTACGTTAGAGTTAGGTGTCCAAACGTCAAAACCAGGGACCTAATAAGAAATAACTTTCCTTGAAGTGGAGGTCATTGCTTCTATACTTTCGAGTTTGATGAAAGCTTTTAAGGAACTCCACTGAACTGAACGCAACCATTCGCACGATTGCATTTGCATCATGGACGAATGTCTGCTTCTCTGTCCTCCGCATCAGATCCGCCGAAAGCGACAAACTTGTTTGTTCAGCTTCTGGGAACATATTTAAAAACTGGGAGAGATCTGTGCAACTTACTGCAGACAGGCTTCAGAAGTAACATATCGGTAATTATATCAACATCGACAAGTTAGAGCCTGCAACCCGCCGTGGTTGCTCAGTGGCTATGGTGTTGGGCTGCTGAGCACGAGGTCGCGGGATCGAATCCCGGCCACGGCGGCCGCATTTCGATGGGGGCGAAATGCGAAAACACCCGTGTGCTTAGATTTAGGTGCACGTTAAAGAACCCCAGGTGGTCAAAATTTCCGGAGTCCTCCACTACGGCGTGCCTCATAATCAGAAAGTGGTTTTGGCACGTAAAACCCCAAATATTATTATTATTAGAGCCTGACAACCACGTCGCACGCCTTGACTAGTATCAGGGATTGCTGCAGTTCGCGTTTCTGAAGTGAACCATCTTACGTCCCTGCGCGCAGTCGAGCTGATGCTTTCGCTGAACGTCACGCTACGAAACTTAGGTTACTTGATGCCCAGCGATGGTAGTCGCCGCGCAGAGAATGAGACAGGCGTCCGGATTTGCAAACAGTAACAAACTTTATGCATTCAACATAGGTACGAATTGCTGCTGCGGAAATGCCGGAATAAAGTCGTTAGAGAACTTACTTTACTATAAAGTCACTCTTTTGCCTATAATACAAGAAACACGTACCAAAGGAAACATCACTTAGCACGGGGCACCCATTCTAGAACTAATACGCCATAATACACCAAATTCCAACCTACACACACCCAAGGACTATCACAACTCTCTGGATCTAACACACTCGGTTAAGATAAAGACTACAGTGGCCCTGGATAACGATGTCCTTTCAATTACCACCGAGCTGACGACTAGTTCCTTGTTGTGGTAGCGCTTGCAAGAAACTCCCTATGTTAATCCAGGCTCGCTGTGCTTCCTCTAAATTCCCGAACGCCGAAGCTGTCGTGTGGTTCGGGTCGCCCTTGCAGAGTCAACCGACACACGCACCCACTGTGACATCAATGCTCTTGACGACAGAATGACGCCCTTGGCACAAAGTGCGCCTGTAGCGACGAGAGTAGCACATAAGGCCGTGCGGCATGGATCCCTCGCATCGCTGTGGCGTTAGCATCTCTTCTAAGTGAAAGAATATGCTATGGTCACTAGAGCCACATAAATAATTTCTGGCATCCTTCGAAAGGTTTTGTTAAAGTATTGATTTTCCTAAAAACTAATTTCCTAGCTTTAACGTGCATTCGTGTCAAGTCTTGAGCGCTCATAACGCAGTTAGTTTCCCTTATGCTTTCATCAATATTATTGGCCACTGCCTTCATTTGGTGGTTATCATAAAAAAGAAAGAATTCCCGCAGAACCCTTCTCACAGTGAATTTCGGCGCTTATGAGATTAGCAGGATCAATGTAACGACATACCGTACTGCCACCGTCAAAACGCGTCACGTATGAGACGTGTGTGCAGCCACGTTCCTCTATCGTGCATTATTCCGGAGACGCTGCGGCATTCAACGGTGCTGTTGAGAAGCTCGGACAACGTTGTGCATATACGTATGGCGCCATGTGTTTGATTCCAACCAGCACCAGAAAAATTTTAAACGACTTATTTTGTCCTCGTTCAAGAGTGGCATGTAGCCAGTGACCTAAAGGGAGGTGTTAGAAAAAGTTTAATGAAATATGGCCCATACCAAGTGGCACACAGCCAGTGTCCCACGTTGGAAAGAAAATGGTCAGAACAGACAAACATAGATACCGGAAAGGGTGGGACGTATTCTAATATGTCCCACCATTTATTACGCATTATTGCTAATCGTAACAAAAAAAAAAGCCTCTTGGTTTTTCTTATTCTTCTCAGTCCTGAGTGGTTGCGTCTTTTGAACTCATTTGATACTTTTGAAAGTACAATTTATCATACTTTATCTACAATTACATGTATATAATTTATATGATTCATAACTTTATAACTTATCTTGTGTTTATCTTTATTTTGATAGCATCATATGGTAGGTATAGTTTTCTTGTGTATAGTTTCATTTTCTTTCTTAATACAACGCAGACCTTCCATCAAGCTTTATTTTTGGATGTGCGGTCTGGGGTGAACGATCATTATTGTGCACTTCGGATAATCGGCTGTGCCCAGCTAACGGGACAGCGGTTTTATTAGGATTTCTGCCGGTAAAAAGAGAGGTTTATCCCTCATAAGAAACTCCTCAGTGTGTAAGGACCCGCCCTGGTTGCTTAGTGGCTACGGTGTTGCGCTGCAAAGCACTAGGTCGCGGTATGAAATACCAGCCACGGCGATCGCGTTTCGATGGAGCTGAAATGCCATACCGCCCGTTTGCCTAGATTTAGGCGCACGTTAAAGACCCACAGGTGACAAAAAGTGATCCCGAGTTCCCCACTACGGCGTGCCTCGTAATCAGATCGTAGTTTTGGCACGTAAAACCCTATAATGCAATTATTTTTTTTCTTAATGTGTAAAATTAACTTCGAAGCTAGTTTAGTTATGCTTCTCAATTACATTTGACGAATTTCCCCGTAATTTCGTGGAATTTGCATTGTTACGCTTTCGTCGCTGATTTAACAGGCCAAAATCAGACTCTGCCTTTTTCTTTCGTTATAACGGAAGACACAGAAAAAGACCGGGCAGCATTAATTTACACACCGTGGATTGTTTATGCTTCTTACGAAAGCCCGTGCAAGTAAACGATCAAACAAACTACGGCAAGAATTATATTCGCTTCAAAAGCGCGACTGTTTACTGAGCTACTCGCTAATCTCATCGTTGAATGTAAGGTTAAATATCGGCAGCTTTGTACACGTTTCCATCCAGCTCAAATTATAAACACTTTCAAGAGTTTGGAGGCAATGCTTAGATGCTTTATGGCACGGCAGCTCGCTGGCTTTGCTTAAAAGAAAGCGCACCGTAAGTGAAAAGAGAATTCTCGTTGCCTTCTATTTTTTTTTTACCAGAATGATAGCTACCGTTGGATAGGCACTCTCCGCCTGTGTCCAGAGAGGCGATTCGCTTTAGGACGCTCTAATCCAAAGTGATCCTCTAACGTACCGGTTTTCTGGCCCATTCTTTAGCTCTTCGCCTAGCCTTCCCGTTCTGTGTCGTGGCTGCGAGAACGCCCCTGGTCGAGTGAACCGTAATCCCTTGATAAAACGCGCCGCCTCCCGAGCGGAACCAAGAGAATTCTCGCCACGTACGCGACCACGAACCATAGTGGACGCAGATTCAATTTCACCCACGACATTATTTTGCAGTGTATGCCACAGCGCAGCCCACAGCTTTCTGCTGTTCGGCTTATCGGCGTGAAGCACAAGAGCCTCGCCGAGAACGTTACGTGTGATATACGTATGTTATGCGCGCGTGTTACATATGTACAGTGAGTGTCGTGCACACGTTACTTGTGCAAGACTGTGAGAGTGTATAGCAACACATGTTGAAAACGGTAAATGTTCATGAAACAAGGAGTAGCTAGCGTAGGTTCCGCTTATCACGTCAATAAATAAGGCGCCCTCACTGGTGCAATCGCCTCTGGGCGATTTCTTTCTTCCTCATTGACGAGGCATTGCATTGATATGTATTTTACAACTTGGCGCTGACGGTGAACGCCACCGTTGTTTTTTTCTTCTTTTTTTTTCTTTTTTTCACAACATGACACATTGCATGGCTTGGTACGCATGTATTTCAAAGCGATGCGACGCAGATAACTGCTAGACGGGCAAACGACAACGATTGTGGTACCCCAGGCAAGGCACAAAGAGAGGATTTCTTGAATCCATCTAAGTATTCATGCCCCATTTGTCAATGTGGCACATCCGTTCTTATCAATTGCCCAAGTACAGGCACATACTCAGTGGCACATACTCAGCGCCAGAGTTGTCGTTGGAGGCTTCATGCTCCTTGTACTGTGGCTGTGAACACCACCACAGGGCTCCCCGTCATATTTACACTGATGGCTACGTTACGCCTACATCATCTGCCATTGGTGTGTGGATTCCG
This sequence comes from Dermacentor variabilis, assembly GCF_050947875.1. Taxonomy (NCBI): domain Eukaryota; kingdom Metazoa; phylum Arthropoda; class Arachnida; order Ixodida; family Ixodidae; genus Dermacentor; species Dermacentor variabilis. Next base: position 87,138,309 of record NC_134569.1, read on the forward strand.
TCTGCGAGTGTAACCATTCCAGCCACTTTCACTCACCGCACTTCACTGAACTAGCTGCCCTGGGGGCAGCTTTTGTTTACATCACAGAGCAAATAGCCGAATCTTTGTTCATCTTCACCGACTGAAGAGCGGCCCTGCAGTTCCTGAAGTCACCACGTGTGCAGGAAGAACTCGTAATGGACATCAGACGCCCATGTAATAAAGCCTGAATCACAGCCTTGTGCTGCAGTGGTTACCAGCCCAATGTGGAATACAAGGCAACGTCCAGGCTGACCATGAGGCCAAATCTGGACACACCTCGAGAGAAATGGTCCAGATACCTTTCTCGAGAAAAGAGGCGGTGACATCGGTATATCTACGGAGGCTTTGCGTCTTGAGCGATCCCTCTGGACAGATGCCAGCTACCACTACAGACCCATATGCAAAATAGATCCATCTTGCGACTTTTACATGCCGCGAGGCCTTAGCAGACAGAACCAAACATGCTTACACCGCACCAGACTCAACGTTGCCTACACAAACTATTTCAGGTGCATGATTCAACTCACGGACTCGCCAATGTGCTCTGAATGCAACGTTCCTGAATACCTACGACATGTTCTGTGTGACTGCCACCGCTATCCTTCAGTGAGAGAGTCTCTGAAGGCGTCACTGCACCTTCAACGGGACTTCAGCTTGTCACTACAGCACATTGTCGGACCATGGCAAAGCACCACCTCCACAGCTTTCTCTCTCTCTCTCTCTCTCTATCTCGTGCCGCTGTGACATATACATTTTGGTTGCCTAGCCAAGAATGGGCTCATAACCAGTGGTACTTACCCAGTCACACATACTTAATGGCCCAAATTGTCTACTCAGTAAGACAGCAGCCGACACATACCTAGTGCCTCAAGTTATCTATATATATATCGATATATCCGTCGAGAAAACGATGACGTGAGCAATCAACGGTACAGAGCACAAGAAAACTTCTCCTGAAAAAAAAAAGCGTTTCTTTCACGTGGATTGCATACCGCAAGGAACCAAGGGCTCTTCTGTGCAGGTATTATTTGGCATAATGGAACGTTTAGCACTACGCGGATCATTTGAAGAACTACGCTGATTTGCTTGACAATTTGCTTAAAGGGCCTCCAAAACACTCTAAGCTCGACATTTTATATATATAAAGTGGCAGCTATGTGCCAACGTACAGTGAAAATAGAGCCGAAAATACTTTTTGAAGTGATGCCGTCATGGGAAAGTTACAGACGTTTGATGAACAACACCGCGGCTCTCGCGCTTTCTCGCTCGCCTCTACTAGCCTCTCCACACAAGCTCTACGCCTCGCCGCGCACTCCCACCTCTTCTATGCAGTACAGTGCGAAAGCAACGGGCCGCATGAACACAATAGGAAAAGGCTCCTCCTCTGTACACTTGTAATCTCCCTCCGCACGATGCCGCCAGGTAGCACACAAAGTCTTCAAAACGTCGTATTAATGGACTCGACGTCTCAAACAGATTTTTGACCAAACTCGACGCATTAAAAACATCGCAAGCAGGATAGCTTAAAACGAGGGGTGAATACGTTTCGAAAACGTTTTCATAGGTCTGGCCGTATCTGTTCAGTTAGCGTGCTGGGTTTTCGACGGCGCTGTTCTTGGCGGGAGAATTCTCCATTTATCAAGCGGCACTCATGTCAATTGCTGCTGTATTCGCCCTGCATGAGCATGAGTTCGGCTAGAAAATAGAAGCCTTTTGTGGTGTTGACCTCACATCAGAAGAGACGAACGATCGCAAACGAAGGTAACACAGCAACAGACCATGAAGGAAGGGTGCGTGAGTGCAGTAACATTGAAAGCGCTCTTTGTGACGCGGACAACGCTCCACATCGACTTTGGAGGAGCGCTGCCTGTCAGTATACCATGCGGGTGTTAGTGCTGATATGTGACAGCGCAATCGCTACTTCAATAGTTTTGCACTTTTCATAAACTTTATGATCATTCAATTTTTCTGATGATTTCTTTCAGTGCCCTGCAGTAATTTTTTTGTTATGACCACTAGTGCAAATGTGGAACGATCGATATGTCACTCTCATCGTTTTGCAAATGTATTCATACCGTGCACTATCGCAAACTAGAAAAGCTTGCCATCGCACGTAGGCACAGAAGGATACACAGAAAAATTCAAAGAGCTGCTACACACTGAGCGCAGTGCCCGACGTAATTGGTTTGTTTACTTTTGAGGCATTTTCTTTCACAGTTTCTTACAAAATGAGATGTATTTTACCGATCGCATGTTAATATTTCCCCTGTTCCATTTTGTAAGCATTCTCATGCAGTGTATTGATAAGACTTATTCTATATTACGCGTGAATAAAGGGATCGAGTTAAAGAGCGAACATCACTTTCGATGGCACCGAAGGAATGCATCGGTACATCCGTTACTGTAGGAACGGTGCTCAGCAGGAAGTGTCGCGGTGAATTCTACTGTGAGCACAATGTATACAAAAACGACGTGCAGAAACCACCATCGATGAATATCAGTACAAGCGAACAGCCAGAACGAGCGAGCGAACGAAAGAACGAGAGAGAGCGGGCGAAATATAGTTCGCGAGAGAGGAAAAGAACGAACGAACGTGTTCCTTGCACATCAACAGTACTTACGACCGACCACTGACCTCTTAACGAGCGCAAAAACAGCCGGAGACAGTAAGCTGTTTGCTTTGATATTCATGGGACTCAACAGTATGGTTTCAGCACGCTTGGGCGCATAGCTTGGTGTGATCACGCATGGTCAGACACGCCGATCGTCTTACCACAATGATGGGGAACTGACGGCGTCCTAAATGAAAGGCCTGCGAAATGCACAATGGGAACGACCAGCTCACTGATCCGGTTTGAGACGGAGCGGCACATTGTTAGGGTTGGCGTCTGGCACCACGTACAGAAAGGATGTTCAAACGACCATCTCTCACCCTGCCTTGTCGAAATGAGCCGTGACTGCTCCTGCTACGGTTGGCGTCCCGCACCACGTGCAGAAAGAACTTTCTTTCATCCGACCTTCACACACCTTGCCTCGAAATGAAGCGTGACTTCCTGATTCGCCATGACCATTTCGAGTGTCTGCCGGTCTGGTGGAACCCCCGTAGTGTACAGGCCACTTTTGTGTGTGCGTGTGTGTGTGCGACTTCAGAGGGACCCATTCCTCGAACGGCCAAAAGGAGAACTTCTACGAACCAGTAACGCGCAAGGGAGCCGGACAAGCGTCTACAATTCCAGGAGGCGGGCCGGCCTCCTCCTTTCAGCAGGCTTTCAGTGCCGGTCACGTGATGTCGGCGGAAGCAAGAGCCCTCCTCCTTTCAGCAGGCTTTCAGTGCCGGTCACGTGACGTCGACGGAAGCAAGATCTATCCCACAATTGTAGAGAGCCTATTTAAGGGGCTCCGAAATGTACTTTTTATAACTTCATGCTCTTCTCATTTTCTCTCATCTACCTTTGAATGAACCGTGCAAGTTTCGCACTAGAAATCGTATCGCCCTTGCTTGGTCGCCATGGTCCACCGGATGCCTGCAGCCCTTCTACAACGCCACGCTACCCAATAATAACGTCAGTCGAGCTTCGATAGGCAGTCGCCGGTACAACTCGGCAGCAGTACGATACGCTACCCTGGAGTACGCAGCAACATCGAGCAAGCGAGCCAGCGCGCGAAAGAACAACGGAAGAGAGTGCGGCGTCTGGCTCTGCGCGACATGATTCACAGTCGATAGACAGAAACGCACAACGCGCACGACACGCCGACGCGCACACCAAGCGCTCACACCGCGACGCTTCAACAGCCCGTCAATACCTTCGTCACATCGGTCACATGACCAAGCGTGTGGCGAAGGCTGCCGTGGCTGCCGTGCGGAATTGGTCTGTGTATAGCTGCACAATTGGGCTCGTTTGGGCAAGCACGTGTTTCTCACTGTTTACGGTTGCGCTGTCCGTTGTGAAGCAAGTATTGTGATTTGTTGTCTTATTTCAAAGTGCATGTGCAGCGATTTGTTTCTATGACTTTAATTTGGAGAGAAGCTGAGCTGTGGCCAAGGCTGCCTTGTGTAAGCGGTCTGTGCATAGTTCCGCAATTGTACTCGTGTGAGCACTCGTGTGTTTCTCACTGTTTTCGGTCGCGCTCTTCTTTGTTAAGTAAGTATTGTGCTTTGTTGTTTTACTTGGCACTGCATGCGCAGCGATTTGTTTGTACGCTCTTAATTTGTAGAGCAGCCGAGTGGAGGGCATAATTTGCTCTTCAAGCTCATTGTCATGCCGCTATGGCTATGTGAGGGCCTTTGCAGTGACGTTGTAATTAAGGCGTTAAGAGCAGTATTAAGAAGAAAGAAACGACATGTTGCTTTTGTGTGCCTGGCATCGGCATCGGTCGTCATGCGTGAAACTAGCAAGTTTTGCAGGATGCGAAGAAAGGCGGGAATGCCAATTCTGCGCACATTGCCAATGTCCTCTAGACACCAGTCACTGTGGTATTTCACTCTTCCGTTGAGCAAGAATGTTGCAGACAAGAGAACTGAAAAACGAGGTCTTTGTTAATGTTCATCACGAGTACGGTAGCGCAAGACATGAGGTGAAGTGCCCGTCGCATTTCCGTGCCCTGACCTACAGCACACTCGTAGAATATTGTGGGAACCACTCCGTGCTGTTATCGCTGGCGATTCAGCTACGATTGTATTTTTGCCCCTTTTATCCTACGTGACTGGTATTTCATGGTCTTACGAGAAACTTTGTGTCCAATATGAGAGTGCCGAATTCGATTTTCTTCGGCGCGTCGGAATGCTAACAATATCTTTCGCTGCTTCTAAAGCTTTGTCCTTGTTATAGTTCCTGTAGTTTGTGATCGGATACCGCATATACTATGTATAACTGACTAGTGGATACTGCGCTCGTGAGTCGTGAATCCCCTTGGAGTAAAATATCCTGTTACTCCATGTAGTCACTATATTTTGCTGTTTGTCACTGGTGCCGGTCTCCACGCTGCGCTGCCTTGAACTGTGCAGACGCCGAGTTCGTGCGTGTGTGATGTGTACGCACGGAGTTTCTGAAGCGCTCGCGTGGTTTTTTCTATTTGTGCGCTGTTGGTGCACTTCGTGAAACAGGGCATTCGCTGTTCTTCTTCCTTGTGCAACAAATTTTCCAAGCGTACGTCAAACGGAGGAACCTCTTAGGCGTTTAGGGATGTCGGTTCATTAGTAAGTTGACGTGTAAAAATGCATAGCACTTGCTGCTAAGAGTTCATGTAATATTGCCATGCAATGCCGCAGAGAGCTCTCCACATGCCAGTTACGAGCACTCTTGTTAGTGCGCTGGGTTCTGGCTTGGAGAGCTTGCTCTGCCTTCTCTCGCCGATTGGTGCTGGCATACGTGACAAGCAACTGTCTCAGAAATTCTTCCCGTGAAGATAGCGCAGCTTCATGATTCACGTACCATGTCCTTGCTGACTCTTCTAACGCGAAGTACACGTTGCGAAGCTTCTTTGCCTTAACTGAGTTTTTTTAGCGCACGAAAAGGGACGAAGGACAGTGGCAAGACGCGGACACAGCGCTAACTTCCAACAATTGTTTTATTCCACGAAGCGGTAAAAAAAAAACCTCAGTTATGAACCAACATGCCCTAACCTACGTTCTTTGCCTTGTCGCACCCGTTGAAATCTGCGACTCGCTCGAAGTGTTCTCACCAGTCTTCCACATCTTTGAACGTATCGCCGTGGAAGGACTCGCGAGTGCGTAGTGGGTACACGATGAGCTGAGATGATGCCACCAGGCTGGTCATTGTTGTGCCGTCGCTAGTAACTGCTGCCTGCATTGCAGCAGCAACAGGCAGTCCGAACTCTGGCGGGTCTCCTCGGAAGTAGCGGCTTGTGCGCTGGTATACTGGAGTAAGTTCTTTGGATTCCAATCGCTGAGGGTCGGTGCTCTGCTCTCTTACGAACTGGGTACTCAAAATCATACCCCGCACCTCCACCAAAAATGTAGCACTCTTCAATGAGCACACTAAACAAACTGGTTTATTGTGGGCGAACTTGAGCACGGAAACTCAAGCCCAAAGCACTTTGACGCAATTTGCAAGCAGAGTTAACAGGAGCCTATCAACAGTGAACCGCATCTCCACACCGAACACACTTTCACGCGCTCCGAAGACCAACAGCGGCGCCGTGACTTCTCATTGGACGGGGGGGACTCGGGCGGCGAATTTACAATTGCTAGTAATTACAGCGAGGCGTGGCACTTGCGGAGACGACGGACGTTTGCGCGCATGCTCGAGTAAGAGCTGGTGTGAGAGAGGAAATGTGGGGACTTTTGCTACTTGAATATACAACTCGGCCTAGGCACTACGGAGGAGTTTCTTGGCGCCCGTTGTACGCGCTTGTCCCTAGGCGTGCCGGCACAAGTCGCGGCGCGCGGTAGTGCTAAACTTAGCGTCGCAGGTCGGCGGCTGGACGTAATTATATTTTTTCAATCATGTTTCTACTCATTAAAACAACGTGCCTTTATTTCGCATTATTGGCGGCGCCTCCAGGACATCAAAGCGGCCACGGCGACATCAAAAGTAAAACCCGGACTGGTCCGTTGGTTGGGGCTCGCAGAGGCCTGCGCGTGCCAGGGGAGTATAAGATCGGCTGTCCTCTATCGCAGACAGACAATTTTTTATGCGAACACCCCCTGGCACGCTTCGGCCTCCGCGGCCCCAACCTACGGGCCGCCGTTCTTCCAGCTTTGATCTCTCCGCTACCGCTTGGGTGCCCCTGAGATCCTGCGCCGTTTTCTTTAATATAACCTCAAGTGCTCTTCTGAGGCCTTTGTTATCCGGTTACATGTGCCCTCCTGGAGCAGTACTTGTAAAAATGCAATGTATCGTCTCCACTAAAAAAGCGACCCGCGACTAATACAAGACCAGTGAGAAGCTTGCCCTTTCAGACTCAGCGATCACCAAATGGGGCGTCCGTGCCCACTGCCTCACAGCGCAGGCAGCCAGCGGCGGAGCGTAAACAAACTGGACCGCACTCCGCAGTGCCCGTATGCCTAGGGCACAAACGCATACAACACGCGTTAAGAAACCTCCTCCGTTGTGCCTGGCCAGACTCACATTTTCAAGGAACAAAGGTCTCCAGATTTTCTCTTTCGTACCCGCTCTTACTCGCGCCTGCGCAGAAACGTCGAGTGCCGTCAAAAGTGCCACGCCCCACTGTGCCTACTAGCAGTTGTAAAAACGCCCTCGGCCGCTGCCGTGTGCGCGTGCACGAGGGACACGCGCTGTCTCGCCATCCGCAAACCGTCGCTGGCGCTCTTCTAATGGCGATGCGATGAGTAATGCCTAGGGTGTTTTGCGATGAGGTGTTGGAAGGGTACGTCACGAGAGTGCTTGTAACTGGCGTGTGGAGAGCTGTCTGCGGCAATATGGCGTATTTGCACAGCAATTTTAGCCTTGCATTCCGGAATGGATTTGTGCATGATTAATTGCATATATTTGTCTCTACCTGGAAGTCTTAGTTGAAAATATGATTACAAGGCGACAGTGTGCCAATAAATACAGCAATATCGGACTAACACCTGGTAACTTAGCATGGTGTCTTGAATGGTAGTAAGCAGATGACAGGTGACATAAATATCACTGGCATCAGCACAATGTCCCCTGGTAAAAAGGCGGGAGGATACGTCGATATACATCGGGCATCTTCCCTCATCTGCTTTTAAGGACGTCCTTCAAATCATTTAAGAAATGCAAGCGATCAGATTGCTAGCACAGGAAGGGCGAATGAACGCAATTTACATTGTCGTCACATAGTTAAAATGCTTACTGTACTTAATGTGGAATCTACATATTATGTGCCCATTTCATTGAACAGCTTGTTGAAAAGAATTTCCGGAATACATGTTAATATTCAGCATGGCTATGTTCATTTTTATGATCTGGATACAGTGTTGTAGTTGTATATTCTGTGCTCATGCCACTTTCATGAGTCATAAATTTAGCATATCTTTCACATTGTAGCTTAAGTGTGCTGCTACATGTTTCATTATAAGCTGCGAAAAATTGAGTGTGAGGTCTGCCCACTTATGTGGCAAGCACACCGAGTGGGAACACTTAAAGCTCAGTTCTACCAAGTGAAGAGTGAGCGCATACATGTGTCAGAGATGGTATGTGGGCAGGTCGTCCTGGTGAAGCCACTGCATCTGCATTCAAAAATTCCAACTACCAGCGTAGTGCAATATGTCGTGTCCACTTCGAGGAAATAGGGAACCAGCAAAAATATCTGGGCATACTTGTCCAGTGTAGCAAATGTGTCTACATTTAAGGTATTTCAAGTACCGGCATGTACGGCAGTGCCATTCATTGCCAGCGGAACTGCAGAGTACCAAGTGGTGTTCTCTCAAGCTGTTTATCAATGGAACTCTGCCTGGACTCTGCGCCAAATATTTTTTAATGTGAAAGTGAAGGTGAACTCGTAAAGCATTGGCTCGGGGATACATGTGTGAAAGGTTTTTGTCATTCAGAGTGCTTTTTACAGCGAAGCTGTTAGCCCCTACTTAGTCGGCATTTCTTGTGTCCGTTACCGAAAATGTGGGCCGATCGCGACGGCAGTGCAGGGCCAGATGAGATGGTTCGTATTCCCGTAAGGCAGAGACTTCAACAAAGTGAAGGGCACAGTGCATACTTTCTTCGCACAGTGCATACATTCATGCATACATACATTCTTTGCACAGTGCATACATTCTTTGCAACATATAAAACAGCGTACATTTCAATAAAGAACAAGCTCAAAACAAGCATCCGAGCGACATAATGAATAAGGTGCTCCTCATAACAATGCGAAGCACGTAGCGCATACGGTTCCCGATAGCGATTACTGCTGCGCAAGCTGCCGCGGCGATGGCAGCTTGCAACGAGGGAAGTAGCGTCCCTAGCCTTGCGTATATGGAATAACCAGCCTAGCAGCTGATTTCAGTGTTGTTGCAGCACCGTGACGGTGGGCGGCGTGCTGTCAAAATTACCATCACTCTAAAGCAATAAAGCGCTGCATACCCCCACAGCAGTTGTAGTGGTAGTATTAAACAGCTTCACTGGACATCCACTCTCACAAGGCCGGTATGGCGAGCCACTTTCTTTTATTTACTTCATGACTGGAGATGTGTGCAAGGTGCACTAATGTATTCATGTGTTTGCAAATGATTCAGTGCGACCTTATGCCTGTTTTCGCGAGAGCGGTACATATGGTGCCTTTTGTACAGTGTTGTTCACATAAACAGATTCATATTTATTATGACCATTGCACCCGTGGATGCTGAAGCTCAGCTTCCTGTGCATTTCAGGTTTTTTCCAGGTTCAAAATATTATATTGTGAGGTTTTACGGGCCAAAACTACTATCTGAATATGAGGCACGCCGTATGGGGGGGGGGGGAGGACTCCGGAAATTCGGACCACCTAGGGTCCTTTAACGTGCACCTAAATCTTAGTACGTGGTGTTTGGATCCCACCGATGGCATCGGTTGTTGGGAACTCGGCGCTGACGCCCGTGGTTGTACCTGGGTCGCAATCCCCAAGGGTAGCGTTGGCCTGGCGGCCTGGGGTACAACTGGAAGCATCCGAAGGTCCCGGCAAAGCATGAGTCGACTGGTAACAACAAAACAACTTGTTTATTTTAACATCGCAAAGAGTTGGCGGTCAGGTTGACCGAAGTAGAGAGACGGGAGAGCACTTTACTCAACAGAAGAAATCGGAGCCCTCCTTTTGGCGTCCGGGGGCAGCTGTTTTTATACTCTCGCAGTTGAGGGCAAGAAGGAACCCCTCAATAGACGAGCACGTGATTGTACAATGGGCTAATGGTGACGCACACTGTCGTAGCGCCGCCGGTCGGGCACAAAGACTGGGAGGAGAAGGTAACTTCGGCTCTCGTAGCGCCTCTGGTCGGGCACAATGACTGGAAGGAGAGGGTGACCCCCTGCTGTCGCATCGCCGCCGTTCGGGTACAATGGCACATACACTCACACACGCACATGAAGACACGTGGCATCGGAACATGCCTGGAAACGCCTGGAAACGCCTGGCGGGGAGCGTTGCGGCGACGCCGAACGGGCCAAAATGTCTGCCGCCCCGCCGCAGTCGCGCCGGCAAAACCGCGCGTCGCAGGCGAAACGCAGCAGCGGGAGCGTTGCGGCGACGCCGAACGGGCCAAAATGTCTGCCGCCCCGCCGCAGTCGCGCCGGCAAAACCGCGCGTCGCAGGCGAAACGCAACAGACCGCCCCGCCGGGGGAAGGAGATCCCGATGGACAGGGGACTGCATCCGCTGTCCGGAGGGATGTCGCTCGATGATGCTCATAACCGAAGTCGGGCGTCCCTCGACGTTTCTTGAGCGCAGCGCAGAGAGAAGGCCTCGTTCTCTCGTTCAGGTTCGCACGGGACACTGCAAAGTGACTTCGGGAGAGTTCACATTTTTGTTCTCGTTCCCGGCAAGCGATAGAACTACGCTGAAACTCAACCGCTCAGTCAGCAAGCACGGCACAACCCTCACTAAGCCCTGCCAGGCTCTTTCCCCTTTTTATACCACTGCCTAGTTCCTTACAGTAGTCTAGCATCACTCAGAACGCGTCCACAAATTGGAAAATTGCACTAGAAAGCATATCATCACTTTGAAACACTAAACAAAAGCAATATGTTAAAAAAAATCCTGCCTCAGGAAGAAAACATCAGTAACAAACAATTTTGAGGCTGATTCCTACGTTAGGGGCTTCGACTTAAGCCATCGGCGTTACCGTTGAGACTCCCCTTTTTGTAACGCACCTCAAAGGAATATTGTTGTAAAGCGAGGCTCCAGCGCAGGAGGCGGCCATTTTTGGGAGAGATGGTCTGCAGCCATTGGAGAGGGCAGTGATCCGTCTCAATGATAAACCTCGAGCCGGCTAGATAGCATGACAATTTCTGAACGGCCCACACGAGACATGCACACTCTTTCTCGGTGGCGCTATACGCCTGCTCACGACTGGTCAGCTTAGGACTAGCATACAGGACGGGGTGTTCTACTTCTCCCTTTTCCCGTTGGCACAGTACAACGCCCATGCCTCGCTCACTAGCATCGCACTGAACAATGAACCCTTTTGTATAGTCTGGCGATCGTAGCACAGGCTGGTTTGTTAGGGCACTCTTTAGGGCGCTAAAAGCTCTTTCCTTTGTCTCGTCCCAGACGACTGTTTGAGGCTCTGACTTTCTTAGAGCATCCGTCAGGGGAGCCGCGATATCAGAGTACCTGGGGATGTACCTCTGATAGTAGCCGGCGACACCTAAGAACGACCGAATATCGGTCTTTGTGCGCGGTTGCGGAAAGTCTCGCACAGCGGCCACTTTTATTTCAGAGGGGCGGCGACGACCCTGACCAATCACGTGACCGAGGTAGACAACCTCGGCCTGTGCTAACTGGCACTTAGGAGCCTTTACTGTCAAGCCCGCTTCGCGCAGGCGGGTTAGCACTGCCCGCAAGTGTGTCATATGCTCAGACCAGGATGCGGAGAATATCGCTACGTCGTCTAGATACGGTAAAGCGAATTCTTGCTGTCCCCGCAACACTTTATCCATGAGGCTTGAAAAACAGTATGGCGCGTTCTTCAAACCAAAACTCAACACTTTAGGACGGAATGTTCCCATTGGTGAAATGAACGCCGCATACCTACTAGCCTCTTCTGTAAGTGGAACCTGTCAATAACCCCTGACAAGATCTAGGGTGGAAATAAACTGAGCGCTACTAACTTTCTCAAGGCGCTCCTCGATGTTAGGGATCGGATAAATTTGATCCTTTGTGATGGAATTAAGCCTGCGGTAGTCGACGCAAGGACGAGGTTCCTTGCCCGGTACCTCAACTAAAATCAAAGGGGAGGTATAATCACTCTCACCTGCCTCAATAACACCGAGCTGTAGCATTTTCTTTACCTCAGCCTCCATAATATTGCTCTGGCGGGGTGACACCCGATACGCCTTGGATCGTACTGGCTCTGGGGAGGTAAGTTCTATATCATGAGTAAGTACAGAAGTCCTACCAGGCCTCTCAGAGAACAGACCTTGAAACTCTTGTAATAGCTGGTGTAGTTCGGTTTTCTGCTCGGGCGACAGCGGTGCTTTACTGATAAGGTCACTAATGACTTGACCGGTGTCTTCCCTGTTCGTCACTGAGCCTAGTCCCGGAAGCTCGACCGGAAGCTCTTCAGGAACGTTTACCATCATGCACACCACTGCTTCCCTTTGTCTATAAGGTTTGAGCAGATTACAGTGGTAAACTTGCTGTGCTTTCCGCTGTCCTGGCAGACTTACCACGTAGTTAACGTCCGACAGTTTCTGAACAATTCGTGCTGGGCCCTCCCACTGCACGTCTAGTTTGTTGTTTAGCGATGTGCGCAATATCATGTCCTCATCGCCCACCTCAAAACGACGGGCCCTGGCTGTCCGATCATAATAAACCTTGGCCCTCTGCTGGGCCTTTGTCATTGCTTCACCTGACAACTCCTGTGCCCTTCTTAAGCGTTCGAGGAGCTTAAGTACGTACTCCACCACGACTGGGTCGTCGCCCCTACCTTCCCACGATTCTCGAAGCATGCGAAGCGGAGATCGAAGCGAGCGACCGTACACCAGTTCAGCTGGCGAAAACCCCGTAGCCGCATGCGGCGCGGTCCTTAAAGCAAACATCACCCCAGGCAGACACAGCTCCCAGTCAGTTCGATGTTCAAAACACAACGCTCTCAACACGCGCTTCATGACGGAGTGGAGCTTCTCAACGGAATTCGACTGTGGGTGGTACACTGAGCTGTGTAGCAGCTTTACCCCACACCTTTCGAGAAAAGTTGTCGTCAAAGCGCTAGTAAACACTGTGCCCTGATCTGATTGGATTTCCGCAGGAAAACCAACTCGCGCAAATATGGACAGTAGTGCATTGACTATCTCAACTGAGCTGAGTTCTTTAAGCGGCACTGCTTCAGGGAACTTTGTCGCTGGGCAGATCACAGTCAAAATGTGTCTGTACCCCGTGGCTGTTACCGGCAGAGGTCCCACTGTATCAATAACGAGCCGTCTAAAAGGCTCCGTAATGATAGGTACCAATCTCAACGGCGCCCTCAATTTGTCCCCTGGTTTGCCCACCCGCTGACAGGTGTCACATGTCCTCACGAAATGGTCTGCGTCCCGAAAACACCCGGGCCAATAGTACTCTTTCAAGAGACGGTCCTTAGTTTTCTTAACTCCTAGGTGTCCGGACCACGAACCCCCGTGCGACAAGCGCAACAGATCCTGACGATAGCATTGAGGAACGATCAGCTGATCGAACTCCACTCCTCTGCGGTCTAGATACTTCCGGTACAGGACTCCACCTCTTTCCACAAAACGCGCATTTTTCCTGGCGATACCTTCCTTGACATTGCAGCGTATGTTTTCTAGGCTACCATCCTTCTTTTGCTCGGCTATCAAAGCCGACCGGCTGACTTTTAGCAACCTATTAAGTCCGTCTGACGTAGGCGCGATGAGCAAATCAGTAGATAGCTCTTCTAACTTTCCCTTATCGGGCATTTCCTCTCCAGTATCTGGCGCCTTCAACGCTACAGGCTCAATTTTATTCAGTTCGTCAGCTTGCTGCACCTCTGACCCTTTTTCATTGTTCGATAACGTCGGCCCCGCAACTACCGCCTTTGCAGCGAGCTCCCGAACCTTCGATCTGGTTAAGGCCTGAACACTAGCTTCACCAAACAAAAGCCCCTTCTCGCGCAGGAGGTGATCGGACCTGTTTGAAAATAGGTACGGGTACTGGGGGGGCAGCATAGATGACACTGCCGCCTCCGTCTCAAGCGTTCCGAAAGGTCCTTCAATAAGCACCTTTGCTACTGGCAGACACACGCTATGAGCTTCCACGGCTTGCTTGATCCATGCGCACTCGCCCGTGAACATATGGGGTTCTACGTAAGACGGGTGAACTACATCCATCGTAGCTGCGGAATCGCGAAGCACTCGGCACTCTTTCCCGTTCACGAGGAGGTCTCGCATGTAAGGCTCGAGAAGCTTCATGTTCTCGTCAGTGCTGCCTATTGAAAAAAACACAACTTTTGGTGTTGTTTCCGGACACTGCGCCGAAAAGTGACCCGGCTTCTGGCACGTATAACAAACGCGCGCTTGCCTCATCTCGAACCGCTTTCTGCGTTCGGCTTCGGCTGCCGCCGTCTCCTTAGGTTCGGTCGCACTGCTTCCACTCGCATCCGCACTACGCGTGTTCCCCTTTGCTCTCATGGGTGTGAACTTCGGCCTCTCAAACTTCGAGCCAAATTCACCCTTTTGACCGTCCTTAGCTCCGCGAGCCCGACGCGTCACAAACTCCTCGGCTAGCTCAGCGGCTTTAGCCACCGTACAAACGTCTGGCCTATCCAAGACCCAGTATCGCACGTTCTCCGGTAACCGACTATAAAACTGTTCTAGCCCGAAGCACTGCAGAACTTTATCGTGGTCACCAAACGCTCTCTCTTCTTTGAGCCACTCCTGCATGTTTGACATAAGCCTATACGCAAACTCTGTATATGACTCACTTTTGCCTTTCTCATTTTCCCGAAACTTCCGACGGAACGCCTCCGCAGACAGCCGGTACTTTTTTAGAAGACTCGATTTCACTGTGTCGAAATCCTCTGCCTCCTCTCTATCCAAGCGAGCGACTACGTCGGCCGCCTCGCCGGGTAACAAAGTGAGCAAGCGCTGTGGCCACGTTTCCCGAGAGAACCCCTGCTTCTCGCACGTTCGCTCAAAGTTAACCAGGAACAAACCAATGTCCTCTCCAAGCTTAAACGGCCGCATCAGGTCAGTCATTTTGAACAATACTCGTTCTCCTGCACCGTGTGCCTGACTTCCATTACGAGCGCGTTCCATCTCTACCTCGAGACGCTTCATTTCCAAAGCGTGTTCGCGCTCTTCTTTTTCTTTCTGCTCTTTAAGTTCGCGCTCCTGTTTCTCTTTTTGCTCTTTAAGTTCGCGCTCCTGTTTCTCTTTTTGCTCTTTAAGTTCGCGCTCCTGTCTTTTTGACCTCTCCTCAATAGTCTCAAGGCATTCCGACAGCTCGTCATCCTCAGCCTCTAACTCAAGAATAGCCTTTAGCAGTTCTGGTTTTCTGAGTTTGTCCGAGACATCCAGACCCAACTCTCTTGCAAGCTCCAACAATTTCGGTTTGCGCAACGACTTCAAATCCATGGCTGCTCTGAATGCTGCTTTCTCTACTGCCTATTATTGTCTTGCCGCAAACTAACCCGGCAGCAACGACAACCACAATTACCAGCTCTGTTTCTGACACTAACAAAAGCCTGGCAAAGCTCAGAAGAAGAAAGTCCTGCACTCACCAAACCTCGCAGCCAAGAGTCCAGCGCAGTCGTTCCGCTGCAGGCAACCAGTCATCACACAGGGCTCGTTGCACTGCTCCCGGATCGTCGTTGAGCTGCTCAGCATACAGTCAACTGCATCTCTTCGCTGCTGGCCTCCGTTGTCGCGATCTCACCGCTGGCAGACAGTTGTTTGGATCCCACCGATGGCATCGGTTGTTGGGAACTCGGCGCTGACGCCCGTGGTTGTACCTGGGTCGCAAGCCCCAAGGGTAGCGTTGGCCTGGCGGCCTGGGGTACAACTGGAAGCATCCGAAGGTCCCGGCAAAGCATGAGTCGACTGGTAACAACAAAACAACTTGTTTATTTTAACATCGCAAAGAGTTGGCGGTCAGGTTGACCGAAGTAGAGAGACGGGAGAGCACTTTACTCAACAGAAGAAATCGGAGCCCTCCTTTTGGCGTCCGGGGGCAGCTGTTTTTATACTCTCGCAGTTGAGGGCAAGAAGGAACCCCTCAATAGACGAGCACGTGATTGTACAATGGGCTAATGGTGACGCACACTGTCGTAGCGCCGCCGGTCGGGCACAAAGACTGGGAGGAGAAGGTAACTTCGGCTCTCGTAGCGCCTCTGGTCGGGCACAATGACTGGAAGGAGAGGGTGACCCCCTGCTGTCGCATCGCCGCCGTTCGGGCACAATGGCACATACACTCACACACGCACATGAAGACACGTGGCATCGGAACATGCCTGGAAACGCCTGGAAACGCCTGGCGGGGAGCGTTGCGGCGACGCCGAACGGGCCAAAATGTCTGCCGCCCCGCCGCAGTCGCGCCGGCAAAACCGCGCGTCGCAGGCGAAACGCAGCAGCGGGAGCGTTGCGGCGACGCCGAACGGGCCAAAATGTCTGCCGCCCCGCCGCAGTCGCGCCGGCAAAACCGCGCGTCGCAGGCGAAACGCAACAGTGGGTGTTTGCGCATTTAGCCACCGTCTACATGCCGCCGCCGCGGCCGGGAAATTTCCAGGTTTATACAATTTTGTAATAATAAGGCTTGCACAGTCAAGTCTCGTGTACTAGAGTACTATGATTATTTTAGTTGTGCGTGGCGCTACTCAGTCTCATTGTACTCTGCATTACAGTGCTGTTCACTTGTTACACAGATTTCCTTATTTGAGTATTCTTTATGATCATTCACGGCATAGTTTGTGCCAAGCACTGTTTGTGACAGTGCTTAGCACTGCGCCAGGAGCTCAATAGCAGTAGACACCGACGCTTCGGCTCATTTGGTAACCGCGAAAACGATCTTCAGATTATCGCAAAGCTTTCAAGACTACTTCTAGACCAGCTTTTAGATAACGGCTTAAAAGCGCTTAGAAATCATTTATGAAGAGCCCTGGCAAAGGCATTATTTCAGTCTTTCCCAACCCTACTTCAAGACCAGCTTTTCGAAGATGTTTTGAAGAGCTGTTCTAGGTCATCTTAAAAAGGTAATTAAGCCGGACATTAGCAGGCACATACGACGTTTTACCAACGAAGTTGGCTTACTCGTCTCTTGCAACCGTTTCTTTCGTCTCGGATAAACGATATGAAAACGTTATGTGTCTGTTTTGTGCTACCTGGGTGACTGAATCAACGCTTCATAGAGGGATTAGTTGCGTACATTTTAAGCACACGCAAATATTTCAGGGAAGAAATGGGAACAGCGTGCTGAAAACTAAAAATAATAGAAAAGAAGAATCCCAGGACACCTCGTTTATTAATTTCTTTTTACTTAAAATGAATTCAGGACCATAAAGCTTTCAAGAGGGGAGTGGTTACAGAGTAGTAGAGTAGAGCAAAGAAACAAACAAATGCAGTGAGTTTTGGCAATGCAATGATTGCCCTGATTATACAGTGTCAGCTGATGTTTTGCGAAAAAGTTTGTTACCGGTGAGGGCTAGAATACTTAAGAGAAGGCGGTTTCATTCTTGAGATGCACGGGGATGAAGGATTGAAAGAAAGACTTCGTGCGACATGAATCGATGCCTGCCTTACTGCGATGATCGATGCGGTTTTAAATGAACTGAGACCGCAGTATGAAGTCGTCGTGAATTGTGCTATGATGGAAGTTTTATGAAATAGCGAAAGGGGGGAATGGGCTAATTTGCAGTGGTTACATGGTGGAATAAGTACTGGGTTAGTTTTCATCGAGGTTGTAGTCGCGGTACGGTTGTATATATAAAAAATGAAATGGTAGAGTAATCTTGTACTAGTTCAAATGCAGTAATGAGATTAACGGGACTTGCATCCCATATTACAGGTGCCTATTCAAGTTGTGAGCGTATTATAGCCGTTTAAAGCTGTAGGTTTAAAGTAGGCTGTTCGTTAGAAAAGTTGCGCCGTAAGTACCCGAGCATGCGACCAGTTTTGTTGAGTTACAGACTTAGAGGGGCTAGCTGGTTGCTGGCTTGATAGAACGTGGTTGCAACGGCACGTTTTCAGGACAGGACAAAGAAAGAACGCACACAGGACAGTCGCCAAAGTCGACTGTCCTGTGTGCGACTGTCCTGTTCGGTGACAGTACTGTGTGCATTCTTTCTGTGTCCTGTCCTCAAAACGTGCTGTTATAACCATGTTCTATCAAGTTTTGTTGATGACGTACTCTATACGAAGGGTCAAATTCAAGTTAATTGCAATGTCTACATCAAGATATTTATATAATAATAACATCCTTTTTCAGGTGCGTCTCTCTCTGACACGATGAAACCTAACGGAACGTTGTTAAGATTGTAGGTGGTAGAAGTAGAATTAGATCTGGATACGCATATTATTTTACATGCGTTAATGTTAAACTACGTTAGCCACTTCCCGCACCAGTCAACTATATTATCCAGATCAGGTCGCAGTGTTACAGTGTCATCACAGTGTTACAGTGTCATCACTGTGTTACAGTGTCAACAGCGTTGTTATATTTCCCGGAAGATAACATCTGCGAACAAATATATGTTAGAAGATACTGTTACACTCAGATCATTAATATAGATAAGAAATAATAGTGGTCCCAGCACAGACCCTTGTGGTACACCTGATTGAACTTCAGTGAGTGCAGAGTTACGACCGTTAGCAGTCATGGTCGTAACTTATGTCTTCCTTTTATTTCCTTTTCCCTACAGATTCATCCACTTGGAACATGCTACATAACGAAGTGCAATCGCCGTAAACTGGCCACTGAAGACAGGGACGTAGTACATGTAACACTCCATGAAACCAAGATCTAAGCGCACGCGTGGCCAGTCTACACCAAAAGACAACACGTGTTGACCAGCCAATCAGGACAAACTTAACGGAGCTTCGACGTTTCTAGTATCTAATCAATATTGGCCTGCTCTCATTTAGCTAGAGAAAGAGGCTAGACAAAGGGGCTAAATGCCACGAGGGCAAGGGTGGTAGTAGGCATCTAAGAAGCAGGATCTTTTCCTTTTCTTTAAGATTGTAGTGCGGGCTAGGATCGAGGGAACGTTCGCCATGGCGGGAAAAATCTCGTCGGCTAGTTGCACCGTGCTTAAATATGCGTACCCTACTCAAATATTTACAGCGCCACTTCTAAGGACTCGCGGCCTCTCTTTCTTCCTCTGTGTCCACATAATCCGATTTGTTCTGCAGGCTGAATTTACTAATTAGGCAGATTTCCAAAGCGCTCCCCGGCTCTCTCAATTCTTCTCTCCTTCGTGTGTCTTCCTGACCACCCCCTCCCAAAAAAAAAAGGAGGAACCTTTGAAAGCGTATACAGTGAATCCTTCCCGCTTTGTTCATTATTTCTCGGCACATGCTTTCTTGTTCTCGCTGCTGCCCGCGGCCAACTTCGCCTCTTGCAGTAGCGTCTTGGCGTTCCCCTGCTTCGATTGTTACTGTCCCGCGTGCATTCGCAACTCGTGTCTCAATTAATGAAGAGTCGCGCGTGCTTCCTACAGCCTTTCCTAGCGCCAGGACAGAGTCGGTAGCTGCCGAACAAAGGGGACATTGTCCAGTAGCGTGACGCCTCCCTCTCTTTCCGCTCCGAGGCATTCTTGCTTTGCATGCGCGTGGCGCTCTCTCTCTCTCTCTGCTCTGAACACTTGCTTGAGCCCAATGGCTCGCTTAAAGCGTAATGAGCTTGCTTGGCCAGAAAACAAAGCAATAGCGTGGCAAGGCAACGATGCATCGCATATGTGTGAGAAGGATAAAAACGAGAGAACGTGTCGGTGCGCCTCCTCCTGCGTTCACAATACATGGTGCTAAGGGAGTGGTTGCGCAAAGATACTCAGGTAATTTATCTGTGCCCGAGACTTGGCTCAGACGAGACCTGGTGCAGCGCGCGCCATGCTTTGGATTGCAAACTATGACGACCACTACCGAAAGTAAAAGGGAAGGTCGATGTCCTAGAAATCTCTTTAGTACTGTGAGCAGAAGTGTTCAGATATGCATTTACAATGAAACAGAGGTGCACGATGATTCTTTTAAAACTTTATTTTGCGTGAAAGAAATTATAGCGGATGTGACACTCACCTATGTGAGCAGGAAAGTGCCACTTGTAGTCCAAGCATTAGCGCACATATTGTCACGTGGTGGTGACGTTGAAGAACACAGTAGCAATACTGTGAACGACAAAACTAACTTTTATTGGGCGAACCTGTACCCACAAAACAGGCTACACATATAGCACAACGATAGCGGCGAACATGGTCGGTGATCGTCGAAAATCTGATCAGCGGGTCGAGCGCGTCGGCTTTTATGCAGCAGTCGTCGAATGTTCCAGACTAATCGCTTGGACCCGCGTGTCTTCCACAAAGTTCTACACCATTCGCGTCACGCGTTGAAATCAGATAACATAAGGTTCGGCGACAACAGACAGCGGATAGAAGCATCGATAACTTTCCAGAAACTTCGGATACATGCAGGCGCGTTCCGCGCTGTGCGATAACATTTGTTAGGCGGCGAAACGTATCCCCCGATAAAGACAAGTACACGTGCCAATATGATAACGTAAGTGCGTAGCGTTTGGCACCGCTGGTCGCTAAATCAAAAAAGAGAACATAGTATTAAACCTCGACGGTTATTGTGCTTTTGTATAAACGAGCTGTTGTGGCAAATTTCTAGTTAAACCCACGAAGTATGAGTTCATATGGTATCACAGACCTGATAGTGCACTTTGCAATCACAAAATTCACTCTTTTAAGCGTTGCCATAGCTTTACGAATGCATTTCAAAGCGTTTGTCCAACATAAATCGCGCAACCGATGCTTTTACTCCAAGGAATAACCGGTTGGTTGCCTAGAGTACGTAGCAGTAAAAGCACTGCATACAGAATGTGGAACTGACGCTCTAAAACGGAGACATCTTCAACGACAGAGATTTCTGCTTGTTGCCTCGAGCAGCAAGAATGGTCTCACTTCGGCATCTTATTTACACGTTATGTATCCTTAAAGTTAGTAATCTGAATGATTCCTCCACGCGCTATTTACGGCGTAAAAATTGACAGGATCTCTTAAGTTATCCCTAAGGCGACTGGAAGGCGAAATCCCAAGTGCCGATGCATTAGAAACGGACGCATGACGTGCACATCCCCCTTAATTCACTTAGTCTACTTCGCTTAGACGTCCCTCTTAATGCGTTACTCATCCTCTTAATTCCCTTTGTCATCTTCCTTAATTCGCTTACGCATCCCTCTTAATTCCAAAGATTGAGGGTTCGACTCCCATTCAAAGTCGCGGGATCCAGTGCCTTAATTAGCTTCGCTTTCGTTAACACCAAGGGTCGTGAATTCAACTCCCGCCAAAGGTCGTGGGTTCGAGTGCTTTACTTGAGTATAACTTGATTAGATGTGCCTTAATTAGCATCGTTTTAATTACCACCAAAGGTGGTGGGTTCAACTTCTACCAGAAGCCAAGGGCTCGTCGCCTTAACACCAGAGGTCGTGGGTTCGACTTCCACCAAATTTCGAGGGTGCGTAGCCTCTTAGTACATATCGTATCCTCGACGCGTTTTCGCTCAAGGTCGGTTGACTAAAGAGGCTTTCGCGTTAATAATTTTGTTCACGTTTTCGCGTCCTTTGTGACCAGATATTGTCACAAAATATAGGCACAGCCAATGCCTTAATAAAAGCCCATCCGATCAACCTGCCGCAGAATAAGCATCGCTCGACCAATCACCGCTCATTGATGATCGCATAGCGACAAGAATTCCATACCGGAAGCGTCACGTTTGGTGCCAAGAAATTTGGCCTCTCATCTGTATCATGTTAGCGTTGCCGGAATGAGCGCCAGTCGCTGCAGAGCCGAGCGATATCATTGCAGACGTCGATAACATAGGACGCCGTGAAATACGTAGGCAACTCCCAACCATCCTACATTCTCTGTGAAGAACGAGATATAAAACGCAGAGCTAGCCAGCTCAATCATGTATAATAATAGAGCCCAGTCCCGATGCAAGACTGCAGTCTCTCGGAGCGGCTAATTGCATTGGTGCGCACTGCCCATCACGGCGGCCCAAGCAGATCAGTCACCCGTGGTAACCACCGATGCTCCTGGGCTCACAGCAGAGTCTGGCTTTCGCGACAAACACTCGAGGCAGCCGGCGAAGACGAATAAGAAAGGAGCGAGTTCCAGGCCGGGTTCCAATCTTCTCCGAGCCTAGTCCCAGTGCGGGTCGACCGTCTCTGGCGCCGGAATCCATCCAGACTGCAGCCGAGGCTCGCCACCACAGCGTACGGAGGCAGGAGAGTCGGGCTGCCGTCATCGCCCGCACCTCGGTTGTGCGCCGGGTCCGTATTTCATTATCGGCGCTAATGAATCAATAAAAGGCGGCCAGTCGGCGGCTCGAAGGCGAGCAGAACTCTGCCCGTCGTGCCGGAACGGCGCGGCCGGCGGCATTCTCAGAAAGAGAGCTTTCTTCTCAGTCCCCCGAGGATTACGTTGGCTCCGCTGAACCAGAAATTGTCTTGGAAGACAGGACAGGCAGGCAGACAGACAACATCAATGCGCCGCCTGATAGGAAGAAGTTCCCTTTTCACTGACCGGACGCTGCCTGTGCTTACGCTTCCTAAGGCAGTTTTCACACACCCTTATGTTTTTAAATATATATTTGACGGGGTTCACATTTTTTGTCAACTATGTTTCTTTTGCGGTATTACGAGTGCGCCGTAGTTGTCGGCGCTTTTGGGGTAGCACTCTTTACACCGTTTCACGATGGTTTCTCGCCTGTTGCATGATTTCTAAATGCCTTTATGTATTCCACATCATCAAGCAGATTTTCTCGCAAAAGTGAACAGTTGTTTGGAAAAGAAAAAAATACAGTTTATATTGCCATAGGTTCTTTTTCCTTTCCTATGCTCAACAAATGCAAAATAAGTTCACACTTTTCAGTTAGGCAACCCACCATGGCAGTGTAGTAGTGAAAGTTGAAGAAGGCTTTGCTATACCATTTGTCTTTGATTCAGTTACTTCAGTTAGTTTAATATACTAGAGGTCAAATATTCCTTTCTGATCGATAAATACGAAGTCCTCCCACTATGGCATGTCTCGTCATCAAATCGTGGTTCTGGCACGTGAAATCAGAGAAATCAATTTCTGATAGAATCTAGAGCCAAAGAAAAAATAATCCTATAGTATTACTCTACCTATGAATTAATAAATTTATAGAGAATAATTGAATAAGCGATTAATTGATGAATTTGTCACAAACAGGCTTATAAAAAAATTTTTAGAGCGCATTAGAAAACGTCAGCTTCAGCTGTTTGCCGGGTGCTGTCGCTTGCCTGCTCTTAAAAGAAAGCCAGTTAAGTTGAAAAAGTAGCGTAGCGTCCCGCTTTTGCACCTATGCAGGGCTGTTTTGAGCAACTTTCTTTGTGAAACTCACCCTATCTAGAACCACGGCGCAGGCTATCGATTTGTGGATGTGCAGTATTAACACGATAACATTAAGAGCCCCTTGTCGCAAAAAATCCGGTGTCGGGGTCGGCGGCGTTGTCAGTGAGAGAAAAAAATCATCGCGAGCTACGCATCCTGAGGCGCGGAGCACCTCTGTGTGGCGCATAGGTGTTGTTGAGCTAATTGAATTTCTCGAAATAAAATACGTCAGAAAATTCGTAAAGTACAACTTACACACAACCTACAGACATGATAGCGTCGGATTGTAATTTGAATGTACTTGAAAACATAATTGTTTTGCGTGAAAACTCAAAACTAAATCTCTTTTCCAGCCGCCAGTTGAGGTCTTCATTAGTGGCCGCGGACGCAAGGTGTCGATACGAAGGGGACCTAGTGAGTGGGTTGTTATCTTCAAATTGATGAAGTTTCTTACAGACATATACTGATGCGTGTATGAGTAATTATGAATATCCTAATTGTGAATGAAGTCATTATGCGAAACTAATGGCGAACAGAACCCGATAACGCTATGGCATTTCACTCTTAAAGGCCAGGCTTAAGCGTCCTCCAAGTGTTTACTGTAATATTGCAGTAATCACTACAGTGCACAATTACTGCAGCATTTGCAGTACACGTTTGCTAGTGAATGATGGAGATATATGACTGCCACGCAGCTTGTGTTGGTCGTGGACAAAAACAATAAGCAAGTAGCCATCAGACAATGGTCGGTTGCGCATGCATGGAAATGGAAAACCTGACGATTGTTGGTACCTGCATGAAAAACACTGTCCAAATATTATGGACTGCGCAGGACCTCTACTTAAGGCATCACACGATCAGAAAGTCATCAATTCTAAAACAAAACCTAGTAGCTGTATTCCTCCTTTCCTTCCCTTCTCATCCTACCCTTAACACATATATGAATGGAAGCTCTAGGTAGCATAATAATCTTCTGGTACGATAAAGGCATCCGGTGTAACACAAGGAGACTGACATGGAGCGCATAGGGCTGTGCGCCAGCCATTCCAGATCGAGCAGCATGACTCACCCTTTCCGCACTGTAACCCCGTGTCACGGACGAACTTTTAAAAGCAGCCGAAGCACCTGTCTCCTAGACATCCAGTGTTTTCGCGTGAACCAAATGTCCCTTACACTTGAGCCTGGAGCCATCCATCATATGCTTCCGTCGATTTGGAACACTATAAGAAATAATTGTTGATGTCAGCAAGAGCGCGATAACGCACACAAGACGATAATTTGCGATCTGGTTAGACTCCCTGCCTTTCTCCCTTCCTTCGTCTCTTTGTCTCTCTCTGTCTAGTGCCAAAATCATACATAACTTCTCTATTAGCGCCTCAGTATTACTGACCTTCGACATATTTGGTTAAACATACCGCAATTGAGAGCGAATTTAACCGACTCTTCACGTATGAGTCACTTCAACCATTTGAACCTCAGCACGAATTACGCGAGTCTTCTGATGCGTAACCTCATTTTTATGCTGCTGTTACTACATTCTTCAACGCCGCAAGTCTATAGCGTCAGGCGAGAATGAGCAATATTATACACGTAGCGCCGGTACTTTAAGGTCAACTGCAGACACCGCGCACTTCTTATATTAACGCTATGACTCTTTTAAAAGGCGGCCTACAACTTAGTGACAAGGAACCATTTCCCACGGAACGCCTAGCCCCACCTGTTTATATCCCATACTAAACACATACACGCAAGCACGCTTCGAAAGCCTAGAGGACAGCTCACACGCCACACTGTTGGCGAAGGAAGCGCGTCCAACTAGCCTAAAGCTGGCCATGCGCAGAGACCACGCTGGCGCGTGAGCACTCGGCCGGACAGCAGAGATCGCTATCCTGACGGGGGTTCTCGTTGCTTGAGCCCTCCCCCAGAATGGGTCTTTCGAGTAGGAGCGGCGCTTTAGAGAGATGGCTATCTGAGCGAGCCAGCAGCGAGAGACAAGCACGCTTCGCGCTCAATGACAAATGAACGCGCTTTCCGCGGGAGCGCGCACAGGCGCCTATCTCCGACGCTCAACGCGTCCAAGTGCCGCGTGTGTTCGCGACTCAACGAGAGTTCCAGTGGGTGGAACCGTGTTCGTTCGAGGCGTACAAAGCGCTGTGGCTGCCATCGCCTTGCTGTCTATGGCGTCTGAGTATGTTACTTAACGGGAAACATTGACTGCATCAATCTCTATGCAAGGGAAATTTATAACATCCGCAAAACGTTTGTTTTGGCACTCGTTAGAAAATTTATGTAAGTCTCTCCGTGAAGTGGACGAAATTTTAGCGGAATGCCCATGAATAAATGCCCGCAAGGTGGCTTTGCACGCCTTGCGGGCTCTCTACAGGCTTGCTGCAAGCACCATATTCTGAAATCAACCGCAGTCAACCCGATGTCTGAACATTTGTAACCTTTGTCGAGAGATACTGTACAGGTTTTGGTTTAAGGGCGAAGGTCAAATTTCTCAGAAATGAAAATGGACTGCAAGAGAGAGAGAGAGATAGATTTGAAGAAAGGAAAGAGCACGTCCATTTTGTTACCTTACACTGAGGGAAGGGGATAAGGGGTCGGAAAAGAAAAGAAAAAGGAAAGGAGAGAAAGACCGCTAACTGCGTGCACACGTGAAGGGGCGGACAAAGTCTTAAAACAATCGCAGTTAAACTTGTCGACTTGAGGCAGTGCAGTAATGCTTGTGGGGATCCGCGACTCTCGCGCGTCCCCTGATATGTTTTTCCCGCATAGTACGTCTCCTGTAATCCGGCTTCGCCGCGTGGCCTGGCACCCGCGGCGGTCGGAGTGGTTCAGGCGCAGTACGAGAGATGGCGCGAGTGTTGCGCTGCTAACGCCGCCGATAGGCGGGGTTACTTGGGCGCCGAAAGACAAGGTGCTTGCTCTCTATGGTTCGGGACAGCAAGCAGTGCGTACATGCCGTGCCGCGCTTGCGCCGATCCATGTTTCTGCGAGACCGTCTCGCGTGGCCGCCTTCGAACGCGCCACCGTTCGCGTGACCGTACACGCGAATGACGAGGCGTTGGGATCCAGCATGGGGCGAACATATTCGCTCGCTATCCGCTCGCGGTGAGTCGGACTTCTAGATTTGTCGCGCGCCCATCGGCATGTTTTGTGGATAGCAACTCGGCTAGCTGGCATTGATCTATGAAAGGTGCAATAAATGCCCTTGTGATTGTTTGCACTACTGTGCTGTCGTTCCTTTGTCCCAAGAGCAGGGGTGAGAGAAGCCCCCATGCTGCACCAGCGACGTGCATCGTCACGGTTCAAGAGAAAGAAACGATGCCTAGAAAGTCAGGGAGGTTAACCAGGGGTAGATATTGTTGACTACTCTGCACGGCGGGAAGGAAGTAAGGAAATAGAAAGTGAAAGAGAGAGCAGCCAGAATGAAGTAAACGACGTGAGTTATCCAGCGGCAGCTGGCAGCATTCTGAAAGTCTATTACGTACGCGCGAGAACTTAGGAACATTATCAGCGCAGAAATAGCTTTCTGCGCGTAGTAGTTACATTGGGCGTACTAGCCTAAAGCTTTTTGTTGTTACAGTTGACGACTGCCTGCAGTATTGCAATGACTGTGCACATCAGCTCTATCTCTGCACTATCCAAAAAGATAGTAGGCTATTATCCCGTCACATACGAATCTGTCACACGTAGCGCATACATTCAAATTTTATGCTATAAGCTCATTTAACAAATAACACTCCTTGGCAAAAAATTAATTAAAACAGAACAAATTGGTAAGAAGTTTACTCCAATTAGGGATAAGTCGCAACATAACCTATATCTTAATTTGTTGAATATGAATAAGTAATTTACCTTGTTTCGCAAGTTTAATGTAAGCAATATTTACAACATAGTATTTCTTTTATATCACATATAGCGCATCAGTTTCTTCTGCTTCTGACGGTCTTACAAGTAGCTTGAACAGATGAAAAAAGAAAGCAAGCACTTAAAGGAGAATTACCCGCTACGCTAGCTCAAAGGATTATAGCACTGCTTTGCTTAGCCCGAGGTCGCAGGTTCAAACCGGACCATGCCGACCGTGTTCTAATAGAGGTGGATTGCGAAAACGCGTGGGTACCGTGCATTTTGTGCACGTTAAAGAACATCAGGTAGTGAAAATTGATTAGGAGCGCTTCACTACGTAATCCCTCATAATCCGCCGTGTTGTTTACCACAGCCAACACTCTAATCATTAATAAATGACAATTGCAATGCTGCGTTCCTAATGCGTAATGCATCAAAGTCCGGTGAACGCTCAATCTTCCAAGCGGTTGCGTTTTGGTATTAACGCTTCTGCCTGAGGCTTGTGATAGCTGTGAACCAGCCTCTTTAAACGGAGTCCTGCTAACATCCCGAATAAAAAAAAAACTGTGTAATTGCTGCTCCAAATACGCTGCGTGAAGCACACTCCGTTGTTGTCTTACTGATTTGTATGTACTGTAAAATAATTTTCGGCAAAGAGTAATGAATGAATTAATTAATTATAGGAGAGCGTTTTCAAGTACTTCTAGAATGAACTTCGAAGTGCAATATGTTTTTTTTACGGAATACTTACAGCGCCATCAGTTATTTCAGACCAAGCCTCATTAGAAACAAAGCGCACTTGTATGCTTTGTGACTTCAGCACGCGTCATAGATTGCACCAATGCGAAATTTTAATCAATTGTGTGCCGTTTTAAGTTGCTAACCTTAATCACAGCCTAAAGTTATATTGACATTTACTCAATGTTCAGAGAGATAGCACCGTATTCCCCGAAAGGAGGACTCATATAGTTGCGCCTTATTGGTCTCTTGGATCCAATAAGTGATGTCGTTTATTTGAAAACGCGCTTCTCTGTACGTAGTTACGCCACTGCTTCCGTACCTGTCAACGTCAAAGAAGTACTAAGCCATGCGTTGGGCATAATACAAGTGTGGAAATTTCTAGGCTGAACAATTAAACTCACTAGTGCAGCTACTGTTACGGGGCAGGTTTGATGAAAAAGTGAAAAGACACCAATGAGAACAGCGCCATGCCCAAAGTCATGACTAATGGTACAAATATAACGAGCTTGGAAAGTGTCTCAGGTAAGCCTAGCGTGAATGTATGATGGAATAACGGTTTCGCTTTCGAGGACGCTCATCTCGTTGGTGGGGCAATTTTCCTTGCATAGAAGTAAACTGAAATAAAAGGGGAAATAGCGAGAGACATGGTGCTTGCATGGCGTCGACATCAAGTTAGCGCACAACTGAAGCGTGAGGCTCCAAACTTTGAACCTTCAAGGCGTGAATCTTTAACTTGAAAGCCTTCACGCTTCTGAGCAATAAAACATTAAGCAGCAACATTCAGAACGTTGCAACATTGACGCCTAAAAAACTTTCAGACTCGAACGTTATCCTGAAACATTGATGATTTGAGCTTGGAGAAGACACTTCAATGCGCGCCGTTGTTTCAAGCTTGCAGCCACTCGTGTAATTCGTTCTTACGACTTGCGCTTGTCCATGACAGATGCTGAGACATTTTCTTTTGTGATCCTAGTGACACGTGTACTTCTCAAGCCAGCAATTATTTATGCCGTGTCCTGAGACGAGCCCTCACAAATCGTCACAAGAGGCGAGGTTACGAGGAAGCTTGGTGCGCGATGTTCCGACGATGCGCGAGACAAGCTTGCGAAAAATTTAGGATCAGCACTCGCATTACTGCTAGGTGACTATAGCGGTAATGGTTTAGTTAAAAAAGGTCGGAAGCACGTCGCCATCGACGT
Source organism: Dermacentor variabilis (assembly GCF_050947875.1). Taxonomy (NCBI): domain Eukaryota; kingdom Metazoa; phylum Arthropoda; class Arachnida; order Ixodida; family Ixodidae; genus Dermacentor; species Dermacentor variabilis. The sequence goes on from NC_134569.1 coordinate 87,167,315, forward strand.
TTACGTAACATACAGTCTTTCAGGTTCCACTTGACCAGCCATCCTTTCAACAGACAGACAGACAGACAGACAGACAGACAGACAGACAGACAGACAGACAGACAGACAGACAGACAGCTTTATTTACAGGGTACTGAGAAGCTTTGCCCTAGGGCAGAGCTGCAGGCCGCTCCCAGGCGGGGACTGGTAGGCTGAGCCTAACCGACGCATCGTGGGCTCTCTGGAGAGACCGAGTTTGACGTTCCAGTTCTGAGCTCTGGATGGCAGAGCTCCATTCTTCTTCCATGATGCGATTGGGTCCCTGTAACGAGGGGCATCGCCAGAGCATGTGTGCCAGATTGCTAAGAGCCCCACAGTCGGGGCAAGTAGAGCTAAAAGCTTCTGGAGTGATCGTATGGAAAAGGGCCAAGTTTGAATAGCACTTAGTCTGAAGCATGCGTAAAGTGGACGACAGAGGTCTAGCCAGTTTCCTATGAGGGAAAGGATAAGTCCTCCTACCCAGGTGATAGTACGTAGTGATTTCGCTAAAAGTGGTTAGAGTGTCACGAAATTCGAGAACCCCGGAGTCTGAGCTCGACCCTGCTCCCGCGTGGTGGGTTGGTGCGCGCGCTTGGGAGTGAGCGATGTCATTGACATTGGGAAGGGAGTCAAGCTGGGGGTCGAGGTGCGCAGGAAACCGCGTGATTGTGTGGGGAGAGATTATCTTGTTCTTGAGACTCTTATGAGCCTCCTCAGCGATGGATCCTGAAGCGAAAGACCTGACCGCCGATGTCGAATCATTGAAAATTTGTGACCTGCTGTTATCTAGGAGCGCTATAGAAACTGCGACCTGCCCCACTGTGATTGGTGTCGAGCACTTCAGGGAAGCTGCATTCACTATCTGTCCGTTGTGATCAACGAGGGCAATGGTGAAGTTAGATGACTGTCCATATTGGGCTGCATAGACAAAACATGCCGAGTAGGAATCGCCTTTGGTACGCTTGAGGAAGGCGAGGACTCTTGGCCCGCGTCTGCCTACGTTGTGTTGAGGATGAACATTACGGGGAAACAGTGAGACTCGCATGTTGTTCCTTTCATCTTTCGATATTTCATATTTCCGCTCTTCCATGAGGATAGGGTTGATACCAAGAACCACCAGGATCTTCTTTCCATTCGGGGTACATGATAGACGGGCCAGATGGACTGACTCTTGGGCCTCGATTATCTCGTCCGAAGTGTTGTGCCCTCCTAGTTGCAAAAGGAGGTCCGTGCTCGCCCGTAATGAAAGGTCTAGTACTTTCTTATATATTTTCTAATGAGCGTGTTTAATCGTTTCTCCTCGGAGTGATAACACTTGCGCATGGCTGCCACATCAACTATATGACAACAGAGAGAGAGCAAGAGAGAGAGAGAGAGGAATATAGGAAGGCAGGGATGTTAACCAGTCAAGGGTCTGGTTGACAACCCTACGTTGGGGTAAGGGAGAAGGGGAAGAGAGAGAAGGGAGAGAGAAGGTGCAGATACCGGTACGCACAGTACTTGAGTTAAAGCCGCTCTCACAAACCAGACGTTCTGAGAAAGCAGAAAAGTGCCTTCACTGCCTTCTGAGGCGATGATCGGGGGGACGGTGCTCTAGTAATGTCTGTGCACTCAGAGGACGATCATGGAATTTCCTGAATGCGTTTGGTAAAGATTGCCTTTTTGTTCGAATTTGAGGACAATGGCACAATAAGTGGTCAATGTTCTCGCATCCGCAAACATAACATGTAGGGCTATCAGTCATTTCAATTAGTGCTGCGTAGGCATTCGTGAAGGCAACTCCAAGCCACAACCGACGCAGAAGAGGTGCACACGAACCGGAAGTCTGAGTTGAAGTGACGGGTTTAGTCTGTGCAGTCTTGTGCGCCTTGCATGTGCAGTATTCCACTCTGCTAAGGAGATCTTGCGAGGTAGATTGCGAAGTTATCTCGTGGCGTCGGTCCTCGAGAGAGGAATGGGGACGCAGTGATCTTCTTGGTTTACACTGTTTCCCTTCTATCCAGATAGATTGAAGAAATTCTGACCATAATCCGGAGGGTCTCCAACAGGCACTCGGGCCTTCGAGAAGAGGACCTGCTGCGCTTGGTTGAGTCATGCCTGATCAGCCACCTTACATACCATCTCCGATTTCAGCGGTCGACCCAAGCGCAACAACTTTGCATAGACGCAACGATTCGCAAAGCGACGAAGCTGGCCCATGGCCTCCCGAATTATACTTCCACACGCCGTCTCCTAAACTTAGGGACACATAACACACTAGGCGAGCTGCTAGAGGCACATTGGGTCAGCCATCGCCAGCGCCTCCTACTCACTCCTATTGGCCGCCATCTACTCACACGGCTAGGATACTCTGTCCCACCCCTTGAGTCTGAAACTCGTACAACGACCTCGTCGTCATCGATACGCCAAGCACTAAGTATTCATCCGCTGCCACATAATATGCACCCCGAGCATGACAATGGGCGGCGCAAAGCCCGAGTACGATACATTGGCCGCATGCTTGCAAACATCCCGGAAACACATACTTTATACACGGACACACCACGCACTCAAGAGGGCTATACATAGGTAGTTTTGGACGGCACCGAATCCCTGAGAGACTCTGCCGCAATGCGCGGAACAAATGCCACTTACGGAGAAATTCTCGGTGTTGCTCTTGCTATTCGATACGCCATCCGTGTTCCTGAGGAAGTGTGTATATTGACGGACTCGCAACAGGCACGCCGAGCGTTCCTATCAGGACATGGCATCCCGAGAGCGGCGCACCAAATTTTCAAACAGATCGCAAAATTCACCAACCACACCTCCCCGCATCCACTTACTCTGGACCCTTGGTCATACCTCGCTGCCGGGTAATGAACGCGCACATGCGGTTGCCCGAGAAATTTGCCTCCGGGTGACTCGGCGTGGTGAGGCGACTAGTTCAGAGCGGGGGGATCCCTTGCTCCGTTACAAAGACATACTCCGTCATTATACACGCATTCGTCGCACCCACATCGCACCACCGCCGTCCTTCTCGCGGGAGGAAGCAGTGGCATTACGCCAGTTACAAACCGCAACTTTTCCAAATCTTGTCTCTCTCAATAAATTCTACCCCCACTGTTATGCAGACCGTTGCCCTGGCTGTGGCAGCTCGCCCACAATCTTCCAGGTCACGATTGAGTGCACTGCAAACCTCTTTCCTCCCTTGCCAACTCTCCTTTACCCTCTACGCAACAAAGAGCTGTGGGACGATGCCCTCCGCGACGGACCTCCCGAGGTCCTCCGAGCTGTGATATAACGGGCTCGAAACATCGCCGGAATCATCTTAGGGACCCTGGACTGTGGGTTCCTCCCACACTGCTCTCGCCATTGAAGTATTATTAATAAAGATGTTTTACTCTCTCTTGGTTTGACATCCGAGCTGCCTTATCTGCCTCATCATTTCCTATGATGCCGCATTGACCTGGTATCCACTGAAAAGATATATCATAGCCTTTTTCTCCTAAATGATGGATAAGTTCCATGATTTCGCAGGGGAGCTGATCGTGAGTTCCATGTCGGAGAAACGACTGCACACAATGCAAGGCCGGCCTTGAATCGCAGAAGATTGCTCATTTCCTAGCACTTTCAGCACTTATCACATGAAACGCGTCGCGGAGAGCCGCAAGCTCTTCAGCTGTAGACATAGTGACATGCGAAGTTTTGAACCGCTGCGTTATTCTCATTGTTGGTATAACTACAGCGCCAGAGGAACTGGTTGATGTAGTTGATCCCTCAGTATAGATGCGTGTGCAGTCGCTGTATTTCTCGTACAAAAGAAGTAAAGTTAGTTGCTTTAGTGCTGATGACGGAGATTCCGACTTTTTTTGAAATGCTGGGATTGTAAGATTTACTTGAGTACGGCGCACACACCATGGAGGAATGGAAGGTCTTGCCGAAGTGTGTAACCTGACCTGAGAGGAGCACGGTGTGCGAAGACAGTCGCACTGAATGTCGTGTGGGGCCTATCTACTGGGAGACTTGCGAGGTGGTGGGTAGGGGTCAGGGCGAAATGTCTTATGCGCACACGCATGGTTTCAATGCTAATGTGCGTTCTAAGAGTGGAATCTTGAGCGACTGCAATAACTTCAATCGTTGACGCACTCCGCGGTAAGCCAAGGCAAATCTTGAGGGCTTGGCCTTGGATGCTTTGGATTATATTCAGGTCAGTTCTGCAGGCGTTGGACATGACCGGTGGGCTGTACCGCAGGAATACAATAAAGAGGACCCTGTGCAGTTGCAGCATAGATTGTATTGGAACTGTCCAGGTCTTTCTTGCTAGGAACTTAAACATACGGCAAATTCCCGTCAGGCGTTTTCTCTAATAATTCACACAAGGGGTCCAGGATAGATTTCTGTCAATGACCGCCCCAAAAAATCTGTGACTCGTGCTGTACGAGATCAATTGTCCGTTGATGGATATCACGTATGGAGACATTGATTCCCTGGTAAACGGCTGCACTGTACACTTTTCATATGATATATGAAGTCCTTGTTCTCGAAGGTAGGATGATGTTAAAAAGGCGGACTTCTGTAGCCGCGCTAAGCTGCAGTCGCGTCACAGGCGACGTCCAAATGTAAATGTCGTCGGCATAGTTGGAGAACCTAACTGTGCATGGCAGGATGTCGGCGAGCCCAATGAGTGTTAGTCTGAAGAGCATTGGGCTCAGTACTTCGCCCTTCAGTACTTCAGTACCCCACGGTTGCTGTAATGCTGAGGGGTCGGGATTTCCTCGGTAATTACGAAAAATGATCTCTTATGTAGATAGTTACTTATCCAGAAATAGACTTTGCTGCCAAGTCCTACTGCCTCTAACGCGTTGAAAATCGCTTAGTGCGTTTTGTTATCGTACGCTCCTTTAACATCCAGAAACAGAGCAGCAGATATTCTTTTGCAGGACTTCTGGTGCTCGACGTAAGTAACTAGTCGATAACGTTGTCAATGGAAGAACGGCCATGCCTGAAACCGGCCACTGCATCTGGGCATACCTGTTAATGTTCGAGGTACCACTCTAGCCGTGCTAGAACCATCCTCTCTAATAGTTTTCCGATGCAACTGGCAAGCGCAATTGGTCGGTATGATGCAATCTCTACAGGCAACTTGCCAGGCTTGAGCAGTGGAATTAGGCGACTGGTCTTCCATTCCTGGGGAACCGTACCTGTCTGCCAGGAGCTGTTGAACAAGAGCAGGAGCACTTTCCGAGCCTCTTCGCCAAGATTACATAGGGCACGGTAGGTTTTACCATCGGGTCCTGGTGAAGATGAACGCTTGCACAAGGCCAGTGCAGTTTCGAGCTCGTCCATGTAGAAAGGCCTATCCATGCGGGGGCCGCGTGAAACCGGTGAGTGGTGGAGCATCGATGTTCCAGCGGAACTAGTTTCGCCAGCAATCCTCCTGCAGAAAGCTTCCGCTACGTCAATCTCGCTGCATTGTTGGTGAAGGGCTAAAGGCCCTTCACCAAGAATGCAGGGCTAAAAAGGGTGGCGCTGCTGAGGGGTTCCACGGAGAACACGAACAGTTCTCCATATGTGAGACAAAGGTTTTTGTGGATCCAAAAATTCGCAGAATGACTTCCATCTTTGCGATGCTATTTTGTCCATGCGACGCTGAATTTTCCTTTGAGTTCTTCTCGCTAACCTCAAGTCATGTACAGACTTCGTGCGCCTGTATCTTCGCTCTGCACGACGACGAATTGCACGAAGCTTCTCTAGCTCAATCTCGTATTCGGTGCGTGCAAACGTTCTCGGAAGCTAGTGTGTGGCAGCCTCTAGGGCACCCTTTATTATGTCCTCTAGGCTAGAGAAGTCATCACTACAGCTGTCTTCGACAATTGATTTGAACATTGGCCAGTCGATGCATTGTGTGACGCCCGCTAACTTGGAGCCCGTCAGCCCTTCACTCCTAAGATAAGTGGGTAGGTGGTCACTTCACCGCGTTTCAATATCCGAAAAACACCTGGCCTTTCCAGTGAAGGAGCGTGAAACAAAGGTCCGGGCAGCTACAGTAGGCAGTTCCACGCAGAAAGGTGAGTCTTTCATCACTTAACAAGCACAGTTCTTGTTCGGAGTCAAATGACACTAATCTTCTGCCTCTCGATTTATCTAGAACTTCCCCAGAGATGGTGGTGGGCATTAACATCTCCAGTCATCACGAAAGGCTGCGGAGTCGCTGTCGTGATTCGCCGTAACCACTCGCAGTCCAGCCGACTTGAGGGCGTGATGTAGGCTCCAACTACTGTGAAAGTGAGCTTTCCTTTCTTTACTGTGAGACTAACGTACCAGTTTTCCTGGTCAGGTGGCACTGGATGATGGACATACGTAAGATCACGTCATATGAATACGATGATCTTGCTGCAGTCTCCGTGGGTGGCCGACATGAAACGCTCATACCCGGAAAGTCTTATGTTATCTGATAGGGGCTCGCAGATGACGATGATTGGGAACTTATTCGTGAACACGAACTGTCGAAAGTCCGACATGCGTGAGTTTAGTCCTCTGGCGTTCCACTGAAGTGTCGATGCGTTCCGGACTACGTCACGAAACGACGGCTTCTAGAGAGCCATGATTTCAACCAAGAGCTGCAAGTACTGGACTCAAAGTGTTCAGCACCTGTAGCGCGCTTTGCGCAGACGAAGATTTCATGTTGTATAACGCGGATGGCATTCATGAGCAGCCGCAGAATGTTGATGGCCTGTAGATCATCAGCCAGCGTCGCTTCAACAGCTGCCGAAGCAGCCGAAGTTGGTGCATTTTGCGGCAGCTTAGCAGGGAGTTGCGCCCTCGGTAGCTCAAGCCATTCTTCCGGTTGGGTGAGCCTCTTCGCTTTGTTTACTTTCCTTGTATATGTGTTGGTGGCACTGTGCGTTGACTCGGGAATCCTTCTGATGGAAGGTGGCGTGCTCCTATCTGCAATTTCGGAATGTCGTGAACGTTCTCTGTGTCGATGCCGACGTCGCCGAACAGCGGCAGCAGCCTCTCGATGCTTTGAATTGTCCCGCATCATTCGTTTTAGGATCGCGAATTCCTTCCGCACCCGCAGGCAATCCTTTTATGAGACCTTGTGAGGACCACCGAAGTTAGGGCACTTCAGAGCACCATTGGTGCAGGTGTCTTCTGAATGGGACTCACAGCACCGCGTGTACACGGCTTTGCTCCCGCAGACAAACTTTACGTGGCCAATCTTGCAACACTTGAAACACTGGAGGGGCTTCGGTATGAATGGTGGTACTGGATGGCGGACATGTCCTATTTTGACGTGGGAAAGAAGACCGTCTCCTTTAAACAAAATATTCACACTGTGTGTGTTTTCCAGTCTGAAAATCCTCGTAATGAAAGTGCCCTCTGTCATTGGCTTGATCAGTATTGGCAAGTCGTCATTCGGAATGGCAACGTCGACGTCATAAATGACGCCCGCAGTACCATCGCCGCATGCATGGATCATTGATGGCACCTTTACGTTGTCTATCTCAGTTATATTACGTAGGTCTTGTAGGGCGCTGCGATGTAAGACATCAACTGCCAAGACATTCTTGCGCGAGTTTATCATCTCATTTCGTGCGGTTCTCTCGAGTAACGAAGAGAGGATTTGCCTGTTGAGGAGCCGCAAATTGGTCGCCGGGTCCACGGGCATAAAGAGCATAGTGTGTGGCCAGCGCAGCGGTGCACTCTTCATGGTAGAAGCACTTGGCGACGAAGATGCCTGCAGTAGTCTTCTTTTCGCTGATCTACTCATCAGGACCTGGAAGTCATTCTCTGAGGAGTCGTAGCTGTCCGAACATAACTCAGTGGCCTCGCTGTCTGTACCGCTTGACGCACTTCCACGTTTCCTGGACGCTATGCAACCTGACGACTGCGCATCAGGAAAGTCTTCGGATATTTCTTCATCCGTTGCCGCAATTAGGGAGCGGCAGCTCTCAGAAATGCAAGGAAATAAAGCGAAAAAGTGGAAACAAAAGCACAAGCGTTCTATCAAAGAATCATTTCGTCTTCCTCCCCCAGAGAGAGCAAATGATAAATGAAAGTCAGGGAGGTTAAACTGCGTCCGGTTGGCTATCCTACACTGGGGCAAGGAAAAAAGAAGAGGGAAATATTAAAAGGAGAAGAGAAAGTCCACCGGGGATATCTATCGGTCACTCAGTCCGGATGACAGATGGTGGCACAATGCAGTAGCTTTCAAATATCGCAGCTGCGCTTTTGCGGCCTTTTGTGGCTGCGATATGTGAGGACATGGCCCCAGATTCTGTTCAAGGTGAACGGTTTTCTATCTAGCTGATTGAGAGCTCTGCAGAGGTCACGTCTTTCATTTTCAAAACATGGGCAGTAGCACAGTAGGTGTTCTATATTCTCCTCAACACCACATGCATTGCACTCGATGCTATCAGCCATTCCAATCAAACACGTATATGCACTGGTGAATGCGACGCCCAAGCGTAGGCAGCACAGCATTGTTTTCTCATTTCGCGGAAGCCCAGGTAACAGCCGCAGTTGCATAGATAGGTCGAGGGAATGTAATCGATGTTGGGTGAATGCAGGTGTGTACCAGTTCTCCAATGTCATACGGAGCGCTAGCTTGCTTAAGTGTTGGGCTACGTCAGCCTGCGATATAGGTACAGAAGCAAGAGCTGCTTCTTCGTGGGCTTTCCTAGCAGCTTCGTCAGCGATGTCGTTGTCGGAAATACCGCAATGGCCCGGCAGCCTCTGAAACACGACGTCGTATCCTTCCGCGATCATATGATGGTGCATTTCTCGTATCTCCGACACGAGTTGTTCACGGGACCCGAGATGAAGAGCTGACTTAAGGCTTTGTAAGGCCGCCTTCGAGCCGCAGAATGTTGCCCACCGATTAGCCAATTGGTGGTTAATCATTTCAAATGCGTTAAATGAGACCATAGGAACGCCCGGGAAAGCAAGTGTAATGTTCTTTCCTTGGTATAGCTAATACGCCCTCTGCTTATGAACTGCAGCCCACCCAAGTAGGTACCCTAAAAACGGCTTCGTTTCTCTTTAACCGCCCTTACTTCTGAGATGCTAGCCCATGGCAACTCTAGGGATTCTATCTCAATGGCATTCTAGCACCTACGATCTCCTTAGCAGAATGGAATACCGCACATACAGGGCGCATAAGACTGCACAGACTAAACCCTTTACTGCAACTCAGACCTCCGGCCAGACTGCACTGACGCGAAGCGTCTCTTCTGTGTCGGTTGTGTCTTGGAGTTGCCTTCACGAATGCCTACTGAGCACTAATTGGAATGGCTTATAGTCCATCATGTGACGTTTGCGGATGGGAGGAGAACACTGACCACTTATTGTGCCACTGTCTTCAATTTCAAGCACAAAGTCAATCTTTTCCCAACACATTGAGGAACTTAGATGATCGTCCTCTCAGTGAACAGACAGTACTAGAGCACAGTCCCCACCGATCATCGGCTCAGAAGGCAGTGAAGGCACTTTTGTGCTTTCTCAGAACGTCTGGTTAGCGGAGCGGCTTTAACTCAAGTACTGTTCGTGCACGTCTCTATGCCTTCTCTCTCCCTTCTCCCTCTTCCCCTTCTCCCTTCCCCCAGCGTAGGGAAGCCAACCAGACTCCCGACTGGTTAACATCCCGGCCTTCCTTATATTCCTCTCTCTGTGTCTCTTTCACTGTCCCAATCCCGTCGCTGCTTGCTGGCGTTACGCCATGGCAATGTCTTTTACATTTTTTTATTGCTGACATACATGAATCATGTTAATGTGAACGTGACACATAAAAAAAAAACGGCCACATTTCGTGCCAGGCATTCCTTCCCTCTGATCCTCAAATTACCTGCTTCGTCACCACCTTTCACCTTTCGCTAGCAAACGTCAATTTTTTCCCTGTTACTGCGTGCACGCGAGGCCGCACCTATCTAAATTCCCATTCATGAGGGTCGTTCACAGCAAGTTAAGCAATCGTGGCCTCAAATCAATATCTGCTCCACTAGAGTGCAAGTATTGCAGTCGTGCACTCAGCTAATGGTTGTAGAAGTTCTTATGAAGTTGTCTGTAAAACAGGAGCAAGAAGCAGTGCACTCAGTAGCCACGAATTCATGCTAACTACACATACTTAATGGCAGTAAATAAACACCTTTGAAGTAAGGAGACATCTTTTCTGGCCGCATATTTGCGAGGTCTCGCGTAGAAAAGCGAGAAAAGACTGGCGCTTGTCCTGTGTTGCTCTCCCTCTCGCGATCGTCTTAGTTCGCGCTGTTCCTTCCTAATTCAATTCAAATGCCTAGAAATTTCTGCAATCTACAGCTACTACGTACTCATATAAAATGGGCAGTATGGCACAGTCGTTACTGCATCCATTGTCATTGGGGCATACTCAGGACAACGGAAGAAGGACCTTCATGTCTCTCTCTAAATGCAAGAATTTGCAATGCTGGCCTACTGGACTTCCAACGCCCTTCGGAAGCGCCTCGCCTTATACGTCAACATTGAAAGTGTTCCAAGTGCACCAAATGTCGCTTGCCATTCACTCAGATTTTATGTTACGTCCTCACGGATGAGCAAAGAACAAGGGTGCTCTCTAGATCTCGTGATAGATATCTTCATATCTCGTGTGCGTCACGTGCTTCCTACGAGACGCTTGGTGACCTGGTTTCGGAGAGTCCATGGCTTTCTAGCACAACGCACGTCGCTAACTTAGGGGACAACGTCTTCTTGGATGGAAGCGTACGACTCTCGCTGAACGCCTGTACAGCAGCGGCTGTGCGTCTTGACGCTGTCCGCCTTTCCTCATTTTCCTCAAAGGTTATCTGACTTGCTTGGCTTTATCTCGGTAGCATTTCTTTTTCTTTTGTTCTTTTCATTGCGAATAGCGAGATTTTGAGCATTATTTATTTTATTTGTTAACATTTCTTTTATTTGCTTGACCTGCAGCGATATCTTTCCAGTTCCAGCTGCCATGTTATATTCTTTTCACGTGACTTACTTTAGTCCTTGTCATCGCGGTCATCTTGTCCTTCCTTTCCTCTTTTCTTTCCTTCTTTCGATCTTTCATTTCTGTGTTTCTGTTGACTCTACCCTAAACAGTAGGCAGGCGTTTTGCCCATTGCTGTGACAGTTGCCAGCCTGCTCCTTGTTTGCCTTTCCCTTTTTCAGCATATATGTTCTGAATAAAAAATAAGAGAGAAATAGGCGGCCAGATTACCCTGCTTCCTATTCCAAAATAAAAAAATACTAACAGTAATAATATTCAAATACATGGCACATTTGGAACCTATGTGAAGCGAAGCTCTAGTGAAGAGGTTAGATAAATGCTTTACAACAAATGACGGCGCATACCATTCTGTGTTCTCTCATTCTATGGGCAATGTAAAATCTCGCGCGCTTATCCACCGTAAAGGCACAATTTTATTCTCATAGAAGTTTTATGCTTATGCGCTACATCGCTCACATTCCGAAACGAAAACTCCTATTTATGAGGCTGCACAGTGTGAAACGTATACGCAGTGATGTCACAAGGCCAAAGAGAGTGTATGATGCCTGTCGACATAAGAATGTCGATGACAGGCATATGTACAGGGACGTAAAACACGTGCCTAGCTACAGATGAGTTACAGAGTCCTCTCTGTACCTCTCTTCTGTCCCAGTGGCATTTATCCACTCTGGATGACTGGCCAAGAATGAGAACACATCAAGTTGGACATATCGAATGACGAAGTCAAGGAAAATTAAGTAAATTAAAGAATCCTATGAATATATTTCACTATTACATTAACAGACCGGTGGGTCTTAGAAGCATCTGTAAGCACACGTCGAATGTATAGATTTTATGAAGTAATTCATCTTTTGTTAAGCAGAACCGAGGTGCGCTTACTCGTACAACATTTTTGATCAGCGTACAAGGGTTATACATGCCCGTTAGTTGGGACTTGCACTCGGCGCACATATAACAGGTGCGGCAGTTCGTGCTGCTGCTATTGCAAGATTCACTTAATTCTCAACACGCTTCAAGGGCACGTGAATAACTATCAAGAACCATAACAAACTATGCTGCCCAAGCCTGCCACGTTTCTTCAAGCAACGTTAAGCTAATACAGCGCAGCAGACCCAAAGACGATCCCGTGCGTCAACAGTATCTCGTGTCATACTTGCCCAGGAAGCTGTATTGGTAAAAACGTAAGTCCTTAGGAGAAGGTTCTGACACCATTAGAATGACATGACCAAAGACGCTGTTCTTCAAAGGGCTTGGCTAACAGAATAAACGTAGACTACACAGATAAAGATTTCTGTATCCATCACGACGAAGAAAAAAATATATTTGGCGTGCCACCTCCTAAGAATCAATATAGATCATTACAGATGTTACGTAATTCACTGTGCGTATAATCACAATGGCTGTGCATTTTTTTTTTGCATGATCGAGGAATATTGAACGGCGACTGAAACATCTCTACGTGTTCTAATTTACGTTGAAGGGTACAGGCTCTTTTTTAACACACGTATATCTATACACGTTTCTCAGCATTCCTTCGCTGGCTCGTTGCGCTTACTCGCTGTGATGATTGCATTCTAAATAATTTCTGCAAAACGGGGACCACAATGCAACAGTGGTCACTATTACACGCACAAAATGAGCACATATATCGCAACGGCAACGGCAGCAACATCTAAGACTTAAATGTATACACAAAGCATGTAACGCTCAGCAGCGAGCTCTGGGACAGGCGTGGTACACGCGTACGCTATAATACGGTCCTAATTCGCTGGGCCAAATTACCCACTTGGCGGACTTGTCTACCACCAGCACAAAGAGAAGCAGCGGAGAAAGAACTAGCACTCGAGCTCGTATATGAGAGCGAAAACTAGCTGGCGATAGGAACAATAAAGGGGGAAGCACGCGGTTAAGCTTTCGACACTCACAAATTTCTTCTGACGATTTGTTTCTCTTCTACAAAACAACAGAACAGGCTAGCAAAGCACAGAAGCTAGACGTCGACTGTACTAACCGACTTAACGATCGGTGAAAGGCGCGATTCAAATTTCGCATGAAGGACAACTTCCACTCGGGAGACATAGAGGTGGCAACATGAGCGGTTCGTTTTCTCTTTAACTGGTCTGAAGACATATGCCTCGTTTTCACGTGCGAAGGATTCATTTTTCTGAGTCTACGCATAAACGGCGTGTACGCAAAGCAGCGAGTCATTTTTCGCATGAGCGAGTGGCACCGCTATTACCACGCTGGCTGCATTTAGGATAAGGAATATAAAGAAAGAAACGCCCTGATTGCACGCGATATTCATTTCTGCGTGTCTCTCCCTATAACCAGAAAATAGAAATGTCCATACAGAGAGAGTATTGGTTATAAAACAACGACACAACAAACGAAAGCATGCCCGAAGGAAGTTCCCCGTCAGAAATTAATGGCAGAAGAAACAATTAAATTTGTTTTTCGCCCGTCTCCACGCTTCGCACGACGCTTACCGAGCTGATGAATGTTTCTTCGTAGAAAAAAGATCCGGCGCGCGAATGCAACGATTTCTCCCTTCTTCCCCACGCACCAACAAACACGACTGCATTCGAGGCTGCAGGAAAGGTTGCGCAGAATGCCGGGTGAAATGCCGTTTGCGCCGTTTTCAGAAACAATTCCCGGCGACGCATCTTCCATTCATTCGCCCCGTTCCACCAAGCGAAACCTGGAGCAAGGGATGCCACGTTTCTTTCTTTTTTTTTTTGTTCTTCGTTCGCAGTAATGCAGCCTTACTGCGGAAGGAAAACGTAAGAAAGTCAGCCGTTCCGGAAACTTCACAGCACATGAAGTATGCATTGTGGAGAAACAAGATCCGAGTGTAAGAGAAAGGAAATTTGACAAGTTTTACTGTCACATACTTGCAATGATAAAGGGCAAGCGCCATACAACTGGACTTCCTACTTTTGAACGTAGCAACCTATACCTCGGCAATGAAACAAATGCAAGAGGATGTGCGACACACCCACTAAAAAAAATTTCTTGAAAAAGAAACACGAAACTTCTGCGTGCTTCCAACTTCAGAGCGCCCATGTTTCTATTCTCTTCCCTAGGCAGCCATGCTCCCATTCTTTTGTGTTTACCGTCAGCTTATCTGCTATTACTGTTAGCAAGGTCTGTGGCGCGGGCGTTATGTTTGAAAGAGCGCCAGAAAGGGCCGTGTAATTCGAAGCAACACATCCGTTGTGCACGACCATTTTATATTTGTTCTGCGAATGACGTGCTCGCTTTCTCTTTCACAACTCGGAGTATTGTTTCACTGGCGCAGATGATTTCATCCGCGAAACAAGGACACAATGAGAATTAGTAATAAATTCAGACAGAAGGTGCAAGCTGCTTTCCTTCCTCCTATTTTGCCTGTTTGTTAGTTCCACAGTTCTATAACTCCATTATCTGCAAATAATGGCGACAAGAAAATTAGCTGCTTTCAGGGATTCCTCTGGCTCCAATGTCATTTACTGAGATAGCAGCTTCTCCCAGTGGACACGGCCATGTTGTTGTTGTTATCGTCGCCGTCCTTTGATTCCGTCGCTCATGCGCGCCATATGGGATTGGCCGAGAAACGCATTGACATAGGAAAATGATAACATCAACTAAATTTTATTCGCCAAAACAACCATAAAAAATTATGGGGTCTTACGTACCGAAACCACGATATGATTATGAAGCAAGCCGTAGCGGGCGACTTTAACATGCACCTAAGTCTACTTGAAGAAAAATACAGCGCTACAAAGACGTGGACTAAAATAAGAACATGTACCACGGACAGGCGCTAACTTCCAAACAAATTTTATCTGAAGAAACAGGGTTTATATAGATGGAAACACGAATAGTACCACCGAGACGTCATACATGGTCTTCTTTTAGTCGGCGTGCTTGTAGCCGCTATTTTTTTCTTCAAGTATGTTACGCCAACTCGCCCACATCAAGCTCCTGCTACATAAGTCTGATTACACTGGTGTTTTCGCATTTCGCTCCCATCGAAATTCGGCTTCTGTGGCCGCGATTCGATCCCACCACCTAGTGCTTACCAGCCCTACGCCATCGCCACTAAGCAATCATGGCGGGTGCAAACAACCACCATGCCAAAAAAACAACTTCTCTGCATTGGGCACAAGATCGTCTTCATCCTCTACATTATCGCCTCTGTTCTGGCCTCCGAAATAGACATAAAGAATCCATCACTTTCAGAGTTTGCGCAGTGCCCAAAATCCCTGAGCCAGTAGTAGTACAGCAATGAGTGTCCAGTTGAAGGAGGCGTATGATCAAATTGAACTGAGTCATGAGTTGTTAATATCTTGGTGTAGTGTTTATTAGTGTCGCCATTTTAATGTTCTCTATAAGTCTTGACGGCTGCCGCAGCACCCTGTCCAAGGTTGAATAAAATCCTTTGGGCATCTCTTTTTCAAAACTACCAAACGTTGAGCAAATTGGCGTGCATTCACACTTAAGAATATTTAATAAATTCGCCGCCTGGAACTTTCTTAAATATGTATGTGTTTTTGTCACCTTGCGAGCTCGAGAGACTGTCACTAGTTCGTTCATCTGTTTATGCTACCCGGAAAATCACCAAGTTTATGCCCTCGAATAAATTCAACGAAATAAAAAGAAAAGCGAAAGATAGCCCGGTGGATAGCGTAATCGCCTTTTTAATTTTTTTTTGGCATCATAGCTGATGTGAAATAGATCTGGTCTCTTGGAATTTCGGTTCAACTAGCAAACTCTTCTTACATATTTTTAATGGTGGTGATGCAGCACAGCTATCTTCTTGAGAGTGAATGGGAAATTATGCTCTCTTCGCTGTACTCGTCGCGGTGCTACATCAGCTGCTGCGTCACGAGGAAGAATATTACAATCTCCCGGTATCCACTGAAATACTACTTCGTGCTACGCTTGGTCTGTCTTTGTGAGCTCTTTGAGCATCTCATAAACTATGATAGCGATTATTGTTTTCATGCTTACTCTGAAAAGCGGTGCGAATGCCTCCTGGTTGTCGCTGGGAACTACCCTGTTTTACACTTCTTGTACGGAAGTTATACATTTTGTCGCGCAAAGGATAGCAAGTCGTTAAGCCTGTGCGATCATGTCACACGTGATTACCTAACCTCTTTACTGAAATTTGATATAACAAAGGCTGAAGTTGATGAGTTTGTTAATAGGAGCCCTACCCGTAAACATCTGATATGTATCCGAGATAATCCACATATATATTTAGCGTAGTGCCAGTTCTTGAGCAGCTTTAATGAACTGTTTTCTAATGAAACCCTGTACTGCAAACTTAATTTTGTAGAGCCTAAGCAGTCATGGTAAGTATGGAATGCCTAGCGTGACTCATGACTTAGTCAAAACTCATGACTTATCAGGCTGTAGAGATGTGCTTGAATTTATTTATGGACATGACTTTTGTCGTTTTTGGAAATGTCTGAAGCCAATAGATGGTTTTCATGCTGGGTTTGAAGCCGGCAAAAAATCCGAAATGTTAACGACATTCGAAGAACTAGAAATGGTGATTGGTGAGCCTCAGCAATAAGAACACAGCTAAAGTTGCTCGTGGAAATTACAGGCATATACAAGTACCTCTCGGTAAGAGTCTTTGGAGTCGCTCTTCCGAAGTGCGACAAATGCCGTGTAAGTCGGGCCAAAACAACCATAAAAAATTATGGGGTCTTACGTACCGAAACCACGATATGATTATGAAGCAAGCCGTAGCGGGCGACTTTAACATGCACCTAAGTCTACTTGAAGAAAAATACAGCGCTACAAAGACGTGGACTAAAATAAGAACATGTACCACGGACAGGCGCTAACTTCCAAACAAATTTTATCTGAAGAAACAGGGTTTAAATAGATGGAAACACGAATAGTACCACCGAGACGTCATACATGGTCTTCTTTTAGTCGGCGTGCTTGTAGCCGCTATTTTTTTCTTCAAGTATGTTACGCCAACTCGCCCACATCAAGCTCCTGCTACATAAGTCTGATTACACTGGTGTTTTCGCATTTCGCTCCCATCGAAATTCGGCTTCTGTGGCCGCGATTCGATCCCACCACCTAGTGCTTACCAGCCCTACGCCATCGCCACTAAGCAATCATGGCGGGTGCAAACAACCACCATGCCAAAAAAACAACTTCTCTGCATTGGGCACAAGATCGTCTTCATCCTCTACATTATCGCCTCTGTTCTGGCCTCCGAAATAGACATAAAGAATCCATCACTTTCAGAGTTTGCGCAGTGCCCAAAATCCCTGAGCCAGTAGTAGTACAGCAATGAGTGTCCAGTTGAAGGAGGCGTATGATCAAATTGAACTGAGTCATGAGTTGTTAATATCTTGGTGTAGTGTTTATTAGTGTCGCCATTTTAATGTTCTCTATAAGTCTTGACGGCTGCCGCAGCACCCTGTCCAAGGTTGAATAAAATCCTTTGGGCATCTCTTTTTCAAAACTACCAAACGTTGAGCAAATTGGCGTGCATTCACACTTAAGAATATTTAATAAATTCGCCGCCTGGAACTTTCTTAAATATGTATGTGTTTTTGTCACCTTGCGAGCTCGAGAGACTGTCACTAGTTCGTTCATCTGTTTATGCTACCCGGAAAATCACCAAGTTTATGCCCTCGAATAAATTCAACGAAATAAAAAGAAAAGCGAAAGATAGCCCGGTGGATAGCGTAATCGCCTTTTTAATTTTTTTTTGGCATCATAGCTGATGTGAAATAGATCTGGTCTCTTGGAATTTCGGTTCAACTAGCAAACTCTTCTTACATATTTTTAATGGTGGTGATGCAGCACAGCTATCTTCTTGAGAGTGAATGGGAAATTATGCTCTCTTCGCTGTACCCGTCGCGGTGCTACATCAGCTGCTGCGTCACGAGGAAGAATATTACAATCTCCCGGTATCCACTGAAATACTACTTCGTGCTACGCTTGGTCTGTCTTTGTGAGCTCTTTGAGCATCTCATAAACTATGATAGCGATTATTGTTTTCATGCTTACTCTGAAAAGCGGTGCGAATGCCTCCTGGTTGTCGCTGGGAACTACCCTGTTTTACACTTCTTGTACGGAAGTTATACATTTTGTCGCGCAAAGGATAGCAAGTCGTTAAGCCTGTGCGATCATGTCACACGTGATTACCTAACCTCTTTACTGAAATTTGATATAACAAAGGCTGAAGTTGATGAGTTTGTTAATAGGAGCCCTACCCGTAAACATCTGATATGTATCCGAGATAATCCACATATATATTTAGCGTAGTGCCAGTTCTTGAGCAGCTTTAATGAACTGTTTTCTAATGAAACCCTGTACTGCAAACTTAATTTTGTAGAGCCTAAGCAGTCATGGTAAGTATGGAATGCCTAGCGTGACTCATGACTTAGTCAAAACTCATGACTTATCAGGCTGTAGAGATGTGCTTGAATTTATTTATGGACATGACTTTTGTCGTTTTTGGAAATGTCTGAAGCCAATAGATGGTTTTCATGCTGGGTTTGAAGCCGGCAAAAAATCCGAAATGTTAACGACATTCGAAGAACTAGAAATGGTGATTGGTGAGCCTCAGCAATAAGAACACAGCTAAAGTTGCTCGTGGAAATTACAGGCATATACAAGTACCTCTCGGTAAGAGTCTTTGGAGTCGCTCTTCCGAAGTGCGACAAATGCCGTGTAAGTCGGGCGCAGGGTACACAATTTTTTGTCGAATTAAGGCATTGTGATTGTTGAGCATCGATTAGACTGATCCATCCCATGATGTACCAGCCATCCTGCAATGTACATTCAATATCCCATTCACCGCCCTTTCGAGTGTCCTATTGTGTGGAGCCCAGGATAGCTAGAGATCGAATAATACTCTTAAAATCAATGTTGCGTGATATGTATTAAATACCATCCCTCCAGATTTAGACGGAAACTATTTAATGGGTATGAAGTCAAGGCAATTCAACTGTTCTCTAAAGCATGAACCTGGAAATTTTTATAATAAACTTAATGCACGACCAACTAGTCTAACTCTCAGCTCGAAATGTAACACTTTCTAGTAGATTGGGCTCCTTTCTCCCGTGTTCTTTTTCTATTAATTATTCGGCCAACCTTGGGGTCAGTCTCATCGTCCTGACTACCTGCCGTGATCGTGTGTGCACCTTCGCTCTAAACCATTTATTCGTCCTTCCCGAAATTCTGGTGCTTTTCAATTCGTGCCGTCCATCATTGTGGCACGCCACATTATGAAAGTTACCCGTTCAGAACTTTGGCGACAAGTACGTCATCTTCAAGAAAAAAGTTACAGTGACGTTTCACTTGAACGCGGGTGACACGCGAGCATATGGGTGCTATAGCGCACACGAAGCTGTCGGCCCTCGGTGCACCTGGACGCCTACAAAACAGGGCTCGTGCGACCGCACCTTCCGCAGCAACCGCCAGAGTAGACACCCCGCCCCCCCCCCCCCCCCGCCCCCAATGGGAAGAAGGCGCGCTTCCTCCTGCTTTCATCCCTTGCGCAAGCGGGTCGCCATCATCGGCTCACTGTCGCACGGTTTCACTCGCACACACAGCGTACGGTGCGAGACGACGATGTTATCACGAGACGAAACCGGTGCGTCTGTATCACAAGCAAAACCTGTAGCAACTGTCAGAGGAGGTGAACACAGCGCGCCTCCGCCTAGCTTCCTCCTCCGCGATGCTTCGCCTCGTTTATCCTTCCCCCTTCGCTCAACGTAACCTAGACATTCCTGTAGGTGGCGTTGCTTTGCCGTGTGCTCAGCGCGTTGCTTCGTACTTTCGTCGGCGCGCGTTTCACTTCACCCCCAGGCAGCTTCCTCTTCCGCTTCCTTGAAGGCTTCGAACAAACATTCGCCGATTGCGCTACCTGGCCAGTTACGCTTCAGCGTAAAAAATTGCGCATTTCTGTTCGCTTCATTCCTTCCTTAGTGCTTCTTTCGCTGGAAATTGTTATAATACCCTCAACTGTTCTTGTGCGTTATAGAGCCCCATCCTATACTTCGCTTTAAAAAATACTTCGTAATAATTAAGCCCCCTTGTAATGTCCAAACCCAGATGGCCAAATGTCAGCATCACCAGTATAAAGTGAAAATCGTAACCCAGACGGCCATGTTCTTTCAAAACTCGCCATGACGCAGTTAAAAAAGAAAGGGCTGAGTATGCTGCCCTGTGATACTTCCTGCTTCACATTGTGTTCAGCATTCTTTCATTTCGCTTGTTTGAATGAATGTTTTGCAGTCTGTTCAGAATTTATAGATCCCTCGCAAAGGTCTTCATGACACGCCGAGTTCTAACAGACTAGCAGAACTTGAGCGTGCCTGATGGTGTGCAATGCCCTATATATGTCTAAGATTACCTCTGCCATCAAGTTTTCGCAGGCACATTCATGCTGCCCATACTTTGCGATATTCATTCTGTTGTGATCGTTTATAAAACCTACCAAGTATTCAGACAACACACCCGTGTACATGTTGTTGGGTATGAATCATCTGCATTATGCTACACATGCAGCTTGTCAAGCTAACATGGTGGAAAGAGTCAAAGCGCAAGGGGGTCTCGCCCGGCTTCAGAATTTGATTTATACAAGCAGTTTCCCACGATTGAAGTTTCTCCTATCCATCGATCAATAAATATGTCTAGAGAAACAGCTGTACCAGTCGACCCGAAGTTTCTTAGCATACTGCCTGTAATCGCATTCGGCGCTGCAGCACGTCCCTGGTGACATGACGCAATCGCACACTACAACTCGCTTAAGGAGAATGCAGGGTCTATTTGAGCATGTTGCGCGTAATAGTGCGCATCAACTTTCTGCTCAGCTAGCGCGACTGAATACTGGACTTTCACAGATTGTAGCGTAAATCTAGGTCGAAAAATAGGTTGCCAAAACTCATCTGCAACCACTATATCTGGGTGTCTCAGGCTGCTGCAAGAGCCATCTCTGTGTTACAGGGCCGCTTAATGCGCGAATTGCTTGTCAAATTCTTGGGACAGATGTGTTAGGAGACAACGTGCCACAGAATTCACGCCAGTGCCGCTTATCTAATCGTTATATGCGTCTGCACATGATTTCGCGGATTTTTCGAGCGCTTGTGTATGCTGCTAAACTTTCGCTCCATCGGTACACCCTTTCAGACCGACGTCTGATGGCTCTGAGGTGTTAATACTGTCCAACAACTACAGCATAATCTAAAATGAAACCTTTTTCTGTGCACATGTTCAAATTTTTTTGCAAATATTCAGTTAAACCTTCAAGATTCGTATGTTCGCTTATTTGATTCGAACATGGAAACGTTGCTGAGTACGCCATCGAGAAATGCTACTTGACCGTTTTAAATGATGGGTCACCAACATTTCTTCGCGGCTATGAGTATCAAGTTGCTTAGATGTTGCTTTATTGTCCCAGAACCTTGTGAATGGTCTAAACAGACGCGGAAATACGCTGAAGCGATAATTTTTCTATGCTTTCGAATAACCCTTACATGCACAATTACGGCAGCTTGAGCTACACCATATTTACGAATTGGAAGGACTTTTGCTCTTCCCCGGCTTAGAACTGGATTCGAGTAGGAGCATGCGTTCGATCCTAACTGAGGATAGTGCACATAATAATGTCTTCTTTTTTTTTTTGGCCATATTGCTAGGTGAAGAAAACTATGAGGACATGAGCTGACGAAGTCGGCACGGCGACACTTCAAGACCATGTAGTGTTTTTGACTGCTGTGGCCCCAGTAATGAAATTTAAATATAGAAGATCTATTCTTCCTTAGGAATTCTTGTCTAGGAATAGACAATTCTGTAAACCCTTTTCGGCGTAGTAGCAGCATACCTATTTTATGGAGAGAAATGTTAGCCTAGTTCCTCTCCACACACACTGCTGTGCCAGATTCTGAAAGCTCGAAATGAATTCCGCACTTCATGAGAGATCAAAATTAATTATGGCATTCAAAATTAACGCTCTATTTCGTGACAAAAGGTCAACGCAACGTCATCGCGGTAGCTCAGTGGCTATGCCATTCTGCTCCAGAGCATGAATTGGAAGATTCAATTATCGGCTGTAGTGGCCGCATTCGTACGAGGGCGGTATCCTAGAACACTCGTGCATCAAACTTTCGCTGCATGTTAAACAACCGCCTGCAGACAACATCTTTCTGTTCCTCCTCCTCGTTAAACAATCCCAACTGGTCAAAATGGACAAGGAGCTCCAGTTGTCGCGATTCTGGTAGACAAACTGTGACTTTCGGCCATGAAAAAAAAAAAAGGATTCGAACAACGCTCCACAAAATGTCGTTTATCCCACGTGATGGTACACACCAGTGTCCCAGTCTCCTTTCTTAGAAATGTTCAAATTGTCTGCGTCAAACTGCCGTGTGCGGCTCCGGCAAGACGCCCAGCATGAACATTGCCTCAAGTTATTGAAACAGATAATCCCTGCAGGGTACGCTGAATTTGTGCCATGACTCAAGCTTGAAATTGCGGGCCATTTATAGACCAATGAATATACGCTGTACTTGCGTATTGCGGGCACTTCTGATTTCCGAAAGTCATAGGTCTGAATTATACCTTATGCGAAGTTTGAGTTTGTGTGCGTGTCTGAGGGTATGTATGCCGTGGTTATGCTTGTGCGATCACAGCCATATCTTTCGCCCAACACCGGGAGTAAAATGCAAGGCCATCAGCCAGGGAAACATCACAATCATTTCAATAAATGGACCATCTTGTTTCTGAAAAAGGCGTTCCATGGTTTCTGCCATTACGAGATCGTGTTAAGGCACGCACTGGGGGAAATGCTTTCTAGGACCATCTCAACCAGCGTGCCAGACTTCTGAGGCCACACAGAAGCACCTGTCATCTTGTTACCGTTTAGTGAGAAGAAGTCTTTAGCCCTCACAATGAACAAATGATGTGCGAATATATTTCGACCAGTCTCTTCTTAAGCAGTGAGCAAAAAAAAAGAAATAATGAGTTCATTTTACACAAGAATGCACTCAGTGGTGGGAAAACGCTTCCTCTGCTAAGAAAAGGCTGTCATTAGAAAAAATTACACAATACGGAGAAATATTATCGTACATACTTTGATTTACACATCCATACGAGTTGAAGGTTTTGGAAAAGCCTGGCAATCAAGTGAGTCGGATGTGAGCTTTAATGTACATTTATCTCCTGTAGCTGTTAGCGACATTGATGTGGAAAGACGCCCCAAGATGGTAGCATAATGCAGTTAGTGTGGAGGCTGACGATGAAAAAGAAGTCTGAACTTCGCAGCACCATAGCGCGCGTGCCACTTTTCTCTGGATAAATGTTTCACTCTTCAATACAGATGGTGAAAAATCTATAAAAAAGAACATTCATGAGTACGTCAACATTTACACGCCAAAAATCGTTTGTTTATTGTAAGTGCGACATTAATATCACACGAAATCAACGTGCCCTCAAGTACTGTGCTAAGGCAGATTTCTGAAGGCAAGAGGTAAACTTGATGCATCAAATTTAGCTCTATTAGGTAGCGATATATTTAAGAGAACCTACAAGTGAAGCACATCAAAGGATTCTTCTGCTCGCTGCGATGAGCGGCAGTAATACTGAATGCTTTCCAGCGGACTATGCTCACTTGATCTATGGAAGTCCGTTTCATCCGTCGAGCGAATTTCGTACGGTATTCACGAAACGCGCTCAATACGCGGCGTACACTGCCTTCATTTTGTGAATACGCAAAATAAGAGGAAAAACTTGCGGCATTTGAGTACAGCGAGTGACCGGAAGCCATTGGAGGGATAAAATGCCGGGCGAAAGGAGAGTAAAACAGAAGAAAGCAACACTCACGAGAATGAAGCTGAAATTTGCATTTAGAAAGCATTTTCCCATTGCAAGTGCTTTGAAGCCGAGGCTGCTTTTTCTTCAGGATTCTATGTTCCTGTTCGTTAGGGGTGATTGCACTGTTTTAAAAATTTTGTACAAGAACGCATTAGTAAAAAATACAAAAAAAAACTTTACGCTCTCACGTATCTACCTTCAGTGATCTCGCTTAAAATGTTTCTTCTGATTTTTTTTCTTTCCTGGCAATACAATTTCTGCTTACGTAAAGTACATTTGGTTCTTGTTAGTCTTCAAGAAATTTGATTAACGATGCTTAACAGTGCCCATGAAAAATTTAGAAGCAAATAGCTTTGACAAGTCGTATCACTCGCATCGGGCCCGCACCTCTAACATCCCTGCGTTGATTATTAACGTAAAGATAACTATACGGGGAGGAATAGCGTCGAAATTGCGCTTATGTGTATGGTTCTATTCTCAGTTCAGGAGCTCGAGAGATCAATGACATAGATGGCTTCAAAAACGATCTTCCGTGTCCTGAGGACATGCGAAGTTAGTGAAAAGTAGCGAATTGTTGAGCACTAACTGCCGCTTTGCGTGCACATTTTTATGCGCAAGCGTACATTCCCCGTCTGCGAAATCGGCGAGATTATGTGTGTCGCCGCGAGGGAAGCGAGAGCCGGAGGAGAGAGGCACGTGGAGGTGGAAAACAGAACAGTGCTCCGGGGAAAGTGTGGAGAAGCGCGCTGAGCGCGGCAAGACAACGTCAACTAGAGGAAAGTCTAGGTGGCGTAGAGAGAAGCGGGGAAGGAAAACGGAGGCGAAGCGTCGCGGAGGAGGAGGGTACGCGGAGGCGCGCTGGGTTGACCTCCTCTGGCAGTTGCTACGGGTTCTGTGTGCGCTATTTCATCTCGTGATCGGGTTTCGGGTTCATCTCGTGATCGAGAGTCCGAATACCGAGTAAGAAGGACGGAGCAGTGATGCAAGCGCCAGCAGACCGAGCGTGAGTCGACCGACCCCGAAGTTGTCGCCAAGCGCCGGGGACGGACTGAACAAGTCCGGCAAAAGGCGCGGGCTTGGCGTGCCCAGAAGACTCCAGAAGAGGAAGAAGCAGAAGTAGGAAAAATGAATAGGGGGAGTAGTACTTTACCAAATTGCTTGGAATAATGAAGACTATGCGTTTCCTTACAGTGCCTTACCATCTATCCTAACGACACTTTACACTTTATAAAGATCGAAGAACGGACAAAGAACATACATAATAAAAAAAATTGAGCCCTGAAAAAAGCGCCACACTTACACACAATCAAAACAATTACAAAACATTTTACGTGCAATGCACAAGAAGGGAATAACACCCATACACTTGCGTGTAACCCGTGTTCACGAAGTAATACGTTGCTGTAACTTTCTCCTTTTTTCACTCGGTTTTCTTTCACACATCTATCCATTTTTGCATCCTGTTTCAGTAGGAATGGGTCGCTCATCAAATCTTAGTTTGGCCTATTTATTTATTTATTTATTTGAATAAAGGTCACATAATTTTACCCTCCCCTCCTTTCCATCTCAATACTTTCTCTCTTCCAAGTTGCTTGCTGAAACACCGGAAAAGTTTTTTTTTTAGTACTACCCTAACATGCTCTCTTTCCTTCGAAACGTACTCCAAGAGATTATTGCTTCTTTTTGTTATACGCGGTTATGATTAGTACTTGGCTTGCCGCGTAAAGAATGGAGATAGTGCGGACCCGTGAGAGCGTGGGCACGTGAGGTGGCGGCCCTAATTACTGATCACGTGTCATATCTGAAGGCTGCGCGAGAATCGGCGACTGCTGACTTTTCGCACTCGCCATGTCACCCTCTGTTTACTGCAGCCAGCTTCCATGGCGGCAAAAGAGGAATCCGAGTTGCCAGCGCACGCAAGGGTACCACCATGGCTCGCTGCGGGTGAATTAACAGCCTATGCATGCTGCACTGCTGCATATACTAATCACCGAGCTAAACCTGCTGTTACAGCGCCTGCTAGGGACGCTAAGAAAATATTGAAGAAAGAAAGAAACGTTTCTAAAGAAACGATTACTACTGCAAAATCGCAGAAATTTTGGAATTAATGAATCTGAATCTGAAACATATTTCATGTGCGAGCAAGAAAACGTTAGGTTGCATCATTCATTCAATCGGGTAATAGTGCCTGCAAAGAAAGCACATATGTACTATGTTTACCAGCATCCATACGGGACCCACCGTGGTTGCTCAGTGGCTATGGTGTAGGACTGCTGAGCACGAGGTCGCGGGATCGAATCCCGGTAATGGCGGCCGCATTTCGATGGGGGCGAAATGCGAAAACACCCGTGTACTTAGATTTAGGTGCATGTTAAAGATTCCCAGGTGGTCGAAATTTCCGGAGTCCTCCACTACGGCGTGCCTCATAATCAGAAAGTTGTTTTGGCACGTAAAACCCCATAATTTAATTTTTAATCAATACGGGAATATTTCCCATAAGTGCAGCGTTTTGCTATTGTTTCTGGAAGATCGCGTTGTATTTTATATTCCACTCAGCCGAAGAAACTCGCACTTCCCAGCGAACAAGCCAAGTGCTTCATTTTCTTCCGGAAGAACCTTCAAAGCAACAAGTTTTACAATCAGTGTGCCTGCACCGAGCTCCTTACCCGACTCGCGTCTCCGACACTCGCCCCACATAGAACCAAGTGCTGATACGTTACGGTATTAAGACGCACTTCCCAAACTTCATTTCTGCAGCGTTTGTGGTGCAGGCTGTCGTAAGACCGTATGGGCACGAAATGGCGCCCTCCATGTGACCGTTAGCAAATAGCCCGCTCGCCTCGGGAAACAGAAACGAGCCGTATTTTGCGTCTCGTCGGAGGCGTTTCGTCTACAGAGACGGCTCCAAGCGGGCGTAGGAAGAGACAGGATTATTCGTTGCTTGCAAAAACCAGAGGCACAAGCATCGCTACACCATGGAAGGCTTGTGCTTATGGAGTCCTCTTCCACAACTTCTATTTGCACCTCTTGCTGAAGGGGTGCGCCCGTTCTTACTGATTCTTTCTTGCGTGTTGTGCCGAAATCAACAAGGCACGTTTCCTATTTTAGTGCATTTATCCATCGTGTCTTTTCAATATATAGGGCGCTGAAAATTAAGCTTTATTGTTTTCTTAAAATTAGGCACTGGGAGGCACGCGAAGAAACAAAGTGAGATGACGATTATCGCTGTGAGCAGTCCAATTAACTAAAATTGAATAATTAACTTTTTGTTGATTGCACTGAGTGGGTATGTTTGTACTGAAAAGTTAGAGGCAGTCGTGTTTCTTCTACACAGTATCATTGGGAAGAATTCTTCTAGCGTGTCTGTGCTCCGAGACGCAACAAGATGCAACGAGGTGCACATGGAACAATGTGGTTCATACGGCTCACATACAACACATGCGGCTCACATGTAGTCCCGTCAGTGGTACCCCGTTCATATGTGGCTCTGGGTGGCTGCATTCTTTACAGAATTACGCACTCAAACAACAAACTATGTCTATCAATGCCATCGGCTCAACAAATATACACTTCGGAGCGCATAATACAATGCAAAGCTTTCTGTGCTTTCTTTCCCCCCTGTTTGGCGCGTCAGCTCGCATAGGCTTCTTGCCGAGTAAGTTGGCTTCTGAAGTGCGATACAGCATACATAAAGCGGGTACGTCCCGGAAAAGTGCAATAGTAATCTGGTCAGACCGCAGAGGTTGCACGACAAAAAAAAAAAAAAAAAGAGCCATCTCTGAGTAATCCCGGAGTAATCCACGATCGCGTGAATAACATCTCTCGCGCAGTTTCCCCGCCTTGCTCACTTCCTGAGCAGGTATGTAATCGCTATGCCACAACGAAGTGTCGAGGATGTTGAAAAGCTTTATACGATCTAGTTAACTGCCTCGAGAAAGTTCGATTTAGCATAGATTTGAACATGTCCGTTTAATATTTATTAGTTTTGTGTACTCTGGTGGTTGGTCACAGTAGAGTGGGGACAAGCCGAAGAGCCAGCATGGTGCAATAGTACCGTCTGAAAAGAAAGGTCCGGTGAAAATATCTCCCCTTTTGCTGACTCGCAGTTGTTCCTGAGTGTGTTTGTTCGACGGCAGTGCAGAGGGAGCATCCGTGGTGCGCTCGCACTCGCTTTGTTCCTGCTGGGTGGCCGCCGGCTTTGTTTGTAGTCTCGCGTATAGCACTCTATGCGCGCCACCGCATCGTGACAGCCCTGCGCTTTGTTTATTCGCGTCAAGGCATCGCACGCCCGCGCTGCACATACATACGTATATAGCTCGCCGAGAAACAGAGAAAGAGAGTCCCGGAGGCGGTGGCAGTCGTTTTTCACGCTGCTTTCTCCGAGATTCCTCTTCATCAGTGCGCATTTCTCGGCCCCTAGGACAAGAGGATGATTAATGACGCTCCTTCCGTGGCAGCGCTACTCATCCGTAGTTTCGTATCAGGCGCGCGAGGTATACGCGCAAGGCGGCTGCAGCGCGTCGCACCGTCTCTTGAGTTGAAGAAGAGCGCAGCGAGGCTGCTCGGCTCGGCTCGGAGTTTGTGTATAGTGGGCGCGTGTATTAAAACGGAGATGAGGCCGACCGGTGGAGCCGCCCGGCTCGCTTAAAGTTCTCAGAGCTCTCGCAGTCGACGCTACTTTGCTGCACATGCTGGATTCTCGAGTGTTCTTCGAGTCTCCTCGGACGCCCGGTATAGTAAGTACCGCTCGGCACGCAAGCCACGGTTTCGCTGAACTTTAGTTCCCTCTGGCCTACCCCGCGGCTTAAGTAAATAAAAGAGCTGCCGCCGCCTCTCACCCACTGCTTCAGGCTATTTGTTATTGCTTCCTGTATTTATTGTTGCACATCTTTTAACTTCAACATTTTTAATCTCCGCGGGCGCTAAGCGTGTCTTCAGGAAGTGCTACTTCGGCCGTAACCCCTTTGTGTTTTCTTTAAGTTCAAAAAGCACACTACTTAAAGTCGCTGTTATTATTAGGGTCATTATTCTTAGTTGGTTCGGAAGCACAGAAACACATGAACTGAGAGAAAAGAAAGGGAGGGAAGGGGCAGGCTGGCAGATGCCACCAGTGGAGAAGGAGTAGGAAAGAAAGGGCGAAGGCAGGGATGTTACTAAGATATGGGCCTGGTTCGCTACATTACGTTGGGAGAATGAGAAGGAGGCGAGAAGAAAGATCCCACCGGAAGGGGCACACGCCTGCCCACACTTCAGGAAGGAAAGGACGGAAAATTTGAAATGACAGATTCGAATACAGGAAGAGGGGGAGAACGAGCAAGTAAATAAAATAAAACGACAAATATAGCACTGCAGTAGGAACAGAAAAAGATTAATGAAATAAAACTACCTCATTTGCGCGTAAATAACGCGACCACGAATAGAACGCGATGGACGACTTTCAGCCTCCCAGAAAACGAAAACAAAAATATGTACGTATATTACGTTCATAACGTGGAGTGATGCGGCAATGAAACGGGAAGTGAAACGGGAATAATACTGCGAACTGCTGTACCAAAATACAGTGAAATGAGGACGTGCACAACTTACTCGTTATCACTGCTGACATCTTTGTCACTGTTGGTGAGAAAGGGGTCGACCTCCATGCCACCAAGGTTATTTGACAAGCCAGCACTTCAGTAGTGCCCGCGACACAATCAAACCGATTGTGTATGTTCGAACCCGGCTCCGCACGTGATAGCGATCGCGGCGGTGTCTGATCGTAAACTCACTGCAGTTTAAAGCGCCAGAAGAAAAGTAAAGAAACTGAAAACGCGTTATATCCGTGTCACGAACCCGTATTTAATGCGCGGTGCGATTTACAATCTGAAATTATGGAAAAAGAAGCTCTCTCTATATTTGTGCGAGTACGGTAAGTCGCCACAGAGCGCAATAACTCCCGAACAAAAAAAGAAACTACAACAGGTAAAAATGCAAGAAAATAGTTATGTTGCTCCAACACGCATGTTGGGATACTTAGGGTGTCCCACGTAACCTTTAGGCAAACTTTAAAAATGCGCAAATGTGACGTAGCTGGACAGAACCAAGGTAATGTTGTTTGTCGTTGCTTGGAGGTACCCAGATAATTATTATTTCTGCATTCCGCCTAATTACGTAATCAGTCTTAATTAATTATTGAACTTCTAAAATATTGTAGAGATGGAAAAGTGTCAGTGAGAAAAATGTAGAGCAACACGGGAAACTCCCGATACAGCTTTTGCGTTGCTCACTAAGTGCTGCACATAAAAGTGTTTTTGCGAGCGTGAAAGAAGAATACGCGCAAAATTGCAGCGCGACTGGCCGCTCGAGGCACTCTGCGTGTATTCGACGGCTCCATCGCGGCACCCTTTGTTCCTCGGCGTGCACTTACGCCGCACATCTGGATATATGCTTACTGGGAAGGCAGACTGTACGCGCGTGAGGTTGGTGCAGCGCGTAGCAGTTGCACCCGCGTAGGCGCTGCACGCAAATGCGTCGCCCCGCTGCCTGTGACCGAGTCGCAGTGAATCTTTAACCTCGGAAGCTAGCACTGCGAGACCAAAGGGTCAAGCTCAGTGCACGCACAGAACCCAAATCCCAACGTAGAGATTTTCAACAGTGCACATTAAAGTAATTAAGATCACCCAACACCACGTGCGCGCGCACGCACGCACAAGTTCGCATAGCCCGCTTCGTTGCTGCGTGTCATGCAGCGAAGTAACAATTGCGGGAAGACACGTGGTAGACGCACGTGTCCTGACGTAAAGTAGGTTCTGATTAAGCTTTCGGAAATAAATGTTGATTTTTTTTTACTAGCACATGCAGGAGGCATTATCTTTTTCTTTAATTGGATCACCTCACTATGTAATTTGTGGCGAAACTATGAGGGTCTGCCACACTTTACGCCCCTAAGGCCTATCTTCGTTCACTTACCTTGGCCCTCCAGTTACGAAATACACTTGAAACTCGATTTAACAAAGTGATAACCGTGCTAGAATTATTTCATTAAATCGAGAAGTTCGTAAAACCGAGAAATGAAATTTTCAGTCCTTCGAAATCTAAAATTGTAACGTAGCTACACGCAAAGGCTATCACGGCATTGTGTTTGCCGCTAATCCAGCCATCTGTCGTATAAACCATGAAATAACAAAAGCGGCTTCCGCCGCCCCTACCGAGCCGCTCTTTAGTCGGCTATTCCGTGCATGGGCGCGGTGTGCAGCCTCGTCAGAATAAAGCTAGGGATGTGACCGTGGCACCTGGATGTCTCAACGCGATAGCTTCAGAGCACACTCTCGAAGAAGAACCTGTATATGTGTCAAAATTATAAAAGAAATCTCTGCTTTTCTTACTCATTCATTCCTGGAAAAACTTAGTTGAGTTCGACCAAGTTTGTTTCGTTAATTCCGTTTGATTATAACATCGAACCCTATGAGCACCTGCCGGGGAATGTAAACTTCTTCGTGAGAACGGGAACTTCGTAAAATCGGGTTTCGTTAGATCGAGTTTCAACTGCATATGGACTGGCCGGAATTGACTGGCCGACATGCAAACCCGTCGAGGGCGCAAGAAAGCATGAATGTAGGCAGTTTCTTGATGTTCGTTCTTTGTTTAGTTTGAGCCAAATGGTATCATGTCCCACTCGTGGTGATCCATCTTGTACTGACTACAGATCCACAAGGTATGTATGTACGCGTCCTTGACTGCATGAGTGACCACAATGTTATCCACTGCGAGTACACCATAAAATATGAAAAACCTCGTAATGCAAAGAAAACCATATACAATTACAACAGAGGGGATGTACGCGGACTAAACAATGACCTACTAACATTTTCTACGCAGTTTTTATTGACCATTTCCGAGCGTGATACAAACGAAAATTGGAAGATCTTTAAAAGGACGCTCACTGAACTTAAGGAAAGATATATTGCAAGAATTACTATCAAATCTTCAAATAAAAACACGTGGTTTACAACACATGTTAAGCGGTGCATTAATAAGAAGAAAAGAATGTATTCAAAGGCAAAGCTTTCGACCTCTGCCGACGACTGGGAATGCTATCTCGAACAGGCGAGACTTTGCAAAGCAGAAATTGAAGCAGCGAAGGAAAAATTTTACAACTACGACTTATCATAAATGTTAAAAAACAACTGTAAAAAAATTTTGGGAAGTAGTAAATCCGAAACCATCGTCATCATCCCTTGTGTCGATAACGAAAGATGGTGAGCCTCTTCTTTAGTCCGATGTTGCGGAAGAATTAAACACTTTTTTCTGTTCGGTTTTCACATCAGAAGAATCAGTGCCACCAGATCTGAACTTTATCAGCTTAAATACTTAAATGAATGACCTCATAATCACTCGCGAAGGTGTAGAAGCCGCTATAGATAGTGTACCAGTCAATTCCGCACCCGGACCAGATGACCATTTGCGCAAAATTGCTAAAACTTACAAAACCAGCTATATCACGCATCTTGGTAGATATTTTTCAACAATCAGTTAACACAAGATGCGTGCCTGACACCTGGAGGTGTGCACGCGTGATTCCCATTTTTAAATCTGGTGATCCCTCCTTAGTCTCAAACTACAGGCCCATATCAATAACAAGCATCTGTTGTAAATTACTAGAGCAGATCATATCATCCACCGTCATGAAATTTCTATCAGATCACAATTTTTTCTCTAGCAATCAGCATGGTTTCCTTCGTGGTCGTTCCTGCGAAACCCAACTATTCGAATGGGTAACTGACCTCCACGAAGCCGTTCATCGTGGACTAAAAATAGATGCTATATTTATTCATTTTGCAAAAGCATTTGACAAAGTTCCGCACATCCGCTTATTAATGAAGCTAACGAATATTAACATAAACAGTATGATTACAAATAGGATAGCTAATTTTTTAACCAACTGAACTCAATCAGTCTACGTGAATGGGTACTCATCTTCACTTTCGCATGTAAAATCCGGTGTACCACAGGGTTCGGTCCTGGGTCCAATATTATTTCTGATCTATATTAACGACATACGAAACACTTCATCTTCCACTATAAGGTTATTCGCAGACGAATGTATTATCTACAGACGAATTGGTAACGCCGAAGACAAGAACTCATTACAGGTAGACCTCGACAAACTCGCATTTTGGTGTTGCCAGTGGCAAATGGAAATTAACGTTTCTAAAACTAAGGCCATCACGTTCACGAGAACACATAATCCAGAATTGAGCTACTACACGATTCAGGGAATCCCTGTTGAGAAAGTATCCACAATTAAATATCAGGGAGTTCATTTATCCTCTGATTTATCTTGGAACAAGCACATTAATACCATAACCAGTAAGGCATCCAAAACACTCGGCTTCATTAAACGTAGCTTATACTTGGCGAACTCAGCTGCTAAGTTATTAGCATACACTACGCTTATTCGTTCAAAGGTAGAGTACGCATCCATTATTTGGAATCCGCATCAGACCTATCTTATCGATCAGCTCGAAGCAATATAAAATAAAACAGTAAGATATATCACAAAAAATGCTCGCGAAACTACAGTGTTACGCATATCAAGGAATCACTTTCGTTGCCCTCTCTTCAAAACCGCCGACTAATAACATTGTTATCACATTTTCACGCGCTTTATCATAGTAGATCCCCGTTCCGCGAATCTTACATCAACGCAGCTCATAGTATTTTTCAGCGTTTTGATCACCCACTTAAAGCGCAACCCCTTTTTGCTCGCACTAATCTGTACCGTCCTTCACCATTACTTTTGGCAATATATCATTGGAATAAACTACCGAGGGACATTGTATCTGCCATTAGCCATGATGTTTTTGTTAACAAGTTGAAGGTTTTTCTAAATGTGTGATTATTTCTTTGTTGAGTGCTTACTTGCGTATGTTATTCTTTCTGTATATAATTATGTCACTGTATCTTACCACTGTTCTTTTTTTACACGTTTGTAATTGTAACTGGCTCCCCCCCCTATGTAATGCCCGAATGGGCCTTTAGGGTATATGAATAAATAACTATTTATATATGTTTGTTGCAATGTCCATCATATGGACCCTCCAGGCGCATTTTCGCCGTCGTCGTTGCCGTGGGCGGCGCCGTGACGTTGGGTATAAAGTACAAATGCGATAAAATCGTCGCCGCACGCCACATGCTGTATGTGTGAGTGAAAGCCTGCGCGGGTGATCTGACTATGGCGGCTCAATGTCGCGCGCGCAAGGGAGGAAAGTGGCGAGGAAGTGCGCTGTCTGCTGTCGCGCGCAAGACAAGAGGGGGGGGGGAGGAGGGACGCTGGGGTAGGTGGTGCGTATGGCGCCGCCATGTGGGTCCTATCTTGAAAGCGATCTGTGATGGAGACAGAGTGCGCCGAGTGTTGATAGCTTCCTGGGCGCTCTATTGTCGCTGTTTAATTCACGTCAAAGCAGGTGATAGCACCAAGGTCAATTCACTCCCTGCTGCTGCCGGACTTCCTCACTCCAGCGTTTTGACAGCGAGTCTGCGTGGTCATTGGCAGAGCTGTGTTTATGTCTGATTGTTCGCGCGTGACACAATACTTGTTAATTTCTTTAGTAAGTGAACGTTTACATATTTATACGGCCGATAAAACTATATCCTTACTTCGCAATCGACGCTTCGCCTTTTGAGTGGAACTGCGACTTTTCTGACCACTTGTTTGTTTGTATTGTATTTTGTATCGACTTTGTAGGCAGCAGCGAATGTTATGAAAAATTTCAAACTGTTCATTTTTTCACTTTTTAGCTGGCGTACGCAAATAAAAAATTGAAGAACAAGGTTCACATGAACCAACTGTCATCCCAACCAACGATGATTTATCGATCCTCCCAAATGTATCGACAGCAATTAAAGACACATTAATTTTTTTACAATTCTTTTTTCCACGGAAGTACACTACGCAAGCACATGTCAATACAGCGAGATCAATGACACCGCTTTAGAGAAAAATTCGAGATGGTCGAGCTCGACGTCAATGCATGTGGCATGGCATGAAGCACAATTGACCGTCGTCACTCACCAATGTCTTCGGAGCGCTGTCTTGGAAGCCACATATATGCATGAAAAAAACTAAATTGCTAACCCGATACCACTGAATTTGACGGGGACACGCACGTGCACCGTGCACATATGCAAAGTTTCAGCAACGTTGAATACTAAGAATATTACGCAACGTTACCACGGGCACAAGGCCCGCAGTCATTAAGAGCGGGTCGAGACATGCTATAATTGCTTTCCAGCAAATAACTATAGAGCATGTCGCAAACTGCGCGGACTTCTCCCAACTTTCCAAAACAAAGAAAGTATAATGGGGCACGGCAACACTTTCGGCTGTTCCTTTGCGTGGGTGGGGGTCCTAATTGCTCCTTCGGTCAATTAACGCCAGTGTTGTGCAGCCTTGAAGAAAGAAACCTAGGCGAAGAGCCGAAAATTCTTAAATAGAAATAGGAAGAATAGGAGTCGAGCCAAAAAGAAAGAAAAAGAGAAAACAGAAAAATAGTATAGGGGAGAGCCTCAGTGTTTCTACAAAATCTTTAAATTTGCGCTACGAAGAATGTGGCGTAAGAATAAGGGAGGAATAACTCGTGTGGACATATATGGTTTGTGGTTTCGATTGTGTTTTCGCGCTTCTTGTGTCGCATGGGAGAGCCTTAAGAGGAACATAAAAAAATGAACACTCGATAACTGAAAACGTTGAACAGACCTGCTTCTCATTGCTACCGCATGGCGCGACGTGAACAATACATTTAACAAAGCCATTTGAAGCATTCGAATCCCGCAGAAGCCTTCACACAGTCGAACAGGAGATTATTTGGTTCGTTTTTCTTTGTGTTTTTTTTTTATTGCTGTATAGGCGTCTTGCATGCGTCGCCATATTACTGCGGGACGTGAGTTTATTCCGGGCGAATTTATTTTTTTTTTGTACGCTCACATTTTCTAAGCGAAGATTTGTTTTACAGCTCATTTGATTTTCTAAAATTATCTATTTTTGGTCCATCCTTGGGCTAGCGGGCAATGGGCCACTGGGTATACGCCCATTATACGCCAATCGCCAAGAATGCGAATGTGCCACTGTGACCCAAGGAGTTTCGATGACTTCAATGTGTTTCCATATCAGTCACACTTATTCGCGCATACACCTCGCATCGCCATTCCGCCTTCGACAAGAGGAATACACTGCCTTTGTGGTCGTCAATTTAGCTACGTACACGTCTCGCAGTCGGCACTGTCCGATTTGGTGTTTGCAGCTCGGCATAGCAGTGTAGTACTTAAACATGAACGTCGCGCGAGATTACGCGTTGCATGGAATGGAAATAAAGAAGATTGCGCGAATCACGTTTACGTGTGTAATAATTTAACCGCTTCACTACAGCTTCCCCCAACATACATACATTACATGTGTGTGGGATCACCGTAATGTGTCTCCTCCTTCTTTTTACCCTCTTTCTTTTTAGAGATACTATATTTTCGGTGTTCTGATCCTGACACCTTCTCAATTTCCAGCGTTTCGCTAGTTATCTTTCTTAAAGGGTTTCAAAAAGCGTCAGGCTAGCATAGAAATCGAAATAAAACGTTAAAACTACAACGCGTCCGCGTAGTATCTTGTCCGGCTCCGAACGGTTCGCTGCCGCATGAGCAAACGCCCGATACCAAACGTTAGTCGTGGGCATAGTTTAAATTTATAAAGAGAATATATACGTTGAATACAGATACATGTACATACAGAAGAAAGTCGCAAGGTAATACAGCATGGACGGGACTTCCTGTGAAAGTTATGTACGGAAAAGTAAAAACGTTAAGAGCGAAGAGTAGAACACAATATAACAGGGTAAGTAACAAAGAAGCAATCAAAGTGTAGTTTGCTTTAACTAAGTAAAATTAATGTCAGTTTTCTTCCAATTTTCAAACAAGCTGGTGCTTTCAAATCTGGTGTTTTAGTGCACCACAAAAGAAAAAAGAAACAGCAGCGAAAGGCAGAGCTGGTCTTCCGCAATTACTACAAATTCTAAGTAAATGCAAGTCGTCTTGGTAGCAAAACGAGTGTAAGTATAGTGTCAGGAAGTATGTGTTGTGGGAAATAGGTTTGATACAAGAACGCCGGTTGTAGAGACAGATAAATGAGATGCGAAACGCAGGGAGGTTAACCGGGAGGTAGATATCCAGTTTGCTACCCTGCCCTAGGGAAGGGGTAAGTGTAGACAGAAATATAAAAAAGCACACAAAAAGAAAGAGAGGGAGGTGAAAAAAGAAGCACCAACACACACACACAGGGACGCGGGAGTGTCACAGCTGTTCAAACAGGCCGCTTGACCGGAGGAACTTCAGTGATGCCTTTGTCGCCTTCTAGTGTTATGACCGCATCAGCCGACACTCCAATATCGTCTGCTCAGAAAGCGGCCGGTTGACGAGGCGTGCCAACACCATCCTGAGCGGCTTTCTCCGGGAGCTGTTTGTGAGGACCATTAAAGAACACAATACCGATATTATACAGAGGGGGACATGATCAAATTAATCTAAGTGGTAGAATCAAAATGGGGCTGAGCGACGCACAGGATTAATGAGGAAAAAAGTATTTTGATTGCTTTTTTTTTCGAACGCCAACGGTAGAGCTGATGACGAAAAGTGACTTGAAGATTACAACACCTTAACAATGGCGACTTGACGATGGTGACGACGGCAGAACGGAAAGTATGAACGAACCTACGCTACGGTAAGGCACAGAAAACTATAAAATAACCTGGCTGCCGAAGCGCACACTTTAGGCACACTGACACCTGTTTCCTTCTCACCGTCGGATGGTCAGGGCCGTCTTTGAGGTGCGCATTATGAGTTATGCCAGACGAAAAGCTAGAAAGATCCATGAGATGGTCGTCCTTATTCTAAATATATAATCCCCTGCATCGCCTCTTTGGATATGTAGAAATTGACCGCACGCCACACACTTTCTTACAGCCCTTACACCTCGACGTAGCGCATACGCCCTGCTGCTTGCGTCGTGTGAGCAAAAGGACACCATCTGAGTGTACACACTGTAGCAAAAACGGAAGCTTCTGCTGAGAATCATCTCAATAAGTTCTCGCAACATGACCGTCAGCAAGAAATCCTTCGTAGTCATCTGAACACCTGAGATAAGGGTCCCCTGTCTGTGCAATAAAGTGCTTGGACTGTTTTTGGCGTAGTGAATGGAGATAAGTTTTCAAGGAATTAAGGGATTTTCCCGTGAACACTTTCCTGATCAAATTGCTTTGAACTGTAGTATATGTGCATTAATATATTTTCTATATGTTCCACCGATGTGTTCAAGCTTGTTCTATATGTTATTGTACTAGCACCACTTTTTTCTTTTTCTATTTTTGCGTGATCCACGGACTCACTCTTTAAGTGTTTCTTTGTTTCGATATAGACTTGTCATGACACGTACCGCTTTGTAATTTTATTGCATATTTCGTTCTTGCTATTTCTTCTTGTTAAAATTTTCTGATAGTAAGCACTTGATGTTGATTGGTAAAAATTAAATTAAATTATTGTGTTTTACTTGACAAAACCACTTTCTGATTATGAGACACGCTGTAGTGGAGGACTCCGGAAATTTCGACCACCTGGGGTTCTTTAACGTGCCCCTAAATCTAAGTACACGGGTGTCTTCGCATTTCGCCCCCATCGAAATGCGCCCGCCATGGCTAGGATTCGATCCCACGACCTCGTACTCACAGCCCAACACCAACTTTCTACATTTCGCAGGTAATAAAGAAGACACAGCGAACCCAGCTTCAACTTTGTAACTTCTGTCATAGTAGAAAAGGAATAGAAAAATAAGCTAAGGAGAAGGTGCCCAGTTTACACAGAAGAGAAGACTGCACAAAAGTTTTACAGGCTTTAGCTTAGGCTGGTGCACTTAAAGAACCGCGGTAGTGCACGAATAGTGCACTACTGCCGAAGTGAAGGTTGTGGCTATGGCCCCGGCAAACTTCCTGGAAAGCAGCTAGTTCCGCGCGATCCGGAGACCGGGGCATTGGGCGTTACACAGAAGGCAGTTGCACGGCGTATAACGAGTAACCCATGCATCTTGAAACTGTAAAAGCACGGGAACACGTGAATGAAGAGGGAATACAGGATTTTTTCTAAAAAAAAAATTTCAGTTGTGAGTATGCGGCTCGTCCCATCTTTTCTCTTCGTTCTCGATTTTGTGCGCTTTTACAGTTTCAAGGTGCGAGTAAATCAACTAGCTGAGTTGTCCATTTTGTGAAGTGAAGTGTGAAGAATAGCTGCGAAAGCTGCACAAGTTGCAGCCAAGGACTGCGCATGATCATGGGAAAGGATTAGGTATAAGAATGCGCAGGCACTAAACTTGGTCGGGTGATGTCGGGCAGCGCTAATCACTCATAACTCGTATGATGGCAATGATCAGAGGCCTCGCTCAACGCATATATATGAAAAAAAAGTCCTTGGCACATGCTTACGAAGTCAGTGCCTGCAATACCGTCTAAAGTAAAAACCGGGTCAGGTTTTTTTCAGTGCGAGGTAAAGAAAAAAGTATAAAAATGGCATTACAAGGTGCTGAGAATCAGGCATGGTTTTAGTCTTTTATTTTGTCATGCGTGAAGTATGTCTGCTGTCTGTTGGCTGTTGAGCGTATTTTAACGGTGGGCTCATTTATTAATACCACCTAGGCTTTTTATTATATTTCATATACCTATGTCGTATAACAATTTTCTGTGCATGCCATCTTGATTTTCCGAAAGGAGTGTCGTTGCTGAAGAAAGGATCTGAGCTGTTCAGTCTATCTTTCACGTTCGTGTTTTTCTTTTACTTTAAATTGGAATCGGTATCTGTCGGGCATAGCAGGATTGGCGAAACCTTCACTTTTTTTCTGATGCTTTCTTGACATGTAGAACAAACAAAACAAACAAACAAACAAACAAACAAACAAACAAACAAACAAACAAACAAACAAACAAAAAGCTGCAAATAGAGCATAACGGAAGATAAAAGAAAGGTAGAATCGCCTACAGGACGCTGTATTATCTTATTCGTGCATTTTCTCATGAAGGATTTTATATCCTGGTGCTCTGTTCTTTGCTATCACTGTGATCATACGAAAGCGCAGTTTCCACCTTGATTGTGACCTAAAACCTGTCGGCAACTGGTTTTCTGACATTTTTTGCTGGAGAAATTGTAGTTTTTCCCTTAAGCGGAGTACACATCAAGCGAGCTCTCTCAGCTATCCATTCTCCACGAGCAGACATGCCGGACAGACAATACGTGTGCCACAGATGTTTCGCGAGGACAAATATTGTGCGAGCAAGCGAATCGTTAAGCGAAGACAATCCACTATTCGGCAACATTACTAGATTCATTCTTCGCGCCAGTCCAGGAGTGAATAATCTTGATTTTATTATGCGTTTTATGTGACACCAGCTGCCATTTATCGAAGTCAGCTCATTATAGATGCGAAGTAACTTCACTAAGCGAGCAAAAGAACACGGGCCCGAATTCGCCGTTTTCCACCCTGTCAGCAAAAAGAAGAAGATGCACTTGCACAAGAAGAAAGCGAGAGAGAGTGCCTTAGTAAAGAGAATGTTGACAATGGAAAGTGACATTTCCAGGCCCGGTCGCGCGTTATATTGAGTGCAAGATGAGACTCGCTCGGAGGGGGGGGGGGGGGTGAGTGAGGCGCGAGGACTTATGAATGATAACAACAGTAGCAACAGTCACGGTGCTGTAAATTCTAGCTTGTAGCTAGGAAAATAAGAAAGAGCTGGTTGTGACTTACAACGCGCGTCGTGTCTTTTTTCATTAAAAATTTACGGTGGTGGCTGGTTGGCTCATACGCACGCGCTTCAAGAGGTGTCCCTGTTCATCACGTTATGCCGTGAGTTTGCTGCAAAAACAATTCGCCAGAGCCTTGAGAATTTACATTCAACATACGTGTTTGTTTTCTTTTATTTACTTTAAGGACCTGCAGGTGTCCACAAAGAGCGAAGAGGTTGGTGCAGAGGCGCGAAGAGAAAACTGGAGGGAGGGAGTACTATAACGCCTTGTTTGTACGAATGAACACAAGCGCCCTGAATGGTAATTTGTTCCTTCTCTTAGTACATCGACAATTGCAGGAGGGTACCGGGTAATCGATGCTCATGTGTTAGTGGGAGGTGGCGAGCCTAATTTGTTTTTGCCTCTCATTCATTATTTGTCTACTGACCGAATCGTCAGAATTATTTCTAAAAAATTCGCTAGCAAAACTTCATTTCCTTTATTTTGTGTCTGTTTGTGGCGGCCTTCGTTATAACTATTCACAAAGCATTGCCACGGGCAAGTCAGTTGTCGCGAGGAACCACTGAGCCCAACTTGAAATTCGCTGCTACGGTATGAAGTGCATGCGCTACTATTACTTGTTCCATGAGATGGGGTGTGGCGTGCGAAAGTGTAACAAGGTTTTCTTGTTTTTATCTAAGCTGAATCGCCGTCGGAGAACGTGTTCCTATTTAATTTGCGGTTGATGAGCTTTCAAAATATTGAGTACTTCGCTTTGAAAAGCAGACACAGCAACATTGGTATGTTTTAAGCCATCTGAAATTACAGAAAATGATTTGACAGATGAGTTACCGCTGTCTTGTGATTTGCAACACAAAACCAGTCGATGTACAGTGGCCAGCGTGTTCATCGAGGGGTACGACTGTGACCCATCTTTGGCAAAACATGTGTAGTTTTCCGTGATGTCCGTCAGAACGATAGTGTCGTCCTTGCTCACGAATAACGTAGTATTTTTCACTAAACTCTCAAGGCGTCAGAATAGTGGACTCTATGATCTCAATCAAGAAGGCAGTGGACAGTTCTCGTGTCTA
The DNA here is from genome assembly GCF_050947875.1 of Dermacentor variabilis. NCBI lineage: Eukaryota > Metazoa > Arthropoda > Arachnida > Ixodida > Ixodidae > Dermacentor > Dermacentor variabilis. Next base: position 87,209,024 of record NC_134569.1, read on the forward strand.
GCGTTGGCGCGTTCAGCAGCAAAGTTGTAACGTAGTCAGTTCCATTTTTAATTATCGATGCGGCATGCTGTCGGTCGCTAGCAGTTTCTCTGTCTTCTGTCTGAAGACACACACACACACACACGCCCCCCCCCCCCCCCCCCCCACACACGCACGCACACACATACGTGATAGATGCGAAGCAACCTTACTAAATGAGCTAAAGAACACGTGTATGAATTCGCCGTTCCCCATGTCAGCAAAAAATCCACAATAAGAAAGCGAAGGAGAGAGTTTTAGTAATGAGAGTGTTAAGAATAGAAAGCGACGTTTCCAGGCCCTGTTGCGAGCTAGGATAGACTACAAAACGAGAAACGCCCTAGGACGCGCGTCGCGGTATGAGTTATAGCAACAGTTATGGTGCTTTAAGTTGGCGCTTATAAGAAAGGACAGACGAGGGAGCTGCTTGTGAATTGCACCGCGCACCGTGTCGTCTCTAATTAGAAATTTACAATGGCGGTTAGTGGCCACATACGTACGCGCTACAGGCGGCGTCCCGATTCTCGCATTACGGCGCGAGTGCGCTGCAGAAACAATTCGCCAGAGCCTTAAGAATTTAGGCTCAACATGCGTGCGTTTTTTCTTCTCTTTTGCTTCCTTGATGCGGCTGCAAATGTGAACAAACATAAGAGGAGAGAGGGTCGAACAGGAGGTGTGAAAGGAGAGCTGGAAGAAGGGAGGACCGTAGTGTTTTGTTCGTATGAATGCAAGCACGCTCAATGGCAATGTGTTCCTTCTCTTAGTCAGTCGACGACCGCAGGAGGGGACCGGGTAATCGATGCTCATGTGTTACTGGTAAAAGGGGGTGGGGGCGCTAAGCTATTCAGGCAGTTCGGGTGTGGCACGAGGTCCTTTTTTTATCTGTTTCATTCATTAATTGTGCCCTGACCGCACACCGTCAAAAATAATTTGCGTGGGTTCGTTAACAAAACTTCTTAATTTCTATTTGTTTGTGGCAGCCTTCCTTATAAGTAATAAGAAAGTACTGGTACGGGTAGATAAGCGGTCGTGCGAAATCACTGTGCCCACTCAGCTATATGCTACCGCAGTATAACGTGCGTACGTGACTATTACAACTCGACTCAGTAGATGCAGTGCTGCCTGTGGCGGTTTACGTCTCTCACGTATGTATATGTATCCGAAGCACTTCTATAACAAAGCGACTGCTGCGCTAGAACGTTGCTTTGATGATGCGAACATTTGGAAGAAAAGACAGTCAAAAACTGAAACAAGAAAGAAGCAGACAGATGCATCAATGGTAGTGAAGGGACCAAGTAGAGTATAACAGGATGGTAGGCAAAGAAGCCGAGTGAGCACGGACAAAGCCTAACAAGGCTTGACTAATTAAAAGCCATCTGCGCAAAGACCTAGACGTGCCCAAGACTTTCCTTTCTCTCCGCCCCCTTTCTGTCCTCATTTGCATTGTCGGACCCATTGTTGCTCACTTTTCCGTTTCGCTACCCTAAACGTGGAAGAAAGGTTTCCATGTGTGCTCGGAAGAGAAAGGGGCCTTAGCAGAATCTCACAACCCAAACGCACGTGAACAAAAGGAGACACAGAAAATTACGCCAAATTCGTTTTTCTCCAATGGAACGATGTCACAGCTTGAACCCAGTTACATATATATATATATATATATATATATATATATATATATATACCAGATTTCGGGAACTTGGAAAAGAGAGATGGCTGAATGAAAGCCGGAAAGTTTCGCCTCCCTCTGCATCCAGTGTGTCGCTTCTGGGTGGTTGCGAAGCTCTTCTGTGGTTCTATAAGAGATGTAGAGGTCTAGAAGGCGAGTTTTCGCGAATTTCGCACACGCCACCCAAGTATTTTGTAAAGATACATCGGAGACTCTCAAGAGGTGCCTTGTAGAGCTGCGTGTCCCAACCATGGCACAGCTGTTGGAGTAGGCCATGCGAGTCAACCGAGGCTGCCACGATCACGCGTTACGACATCCCGGTAGTGCTTGCTTGTGTGAGTTTCTTCTTGATTGTCAACATCCACAGTTATGCCATCACTGGAGCGACAAAGTTTGCACAAAAGATTCAAAAGTGCTTCGCGAACTTGCGATGCGAAGCCGTTGGAGGGTTGCGTGATTTGTCTCCGGAAAGCCCTGCCCTCCATGGAGAGGCAGTGATAATATATGTCTAGTGTCCAACGCTGTCGACGTGTGGAAACACTTCAGGGCGCCTTACTGAAGCAGTCTTGATATTATTTTCTTTTCCTGTCCGGTTTTGCTTTTCGCGCGCCTTTTCTGGTGAAAACATGTTACTTAAGTATTTTTACTTGTGATAGAACAAGAAAAGTGCTATCTTTCTCATCATCTATAATATACGTGCAAGATAGCGGCTCCAATATTAATATATTGGAGTGTCTCCTGCAAACTATTTGCCCTAGAATGTCTACGAGTGGATCGTGCGAAGAGAACATGATATTGATGACCATTTCTATTATGTATAGCAATTGACGCCACGCGGGAACCAAGTGAAGAACCAGCAAGTGTATGGAGAAGCAAAAAAATTTCGCATTTCAAGTCGGAATGTACCATAAGAATAACCTTTTTTCTCGGTCGTAGTAATTGGAATAGTTAGAGTCAAGGGACCAATTTTCAGCGTAGGAAAGGAGGACCATGCAGATGCGGCGCAACAAGTGACAAAATAATACATTAATGTAACTGAAAATTGGGTCGCTTTAATTATTCTTTGTTTGACCTAGATTTCTAAGAACTGCATTCCGTGACCATGCATGCTCTTGTGTACGGTGGCACTTCTGGGGAAGGTCTCGCCAAGACTAACTTTAAAGTGGGTGCGCCTCACAGGGTGGTTCGTCCAACGACCGCCTTATGAGGCTGCGTTCTACCAAATAATTGCATTTTAATAACTGCAAGAACCCAGCAGAAAACGACGAAAGAGTTGTTCCCAAAATTTGACCACAACGTCCCTAGAACTCCCCGGGCCGGTGCTTCACGTCCTTGACGACGACATATTCTTTTGACTAACGCATGTAAAACAACCTTACGTACTATTCAGTGTTCAGGCTGAGGCGCTCAGGATTTGTCTAGGTCTTTCTTGAGGAGCGTCAACAGCGGCAACAATTGCAATCACCAGATGCCACCGTACCAAGACCCACGTCACAGTTGAAGCAGTAGGAGTGCACGTGGGGCCACCTGGCCCGCACTCCTTGCCACCTCCTTGCACCTCCTTGCACCTCCTTGCACTCCTTGCCACTCCGAGCCTCTCTACCTGCGGAGAGAGCACGTGCCTCGTTCTGCCGAACGGTATCCGCACATCGTGAGGCTATAAAATGTTGCTTCACACCTGCTGCGAGAACTTCGACTCCTCCTTGGTGCCTCATTCAAACAAAGGTCAACCCGACAATACCTGGCGTGCAGAAAAAAGTAGATACGTCGTCGTCGCCCCTTAAACAGCTTACCTTACTCCTATTAAATGAGAAGTACCGGTATTACACCCATATGTACACTAACGGCTCCATCCTACCGAATAGCTCTACCGCAGCTGCCGCCATTCCACCAAAAGCTACCCCTGTCAAGTTGAAAACATCTCACTTGGCAACGTCTACGGCAGCAGAACTCGCAGCGCTTCGAGTCACACTATACTTTAATAATGACGAACCAACAAACAAATGGTCGATTTTCTGCAACTCGAAGACGACACCACAGCGTTTGTTGTCAGCCTCACGGCACGGTCCGCATGAACAGTTGGTATTTGAAATCGCGAAGGCCATACACCACTTAGAAAGGACATGAAATATTTTTTTTCAGTGGTTACCAAGTCACTGTGCTATCATCGGCAATGAACATGCCGATCAAGGTGCCCGTTCAGCTCATGCAGAAGACAATCGCCTATCCATCCCGCTGTCTTGGGCAGATGCTGCGAAAATGCTCCGCCTACTTGCATGCTATTGCACTACATCAGAGAGGAATGAACCACATTTTATGCGCGCCCGTTTATACACCCGGGACCCAACCTTAAAGCTCGAGACGCATGGTGCGATCTTGGCTGCGATCGGTCGTACGACCGTTCGCATCGGCAACCGCACTGAACAGGTTCTCAACCAAATCCGCCGCACGCGGCGCCGAATCGCACGCCGCGCATGCGACCAACTTGCTGAATATTGTCGTGCGACTGTCGCGTTGGCCGGACGACCGCTGCCAATGACAGCGCCGGTAGCGCGAACGTCACAGCCACGTGGTAGACCCGACGGGGCGGACCGGCGCCTCACTGCTCCGATCATGTCTGTTTTGTTTTTTTCTACATAGTCGAAACGAAGGCCTCTTTCACCGCTGACGGTGGCACATAAATCAGCTACAATTTGTTTCAGACACGAAATAACTTATAGAATAAAGTGACGTCGAAAGATTGCATGTTATAAAACGTTGTGCGATATAGTAAATCGTTGGCGTGATTTTTAATCGGACGTGGTCAGCACAGACGCTCCAGCAATCGTCTATACGAAGCGGCTCACATGACGGCGTGTTTACTCATCGCTACTAACGGCAGCGAGAAAACTAACCGTATTTTCACTTAAGAGAAACATAAATATTCAGGCATTGATTGTGCTGATAAATTTAGGCGCTTTATTACGAGCTGCAGACGCATCGGCAAGGGCGCTCGGCCTCGGACAGACGAACGGCGAACTAGGCCAATACACCGTCTCCCAGCGATCGCAAGCTCGCCTGGAATGCTCATTCGCTTCCGTCGGCGCCAATGAAATCAAATGTGCTGCTATTTAAGCGTGACATAACTGTGTACATGTTATGCCGACTAACATAGGCGCTTCATTATACGAGCTGCAAGCGATCGTGTCACAAGCGCCACCGGTGTCGGATTCGATGGCCGAGTGAGCTATGCCTGCCGGCTCCTAGCCATCGGCGGCTGCTGCTAACGCGGCCTTGCGGAAACACGTCTACAGTGCTTGCATAGGCGTGCTTATATTGTCATCGTTTGTTTCAAACAAGAGAGCTGTGCAAATACGTCTGCTTTCACTTTCTGTTCGAAGTTATGCAGCATTCCGAACTTCCACGCAGGGGCGCCGGTTCTGGGCGGAGCTACCCGTCGCTCGGTCATTCGTACCATGTGTCCCTAATCGCCGCATGCGGCAAGTCGCACACGACGCGCCGTACGACAAATCGCACGGAAAATCGCACCATGTGTCTTGCGCTTAAGCCTTTGACTTCCACCAAGACTTTCCCCTAAGAGACGCGACCCTTTTGTCTAGGCTATGGTAGGGTGTCGCATTTACCAATGCCTACACGTTCCGCATAGGGATGGCGGACACCGCAGCGTGAGGCGATTGCGGCGACGCGGAAAAGATTGATGTTCTTTGTCAGTGCCCGCAGTACAGGGTGCAGAGACAATCGCTTTCCGCCGTGCTGAACCAGTTGGACGACTAGCCTATGTCGGAAGAAAGAATTTCGAAACATCGACGTGGCTTAACGACGCATCAGAAGGGCGTGCAAGCGCTACTGCCGTTCTTGAGATCAAGCGGCCTGTGTGTACGTCTGTGATTGAAACGCTTTTCTGTTCCCTGTTTTATTTATTTTTATTTCTTTATTTTTTCATTCCTTTGTTTTTCTTGTTCCTTTTTGTTTCTTCTCTCGCTCTTTGTCAACTTTACAACCCCTATATACTCCACCGCAGTGCAGGGTAGCAAACCAGAAACTCGCTTCTGGTTAACCTCCCTGCCGTTCCTCTCTCTCTCTCTCTCTCTCTCTCTCTCTCTCTCTCTCTCGACAAGGGTGAGTTGGGCTACTTCATAAACGTTAGTGGTTTCGCATTTTCTGAAAAACATTCTTTTTAGTATGTTCAGAGGAGTAGGAACAGACCCAACGGAAAACTATAAGAGAACGAATGTCCTGCTTCAACTATTAGCGAAAGCTACAGAACGTCTGCCAGCTCTGCAGGACGATTGATTGATTGATTGAAAAAATCTTTATTTGCAGGATATTCGTAGAACTCGTGGGTGGGCCGCCTAGTCCGGTAGCCCAGTGGTTACTGCTGCTGCGCTGGCCCTCCCCACCAGCCAGTGCTGACGGTCAGGATCATCGCTGAGCAGAATAGCCTCCCACTGCTCTTTTGAGGGATTTGGAATGGGGTCAACTATGGGATTAAATTGGCAAGCCCACACCATGTGGTAGAGGTTAGCTACCTCTCCACGGTGTGGGCATTGCGGGGAGTAGTGTAGGGTACCACTGGTATAACTTAGCTGGCGTTGGGTATGTATTAGTTTGTAGTCTCCTAAGAGTGTTCTCTTCCATCTTATTGAGGAATTTATGTGGTGTTGGGTACTCCTTCCTGGCTGTTCTGTATGGTGCGAGATTGTCAGCATACACTGCTAAAGCAGTTAGATCGCAGCACCCTTCACGGTCATCAGGGGGAGACGCCCGGTATAGAAGAGCTCGGGCATGCCTGTGAGCGGCTTCGTTTCCTCCTTGCAGTTCCAGGTGACCGGGAAACCAGATGACTGAGGCTTGGCTGGGTGGATGCTTAGTCAGCAATGACAACCCTGACCTGTGAATTAATCCATTATTGAAGTTGCGACAGGCGTTCTGGGAGTCAGTGAGCACATCGGCGTTGGGGTTAGATGCTATAGCTAATGCAATAGCTGCTTCCTCTGCGTGAGTGGGGTTGGATGTTTTCATCGAGGCGCAATTCACCATCGATCCTGAAGGCGTTGAGACCACAATAGTTATCACTCCTTTCTTTGGCCCTGCGGCGTCCACATAGAGGGTGTTAGGTTGCTCGTCCCATTTCTTCTGGAGGGCTTCCCCTCTTGCTTTTCTCCTTTCGATGTTATGTGCGGGATGCATGTTCCGCGGATTGGGGTACACGTTGATGCGTCTCCTCACATCACGTGGTACCTCTTCCCTTTGGTCTATCGTATAGGGCAGATTACTATGGATCTTTTCGAGCAGATTTCTACCTGGTTTTGTGAGTGCGAGCCTATTGAGTTGTGAGAGGCATTGTGCTTCCCACATCTCTGAGGGTATTATGTACTCCTAGAGCCATGAGCTTTGCCGTTGGCGTGGAGTTTGGTAGCCCCAGTGCCGTCTTGTAGGCCTTCCGGATCATTGTCTCCAACTTTTTCAATTTCCGACTTGGAGAGGTTAAGGAATGCCGTCCCGTACATTATCCGAGAAATCACGAAAGCCTGCACTAAGCGGATGGCGTACCTTTCCTTCATGCCATGGCGCTTATTTCTGATACGATGCATCATCCGGAGGATTTGCTCGGTGGATGTTGTAAGCTTCTTCATAGTGGTGGTGTTCTGTCGCCCCTGCAGTATATACAGCCCTAGGATCTTGATCTCCGTGGGTTTCGGTACTGAGTGGCTGTCTATATACAACGTGATGTTCTGCGCCAGGGGTGTCCTTGGGTTCTTCAGGATGAGCAACTCGGACTTTTCCGGCGCACACTGGAGGCCTCTTTCCCTGGCGTACTGGTCCACCGTGTCCGCTGCTGCTTGAAGACGCTCCTCGATCTCGGCGTCACTCCCCGAGTTGCACCAGACAGTGATATCATCTGCACACAATGTGTGTTTGATACCCGGGATTTCGGAGAGAAGGCCGGGGAGATCTTTCATAGCCAAATCGAACAAAAGGGGTGACATTACCGCCCCTTGCAGAGTTCCGCTCGGGCCTAGAGTGATGGGATCTGATTTTATTCCACCGAAGTTTATAGTGGCTTGCCTTGCTGATAAGAAGTTTTTGACATGGTTGTAGGTTCTGGTGCCACAGTTGGTGTCGGCGAGGCCTTGAAGAATATTTTTATGCAGAACGTTATCAAACGCTCGTTTCAAATCAAGTGCCAGGATGGCCCTTGTCTGTGACTTGGGGGGTGTCTCAAGGAGATCCTTGTACAGGTACAAAAGGGCGTCCTGGGTCGATAGGTGAGGGCGAAAGCTGACTTGAATGTTAGGTAGGAGGTTGTTCTCTTCTAATGTTGAATTCCAATGGCGGAGTCAGAGCAAGTTTTTCTGCTCGTTTCGGAGCAAGTTTGTTCCAATGGCAGAGTGAGGGCGGGAGTAAGGTGTTCCAATGAGAGAGTCGGAGGGGATTCAGAGCGGGAGTCACCCCGTGGAGCAGAAAAAGATGCTCCGCCAAAATCGGCGGAGTGGGCTGGAACTCTGCGTGACGTATTTCCTTTACCACGTTTGTCTGCTGGGAGGCGCCACCGGTCACGACTCGCGAGGAAGCAAAAGCTGCTGCACGCTTGGCGAGATATCCATTCCGCACTTTAAAAAAAAAAACAACAGGTGAACGGCGTTGAAGAGACAGGTGACCGGTGCGGCGGTGCTGGGAGCAAACAGCGGAAGGAAATGACAACACGCAAGGCATCCTGGGTAACTCTGTGATAGAACTTCCGCTTCCGCCTTGCTCCGGCGGCGCAGGTTGTGTTCCACTCGCGAAATTGGAGGCGTTGCTCTGCGCCAGAGTCGAGTGCTCGCTCGCGGAGTCCGTCGGCTGCTCCGACTCCGCCATTGGAATTCAACATAAGTATCTACTGAGTCTCGTGTTGATGACCCTCTCTATGAGCTTGCCCAAACATGAGGTCAGCGATATCGGTCTTAGATTATCCAGTTTAAGTGGTTTGTTCGGCTTCGGAATGAACCGAACCTCGGCCGTCTTCCAGGATATTGGTAGCGTTCCCGTAGCCCAGTGCTACTCGTTGAAGCATCCCACCAGCGAGGTGATGGTGTCATCGCTGAGGTTAAATAAGGGCTTTGCTGTTATTTGATCTGGACCTGGAGCTACATTTTTTCTCATGGCCGCTATTTCTGCTTTGATCTCTTCTTTCGTGAGTGGGATGTCCAGCTTCGCATTCGGCAGCCCAGAATACTCCGGTTGTTCCATGACTGGGTCCGTGCACAGATACCTGGTCTTGAGCTTTTCCATCAACTCTGTGTCCGTACCCGGGATGGTTTGTACCAACTTCTTGAGCCTGTCTTTAGTAGCCGACTTTCTGCTGCTGGGGTCGATTAGGACACGCAGGAGCTTCCAAGTCTTTGAAACACCTAGCTTCCCCTGAATACCATCGCAGAGCGTATTCCAGTTCTGTCTGGCCAAGGATATGGCGTAGGATTCTGCCTTTTTGTTTATCTCGTCTATTTTTTTCCTGAGTTTGCGGTTAAGCCGTTGTCTTCGCCATCTCTTTGCCAATGAGTGTCTTGCTTCCCATAAATGTAGAAGGTGCGGATCGGCCGCTGGGCAATTTTCTGTCGTGCAGACCTCTTTCGTAAAGGCTTTCAAAGCTTGCACCTCACCCTTAACCCATTCCTCTAGGTTTGTAATAGGGTTTGCAGTAGATGCCCAGGTCTGTATCTACCTGTCCCAGTTCGTAATTCTTGCGATACCTATTTTGCGTTTGCACGCGTTTGTGCTTATCTCCAGAGAGAGGATGAAGTGATCGCTTACCAGGTGCTGTTCGGTATTCTTCCTAATCGCGCTGTTTATGTTCTTGGTGAACGTCAGGTCGGGACACGTATCTCTACTAACACTGTTTCCCAGCCTCGTAGGGTAAGTGGGATCGGTGAGGATCGATAGCCCTTCTTGCGTCACAACTTCTTCCAGTTTTCTGCCTTTTAGTGTCACCGCCGGGTAGCCCCATGAAGGGTGTGGTGCGTTGAAGTCGCCCCCAATCACGCAGGGGGCATGGCCCGCTAAGCTCAGAAATTTCTTTATGAGGGAACACAATCTTGCGTGACTGTCTTTAGGAGGGCTGTAAAGATTCGATACATGCGTGCTTGTCGCTCCTCTTTCGAGAGGAAGAATAGTAATATAGCAGTGCGCAATATCCGGCTCGAAAGGGTCATGCAGTATGGCAGTGTATAGTTTGTGCACTAACGTGGCAGTTAACTGGTCTTGCTGATAAGTCACATAGTCTTGGAGTTTGATAGGTATTAGGTGGGGTTCTTGAATTAGGATAGCTGCCGGTGGGTCAGATTCCTGAGATAGTAGATTAAGAGCCGCCACCTTTCTCCTGTAGCTCCGGCAGTTCCACTGCCAGATCTTTATTCTAGGTTTGGCTGGCAAGGCGAGTCCGTATCGGAGGTCTCGTCCACTTGCATTGTGAGAGCGAATTTGGACTTATGTCTCTTATCCGCATGTTCCTTCCGAAGTGCAGAAATTGCCGTCTCCGTGTATCGTCTGTTGTTTGCAATCTGCTCTCGAATAGCGCAGTACATAGCTGTTCTTTGTTCTTATACCACGCTTCGGGCCCGTTTCGCGGTGTGGGTAGCGATTGCAAATGCTGGAAGTAGAAAGAAGTCTCGTGTTCACAGTCCCATCTATTCGTGAAACGCTTAGCCTTCGGCTCTTAGCTAGACTTACGTTGGTAATGTAGATTTTAGCTTCAAAGCTGGTTTTCACGAGTTTTGAATGCAAAGTTTCTTCATGCCACTTTATCGTATGTAGTTAATCAGCGTTGCAAGTCGTCCATCTTACGCAAGCTTGTGACAGCGTGAACATGAATTTGGGGAAATACCGGTGCTAGGTGAGGCACAGGGCAAAAGCACAAAGCGAAGAAGAGCGGATGAGAACAATTATGTTTTCGCAGACCCAGAACCACTGACAAAGCACTGCCCTGCAGGCAGCCTTCCTTTAACTGCAACCACTCGGTATAGAAAGCCAGGTATATCGCTTCTAAACTTAACTAGGAAACCCGACAAAGCGAGAACTAAAATAGCGCACACCTACACCACACAGACCGCGCATACTCAGCCCGGCGACACGATTCAGTCCGAGCCATTCCTATAGAGCTAAGACAACGGGCCCTCTAAGTCAGATTTATAAGCTGGTTGCTGAGAGCCCAATTATGCGGCCGAGTTCGATAACTAAAGTGTGAGCACTGCTTCGTTCGTCCTCTGAGCTAATTACAACGTGGGGTCGAATGAGTTGAACTCACGACACAGGCTCTCGCCTGTCTGTTTCAACACTATATAAGATCGAATGGAGACTGGAAATACCGAGCTTTCCTCCTTTTTTAAAAACTTTCTCCGGGTTATTTAGCTTAGACGAATTCTAGTTGAAGCCATTCCGTGCTCAACAATCCGCTGGCCTGCTCTCATCGGCACTTTGCTTGATTCAGCCTACTTGCATAATTAAGTATTCCAATCGTAGTCTGGGTATTTCGTTTTCCACCTTCCGAGCTTTATCTGTACCAGCACAGAAAAGACCCGGATGAAAGGTGAGAATGGCTGAATGCTTAGAGGCTCTCAATGAAGACGGCAAAGGTCTAGGGTGTAGAGCGAGACGTGGGGAAACATTTCTAATAAACATCGTTGCAATATCAGAATTCACGACGACAATATTTCAGCGTAGCTGCCTGTCACTCTAAATGAGTTTCTAAGTGGAGAAGCAAGATGATCAAAGAAACTTTGAAAAAAATTGCTTCAGATCGTTTTACCTAAGCGCGATGCATCTCATTTCTTATTACCATTTGCGTAAATTTGCGTTACACAGACCTCGTGTTACACTCTACAGATCTTTCGGTATCAGCGACAGCGGCCCCAAGCAGAATGGGCAACGAAACGACCATTTCCCGGTATTCACAAACATCATCGGATTTCAGACTGCTGGTCGACAATTCTGTACTGTGACACGCTAGGACACATACGGATAAGCATTGAATGAATCCCCTGGTGAGCTCTTCGCAGATATGCTGCGAAGCAAGAGAGTGGCTACTTCAGTATTGAAACTGCCAGGTCATTTCCCTACTGCTGATTTGACATTCAGTGCTCACTCTCTTCCTCTTTCACTCTTTCCATTCCCGCTTTCCTTTACCGGCAATGTAGGGTAGCAAACCGGACGCTCGTCTGGTTGACTTGCCTTTCCTCTATCTGATTTCTCTCTCTTCCTTTTTGTTTGAAATTTGTTTATTCAGAAGTTTCGCTTGCCCGGCTACATTTATGACAAATTTATTACGGATGGCTTGCTTCAGCACTACATAAGGCCGCAGCTCCTAACGAATTTCTAAACTCGGCATCTGCCAGGACCGCCCAAACTTCTGTCAGTTAAATACGAATTCATGCTCAGGTGTAGCTCGGCAAATAGCATTAACTTCCAAACTTAAGTCTAGCGCTGATAATTCTATACATCAAATTGATGATCATGTAATGTACGCAACAAGGCGTAAAATGTGCAAGTTGTCTCAAGTTCATTTTGCCCGAAGCACATACAGGAATCGTACCAAGGCAGCGTACCAAGAACGGCTGCACGATGATATAAGAGGGACAGAACCAAGCTAAAACCAGCAAACGAAGGTCTTAGGTAGGCGAAGAAATAAATACGAAGCACCAGCCATATTGTGTAATCTGGGGACCACAGCATGGTTGTGATGGTCCTCGTGCACAGGCTACGTCCTTCCTTTTGCTGTTACAAAAATAGTACGTTGTTATTATCGGTTCATAGAAGTTGTCGGCCAAAATATTTGCGGGAATCACCGGCAGTTCAGAGGAAATTCGTACCTTTCTATTTTTTTCTGAAATTTATTTCAAACGTTTGAAATTAAGAATTAATAAGAAAAGATGGTGCGTTTGTACCTGAGCTCTAGCTGCGATTGTTCATATGAAGGTCTTTCAATAGCTGAATGATTTAGCGCTCCCCTAACACTATTATTTGGTAATGAACAACCACGTGTTTAAAGGTAACCGGTGCAGACAGACTTATCCTTGCTTTTTTTCATATGGTCCAGTTTAGGCGTACAGTGGTCTCTGTATACATTTGACAACTTTTAAACGGATGCCGTATACATACAACAAGAAACAACGTGTACAACAAAGGATCTGCCTTAAGCAGTAAAAATTAAGTCATTAAAAAAAGTGCGCCTTCGGACGAATATGTCAGAACGCTCCCTAAACCGAAGTAGCAGGAGCAGAAGTGCTCAAAGCCCGCAGCATGTAACAGGAAGGTGTAGCCATTTTAAGTAGAAACGCCTAAGTTTCGGAATGCTTACAGCAAACAGCCCAGCGGACTGTTTGCTTATGGGAAATACGCGCATGGATAACTCCGCGCGCAAGTCAAGCCGGTTGAAGTTCCGCAACGTCTTATCAAACGTGTTTACAGACTGTCGGACGCTTTCGAGAACTCGCTCATTTGTTTCACCCCAAAGAAGCTGGCGGAGTTCAGCATATATATATATATATATATATATATATATATAAAACTCCATTCCAGACCTTCGCAAGACCCGCTACGCCGTCGACCTTACGACGATTCTGAGCGCGCGAACGCGTGCGCAACGCGCGTGGGTGGGCTCGCGCGGATGCTTCGGACGCGCTGCGCTAATTATGAGTGCCGGGAGCTTCCACGAACATTTTGAAGTGCCCGCCATCTTCGCGGAGCGTGCAGAGAACGGGGGACACTTTCCATGTCGAGCCAGAAGGGCAGACTGCTGTAGTCACACAACAACAACAACAACAAAAAAAAAAAATCAGGGCTCGGAGCCCCGAGCAGCCACCGTTGCGCATTAACGGTGCTGCCCACGGACGCTATACCAGCCGGGCCATCGGACTGAACACGATCCAGCCAGCGGTATGTTGCGCAGCTGATCCTGCACGACGGAGGCAAGAGCCGGGACAGCGCGCATTAAGAAACGCAAATACCGCAAGAAGACGAGGCCCTTGCGGAAACACGATACCACAAGCCAAATGAGAGCCACGGCTACGTACATCTGTGGGCACTGTAAGTGTGCAGCGGTTTTGGGCGATCATCAGTGATTAGGAAAAAGCTAAGGACGACGAGATACCAAATAATTATATAGAAGATTCGTCGAGAAAAATACGGAACGGTCGAAGACCCATACATGCCATTGCTAGATGATTTGAAGGCGCCTTAAATTTAAAACAGAATGAGAAGAGAGCACTTTTGTGTAAGAATCGAAATGCATTTTCCTTATTCGAACCTATTACGATTATTACTGTGTGTCTGTTTGAGAGGTCATTGCTCTTTCAGTCCCATATTGCAAACTCTTTTTTTTTCTTCTTTTCCTTGAGGCAAAGACATTATTAAGGTAAGGAGAATTTAAACGCCTGACTTTGCATTCTTTGTACACTTTGTATCATAAAAGATATTTGGTTAAAGAAGAAAACGACTACTGTGCACGGCGTGGTTTTACATTTATTTTCAAATTTATAATTTATGTACTCAACGTATTTTCCATTCCATTTCATATAGAAGTAACGAAACAGAAGCATGGCCACATTAATAGGAATGCTAAAGAACCGAGATGACATCATTGGCCTCCGTGTACATCTCTCTTACAGGAGGGCTATAGAAGCAGATATACCGAGCGTTCCTCCAGTGAGATTAAGGATATTATTAATTAAAAGAATCACTTGTGGGAGACATCACAATTCTAGGCCTTGAGTTGGTCTATACTAAGAGGCGGACATTATATGCATGAGAAATCAAAACGCACATACGTTCAATTAACAAGAAATCAATAATTAAGGTCTTAACTAGCTATTTCGGCAAGAAAAGGGAACGCCGACCAAGAAAGAAATATTTAGTGAAAAATAAAGAAAAAAAAATTATCCGGCTCCCACACAGGAGCTTTGTTCACAATGAGGATGATGCGATAGAGCAGAAGGTTAACAAGGCATGTTCGCGAACATCGCGCGTACACGTGTGGAAGGCTGCCGTCAATTTCAGTATTTTCTTTCATGGTTGGTAGTTTTCATGATGCCTCTCTTCGACCAGCAAACGGTATTCCGTCAGAACCCGCATTTCGCTTAATTATCTGAGGTCTCATATTGCGATTCACAAATTCTAGCCGTCTGCGGCGTGGTTTAGTGGCTAGGATATCTGGCTTTCCCCCAGAACTCCCGGATTCAATTCCCGGCGTCGGAACACGCTTGGCACCCGCCGTGGTTGCTCAGTGGCTATGGTGTTGGGCTGCTGAGCACGAAGTCGCGGGATCAAATCCCGGCCACGGCGGACGCATGTCGATGGGGGCGAAATGCGCAAACACCCGTGTACTTAGATTTAGGTGCACGTTAAAGAAACCCAGGTGGTCAAAATTTCCGGAGTCCTCCACTACGGCGTGCCTCATAATCAGAAAGTGATTTTGGCACGTAAAAGCCCATAATTTTTTTTAAATTCTAGCCGAGGAATTTGCAAATTCGATACGCTTGGAACGAATTCTCAGGGTGACACGAGTTTCGGCATATCAATTCCTGATCATTGAGAAGAAATGCGTTGGCGGTCCAGTTGTTCTTGTGCTCCAATTGGTAAATAGACGTTTTGTTAGGAAAGTGAAATTAATGAGAGCACATTTGGTGGCGGCAAGTTAGTTGAAGCATGTCTAGAAAATGGTGTCATCCACACATTTCGTTTTAACTGGATAGGACTTGCAGTCCCACCCGCTGCAGTTTGTGAATTGGAATACGTGTCATAAGTTACTATATAAACAACTTAATTAGGAATTTTTTTCTTGGTTGGTTATGCATTTCTTTTTACCGTGCAAGTAATCTCCGCCTCTTCTAGTGAGCCAGCTCAAACACTGGAACTCTGCTACATGACACAGGCAATTAAAAAAAAAACGAATTCCTTGAGGACTTCGCAGAAGCACCCGGTATACTCAGCTGTGCATGTATCCGTGGAGACGTCATAACCTAACATAGGATCTGCATAGGCGGCCATCTTCAGTAAAAACACAGGCTAACAAGCGTAATTGAAAATAAAAACTATCGGAGTATATTGCTGTATCATCGGTCCAAGATGATTCAGTTGCAATTGCACTCTTTGCCCAACCTTATGATCAACATCTCTAAACTGCGTGTCGGTCTTACTTATTAAGCGATATTCTTTCAAAAACATCCGAGGGATTAAATGACGTCAAAAAACTTGAAGGGCATCACGTATGGAAAAAACAGGAGCGGCTCAGGAGAACGGAACAAGAAACAGCAAGTGCAGAGAGATGCTCTCTTTGCCTTGCTGACGACCTGGTAGGCAACTCTAGGAATGCAACTCTAGTCACACGAGTACACAGAAAAACCGCCCGCTCATAAGGCTTCCTTAAAGCGCGCAGCAACTCAACACTTGAGCTATATGAAAAAAGACAGCTTATACAAAAGAGTGCACGCTGTAACTGTGCATAGCAGCATCGAGGAAAGGCACCTGTTGTTCAAACTTCGCGACGCAAGCGGAACTAGTGCGCGTTCAAAAAAAGTCTTTCTAAGTCTCAAGGCGATGCCGCTCGTGGAACTCACGCCAACCCTTAATTACGGCAAATTGATTACTAATCCTTCGGGTGATACTGTTGGTACTTCGATCGTGTTGTCTTCGTCGAAGGCCGTCCACAGGGTTGCCTCGTCGTTTAGGCAATCACGTGTTTCCCCGCTCTGACAGGAGGAAACGCGGACGGTATAGTGAGTGTCGAGAAGAGAACGGCGAAGGCGAAAGTGGGAAGAGGAAAAAAGAAGGGGGGAAAGGCTGGAATGGTATAAGCGGCAAGCGAGAAAACGGTGGAGCTGTGAGTGGCTCGTGACGGGGACAACTGTCGCGGAGAGTGCTCGTTTCACCGATGAGCGCGTGATAACGTTGCCGTTTGTACCGCTTGGCTGCACCCCCTGTCTAATTGCGAACAAACCGCTAAACCGGGTGGGTGCATTCAGAAGTGGGTTCCTCCCACACTACATACTTATGCTTTCTCCTTCCTTCCACGATGCCCTCGCTGTTTGTATACTGGGGCTAAGCTGTATTTTTATGACTGCGATTTTGGCCTTTAAGAAGAATAATATATAAAAAGATGACGTCATGCTAAACTGGTAGAACACGTCTTCGTAATCACTAGGAGCTCCATTAAGTTATAAAGAAAAAAAATTGACTAGGCTAAATAATATAAAAAATGGCAATTGACGTCTAAGTTCATGAATTGCACGAATTGCTGTGGTCTTTTTTCGATTGTGCTTAAAGAATATTTCATAAAGGATAACTGCTCTGAGAAATGAAAGCAAATCTACGATGGAATATGTGTTAAGTAGAATTTGTTGCTGGGCGAGTTGGTTGGGATCTGAAGAATACATTGTTGCGCCAAAAAAGGAAAAATAAAGACTTCGGAAGGAAGAGTACGAAAAGACAGATTTTTTATTTTATTTTTTATTTATGAATACTGCGATCTTGTACACAAGATCATAGCAGGTGGGAAACATTGCGTTAAGATACAGAATTACAGACACAAAGAAAACAAAATTGCACATAGAAAAAGAAAACAAAATTGCACATAGAAATTCAACAAGAGAATACAGTGACAAGGTCACTTAACAACAATCAATTCAGATGCTCTTGAAATGAATGTAACGATGTCTCTCTGACAACATCATCCGTGAGGTTATTCCAATCAGTGATGGTCCTTGGAAAAAAGGAATATTTAAAACAATTAACTCGCGGATTTAATGGTGTTATAGAAAGAGAATGGCGATTTCTTGTTTGGTAGATTGAGCACGATTTCAGCGCTCAATCTGTCTTTTCGTACTCTTCCTTCCGAAGTCTTTATTTTTCCTTTTTTGGCGCAACAATGTATTCTTCAGAATATGTGTTATATGCAGATTTATTCTTCTGTAACGACGCTGTTTGGCTATGTGGTTGTGGCTGCATTTTTTACCACCTCTGTTATGCAGAAAGTGTGCTGATTTATAATTGTGCGGCTCACTTATGTACTGTGGTAACAAGGGCAGTACATAAATCGATATGATGATGCTGCTCATGATGTTGATGATTGTATGCTGTGAACTCTTCATAAAAGAAATGGCCCGTAGCCAGACAAAGCTCTTACGCTAGAATTGTTTGTAAGAAAAAATTCCAACCAATTACGATGCTGGACATATCATGAAAGGAGGCGACCGGCCTAGTACAAAGAGCACTTTAAAATATTTGTGAATTCGGCCCCGGTCTGTATCGACAAAATTGTCGAAAATCCACAACAACAAATTGAGTAAATCTATCGAGCAAGGGTAGATGTGTTTAATTCATTCTTAACTCGTCCGTCCTCTTGCTGATGAAAAATGCATTTGGAACAGAGAGGCGGTAAGGATAATAATAATAATTATTTGATCTTTTAATACGGATGCTGGAGAGTGAGCATGGTATTGATGCTCCTATGGTTTTCAATAATCAAGCTCCTTCATAAATCGGGTTAGCGTGTCGTTCCCACAGTCTGCAGTTCCTACTACACTGGAGAGAGAAGAGAGAGCGAAATCAAGGACAGGGAAGGCAGGGAGGTCAACCAGAAAAGCACCCGGTTTGCTACCCTACACTGGGGGTGGAGGAAAGGGGAATAGAAAAACGAAAACAGGGAGAGAGTGAGCACTGAATGCGTGTGGGAGGGACACTATACAGAGGGACACTATAAACGGTCTCTTAAGCAGGTGCACTTCCAGTGTTGAACTAGTGCACGAATCGCTTTTCGTGCCAGTGACGGGTGTGGAAACGGTCCGTGTATCTTTGACTCCGTGAGCGATCTTGAGTATAGTCGGTGTAGAGTTAGTTGCCTGCAGAGAGAGGCGTTGTACACTGGTGCAGGACATTGCGCCTGCGAGCAGGCTGTCCCAGCTGCATCCGGTTTTGCAAATAGCGAGCGCACATTTTTGACTGGGCGTCTCATACTCGAGTCGATTTATGTCACTTTACGTCTTCCAGCGCACTACAGGGACTGCACAAAATGCCTAAGTGTGAGACATTTTACCTCCCTGCCTAGCGACACTGCAGGAAAGCTTTCCTAGAGCAATCGCAACGTGAAAGGCCGAGCAAGATCTTTTAATAACACCGTACATGGGTGATATCCCCAAGAAATTAAGGTCTTGTGCAGTCAGCGGAACCCACCGTAATGTAGCTGTGTTGTAGATGCTCTTGCAGGGATATTCTAGTTAGCCTTATCGACCCTTGGCAAGTCGCTGATAGGCTTTCCTAATAAAGGCACTTTGCTGTCTTTCTCTTTTAAGATCGCGCGCAGATTGCGCATATCTGGTGCGATACGTGCCTTTCTAATATTATCAGACGCTGTCGCTTGCTGTTCCACTTTCTCCAATATTTTTCTTATCGCTGGCACTCTGGGACACGAGCCATAGTAGCAGGAGCAGATAGTATAAATTTAAATGCATCGTTTCATCCTTGATTCCCACATGAGCACTAAAACGATTATAAAAAGCCTCCTTTATCTGGTTGATAATGAAAAAAAGAAGACTGCTCAGACTAAACAAAATCGATTACACTGCGCTGTTCAAACCAAGTGGCTTCGCACTCATTTACAAAAAGCGATCCCGTGTTTCGGACGCAAGAACGAAAACAATTTATTTGGCATAAGCTTTCCTGACCAGCAGGGACAACACATGACAGCGAACGAAACGCTCTCGTTGCTAGGTGGCTTGAAAAGCGCTCAAACTGCCATCAACAGGAGCGCTCTACTCTTAACCATAGAGGTACAATTTGCCTTTCTGGCAGGAGCACGGCAGGGCGGTGAAACGTAAAAAAAGTTAGGCTAAAGGCTTTTATGAAAAACCATAAAGTTATAGTAAGCGAGTGCTCGAAAAATAGGAGGGCTGTTTGAACAAGTACATGTATCCAAGCTGAAAGCTAAGAACTAGGTTCAAGAAAACAGCTATCCTTCCCTTGTGTTCGCCGTTACCAAACGCTGATATTTTTTCTTCCTTCTGCCTCCTCAGCTTTACTGAAAAATCTCCCCAAGCCCCCATGCAGGCTAGTATTGAGAAAATCGCTGAGTATAGCCATAAGGGCTTCACATCACTTTCTCCACTGGCCGCGCTGATCAATCTGCATACTCTATTTACCTTTTTCCCTATCGCACCGCTCATCTGAGATGGACGTATCTTGTTGGCTGCCTAGTTTCACCGGCTCTTGTCCCTCTTGTGTCTCCGGCCCAAAAGCTATAGCAAAACCTTGGAGCTAACACTGCACATTACGGAGTACGTGGAACCTTCCGATCTCCTAACCTCGTTTCTGCGCGCTCCTGCTCCCAGGGACTCAGCTCGGCCTAGTGTGCGCTGTGTCCTTAAAGGGGTGCTACGGGTCCAGCGCTTTTACCAATCCAGTCAAGCGATCTTTACTTGTTTACGCCGATTTCTACACAAGTTCTATACCTCACCTTGTCTTGCCCTTCACCGCTAGGCAAGTGCATTAGGAAACACACAAAACGTGTACGCTCGCGCCGGCAACTATTCTTGGATTTATCCTGAAAGGCACTCAGTACTACTACATACATTGTACGCTCCATCGACCTCCCCCCGCCCCTCGGCTCCACCCCCCGGCTCTTTTTTCCCTGTATTTATTCGCCATGTTTTTTCTTGCTCTCCCGGTAAACACTCTTCTCGGAAGTTCCAAGCAATCTTACGGAGAATTCAGTAACATAGTCTTGACAGTACTGCTGTGATCCGTGTCCCTTTCTGTCGGGATAAACAGAATGCAGCCGCTCTTTCTAAAGCAATACTGCATGGGCCGAACCCTCAGAAATTTCGAAGGATTACGAGAAAACGAAAACTGTTGAGGTCAACTAAACCTAATGGCATCTATGTTAACCAATCTAGTGGGCAACGCTAAACCAAACTTAATCGCAATCACCAAATCTGTGCACGTGCTTGCTCCTGGAGAAACAGGGTCATGCACTCAGGAAAATCGGCAGCGTATTCACAATGAAGCCATCTTAAATGTAACTTTCTTCCACCCTGATCATCTTTTGATGATTCGTGATAAGGGGTTTCTTGTCTAATATATAAATATAGAAATTGAAGGATAATCCAAGAACGGGAAATTGCATACGCTAGTGAGCCTGGAATAATGCTTCAGTAAACTTGACGCAATGAGTGGTGCCTTAATTGGTTGCAGAAATCACAGGTCTTCCACAGAGTGCGACTATTCAAGACTACATGTAAGCTTTGTCAAAAATATTGGCCAGAAAGCTAATGGTCAATGAACTATGTGTAAGGGACATCTGAGCGTAGATAGCAGAGTCTGACCCAATAGAATTTTAAATATCTGATATTTCAAGTACTAAAACATGCCGGTAATTCTGATACAAACAGTGAAATTACTTAAAAGAAAGTAAAGCCCGTAAATATCTGCAATTCTTCCGAAATCAGTTATACTGCGCTGTCTCTTCGCGATAATGGTTTCCTGAATTTTTTAGATGAAAGGTCAGGTAAATTATTCCCATGAGAAAATAGAGATGACAGAAGCTTGCGAGGTACAACGACAAAAATGTAATCTAGGGCCGTACGGAGGGCATGAAGTTTATTTTTACAAGTTTTTAGAGCATTGTATTCGGCGTGCTTACAGCGATGTACTCCTTTCTAAGTACCGATGTTATGGTCATTCTAACGCCTCTTCTCCTCCTACGCCTTCTCTCACAGCTTGAAGGCTGCACATGATAGCTGTACTCCTACAAAAGCTACACACAAGCAAAAAAATTGCTATTACATTGCCTCAGAGCGTTTCCTTAGAGCCTCAACATTATTATACATGTCGTGTTATAATTAGGGCAGCCACAAATGCGTAGAAGAGCAACAAGCGCTTCACAAGCCAATCTAATCACAATCAACTC
Source organism: Dermacentor variabilis (assembly GCF_050947875.1). Lineage (NCBI taxonomy): Eukaryota > Metazoa > Arthropoda > Arachnida > Ixodida > Ixodidae > Dermacentor > Dermacentor variabilis. Next base: position 87,230,638 of record NC_134569.1, read on the forward strand.
TTTATGAAATAAAATGTAGTCAAAGATGCATTTTCTCATGGCATATGTTAAGGCTTGCGTTCAGACGGAAAAGAATAGCGCCCATTCAGTTGTAATTAGAAAAATGTTCAGGGAACAAGGAACCAGGTGTTCTTCTGAAAGTAGAAGATATATTTGCGAATTGCAGTACGACCTATCTTTTAAAATACTTCACGTGAAAGCTATCAGTATTTTTTATGAGTTTATTTGCTACTATGGTACAGATATTCTTATTCAGAAACTAAATTTTCAATTTTGCGGGGACTCCCTAACGAAATTAACACGTCGTGATACTTCTCGTGCGACGGCTGAGTGGTTCACCCTGCCCTCATCGAACACAAGCCGCATTGCATTACAGCGCGCCTCTGTTGGAAACGGAACCCAGATTTTAACGGCATTTATCATGCGGACTCCTCATCCGACTACGTACAAGCCATGATCGATCTCATCACGAAGCTTGGCTTGGCAGACAACTAGAACGAAGCCGGCGAACCCCGGACCGGGGTTCTTGAATAAAGTTTAATCTCTCTCTTTCTCTCTCTCTTCTGCATCTCCGTTGCAGACGAAGCCAGCTTTGTCGTCTGCATCCCAGGCCGGCAAGCTTGGACTGAGGAGTGCCAGTGCCATTGGTTAACGCAGCCAAGCACACATTATATATATATATATATATATATATATATATATATATATATATATATATATATATATATATATATACATATCCTCGCGTTCAAATAATTATACTATTTGGACTAGCTAGTGATGTGTCACAGACATTTTCAGGCCGAACACCGAAGCAACGTTCTTGACCTTGAAAACGAACGGTATTGCAAAAATTTGCAATTTTACTGTTTTTTCTTCTGGTAATCTGCTGAACCTTCAAAGCTTCAAATATTTTGCGGTTGCGCTACGCTACCTGCGCTACGATGTCTTCTTTTTCCTACCTTCTGGGTTTTATTACGTGGAAAGAAAAGAAATTCTGATTTTGTAATTTTAATCACTTTTGCCCATGACAAAAGCACTCGAAGTGTTTAATGTATGAAAAATTGGCAATTTCAGCAGTCACGCCCATTTATTGTCTTGCCGTACCCACCATCTGAACGGCAGCATCATATCATGCCTCCGCGAAAAATTTTTAATAGTTGTATTTTAGCTCAGTTGGGCAAGAAAAAGAAATTTTCGCCAAGATGCTAGGAAATTGCTTGCAAGAAAAATTAACGTTTAAAGAGGTTTTTAACTTCAACAAATTGCGGAAAAATTTTCAGCTCTATCTGTTATGGTAGAAAATACGCTGGGTGATTTGCCGTATAATGAGCCAAAGGACACTTTAACATGCACGAACACTATAACAAGAAGAAAAGTGAAAAAAAAGAACATGATCAAAACAAAAACGAAACATCAAGAAGTAGCAGATGCACTGTATAAAATATTCCCAAGTACTCATTTCGAGCTTACTTTCCTACTTGCACGTACTTTTGTTTTTCAGGACAGCTTTCTGTCTAGTCAAAAAAAAAAAAAAGCGCGTCGTTACTGCCGTTTCACTCTAATTGTGTGTCGGCCCATTACATGTGTCAAATGCACCCCTCTGGAAAACCAGTTTGTGTCAACACTCACCTGTATAAAGTCGTGCTGGACTTGGGTGGCATTAAGCCGACTCAGGCAATGCGCGAGAGCTCCTGCATCCCGCTAAGTCTTTGAAGTTGTTGCACTATATGTCGACATGGCGCTTAGATGAGGTAGTCGATCAGTTTGCGGCATCAACGCACGAGCGCTAGAAACGTATATATCATTACGAAAATGAATCCCCCGTGTCCACTCCGTCTGCACACAGCAGAAGGAAGCATTGGCTACGCGAAGCAATGTCCGGTGATGTTGTCGATTTGGTCCACCCAATGACAGCAACAAAAACGGTAATTACGGGCTGCTTGACCCAGTACCGCGTATCGTTTTCTTAGCTGCATGCGTGCCTGCTCTAAGAAACATTGTGTACTTTGATTGAGCCACAAGAGCCAAAAGAACTGAGGGGTTCGTTTCCGTTTTGGCAATATCAACATGAAGGCAACAGACAATGAAGACAAAAAAAGTGGACGGGCGGGGGGGGGGGAGGGGGGAGGAGTGGTCACCTGTGTATTTACGCAGGCAATTTTCCTCAAGCGTATCTTTGTTTTATTGCTTTATGACTTCCCGGACTATAATTGCACATTTCCATCTCATATTCCTCCATAGTGCAATAAGATCACTTGGCCGAAAGACACATCCCTTTTCTTGTTTCCACTGTTATATATAATGACGTTCTTGCTAACTGCGACGACTTCTGTAATGCAGTGTTTGCCACTGCATCTATGCGTGCTGACTTATGTTCGGCAATCGATTTCTGTCCTAAATGGACGTCCGTGAAAAAAGAGCCGGTATCCTCATGACTGGCGATGCATATGCGTTAAGCAACTCTGCGCTGATGTAAGCGGGCCCACGTTGTCATGAGAAGATTATGCCAGATTCTTTCAGAGTGTCCACCATTCGCCTGCGTGGGCAGTGCCATCAACCAGCTCCTGAGCGAAGAAACCTTGGACATCATCGCAACACGTCGCCTTTGCGAAACAGTGCCCTAAAAGCTTCTTCTCCAGTACTTAAGCTTGATCTCAAGCAGGATGACCCTTATGAATGATTAAGTCACTACAGCATACATTACTAGTCCCCTCTTTCAACATCTTTGCTCATAAATATCACCACCTAATATCAAGCTAACTGTCATTCAGGTGAAATATATTACATCCGGTGCTGCCACTAAGTATATCGCAAACTGTCTTCATTGACACAACTTCAACATCCTATAATTCCTCGCCGAACACAGCCTATTTCTTTAGTGGTCCTTTTTAGCCCCTGTGCGCGTCATCTCGGCGTGGTAATAATTATGATGCAGTCCGGCGATAGAATACTGTGCAAGTTCTAATATGTATGCACTGTGCGAGTGAGAATACCGCTCTAAAGCACGATTATACACAGGTAGTTAGTACGACGTAATCATGACTGCAAGGTAAACTTCACAAGGCTCCTCAGTTTTCGAAGCGCGCGAACTTGGTGGAGGCAGCGATGGATCTGCTACGCGCGTCCTCCACTTCGGCGCAATAATAAAGCGTTCAACAGACTACACTCTATCGCCCGCATCCCACAGTTCAAGTTACAACTTTTTCTTCAGTAACATTTTAACCTCGTGCCCTATCTGCGCTCTTTTCATCTATGCTAGCGCACGCCTGCGAACAAAGGCGGTGCAAGGATTACTGGTGCAGATAACTGTGAAATTTGGATTGCTTACGGCCACCGTAACAAAAGGTTGCGTACGTCACCCTATGCATTTTAATTGAGCGCACGTATTCATGCAAAACCGAACCGACGGGAACATAAGCGAGCTAGTCGGGAGCGGAATTGGGGAAAGTCAGCGGGGACGGAAAAGAAAACGAGCCTCTTTGCATTTCTGCAGCAGCTGCCTGCCCGTACACTCTCTAGAGCGGCACGGCCTCAAAGAAACACAGTGTAGGTGAGGCTGTCTGCAATGAAAGCACCTCCTTCGACTTCAAAGAGCACTTGTTCGCAGTGGCGCACACATGCGTGAGTATCGTATTTCGTACTCAAATCAAATAAAGTAAGGCGAAAGATGATGTTCCGTAGGATATACCAGGCTATTGTGCCAGTTGAATATTCTGTTCTCGAACAATATTGTCGGTCGTGTCTGGATAGCCGTGCTCATGCATACACATGACTGAAGCGTCTACATTTTACTCCCTTCAGTTCCTAGCGTTTTTGTCCCATACCGACCAGTTTTGCTGAATTTCTAGATAAGAACTTTGATCGTGGGCCGGCGGGATTACCTGTCTCACAGGTTAGGTTGACGCCATTGGCTTCAACATGCAGGTAACAGCAGTTAGTCCTTTTTTAACACACCTCTCAGCTGTTCACTTTGGGAATGCACCTGACACATACCTAGGGGAATGTGCATTTTCTTCAACGAACTTCATACTTGCAATTTTTAGAGGACAGCGTTTTTACGGGTAATAATGTTTGATAGCCAATATGCATACTCATGATGCACCAAAATTTGAAGCAACGAATTTAATGCCTCCTGTGCAAGAAGGACGCTTTCAAAAGGGGTGCGAGGATTTTAATGCGAAAGCATTATACGCCCCATTACCCGAAAATCCGGCGTTGTAGTCGGCGGCGTGACCGAATGATGGTACCAATAACGGCGGACTGCAATGAGTAAATCCCCGTGAAAAATACACGAATTGACGTCAAATTTCTCAGGCAGGTTCCTGTAAGCAAAGTAAATTCATGCCTTCGAAAAGACAATTAGGTCAATGCCGGTGTGGGTGGGGATGAAGCCCGGTCTTCCGGGTTGCGAGACGAGCACCCTTCCCCGATGACGCGGCGGCTTCACGGTTCTGGCCGACTGAATGTGCGCCTGTAGTGCGTGCGCCGCTGCGCACGTCACGTCGCAGCCATCTCACTTACCAAACGTGTGGCCCAGCGCGTGCGCCGTTGGGCACGACACGGCGCAGCCAGTGGGCAGGAAGTGGCGCCACTTCATGAGTTTATGAAAAGAGCGTATAAAATAATAAAAAAAAAACATTACTGTCCATTTGAATGCCGCTGAGCGATCCTTCTAGTTATGAACTCCTCGCGGGCATGCGAGCACGTTGAGACGCTTGGCGCGCTTTCATTTGGTCTCACCGAGGCGCAGTTAAAACGCAGGCGAGAGCGTGCGCGGAGAAGAAACGCGTAGAAAAAAAAACACTTCACCAAAGCGACTATAATGCTTCCGCATTCCCACATGCAAGCAGTCTTAAGTGTCCCTGCCGAATTTTTTTCTTTTCCGACAAGGTCTTGGGAGAACAGGATTTAATGGAGATTAGAGTTGGTATTAGTAAACCGATGCTGCATGCCTGTGCGGGAGGTAGAAAAAGACTATTCAGTTATAAACATGTCACTGAGGTATGCCTGAACTGTCATACTTTTTTAGTTATTTATGCTGCTGCTTGGCAAAAAAGTAAGGAAAAGGAACAGAGAAGGATGCACATATGGCTGTCAAAGATGCAATGACGCACACTAGCCAACTTCACGGCGAATGCCGGTTCGAGTTGCAGGTCTAAGTCGACCATTAGCGACCATGTCCAGACTGCCTGCAAGCGGCCTGCTGTGCACGTTTTTAAATGTGAGTGCAGTAAAACGGTGAAGTGCGCAAAAATCTATACGCACTCGTTATTAAAGCTGCTATAACTGCTGTTGGCCTCTCCAGCTTTTCTTGAAGAATGAGCGCAGTGAAAAAAATCATTCTCTTGTATTTCTACAGCCCAGCATGCATTATTTGTGCGATCGGCATTATAAACGTGCTAGTTGCTTCACGGCGACCCAAGAAAACATGTTTTAAACTACAACATTAACGCAATTTTTTTTCCGAGGAGGAAGAAAGCGTTTTCTAAAACATTTGTCGCAGAAGATGATGGCGACGATGATTATGATAAAGAGTGACTGCAAGTAACGCTCAGTACAACATGCAAACTAGAAAGGCAGGTCAAATTGACATTTCTACGTGTTATGGCAGAGAGACAGGTTGCCCAATAAGAATGCTGATGCATCGCCTCTACATGCGGTGCCGCCTCTGTATAGTGAGCGAGAGAAGGGAGAAAAGCTAATCGCAAGCACTTTTTCCCATCCTTGCTTCAATTCTCGCTCATCGTTGGAACACAAACTTAACCATCGACCTGGAGAGGAACATTACCGAGGTGCCTATATCTGCGCTGCGCGCTTCTTTCTTTCAGGCTCGAAGCACAGAAGAAACGGAAACAGTCTGCATAATGCTTCCGGAGTCGGGAAATGAGAAACTTGGGCCCAAAGCGGCAGCCCCGCGCACAGAATTTCGTGGCGCGTCGGGTGGCAACAGGAGAAGGCGGCGCGGGAGAAGAATGCTTTTTCCGCGCTACCTCGGCGCATTCCGCTCGCGCACTGCGACAGCATATGCGCGGGACATAATAGAAGCAGGGAGCTGGAGCGTTCCCGCACAACCTCGTTCGCAGGCGCGTAAGTTGAGTACTGCGTGCCGGAGTTCGGCGAGAGCACGGGCAGAGCTGGGCATGCGCCGTGGAGATGGCTGGCCACTTAATTTGCATAGTCGGCGAGACTGTCTAGAATTTGCCATTCGGAGAGGCAGGATTCGGTGAAGCAGGTGGCGGAGAACAGAAAAAGGAAGTGAAAAAAAAAATTCTATGAAGGTCGCCCAGCGGTGGTAGACGAAAAAAAAGAAAGTTCGGAAAAAGGGCGGGAGATGGCGGAGATAAGTAGTGGGGAAAAGTAGACGCTGCAGCTGCCGCGGCCCGAGAGTAGGCTTCAGACAAATCTTTTAGCGAGTTGTGCGCAATAGTATCTCTTTGTAGGTCTGCTAGCACTTTTGTGTATGTGCGGCTGATGCTAACCACATCTTTTACCACACATAACGCACAAAGTCCTCTATGTTATATACTGGAAATCGCTTTCTTCTCATGCATTCTTATTCTGTTTCTTTCGTTACGTCGTTTATATTTCTTCTAGATTCGTGCACGTGCCAAGCTTTCTTACACTTCAGTATAAACGTGAAACCAGATACGCAATGAGAAGACTTCTTTTTTTTTTTTTACTTTGCCTCGAAGTACAAGTTGTACAAGTTTTGTACGAGTTGCTTAAGTAAAATATAAATTCTTGGGTTTTCCGTGCCAAAACTACGATCTCATTATGAGGCACGTCGCTGTGAGGGACTGCTGTAAAAGTTTTCGCCACCTGGGTTTCCTTAACATGAACCTAAATTTCAGTACACGAGCATTTTTGCATTTCGCGCTCATCAAAATGCGGTCGTTGATGCCAGGAGCGAATTCCCTACCTCGAGCTCAACAGAGCAGCGCCATCGAACCTAAGCTCCTGCAGCGGATAAATTGTTTATGAAGAGCGAACATAGGAATAGCATACATAGCGAAGAGCTTCGTCGTGCAATTCAGAACGAAAAGAAAGTTCACCTGTCCTAACCACCTAGCGTTACCGGGCGGAACAGAACATTAAATAGAAAGAAATTGTATCGACTGTTTAAAAGATGAAATAAATGTCAAGTGCTTCCTCTGACCTTTTTTCGCATCGGTCATAGTAAATAATTCAGCTGCATATTTAAACAGAGATAGAAGTTTGAAATGAAAGAACACCTGCTACTGTAGATTTTCTTTTCTGCGAAATGACAGGACATGAACTGCAATGAGACGCATGGTGAAAGCGGCGTCTCGGTGTGTAACATCCCGATTAAGAATGTTTTTAACGCGTAAGCGTTAAGGGCCGCGTGTCGCATAAAATCCCGTGCCGGCGTCCCGTGTTCGAACCACGAACAATTCGAACCACGCGTACCCAACCACGCAGGCCGTTCATGTAGCGCATGGAAGTTACTGAATTAATTAAGTTTCTCAAGGTATTATACGCCAGAAAAATTGTAAAGTACGACTTACAATCCACAGACATGATAGCGCCGGATTGAAATTTTAATACACGAGAAAGTATAATTCTGATATGCGGAAACTCAAAACACAAACCCCTTTTCCAGCGTTTCTACCATTCATACAGCGGTCATGGCCTCTGAGATTTGCGCGCTCCGGTACGCGCAAATCTCAAAGGACATGAAGCGGCGCGTCCGGTTCTTTGGAACACCTACAGATGGCGCTCCCCTTCGCCGCTTCGTGGTGCTACCAGAAATCTCGCCTTCGCGCATGCGCTCGCCGCCAGCGTTTCCTGGTAAACATTATGGTTACATAACCTGCAGTTGCCGAGAAACGTGAGAAGTAGTCAGGGATCTTTGAATGCTATCGCGTTCCACTCTTAAAAGGAAGCTTTAGCTCGGCTCAAGTCCGACGCGGCCTATTAAAATACGGGTAAAACGCAAACACGCTTTTGTGAGATAACCCCGGCGCCGATTTTGATGACATTTGTTGAACTTGAGAGAGAAAGCAAAATTCTAGCGATTGCTGCAAGCGGAATTTCGATTTAGGGCCTAAATGTTGTGAAAAGATTTTCCAAAAATTCGAAATTAATAAAAAATTGACGCACGAAGATTAGAAATTAATAGCTCTGCATCAACAGTAGATATCGCGGTTCTGTAAACGGAATCCATTAGATCATTCAAAGCGGACGAATTTGATATGTCAATTTATATCTTACGTGAGTTTGTCACGGTCTGTACAAGTGCTCAGCAAAAGCTGTATTTCCATAATACTGATTTTTTTTTTACATTCATGCGTAACATATGAATTTCGTCTGCTATATATCTATGTAGCAATTTTAAGAATTGCGATATGATTTTTCCTTGCTGAATTAGAGAGTTGTATACTTGATAGTTTCGTTTTCTGAAAATGTTAGATTTTTGCCCATTTTGAATTAAATATTCACAATCTAAATCGAAAATTCGAAACCAACAGTCACTAGATCAAAATTCTTTCTTTTAAATGCAACAAACCTCGTCAAATTTGGTGCAGTGGTTGCCGAGAAAAACGAATTCGTCTTTTACATGTATTCAGACATGAATACATGAGATTTACAGAAAAAAAAAACTGGGAGTAGTACAAGGCGTCCATTCTAAAGAGATAGACCTTCCAAATTTGTAAAATATTTAACTTGTTCAAACGTTCTTTTCCAGCTTTAGTAAAATGCATGTTATGTTTCGCCAAACAAAGGTTAATTTCTTTCGACGCAGACATTTTCCTACCTTGTGTAAACATTTCGCTTAAGACTATATATAGTCGGGACCCGCCTTAGTCTATCCTTATCTAAACATACGCAACAGTGAAAGACAATGAGGTTGCAGCACTGTAAAAACTTCCTGAGTTAATTTTTTATTATATGGAGGGAGGTGATCACACAGCCTGTAGAAGTTAAGGTTATTTTCACAATTCATATACTAGAAAGTAGAGCACAAGAATACCAGCGAGTTTGCTTATTGTTTAGTATCCTACTGTGGTATTGTGACTTGAAATACAGTCGGTTGTTTAGGTTAGGCAAGAATTGATTCCTGTATCACATCTATATAACCTGCATTTATTGGTTCTTTCACGGAATAGAGCAGATATTTGTTTCCTCCCCAAAGAACATACTTTGTGGCAAAATACAACGTTTCTACAGGCTATAGCAACATTATTTGCTTTGAGTATGTCATAAAACGATGATAGCATTATTTACGCTGAAGTTGCGAGAGCTACTAGCAAAATGAGCAACAAATAACTCTCGAAGCAAAAGAAATATTCTTTTTTTCCATTCGGCTTGCGTCGAGTTCCCGAAGACTGCACAAATAAAAAATTCCACGTAAAACCAAAGTCTATAAATGATTAAGCCAAAATATTGAAGCTATCAATTAGCGATGCAAAATGACGTCATAAAAATGCATTAGCTGAAGCTGCGAAAAACACACTCCACTTTTTAAAGCAATGTTTGCATTTTTCAGGTATTATTCCTATACTTCTCGCTTGTATTCCGTGAAAAAAAAATCCGTTCGCGTAACCACCAAGTATGTCTGTAACGCGCGACAACTTTGGTTCATAAATTGAAAACCAAGCATTTGTTTAGAAAAATGAGCCTTGTTTAGGAATATCTGATCTAAAGAAATGCTTCTCTAGTTTTTTCACAAGAACATAAAAATTTGAGCGGTTAGGGGCTGACACCTGTTGATAATATTTTCTACTCTCTCGTAACACACTTTTCAAGATACTTCAACAGGACTTGACTGGTCGCAGGTGCATAAATACACAAACTGATCATGTGTACTTGTATTTTACGCCAAAGCGAAATCTTTAGCAGCCCTTGTTTCCGAGGATAAATAAAAGGTTTTGGCAATTTGACCCTGTGTTTTGATAATACAGAGTGGTTCCCTGATCCAGAACTTTGTTTTGTTTGTGTAATGCTTTGTATTTTGAAAGTATCAGGAAAGTATCGATTTTTTTTTTGCAATATCTATAACTGCACTCAGGAGCTTTGGTATTTGTTATTTCGCTGAGTAGTTTTTTTTCAAGTATTAGGTATCTTATGTTATTTGCTTTCGTTGAATATTTCGTACTTGTCTGGTATAAAGTCCTATCAGAAAGAACCCCGACTAACTCCGCACTTTCGAACGCTATAGCGAAGCGAACCCTACAAATATTCATGTATGCGGACCCTAAATCTTTCTGAAACATAGTTTGCGTTTTAGAAAGCCAACCTTAAGGATGTCAAGCACGCAGACAGTTCTAGTATCACGACAAGGTTAATGAAGAACATAGGAGGCCGGAAGAAAATCGCCATCTAAATGTTTACAATAGACGAGCCAGGAACAGCTTCTGGATGAAGGTTGCTTTATTCCGACTAAAAGCGGGCCCCAATGATTTTGCGAAGGGCCAAATATATTTAGTTAAAAAAAAAACAAGATAGCTAAAGCTGGGCCTAGACATATAAGCCGCCAAGCAGTGCTTACATCACCACAAAAAAATAAAAAAATAAGAATATGAATGCGGTGCGAAGCAAATCGGCATAAAACGTCTTTTTCAATTGTCGAGCAAGAAACTCCTTCCGAGATAAGATAGCGAGCTGTAATTCGACTGAATCAAGGAAAAGCATCGGGCATGTGCAGCGAAGAAACAAATATATTAAGACTGGTTTCAAGTTTATGCAAACAACGAGTTCCACCGCTCGCGCATTACGGTCAACAGTTGCACGGAGGCGAGAAAAAAAGGGGGTATTATCAAAATAATTGCCCGGCGCCTGAGGGTGAAAAAAAAAAACCACTCAATAAGTTGGGGTAATGTAGAAGTAGATCGAAGAAGGATGAGAAGACGCTCAGAGGAAGCCCCTGGCTAAGGTTTGGAGATGTACGGCTTTGCTGGTGAAAATGAAAACAAAAACAAGGCTGGGCCGGGTGCGAATGTTACCACAGGCAGAAGCGTAGTGCGAGATTTGAGCGATGCGCAGACGGGCCACATTGTGTGATGAGGACGGCACGATCGCGCCGAGAATTACAATGGTCGTGTGCAAACGATACGTGGAAATCCACAAGAAAGGCTCGGTGGCATAGCAACGGCAACCCTCCCGTTCATTTTCTTTCCTTCTTTCCCTCGCTCATTTTTTCCTTAGGCCTAGCGTTCCCCTCAGAAGCGGGAGGGGAACAGGAATAGGGACGATATTTTGTCGCCTTTAGCGGGCAAATCCCAAGCGTCAATGCGCTGCGAGGGCACATAGGATTAAGCAAGGGCTATAATACAAATGCTGAACCCGTCCTGCCTCTTCACTGATTTATTTAGAGTCGCAGAATAAGAGGAGCGAGGCGGCCAGGCACCTTTTAAGTCGCAGAAGCCTTGTTACCACGTTCCATTCTGCCGTTTCTCGTCTTGAAGCGGCGTGCGATAACGGTGCTTATAGGCTGGCACACCTCTTGAAAGACGTGCTTTGCGAAGCAGCGCGAGAAAGATCATCTAGGAGGCGGCTTTTGTCCAATACAAGTGCCTTTATTTGTCCATTACGGCAGCACGTATGCAAATTACTAGTAGAAGGCTACAGCGCGAGAACCGGCGGAGACAAAGAAGGTGCACAAAGAACACAGACGCAGTGCTGACTTTCAACAAATATGTTTGTTTTGGCGGTGCGCAACGAGATTTATAATTAACACTTGTCAGAAAAACAAGCAGAAGGTAACACATGCGTCAAGAACCTGCTCATAACGCAGTTGCGCTCTGGCATTTCAATATAGGAAGGTCAGCTCTTTTTCACACGAGGCTATTGATGAAAAACTGACACAGTTTCTTTTTCCGCACGTGAAATCGCGACAGCCTTGACAGTTTTCCTAGTAAGGCTTGATTTGATCCTAGATACCAGCTCGCACTTATCGAAGACAGGTTTACACCTACAGTAATGACAGTGCATGCTATAGGATTCGGAGGTCGTTCCCACCGCTGTCAACCAGATGTAAGATTTGTCAGTCGGTGTTCTAGGGAGGACTTTGACTCTTCGTCGGGACTTAGGCGAGCAGGGCTTATTTACAGTATATACATTTGAACATGGGATACATTTACACAGTCTAGCGTGACTCCCAAATGGAGCCCGCAAGACGAAGCATACAGCAAACGAGCACAGAGCTCACGAGTACATTTCGAGCACCACAACGAGCACTAGCAGTAGCAGCCGACAACAGCCGCTTATAACCACTCCGTTCGACGTCATCGTTCGACGTCATAGTTTGACGTCATCGTAGAAAGTCCTCGAGGCCGCCTTTGAGAGAAGGGGATAGGGGTTTCACACACACACATGCCGCACAGGTTTCAATGCTTTCTCCGAGGGCAGACGACCTTTGCAGCGCATTCGTCGTGGTATCCATTGTCCCGCGTCCCCGTAGTCAGGTGGTCCCACCCGACCCCAGCCGGCGCCTCTAAATTCCAGAGCCGACCTCGCACAGCGGCCTCCACCGCTGAACATTGTCTGGTGTCTCGAAAAGCGCATGAGGAGGTTCGCCAATTACCTCCCCTCGAGAACTCTCCTGTGCTGACCCCCGCCGCGTGGCTGCCGGTTGTCCACAGTGTTCTGAAGTAGGCTCACGATTGGTTAGCGCTGTCCTCGCTGGTTCTCTGAAGGGCGCCACCACACCGGATCGGTCGACGCACCTGCAGCGGGCTGAAATAGCTGCAGGCCGATCCTAACAATGTCTAGAGCTAGATGACCTAGATATACTGTATGCAATAGAATGAAAACAATCTCTTCACCAGCTGTCATTCCGCTTTCTAAATGTATAAAATTTAAGAAGAAAATTCCCGGAGCGTCCATTCTGCCAGCCGAGATGATTAACTAACTTTCATATTGTTAGCAATCTGTATTATGGTTAGTTCGTAATTGTTGGGAATACGTTTCATATCACAATATTTATTAATATCTGTACATACCCAGTCGGCAAAGTGGGCATAAAAAAGGTAAATAAATCGCAGCATATGCAGAGTGTAATATGCCCAGCGACCAAAGTTGGCTTCAGATAGTTTCATTGACACGCACCACTTACTCATAGTTACAACCGCAATGACCCATGTCAGTCCGATGGTGGGTTTCGAACCCGGTTCCCTCAGCACAGCAGCCGGGTGCTGTACCCAGTTGACTATGAACTACACATGGCCCAGTGACCGAAGTTGGCGAGAAAGAGGTAGGCGCTGACATAAATACACAGATACCCATACAGATGCTGAAAACTGGCGTAAGTTCCCAAATAATGCTAATAGTAATAATAAAGTAGTGCCGCAGTAACACGAGAAAGTCATGTGGTGAATTAAGCGCTTATAGTAGAACCCCAGGCCCGGGACAACCTTCTATGACAAAGGTGTAAGGGCAATAACTCTGCAAAAAGTGTTTGTGAGTTTATCCACCAGGCACCAAAGAGCATCGCTGCTCAGAATCAGAATCAGAAACAGTTTTTTTTCGTCAAGGAAAAATGGACCCCCGACAAAAAGCTGCTCATTGAGCAGCTTGACGATGCCTGGGGCCCTACAGGCAGCAGCAACAGCGGCAAAACAGCAACGTATGGACAAAAAAAGAAAAGCAATACTAGAAACAAAGAAAAAAAAAGAAAGGAACCACTCGCACCAAGCTGCGAAGAACGAGAAAAAGATTTACATTTACATACACCAATACAAAACTATATTGTACACTGACATGTTATATTGACATGTACACGCGCAAGCACCCGTAGAAGATGCGCGCATACGCCCATATATATATATATATATATATATATATATATATATATATATATATATATATATATATATATATATATATATATATATATATATATATATATATATATATATATATATATATATATTCACACATACACATGCACATGGCATATATATACACCACTCATGTGGTGTGTATACATGTAGTAATGTGGTCATCTCCACTATGAAATCTTTTATAGCGTTTAATGCTTCTGACACCGCATAGTTATATAGCAGTTGAAGAGAAACTCATGGTCCATTGAAACCTTTAAAGCCAAATTATCTCATTTGCCAGGCAAATAAAACACATAAAGCGTCAATAGGAGTTCCCGAGTGCAGTGTCAATAAAGCATTCACTTCTCATTGTGTGCCGTGCTGCTCGCGTCCACTTTAATGAGCGCTCCAGTTGTCGCTTTCCGCACAACGTTTATATAGAGCGTAGTTTGAACACAGCAGCGCTTTCCTGGCCCTCAGCGCACTGTTTTTCGCGTTTTGCTCAGGTTGTTCTATCTTACCATGTGGTTGAAGCTAAACATACGAATATAAAGTAAATGTACTAGGTCATGTTTTCAGTGGAGATGGATATTCCTTTGAATACGAAGCATTCTTTGCCTCGTTCTTGGCATTTTTCAGTAGGTAGGTAGGTAGGCTCCTGTCTCGTCTCGCTTTCAGAAAAAAGAACATTATGTCGAAGCGATTGTGGAACCGAATTTCTGCCTTCAAGCACAGCAGCGTTGTGTTCTAACCACTAGGTCATGATTTATTTTCTTTATTACCTGCGTTCACTTAGAGTACTTCCAATATTAAGACACATTTACACGTTCTGGCCAATCGCTGGCCAATTCAGGAGTTCTTAAATTCTTTTAAGCATTGAAGTGGTCCAATTGGTCAATACAGTCTGGTAGAAGGTTTCGGTGTTAATTTACTTCAAGAAATCTTGCGATAAGTTCTCAGAAGTACAGATGAAACAGTTTAATGGCACTATTTGCCTTAAACACAGCCAATTGCTTTTTCCAAATGCTATACCTCTCAATCAACATGACAGCCGCAAATCGTACATCATTTTCACAAGGTACTGGCAAAAGCCATATGCATGGAGCGGCAAGTCCCTTTTATTAGTTCTATACAATACATCCCAAAAGAACTCGTCCTCCCTGCAGTCTTGGAAGACGTGTTCAATGATCTCTGGCTTTTGCGGCATGCATATCAGTTAACTCCCCCAAGGTACGTACAGCCCCTTTCCTACATTTGTGTCTGACCACCAGTGTGCTTCAGTGCAGTTGAAAGAAAAAGGTTTGGGTGTTGGATGAAACAAACATTTTTTAGCTCAACGTAAAGCATCTTTCCCTGGCGCATCCTCATACAAGGCCCCATAAAAGGCATATGTAAGGTCAGCTTAACCAAGTCTTTGTACAATCCTTTTCTTTTTACAGTGACTAGATACGTAAATCTGGCTTTTATAAAATTGCATGCGTCTATCTCTTCTTTCATATATCCATGCAATTCATCGGACATATAACTTGAAGAAACAGTAAAGACCGGTAGAGCCCTCATCATCGTCGTTTGCATCATTGCTCGCAAAAAAGAGGGTTGGCTGAGTCACGGCAGAACAAAAATCTATTGACTAATTGCCTTAGAAACAAATGAGCCAAGCCAACGCTACCATCTCGCACCCATTGAAAAAGGTTAGTCCGGCTCGTCCTCTCCCACCAAGAATTCCAGATGAAAACTGTAAACACGCGATGCAGGTTTTGAGTGAGTGAGTGAGTGAGTGAGTGAGTGAGTGAGTGAGTGAGTGAGTGAGTGAGTGAGTGAGTGAGTGAGTGAGTGAGTGAGTGAGTGAGCGAGCGAGCGAGCGAGCGAGGGAGCGAGCGAGGGAGGGAGGGAGGGAGGGAGGGGGTGCGTTATTGAGCTCTAGTAATTGTGTCCTGCTGCTGGGGCGGATTCTTCAGGGGAGTCTTCCTCCTTGTGTCTTACCCTGAGGTCTACACCCGTTCCTTCGTCCGTCCGCTCTCGCAATGGTCGGCTGCCCTCAGTCCAGGGCTCCGCTGGCTTCTGCTGTCCATCGTGCACACTGCACTAGACCTAGCTGGCCTTCACAGCGGCAGATGGGCAGCAGTTCCTCACATTTCTCCGCACTTGGGCGTGATATGATTGGGACTACGTCAGTTTGTTGACCGTCATGCGCATGCACAGTCCTGACAGCTTACAAGCAGCTGTCTGTATAAGCTGTAACGAATGTGCACGAGCATTGAAAATGCTGGGAAGAAGAAAGAAGCCTGCAAAACCAAGCATGTGAAAAAATACGTTAAGTGCGTGAAGCATGTTATCTACAAAATCCCGTTGAAGTGTGGGAAGGTCTACATTGGCCAAACAGGCTGGTGCGTCAACGACCGGATGCGCGAGCATTGTGCGCTGACAAACTCTCAAGGAGCTGGTCACCTAGTTTTTCATTTTCGTCACTGTCACCAGCGTGACAGTGCACCCCTTTTGGAAAATGTGACGATTCTAAGCAGGGGCAAGACGAAAACCGAAAGAGAAATACTTGAGGCGTTTCGTATCAGTATACAAGAGGAAGGAAAATGCGTCAGTGTTCGGTTTATAGCTCTGAGCGATAACGATGTCTGGGAGGCCGGCATCGTACCGGATGCCTGGAAGGAAGCCTCGGTGATCCTAATTCCGAAGCCGGGCAAGACACCAGCCATAGACAGCCTGCGACCCATTTCGCTCACGTCTTGCGTGGGCAAGGTGGCGGAGCATGTCATCCACAACAGAATATCTAGGCATGTCGAGGAACGACACCTCCTCCCGCCGAATATGGTCGGCTTCAGACCCTCGCTGTCCACTCAAGAGGTCATGCTGCTGATCAAGAGGCAGATAGTCGACGTGGTCACGAGAGATGTCCGAGGCATCTCGGCGCTGGACATCGCCAAGGCCTTCGACACGGTCAAGCACAAGCACGTCCTCGACTCTGTGACGAGATTGAACCTCGGCGAACGCTTTCACGCGTACGTGAGCTCTTTCCTAAGGGATCGCAAGGCCACGATCAAATTGGGCCAGATCAAGTCGGACGAATACGCGCTGGGAGCCTGCGGCACGCCGCAAGGTGCAGTGTTACCTCCACTGCTCTTCAACATCTCCATGAGAGAACTATCAGTCCGACTCGACCGAATCGGGGCCGTCAATCTCAATCACGCTATCTACGCGGACGACATCACCGTCTGGTGCGGCGGTGGGTCGGACGCAGCGGTGGAGCGGGCCCTGCAAGAGGCCTTGCAAGTCACGGAAGAATTCCTCGAGGGCACGGGACTGGTCCTCTCGCCGACTAAGTCGGAACTCTTGCTGTATCGACCCGACAGAAAAGGCCGCAAGTTCGACACGACGCTGGACCAAGTAGCGATCGAACTCAGAACGAAGACAGGTCAGCGCATCCAGAGGGTGGATTATCTCAGGGTGCTCGGACTGGTCCTTAATTCAAAGGGCAGCAACGCGCAAACGATCGCGCGCCTGAGTGTGAAGACGGAGAACATGCTCAGACTTGTTTCGCGAGTGACGAGCAGGAGAGGGGGCATCAGCGAAGCCAACCTCATAAGGATCTACCACGCCTTCCTCATGAGCCATATCAACTACGTGGCTTCTGCGCTAAACTGGTCACGTTTGGAGGAGAAGATCGACGCACTCATGAGGAAGAGCATTAAACGAGTCCTCGGCATCCCCATGACGACCAGCACGGAGAAGTTGATGCAACTCGGGGTCCACAACACCCTGAGCGAAGTCTTCGAAGCGCAGAAAACGGCACAGATCGTTCGCCTCTCTACCACCAAGGCCGGCCGCCGAATACTCGAGATGGCGGGTCTGGCAGCCATGGCCGAGGAGTCGTGCGCCATCCCGCTTTGCCAGAGTGAAAGGGAAACCTTTCGAGTCTCCCCCTTCCCGAGGAATGTTCATCCACAACACAACGAGGCCCGGCGCGCAGCCAGAGCCCGAGCACTCATCAAGACTGCCCTGCAAACCCCAGAGCTCGCGTCCTTTGTCGACGCGGCGCGGTATCCCGGATCAAACTCGTACGTGGCCACGGTGGTTGACCCCTAGGGCAAGATCCTGAATGCGGCGTCTATCCAACGCTCGACGGCATCCGTCGCAGAGCAAGTCGCAGTGGCGCTGGCTCTGTGCGAACCTGGGCGCACGCAGATCTTCACGGACTCCAGGTCGGCGGCGATGGCCTTTCTCGCCGGCTCGGTCTCGGTCGAGGCTGCGGCGGTGCTGAGGACCCGCAAAACTGGCACGGCCCGTCATGTCATCACTTGGTTTCCGGCTCACATGGACCGGAACGTCTCCCCTGGCTCGATAAACCCTAATGAGCTGGCCCACGACCAGGCGCGAGGTCTCATCAACCGCGCCAGTCTGAGGGGCCCGGCTTCGCAGGGGATCGACCGAACCACGGACCCGTTGCTTACTTTCCACGAGATCACTACTCATTACCAGCTGGGACGCAGACAGTATCCGGCTCCTCACCCGAAGCTGGGCAGACCCCAGGCCTCGGTGCTGAGAATGCTGCAGACGGGCTCCTTTCCGTCTCGATCGAGGCTGAGCCACTACGCTCCGGGTGTAGATCCCCGCTGCCCAGACTGCGGCCAGGAACGGTCGACCTTGAACCACATGCTGTGGCAATGTTCTGCGTTGCGCCACTCGCCTTTAAACCGGCAAGAAGAATGGGATGAAGCCGTCAAGAGCAACGACCTTCAAGTCCAGCTTCGGGCTGTCCAAAGGGCCTGCGACAGGGCTGAAGATCACGGTCTTCCGCCCCCGGCGCAGGTGCGGCCCGCGACTACGACAACATAGTCCCTTAGGACCAATTAAAGTTTTTTGTCTGTCTGTCTGTCTGTGTTTTCTAAAAGGCTGAATTTAAAGATGACTTAGCTAGAGCAAGATGGTCTGCTCATCGATTTAAATATTTTGTACCTTGCTAAGTACCCTGCCCATGCGTTGGCGGTTTGATGTTCGAGGGTTGATCCGTGTTTTCAAATATATGTCAGTTGCTAGTCCAGCGTTGTGGTGTCTCTTTTTCTGTCGTGCTTGCGTCTAATTTTTTTCGCTGGTTTTTCTCAAGTGTCCGCATGAACCAATTGGCCCCGCATGGAGCACATTTATCGTATCCGCCGATTAGATTTCGCTTTTTGTGTGGCTGTGGCACGGGTGGTTGTACGTCATTCGGCTAACCACTAGGTTTCTAACTAACTTGAGTGTGTCTTCTTCTCGTAGCCATGGAGTCTGTTCGAGACGCGCGTGATCATGCGTGGGACTTGGAGTGTTGATGCCTTTGGTAACGTAAGGGTGTGGGAACAGTGCTGGTTTGATTTTAGCCACATCCGTATGATTCGTATGATTGCCTTTTAGGGTATCGGTGTTTCTTCCAGGTAGACTTGAAGCAGCAGCTCTTCACTGGTCGGGACCGTTCGGTTTTGTTTTCGTCTCCATACTCGCAGGAGCTCTCATTTTTCGGTGGAGCACGCTAGTCATTTTTCTTTAACGTAGTTTTCTAAACAGCCGGCCGCTTTCTGTAGCTTCCATTTTTTTTTCGCTGAGTGAGCTCGTGTTGGTCCATATGGTTATGTCAGCGGCATAAGTTGCGGGTTGTATGCCACGAATTTCCGCTAGTCGTCATGCTAGTGCGCTCATTCCCACGTTTAATAACGTGAGCGAGATGACCGACCCCAGCGGTGTTCCCTTGTTAGGTGTTTGAAACTTCTCCGACCGAAGTTCTCCCATACCTATGGTTGCCGTTCTGTTTGTCAGGAAAGCCTTGACGTAGCCATGAATCCTTCGTCCACAGTTCAGATCGTCCAAACCAGTGAGGATTGCTTGTTGGCTTACATTGTCGAATGCCCCTTTGATGTCTAGGGCCATTAAACATTGTGGAGTATTTCTTCATATATTTGGAGGAGTAGTCCTGTGTTGATAGCTTACGTCTGAAGCCGAACATAGTGTGGGGGACTAGTTCATGGTCTTCCATGTAGTTTTGTAGCCTTTGGGTTACTACTCGCTCATATGGCTGATGTAAGCGAGCTTCGGCTGATGTTTTCTATTTGGAGTTTCTTGCCTGGCTTAGGTATCATAACACTTTGGCATGTGTCTACTCCTCCGGGACTGTTTCTGATTCCCAATATTTGTTGATTGATTCGGTTTATTTGGTAACCATTTCATCACTGAGGTTGCGGATTAGCGCGTTATCTCGTCGGCACCTACAGCCGTGCCCATACAAAAATGCTTCCTTACTTTCTTTAGAACTTTTATCAACTTCCTATCAACTTTAGTAACATCCTATTGACTTTTACTTTGTAGTAACGTTTGTCAAAAGAAAGTTGGTTGCTTTTTTCTAACTTCAGTATGTAAAAAGAAAGTTACTAGAAAGTTAAGACACACTATTTTAACTTTTTAGAAACACCATTCAATAGGAAGTCAATAAAAATAATTATGTTCTTAAAGTACATAACCCAAGTTACAAAACATGCATGAATATTATTAAATAAGGTTATAATTATTCAGTGAACATGGCTGGTGCAAGACAGTCTTGTTTTATGCACAGGTGTAAATTTCCTCAATTTTCAATCAACTTTCTAGTAACACTGGTTACTAGAAAGTTGTTAAAAATGATTTAGTGAGAAATGAACAGATAACATAATCTCAACTATAAATGAATATGCAAAGACTGGCTGCTTTAAAAAATGCTTTTTTGCACAGTAACTGTTTTCCTAATTTTTAATCAACTTCCTAGTAACAGATGATAGTAGAATGTTCATAGAAAAAAAGTGCTTCTAATACCGGACGCTAAGAGGAAATATGGTCGCACCAATTCAACATGAGGGCACGTATTCTCGAAAACACAACAGCTAGCGCCATGGCAAGCGTGCATATGAGCGGTGATCATGAATTCGTGCTCAGTAGGTGTCAAAGAAGTCCGTAGGCCATGCACCATTGCAAGCAGACGGAGCTGCACGGACGGCGCGCTGATCGGCTCGTGTTCGCCAAGCAAAGCACGGTCCGATTCGGTGTCCGATTCGGTGTCCGACCCGGCGTCCGACGCGCCGGAACGGCAGCCTGAATCGAGGTGTTTTGCCGTGCCGAAGCGCGGGAACGGACGACTGGCGAGATCGGGAGGCGCAACGCGAGGGCATTTCGCGGGCAGACATCACACACCGACCGTCTGAGCGAAGCCGCTCGCTTCGCTTGCACGTTTGCCCTTCGCAACGACTGCGTCGAGTAAACCAATTGTATTTAATTACGACCGACCTAATGTGTACAGTGTTAATTGTTTTGGCAAAAATAAGCACTCCTCGACGAGCTCGGGCTGGATCGCGAGCGCCGTCGGCCGCAGCGTCCGCCTAGCTATGCCTACCGGCCCTATCGCTGGCTTTAGTGGAGCCGTCAGTGGACAACGCGCCGTCGTGAAGTGTTCTGTCACTCGCAGGGCGATAATTTTATCGACAGTGTTCGCGTAAAGCGAAGCAGTGTTGTGCAGAGCTGTTTATATTGCGTTTCTCGACTTGGATATGAACTCACGCTGGGGAGCTGGATATGGGCGGAGCTCACGCGCCGCTCAATCTTTCGGATGCACGCCATGTGCACATTGCACATGTGCACGCAACGTGTGCCCCCCCCACCCCCCCGAATCGCCGGAGCATGCACCGCCGCACGTCGGATCGGACACCGAATCGTACCGCGTGTGTCTGTATAGCTCGCTCATGGTTCGGCTTAAGTCCCTGTATATTCTTTATATATAAGGAAGCCTACCTAGATACTGTAAACCCAACGATTAGGGCCTAAATGCCTGTCCGCCTCCCAGCTACGGCTTCCTTTGAGTGACAAAGTCTGATCTCGAAGGCCGTGCTTTTGCAAGCTGCATGCACCTGAAGCAATTGCGAATCTTGAAGGCAACATCCGCTTCGTTTTTATTATATATACATTTCCTTAAACTTCGTATCACAAAGCACAATATACACACTTTTGGACCCAACAAATCTATTAAAAGACCTTACGAAATGTTATTAGGAAAAAACACGCAATTTTTTCATTTAAGATACATTTTTCTAAAAACCGCAGAGTGGCGCTACAGTAGTATTTGTTTGGTCGACACACCACGTTGGTTGTAGTGAATGCTCCTTGAATTTAGGTGGTCTTTGAGTTATATTTAAGAAGTGCCTAGACAAAATGTGCTCCTTGTCGTGTGCAGTAGCCATCCCGAACCCTCCGGCCTCGTGTAACGCCATTAGTTCGCCGTGTGTTTCGAGCGATCCACCAGTGTCGACAGTGAGTGCCCTAGTACAGCGCCCGTCCGAGCTGCCTTTGTTCTGCCGAGCTGCCTCTGCCTGCCCGCGCTCTCGTGAAAAAGTCTGGTACTGGGGCTTCGAATCGTAGTGTATGGAAGACTGTTGAAGGTTGTGCTTTTGTGGAGCTGGAGTTCATCGGAAGTTCTACAGTGCTTGCGCCAGAGAAACGTCGGTGCCTCTGTACCTGTTAGACGAAGGAGCGTTTGCCAAGTCTTGAAAGGTAAGCAAGTTTGGCGCTTGCGCGCATTCTTGAAGCTTATGGTTTACGTAATGAGCGTTGTGTAACTAGCTAGAGCAAAGCGCTTTCCTATCGTATGTTAGCCATGTTGCTGTGCACATTTAGCAAGCAATTTCACGAAAGCTTCCTCTGATGTTACAGCGTACTTGCATTCTGCTACCCGCCTTGATTGCTATGCCTGAATGGGCACACAATTATGAAAACACATTGAAAGTTGGTGTTCGTTCGGTAGTTTCCTGGCAAGAAGTTATTCGCTATATAGGCATTCCCGCAAGTACAGTACATCTGTAATGTATACGTCGATGTATCATGGTCTTCGCGCGTTGACACACGATTGCTATGTTTGACGCTTAAGCAGATAGAAGCTTGTATGAAGGTTTTTGTATGTATACAGTTCGGTTTGGAGGTCCGCGTCGCGAGAACCTGTGTGTATTTATGTTCTTGAGTGTGTTCGCGTATTTGTCTTCTATGTTACAGAGCGTATATAGGCCGATATTACAATAACGAGGTTTATTTTTAATCTAGACATTTCAATCAGACGCCTGCCCTTAAGAAACACAGACCAACCAAATCTTAATAACGAGACGTCAGCTCTTGCAATCGTAGGTTACGGCAGTGCGTAATAATTTAAAGACTGCGATTCTATATCACTCTTCTCGCCCACCGCTAACGGCCGGCAGTTGCAGTACGTAGCACGGGCCGGGGCGTCGCTCAGACTACTAACGAATAGCGAAAAGTAATAGCATCGCAACAAAATCGCGGTCTTTAAATTATTACGCAAATTTTGTGCACAATGAGATGTTATAAACACATCTTGCATGTACATGAAAAAAAAAAGTTTACAACAGAGATAACATATATGCATGGGCACATATATGTGTCAATAAAATACTCGAGCCTCTTTCTGCCTACAGGAAAAGAAGTTATGTCTCCTGGAGGGCATGGCTGCTTGCACTAATGAACCTCTAAGGGAAGGTTTTCTCTAATCCCTATTTTTGATATCTAAATGCTTATGTGTCATGTCATGTACAAACTGCTTGCATCAATTTCTCATTGGGATGAGCTGTCTAAAATTTAATTTTCAGTAATAATTGCAATAATTAACTCCTTTCACCTGTCTTCTAATGACTATAAAGTTCTATGCTTCTACCTTGACAAACCTTTTATGAAATTAGTTTGATGAGGCCCAATATACAGGGCTTTCTAAATTGAAGGTATCAGTACCTATTAAAGACTATGCTAACTATGAAAATGCTGCTTGTGTATGTGGTTTATTCGCTCTGTCAGACAAAATCTTTACACCCAAGTGCAGTCAGTAAATTGAAAACTGCATGTCTGCAAAGGGAAGTCAGAATTGTATGTTAAGACAATTGCATCTTGTTTGATAGTTCTCGAGCACAGCTTGGCCCAATACTCGATGAGGCTTGAAGCTTTCAATGTCTGCTAATCACTAAAACAGCACCAGATCTCACTCTGTGTCAACGGGTGTCAACATTTGCTTAGTTCTAGGCAGATCCATGTCTTTCTTTCGCATTGAAGTTCCCAATACTTTCTAGTCTTACGTAAAAGTACACAGCTCAGTACAATGCATGTATGGTATACGTAAGGCTGCTTTGTTCTTTAAACCGAATCAACAAGAGCAGCTACTTCTGTTTTTGCAAACCTTACCCTATTTCCTAACCATTCCTTGATCATACGTGTATAAAATGAATCTGTGCTTGTATTGTTTCACAGGTAGACATCGGTGGCGGTGTATATGTTGAAAAGGACCTGCTGAAGAGGCTGTGCCTGGATGCTAACAACTCAGGCTTTCACATCGCGGAGGGCCTCCTTAAAGCCCCTTTTTCAATAGAAGACGTTGAAGGGAGGTGCTTCTTTGGGCGGCTGTCAAATGCCTTCCACAGAAGGATCCGTTGGATTCCAAGAAGGTCAACACCACACTAAGTATGTGTGTCACAAAAAAGCATCTTAATATTCTTTGTGCAGTTTTCAACAAAACTCCTTTCATGGCAATTTCAGTGCTATCTTAAGGTATACTCCTTTCTTTCCAGCTAAAATAGCTATTAACCTGATTATAATAGCATATTATAATGCAAGCTTTGCCACCATAACTAGAAAATTGTCATTACTGTTGGCATATGTATTTTTGTGATAGAGGCCCTGGTCATATGAATGCACTGATAATATAATATCCTGTCTTGTGGAAAGCTAACATGTTTAGTAACAAGCTCACTTTGACAATGTCTGCCTGCACAGCAAAGGCATTTTCTAATCTTGCTGTAGAACGTCCATAATGCCTGTTCAACTGCTTACATGTTGCTTGTATCGTTTCGTGGTTCTTAAGTGCAACACAAAAGTCAACTCTTCTATGTACCTGTGCCCAAGCAAAGCTGCAGCACAGTTCTGACTGGCACCTTGCCTTGCTAAGATAATTCACACATGAAACTTCCATGTACTGGTCACAATACGAATATCGAAGTTCATTAAAGTTGATTCATGAAGTTGATTTACAGCTTTTGTTTGTAGATGACAATTGGTATGATAGAGCTTATGTGTCATGCATCTGTTGGTGTTACGCACATTCATCACGCTCCCAGCTCTAATGCACTAATTCAGTCATTTCGTGCATTTTAGGACTTTGCAAAAAACAGGTGGAGATGTTTAGAGCTCACAGGGTTGAAAACTTGTCTTGTGCACTTCCTTTTTAAGAAACAGATGCATGGTGTGTTGCAATGTCACTGTAGCAAAACTAATATATTGCCTTTTTTCTTCTCTTTTCTAGACTACACAACGCAACATTTCAGCCTACTTCCAGGGCAGCTGGAGAACTCGTCCTCATTACTAGCCCGGGGATATTAAATGGATGTGTTCAAGCACAAATGTAAACCTGTCTTCTTCTGTTGCATGTCACACCTAGCCACTTGGCAATCGCTATTCGCCACAAACAGATAGTTGACAGGATATTACTAGCAAGTCGTTAGGATATATAAAGGTGGTTAATAAATAGTCGCTGCACAGTTTTTTGGAAGTAAATAAAGATTTTATTCAGAGATCATTAAAGCTTATTTTTGCAATACATAATTGCAAAAGTAATTACCTCTGAATAAAATTTTTATGTACTTTCTAAAAACTGTGAAGCGACTTTTTATTAACCACCTTTATACATCCTGACGACTTCCTAGTAACATCCTGTCAACTATTTGTCTGTGGCGAATAGTCGACAGGATGTTACTAGCATGTTGTTAGGATGTATAAAGGTAGTCAATAAAAAGTCGCTTCACAGTTGACACTTTCTACCGACATAAGATAATAAGCAGTCGGTAAGAATTCTATCGACATTTTATATCTATACTTTCAATTCAATATCGGTGGCCAATAGTCGGTAGGAGGTTACTAGGAAGCTGTTACGGTGTCTAAAGACGGTTTATAGAATGTCGATAGGTTCTAGTAACATTTGTCTAAAGACGGTTTATAAAATGTTACTAAAAATTTTTGTAAGGGTGTTCTTAGTGGTGTTTCGTTTCAACGCGTAGCCCTCTTCTTTCGTTATGGGTCTGTCCAGCTCAACATTCTCGTCTCCCCGGCACGTCCCTGTTTAGCTTTTGCATATTAGTTTTTGAAAAAATGCAGCGTTCGGGGCACATACCACGCTTTACTGATCAAAAACAAGTTGCCAATTGTTCTCTGTGGAATTACACAGTGAAACACCAAACGCTACCTAAATATCCTCTGTGCAGCAAATAAATGCCTTCAAGGGCATCATTCATTTCAATAAGCGAATATATTTGTAGGAGCGTTCGGCTCTTCGCTTACATTGATAATTCTTGCTGATGATTTCTGCAGCACCTCGGGCCATATAACGTAAAAGTATTCCAATATGTTTTTATTCCAATCTCCTGACGTCAAATTTGCGTAACCACCGACGTAAGCATCGGGCGGTCCCCCGCAGGGTTGTCTGAACAGACCAATAAAACGCTGTCCTTGTTCATAGGAGGTGACTTTTGTTTGCTTGAAAAACAAATAACATTGCCTACACTGAGCGGCTTGTTTTACCTAATTGGTTCACAAGAGGCGATGAGCATGCTCAAGTGGAGAGGGATTCGATGGGGCCGAGCCACTGCACTGAAAATCGATAACTGGATGAAGAGGGTGGTGCCGGCGTGAGCGATTGGTCCGCTTTCCCTTACTTAGCTTGTGGTGGCTCGTCGACAGTCGTGGCGGCATGCACCGGAAGCTTAAGAATGACGCTAAAACGGATCCTCAGTAAAGAAGAGTTGGCAGAACGATGTCGTAAAGGTGCCGAAAGTGCTCGAAAATGTTACACGGCCAGGCAAAAAGCTTTATTACACGCAAATAAACCCATGCTCTCCGACAGGTGTGAGTAGCCAGTGCCTGAGCGATCGGCTGCAGCCATCTTTTATTGCTGTCGCAACAGGGCAGCCTGCGGCTATTCAGAAGAAAATTCACTTTTGTTCGACATATTAATGCATCTTTAACGCGCACACGTCACTTTGACGCGGTGAGTTCTTGCGGTTTGGTGACGTCGCGTGAGAGGCAGGTAAAGTGGGCGCAGCCCGAAAACTTTTGACCAATAGCCGAGGGCTAATGGCGAAGGGGCGTCGAATCAGAAATAACTATTTTTCTTTTGTTCGGTCAAATCATGCATAAACCGTGTGTACACGTCATATCAGATGGGAAGCTATCGCGGTTTTCGTGGCGCCGCGTGACAGGCAGGTGAAGTGGGGGTTGTTCAAAAAAGTTTTTGGACCAATCGTAGAGGGCTCATTGCAAAATTGGAATAGAAAAGTTTGGAATAGTTTTACGTTATAGCGCCGCTTTTTTCTTGTTGTTGAATAGAATCGTAACGTACCGTTATACGTGAAAATAACTTACACGTACAGGACAGAAAGAAAAAGAGTACAGACCATGGTTATGCACATAGGTATGCACGTAATATGTGCTCATTCATTTTTCGTGCCGCTTATACCAGATACAAACTTCTTGCTCTAGCAGGTTCCTGCTAGCAGGTTACCAGTATAAAGGACGACATTCTGTACGGCCGCAAGATATGGTACAGGGGAACTGAGCATTAGCACACAGGAAAGATTACCGCTGACGTTTATGTACATGGTCACATGAGATGATGGATAACGGACTTTACTTACAGTTTGATTCTCCGTACTCTCGCCACTCTCAAACGCGGTGTATATGTATGGCTTTGATGGAGTGCTGCTTCCCGTACGCGGCGGCCGCATTTCGACAGGGGCGGAATGTAAGAATGCTCGTGTAGCGGGCTTTGTGTGCACGTTATAGAATCCCGGATGGTCGAAATTATTACGGAGCCCTACGCTAAGGCATCCTTCATAACCCACCGTGAAGTTTCGGGACGTTAAGCTTCCGAACTTTTCTTATTCAATGTCTACGTCGATTGGAGATGCACAGCACACGTACATATTATTAACTAGTGGGACCGTAATTTGGGCACAGTTTGCTTAATTTACGAGTAAGCTTTTCGACTTGTGCATTGAAACCAGGATAAGCAAACAAAATATTGCGTTCAAAAAAAGCAAAAAAAAAAGAAGTTTTCGTACTCGGCTGGTGAACTATAAGGTGCTTTGGTAGTTAAGTTGTCATGAGTGGACTGCACGGATCGTTTGCCTCCAAACTATAGACGAAGTCTTGGGTCCCCCATCTGGGTGTTTCACACTTTGCGTGTTTTTAGGGAGCGCTTCGCTGAGAATGAAATTATCCCCATGAATGAAAGATTTGAGAGGGGTGGCTGTTTATGTTCCTTAGGTCTGTTTTAAAAACAATGCTGAGGACGTGCCTATTGCTTGTACCTATAGTGTCTTAATATCATTCCTAAGGAGTCTGGCGATCATATGCCGCCAACTGCCCGGTAGGTGGGTCTCTTTCAACGCGCCTGCAACTCCCGTAGTTGCCAAACACTAGGTCGGGAGCGCGTTTTCACCTGTTTTACCGGTAGATACACGGCGGCCGTCCTCGTCGGCCTACCACAAAAGCGGCGGTTGCTCTACTATATCGTCAAATCTATGGTGGGTCAAGGAGCTCCTTGAGACCTTCGAAGATCTCTACAGGGCTTCCTTTCAATATGAGAGCCCATATAAACAACCGAGTGCAAAGTCGTGGTACATCTCTGCACTTCAGAAAAAAAAAATTGGTGTGTTTCCGCGGACAGCAGGATTCCAAACCAGCACCTCCACCATTCGAGGCGGGCGCTCGACCATTTCACCATCGCTGCGGTGCCTAAAGGAGTCTGGCGATCTCATGCTGCTCTGCGTGCCGTCAAACGCCCCGCGCTGAGAAGCGTGTGACGCTGACCCAGAGAACTATGACGGGCTCACATGGCTGAGGAACCACAACAAATTATCGCCTTTTGTAGATACAGGTAGCGTTGTCGGGATTTTCTACAGCGTAGTTAGTGGAAGTAGCTTAAGAAAGTGATAAGCAATGCATCATCACTGTCAACACATTGGCGGCACGAATGACAACGCATGCTGAGCACAAGCTATCAAAATACGAGCGTCGCATTTAAGGTAGAATCTGTCGAAAATGTGGCAGCAACTACTCAGGAGTTGCTGCCGGGCCCTGATAGTGTTTCAGCGCGTAGCTGATACTACGAAGCTCTGGTTATAACCAAGCTTAAAACACACGGTTTTCAACGTTGACCTCATTAATACCTGGAACGTAATTGATTAACAGTTTTCTGTGGCACTAGTTTTGCCGTCTTAGCACCCGTGCCAGAAATAACAAACGGCTGAGAAAAAAAAAAAACGGCACTGCTTTCACTCCAGAATAATCCCAAGTGTTGTTATAGTTATCAGTAAGCTGCTATAAGACAACGAAAGATCGTAGGACATCAAGCAAGCTTATTCTAACCCTGTTAGCATTATCCAACGTGTGATAATAAACTGCAAGCGGATGCTTACAGTTCATTAATCGGCCCTATTCTGCGCAAACAGTAGTACTGCTCTTGGAGAAGGTTAGCCTCCTTTTCTCATTAAGAGAAGGATCAGTGGGGAATTAACTCTGGGAGTGCAGATCACTAATCTTGGTGAGTAATTGTTCCTCATCTCCTCCTGTGTAATAGCTCTGCCCTGTCCATCCCGAGGAGAGGCTGTTTTTGCGCTTAGCTCGAAGGAGCAGAAGCCGTGGCACCGAGACTCTCGTAAATGTTTACTGCGCTTCTAACGCTCGTAAAAGGCTTCTTCTCAGAAATAGTTTACGGGGTCACTGGAAGTGTCATCGCCCCCGAGAATTTTACTACGGGTACACAATTGGACGATGGCCAGGACTTTGATGAATTTCATGATGGTGCATAACTACAGGTATCAAATTGAGATGATATGTCTTGCTTTTCAAATTCTAGCTTTTTAATTTCTTTCTGACCACCTTAACTTTCCCTTTAGAAGGAATTCAAGCCTGAACTTCTTTGGAACTGTGAACAACATAGGGTAAACACATTCTGAAGTGTCTTTAAAAGGAAGAATATTTTTGTCTCTGAAGGCCATTTCTGTAATTACAGGGCTAAATTATTTGAATAGATTAGATGGTCAATCTTGTGTTCCGACTCCAAAAAAATTAAGTGCGCTTAAAGAAAGCCCGCGAAATATGAAATAAATCCACGTGACTGCACTCATGCGCTTTAGTGTTGCAGGGTTATCGTATTCACTTCAAGCAGGGCTATACTGACAAGGTCCTAAAGCAGGCGAAATCAGCAACAACAGTCTCCCTGAAAAAGCCACTGCGATTCAAAGACAACGGTTTCCTTGTCAGTCTCTGGCGTTCCACGTTTGCAACTGCTGGTGTTGGGCGTCTAAAGGCAAATGATCATTACTTGCCTGTGTATGCATCCTTTAAAAGGTGTATGTTCAAGCCAAGCTTTAGAGAAAAAAAAGTGCGACACAATGTGCAACTCCAGCGCGCACACAACAAACGAGTACATAAGGCAAGTCACCGATTGTTTGTTACCTTTGCCTTGTGTTCTAGTTTGTTGTTGCTCGCTTGCCCTATTATAATGGCATTATTTGGCCAGATATTACTTTCCTCTGAGTATGTTGTCGATCCGATAGTCTGCGCTG
Organism: Dermacentor variabilis; assembly: GCF_050947875.1. NCBI lineage: Eukaryota > Metazoa > Arthropoda > Arachnida > Ixodida > Ixodidae > Dermacentor > Dermacentor variabilis. The sequence goes on from NC_134569.1 coordinate 87,261,095, forward strand.
ATGCAAATTGCCTGGCAATAAGTATAGAATACTGCTTGATAAAATGATTTGCCAGTTCCTTAGCAAACTTATTGAATAGATGACTACAGGCTTCAACTAGGCCTTCTGCCTTTCTTGCAGATGCCGTACTTTTCTATAACGCAACAAAATCTACTCAAGAGCCATGTAATAATCTTGTGACGCTTAGTAATGGGTTGTACGCTGGCAAGCTAAAATAGAACGGATCAAAACAGGCTGCTTAGAAGGGCCTAGCATTCAAGTATAAACTGTATTTAAGCAGAGTTAACGATGATTATTTGAAGGTCGCTAAAAAATCTCACCTTTCCTTTGAAGTCACGTCAGGAACTGTGTTACCCGCCCTGGTTGCTCAGTGGCTACGGTGTTGGGCTGCTGAGCACGACGTCACGCGATCGAATCCCGGCCACGGCGGCCGCATTTCGATGGGGGCGAAGTGCGAAAACACCCGTGTACTTGGATTTAGGTGCACGGTAAGGAACCCCAGGTGGTCGAAATTTCCGGAGTCCTCCACTACGGCGTGCCTCATAGTCAGAAAGTAGTTTTGGCACGTAAAACCCCATAATTTAATTTTTAGGAACTATTTGTTGCCGCATTCGTATACAGAAGCACTCCCGTGTGCCTTCCTTTGGTTCCGATATAATTTCCGTGCCATTCCTGAGAAAGTTATTAGGATTATTTATCGATTCCGTAGCCGCAGTAAAGAAAACGCGTGAAGTTACGACTGGATAGAAAACGTGCTTGATATACATTTATACTACCATAACTAAAAAGCACCTGAATACTAAATAGGTTGTTATATTGCCATTACTGTCGTCTTTGGCAGTTCGGGAAGGTTCAGAATGCCGACGGAGTGTCAGAACAAGTTACAGATCTTCGAAAATGTTCTAATGTGAGACCCCCCCCCCCCTTGCAAAAGGTAAACTTATTCTTCGATTCATAACAACTTAAAGCACATTAACTCATTTGTCCCTTGCACTGTTTGGCTGAATACTCTACTAAAAATGTATTATCAGAAGCCGAGACTTCGTTTATTTGAGGAGTCTCATCATCTTGGCCTCTGATATATCTAAGGAGACAAGTTGCTAGGTATAGCGACACCCACGATGGCGTGGACACCGCAACTTGACCGAAACAGGCAGCACTGGCGCTGCTGACAGACGGCGGCAGTCCGCCATTTCAGACTGGCCAGGAGGCGATCGGCGAAGAGACAGCAGCCGCCCCGCGAGTCTTGGCACGAATGCATGGTTCATATAAGCGTAAACAATGCTATCCGCATAATGGCAGCCACCGCGTCCGCCCGACTGGCTCCTCTTTCTCCGTCTTCTATCCATCCAGCCGCCAGGCATAAAAGCGCGGGTGGTCTGTCGTAGAGCGTGCGCGACTGAATTAACCAGAAGAGGTTCGGGACGCCGACCCGCCGCGGACACCATCCGATGCTCCGAGACGTATAGGAAGGGCCTGCCTCCGGCGCACGCCATGGTAACTGGGACACAGCGCCGGCGACGTGGTGCGTCCGTCCCAATGGCAGCACGCGCGGCCCGGAACGGAAAGGTGCGCCTGTCTCTCTTCATTCGGGGTGTGACTCGGCCACGCACGGCTCGGCTACGTGGGAGCCGCTACGTTGCGGCAGTATGACTTATTCAGCGCACTCTCTCCTTATTTTGCGCCCACGATTCTGTCTTCTGGCGCGTCCCAGCCAGAAGCAATATGAATGCGACCGAATGCGCGCACGTTCACATAAACAGAGGCGGGACGCTGTCGAAGTGGGACTGGCGGGACGGCGTGCCGTACCCAATCAGCCCGAGTGCGAACGCCGATTAAAGCGGCATGGCTGCCGTTGCTCTCACTGCTACTGTTGTTGTGGCGTTCTTTCTTCTGCCGCTGGTCATTACGCGACGCTGATCCATCTAGCCCTTGCGCTGGAGAAGAGCGAGATGGCGAAACAAGCAGAAAACTTGATGACAAAGAGGGCCTCCTCAAGGCCTGTTTCCCGCGGGCGGTCGAACGGGAAGAGGCCTTCCGGCACCTCCGTTTGTTCCGGCAGTGCTCGAGCCCTTGTTCCCGTTTGCTAAACCAAGGGAGCCCAGCAGGCAGACGCTCAGAAACAAAACGAGACTAATGACGACGCGGATGTCGCTTGTCACACTTCCGACGGCGGCAGGCGCTTATTCGCTCTTTCGGGCAAATGAAGCGGGTACCCTTCTTTCTTTTCTGCATAGCGAGGGCATGTTAAAGGACGGGCAAATGACGACGATGTTCTTTCGATTCCGACACAACTTTTTACCTTCGTACCGTTGTCAGAATTTAGAATCGATCTGAATTATTCTTGGTCTTATCACCATTCAAAGCAATGTTGATTATATTCTGTCAGAAAGCCATTTTACATTCCAACTATATTCGAGAGTCATTGGCTGTTTCGGTATTTGGGGACTGACTTCGCAATCTTCAAACCTACGAAAGTGCGTATTGCGTATGTAATATTGTCGTGGTGCTACGGGAAAAGCAACAAAGCGATGCAATTATGCGTGCATTATATACGTACGATTATCTTGAATGTGGAAATAGTGCATTAGTTATACAAGGTGTCCCACCTAATTTTAGCCAGAGCTTAAAAATATGCGAATGCCAAGTAGATACATGCGGGCTACATGCGGGCTACATGCGGGCTACAAGCAGGCTACATAAAAGTGTTTTTCCGAGCTTGAAAGAAGCCCGCGAATGCACGCAAAGTGCCTCGAGCGGCCAGTCGCGCGCCAATTTTGCGTGCATTCGCGGGCTTCTTTCACGCTCGGAAAAACACTTTTATGTAGCCCGCATTGAGCAAGAGAAAGCTGTATCGGGAGTTTTTATGTCGCTTTGCAATTTTATCATTTACACTTTTCAGCTGATCACAATAATTGAGAATTTGATTAAATAAGACTAATTATCTAATTAGGCGGAATTAAAAACAAAAAAATTTGACCATCTCCAACCGACGGCAAACAACATTACCTTGGTTCCGTCCAGCTACGTGGCAACTCCGGCTAAAGTTAGCTGGGGCCCCCTCTATATCATAGAAGTACAATTTTATCGCCCTTGTCTGACTTTCTAAAATATAGCGCAGAGTATGCGTCACTCCTTGTTGTAAACGTTCCACCCTTGGTTTGCGTTTTTACGCACAGCCATGTTTTCAACGTACATTATTACTTTGTAGCGTCCGGATATTTCTTTTTTCTTTCTTGTATCGCATTATATATTTAACTTGCAAGGATTCACTGACGGGCTAGTTGGCTCATTATCCCAGAAAGAGAGCCACTTCAAGACAAGACACCAAAGGAGGAACTACACACACACAGCGTAGTGTGTGTCTGTGGTTCCTCCTTTGTGCCCCGTCTTGAAGCGCTGCTCCTTCTGTAATAGATATTTAAATCTTCACCGTTGAATTAGAGTTGTGCAACGACTTTTCTGTTCGACAGTATCCAGGAACTCAAAAATAATGTATGAAAATCCCTTATCGAGTTTTTCATGTCCCTTCCCACTCCCCCTTTCCTTCAATATTCCTCTCACGCCAGTCAGATAACGGTTTCACTCTGTAAAATCTTGTTACGGTAAAGTGAAAGATAGAACGACGACAGGACGGCGGACGAAGAAATATCAATGGAGCCATAATTTAATTTTCTGCAGAATGCCTTTGCCACCAATGTTGGAATATCTACGCGACTACTCCAATATGGCAGTCCATTCATTCCGAGGCAAGGTGCGCGTAATACACCAGGGACTTTCCAATCTTCGCTCTGTTGACCTCCCACGCAGTTGGAGTCCTCATTCAGACATCATAAGAATCTTGCGGCGTAAGACGCGGACACGCAGGTGAAGCATGCCCTTGCACAAGGGCCAGGAAGCTGACATTCGTCTCTGTTATGTTTGTAATCACCCACCAATGCGTCTTTTCTTAGTCGAGAGGCCATCCCTCTGCTAATGAGAGCGTCGCGGTGTCAGTCGTCTAGCGTGTTTGCTCTCGTGCTATGCAGTCCGCGCGCGAACCGAAAAGTCCCCTGAAACCAATTAACGCCCTCACCGCATATTCTCCGTCGTCCCCTTGATGTGTTGCTTTCACAATGCCCCCGGCTGACGCGTTGCGCCGAACTTTCTCTCGGCGGCTGTTCTTTCTCGATTGCAGGCTTCAATATGTTGTTCCACTTCCTCAACGCCTTGAGACACCACCGAAACCCAAGCACCTTGACTGTGTTTATGCAGGACAAACACGTCATCGTAATTAGACCTCCTTCAGCGAACAAGGGATGCGGAAAAAGTGTAGGCGTTGGATTGCGCAAGAAAGAGGATGAATGGGTGGAAAGGAGGGTCGGGTGGAAAGCTAGGAATAACGAGGCGTATTTAGACAGCAAAGGCCCACTGGCACGCTGAATTCTTTAGCCCGGCGGCTGCCTAGAAGGAAGAACAAATGTGTTTTTTTGGATTATATTTCAGATGAGATATAGCGCATGACCGCCGCCCGGTGATGACTGCATGCATAAGAAGAGCCACATTAGTATACTACTTTGTCCCAACAGTCGCGATGATGTTGCTCGTAATAAATACTGCTATAACTTTGTTTATATTCATGAATGATCCTGCCTCAGGCACACTGGTTTATTTAGGTTGACGCTTTAATTCCAACGCCAATCTAGCAGAAGCGTTCACAGTTATGAAGAAAACGTACCTACACAGAGGATAAATTATTTGTTACTGTGTCAATCTTTTGAATGTGTAAGAAAACATTAATAGAAAAACTCGTTCTTTTGCATACTTCTGCTAAGAGATCAACAGGTAATTGAAGGATCACTTCAGAATGGAGTCATGGTAAATCTCAGAAGTGCAAGGATCAGAGAAAGGCAATAACAAAAGGCAAGCGGGCCGCAATTGCTTTTCTCACCTGGTTGTCGTTGAAGCGTGGATCAGCATCATTGACGTGATGGACGGGGGCACATTTTGCCTATTTAAGATTGAGAGATGGCAACTTTCTTTCGATTTCGATGCGTCTAAGCACCTAACGAAGCTGCGCTTACATACATTACCCTGTCTAATCAATGCTTTAGCATGCGGCATTTGGAAACCGGTGGGCAAGGAAACGCACATCATCGCCTCCGGATGTTGTCATCACTGCATTCGGAGGCTGCCTGCCAGCGCACGAATCATTCGATGATGACCACTTTTCTCACATGAAAGGATCCTTCGAATGGCGAATGGCGACGCCGCATGAAGAGTTCCCTGGCTTGCTAGTAATAGCGAACGAACCGTAACCGGTGACATTCACCCAAAGCATTTCCTGCAGACAAGCTGGCGTTCGCGAAGTCGCGGACAGAAAAGAGCAGTTGCCGTTACGTTACTATTTGTGTCTCGATGGTAATAACATCGCAGTTTATTGGTGCCTTGCGCATCCATAGCTATTGTACACTTCCAGTTCTACTTTATGAGAAAAAAATAAAGAAAAGAACGCAGTGAAATGTTCAGCACGTGCACCATGAGTATAACCACGAACCTGGAAGGAAAGACCATTTATTTCATTGCGAAATATAATGAGTTTATTCCACGCGAGCCTGTCTTTGCCTCATGGTGGTTGAACTGAGTTCCAACTACCGCAAAGACAAATGAATGGAGGCCAGCTCGATAAATCGATGGCTGTAGAGGAGCATTTCGCCGATTTATACGCGATTACTTACTTGGATGCCGATTTGAGGCGAAATTTGCCGCCAGGGAAATGGTTTTTCAGGCATAAACTATACGAAATATTCATAGCGAGGAGATAACTTACAGTGCACGTGCCTGTATAAACCTGAAAGGATCAGTGAACACTGCGATTCCTGGCACTGTATATCTAAAAGTAAAATCCTTGGTTGATTGAACGGTTATGGCATTGTGCGGATTATTTCACCACTTTGTTTCCATAAATTGCATGGAAACAAGAATTGCCTTTCTGTCAGCCCTGTGGGATTGCGTGCTGCGTCTATATAGGAGACATAGTCCCAGATAGGATAAAGCAGCGATAAAAATATTATCTGTCAGTGTTAACTGATGTGCGTTTCTTGAACAATACACGCCAAATTGACGTCCAGTGAATTGTATTCGTTGAGCCTAAAGGTAGAAAATTGCACCAATACAATACCAGCCTCGACGGCCGCGCCATCTCAATTTTCATGTGTGACATGACCCATTTTTTCGTTATCTCACTACTTAAACTAAAAAAACGCAGCTGTGTTTTTTAAATATTCATTATCAGTTAGCCTGAAGAAGGTTAAAAAGAACCAAATGTAGTTCTTTAACGTGCACTCAGAGCACGGTGCACGAGCGTTTTCGCAATTCGGTGCCATCGCAAGGCAGCGACCGCGGCTGGAAATCGCACCCATGACGTCGTGCTGAGCAGCTCAACGCCATAGCATGAGCAATTAAACAAATGAGGCAAAATAGGTGACTCGCAATCTTTCAACGCAGTTCTTCTGATATGTAAAACAACAGCCATTCCATAAGGCTAACTTTGTTCGATCTCACACATTGTCCTTTTCGTTCATCTTCCTCCCACAGCATTGACTGCTCTGACCTCTGTTCTTCTGAAGTCCTGCAATATACGAAAAAGGAGCTTTCGAGCCAAATTACCTACAGGGAGTGAAATAGCGAGCAAGCAAGGATGAAACAAGCTTTCGTGCAAGTACGCGTGAGACAAGGAGTTAGAGGGAGTACCTCTTTTGAGCGAGCATATCGTATACTATAGAGAGCCTCATTACCCGTGCCTGCACGCAGAACTTTGAAGGAATCATCATGCAAATAATGACTGAACCATCCAGAAGAGGTCGTTGAATTATTGTGGTTTGGTTGAAGTGCAATCGTGGTGAAACGTGCACAGCATCACGTAAACTGCAACGCTGCCGGCTTGCTCAGACTGTACGATATACATGCCACACTATTTGTTTGTTTGTTTATTTCCTTTCTTTTCAAAACTTATTTGGGGAATTATTTCTCATCCCTACTCTTAAGCAGCAGGCTATATACCAATAAATACCTGCGTGAGACTCGTGAGGAGTCTAGAATAAAGATACACACCTCGTATTGCTGCTTGATCCTCGAAATGCATGCTGCCGACTGAGAGAAGCGAGTATCACCATTTAAAAGAGAGTCAGAATGAAACAAGAAATGAAGGTAATTATGGTTCTGGAGCGCTCTCTGCATGTAAGTTCCTACTTCTCACTCACGGTGGAAGTAGGTAAGTCGCATACATCACCCATATTTTAATAGCGCATCGCCTACTCGCAAAGTTTTGCGTTGCTGCTTCTGCTCTCTCTCGCTCTGCCGTCTCACTCCCTCCAAAGAAAAAAAAAACGAAAAATAGCGACAATGGTACATATATATATTTTTTTGCTCTTCAAGGAAAACCTTACCTTGCATCAGTCGCTTCACTGAGTTCCAAATAGGTGCCGTTTACAGCGGAAATATTTTTAGGAAAGGGCTGCACCCCATGAGCGCATTCTTGGTTTACTACATCTATTTTGACATCTGCACGTTGAGCTCGGTGTAAGTGCGAGTGCGGCATGTTCGCACTGTGAAAACAAAGCGATTATACCAGGGACCCCATAACGTAAAACTATTCCAATATGTTTTTATTCCAATCTGCCGACGTCAAATTTGCGTAACCACCAACTCAAGCATCGGGCGGTCATCCGCAGCACGTTGTCTGAACAGACCAATAAAACGCTCTCCCCGTTCACAGGAGTCCAGAGAAAAGACGGGGAATGCGGGAGATGGAAATTCAAGACGATGAGCAAAACGTGAACAAGGTGAATGCAGGAGCCAACGTTTCGACAAGTGGACTTTTCTTCTCCAAGGCGACGTATGCTTTCCTCGCCACAGTATATATAGGTGGGGTTCTTCTAAAGGAGAGAGGGTGTGAGGCGGGAGGATGCGGAAACGAGGGAAAATGTGTTAGCTTGTCGAATTGAGAGTAAAAGAACGCTGTGTACAAGGTCAAAGCCAGGGCACTCCCCCCCCCCTCCCCTACTCCGGTCTGTCAACGCACGCGCGTTAGCCGGCGTGTCAAGGGCGTCTGACACGCCGGCTGACAAAAAAAAAAAGGAAAAAAAGAAGAAAAAGAAAAGGAAAGGAAAGGGAAAAAAAAGAAAAGAAGGGGGAGGGGGTATACGCAAAGAAATCAAACTAAGTGTTGTTGCCTATAGCTTGAAGTTTAGCATAGCGAATAGATTCTAAAAGCTTTATGATAAGGAAATAAATCCATGCTCTTAGGCAGGTGCGACTAGCCAGCGCCTGAGCGATCGGCGGCAGCCATCTTTTATTCCTTTCGGAAAGGGGCAGCCTGCGGTTATTCAGAAGAAAATTCAGTTTTGTTCTGCAAAGTGATGTTTAACGGGCACACATCACTTTGACGTGGAGAGTTAATGTGGTTTTGTGACGTCGAGTGACAGACAGATGAGGTGGGTGCAGCCCGAAAAATGTTGAGCAATAACCGAGGGCTAGTGGCGAAAAGGCATCAAATCAGAAATAACTTTTATTCTTTTGTTAGGTCAAATCGTGCATAATCGCTGTGTATACGTCATATCAGAGGGGGAGCTATCACGGTTTTTGCGACGTGACGTGACAGACAGGTGAAGTGGCAGTTGTCCAAAACAGTTTTTCACCAATCGTGGAAGGCTGATTGCTGAATTGGAATAGAAAAGTTTGCAATAGTTTACCGTTATAGCCCCCAAGACAGGGCTAGTGGGACGGTTGGCTTTGCAGTCCTATTACTTGATATTGTCACGTAGTAGTGACGGCAAAAAGAAAACAGACGCAAAGCTGTGAATAACTGAACTTTTTATTGCTCTAAGCAGGTTACACCCAAAGCACAATGACAGCGGCCGACACAGTCGGCGATCGTCGAAATCTGATCTGCGGGTCAAGCAGGTCGACTTTCATACATGAGCCATGGAAGGTTCCAGAGTTGTCGCTGGCGTTCGCGTGTCTTGCAGAAAGTACTACACAATTGGCTTCGTGCATACAATCAGATAGAACGGATAGAACCATCAATAACATTCGAGAAACTTCCGATACATGCAGGCGCATCTTGCGCTAAGCGATAAGGCTTAAGATTTATTTGTTAGCTGGTGAAAAGCGATCAACCGAGAAGGATAAACAAGTACAGTCGGCGTCACCCTTGTCTAGAGCGCGGGAACGGCGGCCGCCGGGGCACTCCTCAGCCAGCCAGCGACGTCTAACGGTAGTGGCCGGGCCTTAGATTATATGCGTCGGCCCAGCGTGCCCAGACACTTATCTCGAGCTCGTTAGCTGTCGTTAGGGGTTGTTGTCTGGTGGCGGAGCGGCCAGGCGGCCGGCATTCCCACACTCTACACAAGCGTGTCACCGACTGTACACGTGGCAATACACACGCACTTCCATATGGAAAGCCAGCGAGAAGCTCTCTGGGAGCACGTACGCTCACATTACCTTTCCATGCAGTCATGCATGCTGCATATTCTTAAACTGTCTCTTATCAATCTGTATCCTTTTTTTTGTGTGTGTATACCACCTTAAATCTCAGTGTTAACGCGCCAATAGTGTACAGCGTCCGCTATCTCTGTCCCTAAGGCCCACATCGGTATCTTAGTGACCGTGACACTGCACTACTAAGCTCGAGGTCGTCGCGTGTTCAATCAGGGCCCCGGCGGCCGCATATTCATGGGGGCAGAATGCAAAAACCATGCGTGTTTAGGCGCACGTTACAGAACACTGGGTGGTCAAATTTATTCCGGAGTACCCCAGTACGTCGTACCTCATAATCTGATCGTGGTGTCGGTGAGTAAAACCGAAGAATTCAATTCTCGGTCCCCAACGGAGTAGGGTCACGGATATGCGCACGTAGATCGACTCCCTATTTTCCGGGAAGCATCCCATATGGCCTGCGCTTGTAGCTTCGAGTAATGACAGTTTCCACCTTGTACATACCTATATGCGTGAAGTTTGTAAACAGGGATAAGGCGCCTCAGAAAGGCTGGCCAACGTTTCGATAGGAGGACCTATCGTCGTGAAAAGACCTATCTTCGACCTATCTTCGCCTTTGACGAAGATAGGTCCTCCTATCGAAACGTTGGCCAGCCTTTCTGAGGCACTTTATCCCTGTTTACAAACTTTATACCACAGTGTGCCACTCCATCTGTCAGCCCCTTTCTTGTTTTTGGACTTATATGCGTGAAGAGGAATTGTGCAAAGTACTCTTTGAAGGTATGTCTTACTCCTCTGTTCCCACTCCTGCTACCTGCTTCAACGGCGCACATTGCTGAAGCCGTTGAGGCCACTGTGACAGCATTGGGAGTAGATACATACTTTATCGGAAAATAGTAAGCTAGAGAAGATAGCCGCTATGCTGATACACCCTAAATATATCTTTGAGCAAGCTAAAATAGAGGTTAGCAATGACGATAAGTGAGAACACACAGTGCTGTGGTTTCTAACCCCGATTACGTTGCGAAATGGTATTCTTTCGGGGAAAGGCATGATGTCATAATTGAGGAACACTGAAGTGCTTATCAAGGAAGCAAGAAAACATCGACACTTAAAGATATCAGTGATTTGCTTATGCAGTTGCATATTTTTTATTTCGTTGAGGAAAACCATGCGCACGCTCGTCATGGTCCTCCGCGGGGAGGATTGGTACGTGTGTTATTTATGTATCCGCAGGCAGCAGAATCAAAACGAAAATATAAGGCGATTGTTTGGAGAGATCTTGCTTTTCAGTTATGCGGAGATGGGGCCAGTTAAATACAGCTGAAGTAGTCATCGTTAGAGTCCACGTATATGTACACAACATCACGGCCTACAGTCCGTCAGTGAGCTCGTGCTATACCACCTTTTCTTTTTCTTCGGGCAACAACACAAAAAGCCAGTAAAACAAGCCCAACCGTTCACGCGCGTGCACACGACACCTCAGGCCTTGCGCTGGAGGAGAAAGAGGAGGGAGAGGTGGGCTCATTAATCTCCGTGTCAATGGCGGCATCCCCATCATTCTCTGACTCCACCTTGATTTATAAGGAAGTGCTGATAAGCTTATGTTTAGCTGGCCCAGCTGACACATAGGTAATCAGTACAGTAGCTACCTATGGCTTTTTCATCAACCTTTTTTTGTTGCTGTTGCTTCTTGCAATCCAAAAAATCTATTTTGTTATCTTCTCCCTACTTTCTGACGTTATTTGTCGTCCTCTCCTTCGTGAAGATTAGGCAGGCGGTGTGCTCCTTCTGATAGCAGTTTCGTTTTGTTTTCTATTGCTTAGTTACCAGCCTCCTCCTTGCTTTCATTTTCTGTGCGTTTTCAAACCAACAAATATCAATCAATCAATCAATCAATCAATCAATCAATCAATCAATCAATCAATCAATCAATCAATCAATCAATCAATCAATCAATCAATCAATCAATCAATTATTTTTGTACATGCCAAGGAACAACGTTGCTGAGCGCCGAACAACAAGTCTGACTGCTGGCTTACAGCAAAACATAGTAATAAATTAAAGAGAAAACGTAAAACTATTGCTGCGAGAGATTACAGGATAAAAATACAGTGTCAAACAAAAAAGAAGATCAGGATGAGTAGGTACTTAACGCACCAATAGTCATGCAATAATACAACATTACATGCATTATACATATACATATACGGAAGGAGAAAGAAACTATCAGAAAACAGGAGAGGATTGCGCCTAGAAAGAACGCTCAAGAAAAAAGTGTGAACCTCAGAATGGCAAGAAGAAAACACACTTTGAAAGGTATCAACAGGGATAAAATGACAGTTGAATAGTCTTGACATTCTGTAGAGAGGCGAGTTTCTGCGGAAAGAGGTAGGAACGTGGAAGGGTGTACGTTCCCTGGTATATTCTGCAGAAACCGCAGTGAAACAGAGGTTAGTTGATCCGTGCATGCAAAGATTCCATCAATAATTGTGTGTATAAAGCACACGTCGGTGTGGCTACGTCTGCAGCTAAGTGACGGAAGTGAAGGATAATTATTCAAACTTGAAATGCAGTTCGTGTGCGAGGTCTGAAAACGATTCATATATATATAATCATCAACTTTTTATGTACATGCTCAAGTAGTATGCTATTTGAGTCGCTTGTGTCATGCCACACCACTGAGGCGTGTTCAAGTAACGTGAGACAGATGGATGCAAACTACTTGAGGAAGGGCAGTGAGGGAGGGAAATATCTGGTACGGAACCGAGTGCGCGCGTGCCTTATCGATGCTATGCGTTAAAAGTGGGCTGAGAAGCTTAACGTACCATCAGTAAGCACATCGGTATCTCTTACTTCATCAACCCTGGTCGGCCCTTTACGTTCAGCAGAATAAGTAGAAAAAATATTGGTTTTATGCGAGCGTGACATTTATGCTGTTAGGTGAATTTAGAGTGGGCCCATTTATTTGGCACCATTCAGAAAGGGAGCTTAGGTTGAACTACAGAGCGAGGCAGTCCTCAATACCGTGTATCTCCTAACATATTTTGACGTCGTCAACGTAAGAAAGAGAAATGAATACCTCTAAGTTCCTGAGAAAACACCAGTGAGGAAAATTAAGAAGCGAAGTGGACCTAACATGGAAACTTGGGGTGCACCACTTGATGCTGCATGTATACACAAAAGATTTATCATTGACGCTCATGAAGCATGACTTATCCAGGGGACAGCTGCGTAGTAAAACTACAATAGCAGCTTCAACGCTGCAGTGCGCAAGATTCTGGAGCGGTAGTGGATGACTTACTACGTCAAACGCTTTGGAGATTTCGTAGTACACACCATCACCTTGCTCCCTTTTGGTGACGCGCATAGAAACCTGCATCATGTTGCTGACAAGGTTGGTGGACATGGAGCAATCAGAAAGAAGTCGATGCTGATTTGGAACAATGACATTTTTTTACAATAAACAAGAGGGCACTGTGGTTTGCTAATTAGAAAAGCTTGGAAATTGCAGAGAGAAGAGAAATTGGCCGAGATCTCACGACGTCCGTTCTGGGGCCCGATTTTGAAGACTGAAAAAAACAAGAGTGGTTTTACAGGCACGCGGGAAAGTAGAATTATTCAGGCAGTTAAGAAAGATTGATGTCAGCACGGGTACAAAGATACTGCAGTAGGCTTTGATAATGGCGGCCGAGATGCCAGCTGGGCGGCAGACGCCTGGGGCATTCGCTGAGGAGATTCTCGTCAGATTACCGCGGTAGAAATTCCAGCAGGAGATCGCTGCTGGTGAACAGTGCTGTCGGGTGACGACATATATACATATATATATATATATATATATATATATATATATATATATATATATATATATATATATATATATATATATATATATATATATATATATATGTAAAGTAAAAATTCAGCACGAAAAAATCAGCGACTGGTTCCCATCTCTCCCAGAGGAGTTCAGCAGATGGATATCATCTCCCCGTTTACTGGAGCGCACAGAGAGTGTCTTCAATAGTGCGCAGGCTGGTTAGAGGCAATTTTCACCAATGACTCAGTGTAGCATGTAATCCCTCTTATGTCCACGTGATTATAGAGGGAACGCAAGAGGTGGAAATTTTCCATCCATTAGTTAGGCTTGCCACATTTGGCTTTTATGTGGGCACACCTCTTTATTCTTTAAAGCAGTTCTAAGTTCCACTGACAAGTTAACAACAACAACAAGAACAGCAGCAGCTGCTGCAGCAACAACGATAATAATAATAATAATAATAATAATAATAATAATAATAATAATAATAATAATAATAATAATAATAATAATAATAATAATAATGATAATAATAACAATAATAATAATATCTACACAAATGACTATTGCATGCTCCAGAAACGCCCACCTTCCTTCTCGCCTCCTTTGCTGTTGCTTTCCGTGGGCGCAAAATAGTCGGTAATGACTCGCTGTTCCTTTCACGATTCCACTGCCCTTAATGGCGTTGCATAAATACAAACAGGTCGCTTCAGCAGAGGTTTCGATGACGGAAAACACCGCTAGCTGGTTTTAAGAGGACACAATAGCATGCTCGATAGAGGCCCCCAGAAGAAATCCAGGCTTTTGTCTTCATGTGCTCCTGCCTGCAGCGCAGTTGTGTGATGTTGCGGCGCTTTGTGATATCGCTACTGCTGCAATATCGGCCGAGGAGTTCTGTCAGTGGCGGTCGGTCGCATGTTGCTTTCGATTTGACCCAGTTTCATTTTTCTCAATCCGCTGACGATTTTGTCCGAAGCAATGCGGTTGGTCATAGCTTCAGAAAAAAAAAAAGGGGGGGGGGGGGCACACAAGCAGCTGCGACGAAAGCGAAATCGCGATGCGAAAGAAAGTGCTGGCTGTTGCCACAACGCCATCACATTTAAGCTTTATAGCAGTTTTCCAAATGCGGTCTCATTAATTCTTCTGGATAAATGCAGAAAGAAAGAACAGTGTTCACCTAAGCGAAATGTAGCATTTTCTAGCAGAGATTTTCCTGGCAACTCGAAGGCAACTGCACGCGCAATCCTTCCTTTGTTTCGCTCTGTTATCAGTTTTCTGTTTCACATTTAACGTCTTTTTCTGCGTTCATGTATTGGCATGCAAGGAGGATAAGTTTGAACGCAAGCTTTTTGATAAATGGAAGCAGTCAATGCTGTAACATCTGCAACAAAAAAACGGCTACTGTCGGTGAACATATTGTTTGGATCGGACTGCTGGTACGATCTGTTGGGAACTCGGCGCTGACGCCCGTGGTTGTACCTGGGTCGCAAGCCCCAAGGGTAGCGTTGGCCTGGCGGCCTGGGGTACAACTGCAAGCATCCGAAGGTCCCGGCAAAGCATGAGTCGACTGGTAACAACGAAACAACTTGTTTATTTTAACATCGCAAAGAGTTGGCGGTCAGGTTTGACCGAAGTAGAGAGACGGGAGAGCACTTCACTCAACGGAAGAAATCGGAGCCCTCCTCTGGCGTCCGGGGGCAGCTTTTTTTATACTCTCGCAGTTGAGGGCAAGAAGGAACCCCTCAAAAGACGAGCACGTGAATGTACAATGGGCTAATGGTGACGCACACTGTCGTAGCGATGCCGTAGCACCATGTCGTGGCGCTGCGCACGATCTCGTAGCACCTGGTCGTGGCGCTGCGCAGCACACTGTCGTGGCGCTGCGCAGCATACTGTCGTGGCGCTGCGCAGCACACTGTCGTGGCGCTGCCGGTCGGACACAATGACTGTAACGAGAAGATGGTCCCTGCTTTGGCATCGCCTGTTTCGGGCACAATGACTGGAACGAGATCCCTGCTTTGGCATCGCCTGTTTCGGGCCCAATAACTGGAAGGAGATCCCTGCTTTGGCCTCGCCTGTTTCGGGCACAATGACTGGAACGAAATCCCTAGGCGGTCGCATCGCCGCAGACGCGCCTGGAAACACCTGGCGATGAGTGTTGCGGTGACGACGATCGGGCCAAAATGTCCGCCGCCCCGCCGCCGTCGCGCCGGCAAAACCACGTGTCGCAGGCGAAACGCAACAGACCGCCCCGCCGGGGAAAGGAGATCCCGATGGACAGGGGACTGCATCCGCTGTCCGGAGGGATGTCGCTCGATGATGCTCATAACCGAAGTCGGGCGTCCCTTGACGTTTCTTGAGCGCAGCGCACAGAGAAGGCCTCGTTCTCTCGTTCAGGTTCGCACGGGACACTGCAAAGTGACTTCGGGAGAGTTCACATTTTTGTTCTCGTTCCCGGCAAGCGTTAGAACTACGCTGAAAACTCAACCGCTCAGTCAGCAAGCACGGCACAACCCTCACTAAGCCCTGCCAGGCTCTTTCCCCTTTTTATACCACTGCCTAGTTCCTTACAGTAGTCTAGCATCACTCAGAACGCGTCCACAAATTGAAAAATTGCACTAGAAAGCATATCATCACTTTGAAACACTAAACAAAAGCAATATGTTAAAAAAAATCCTGCCTCAGGAAGAAAAACATCAGTAACAAACAATTTTGAGGCTGATTCCTACGTTAGGGGCTTCGACTTAAGCCATCGGCGTTACCGTTGAGACTCCCCTTTTTGTAACGCACCTCAAAGGAATATTGTTGTAAAGCGAGGCTCCAGCGCAGGAGGCGGCCATTTTTGGGAGAGATGGTCTGCAGCCATTGGAGAGGGCAGTGATCTGTCTCAATGATAAACCTCGAGCCGGCTAGATAGCATGACAATTTCTGAACGGCCCACACGAGACATGCACACTCTTTCTCGGTGGCGCTATACGCCTGCTCACGACTGGTCAGCTTACGACTAGCATACAGGACGGGGTGTTCTACTTCTCCATTTTCCCGTTGGCACAGTACAACGCCCATGCCTCGCTCACTAGCATCGCACTGAACAATGAACCCTTTTGTATAGTCTGGCGATCGTAGCACAGGCTGGCTTGTTAGGGCACTCTTTAGGGCGCTAAAAGCTCTTTCCTTTGTCTCGTCCCAGACGACTGTTTGAGGCTCTGTCTTTCTTAGAGCATCCGTCAGGGGAGCCGCGATATCAGAGTACCTAGGGATGTACCTCTGATAGTAGCCGGCGACACCTAAGAACGACCGAATATCGGTCTTTGTGCGCGGTTGCGGAAAGTCTCGCACAGCGGCCACTTTTATTTCAGAGGGGCGGCGACGACCCTGACCAATCACGTGACCGAGGTAGACAACCTCGGCCTGTGCTAACTGGCACTTAGGAGCCTTTACTGTCAAGCCTGCTTCGCGCAGGCGGGTTAGCACTGCCCGCAAGTGTGTCATATGCTCAGACCAGGATGCGGAGAATATCGCTACGTCGTCTAGATACGGTAAAGCGAATTCTTGCTGTCCCCGCAACACTTTATCCATGAGACTTGAAAAACAGTATGGCGCGTTCTTCAAACCAAAACTCAACACTTTAGGACGGAATGTTCCCATTGGTGAAATGAACGCCGCATACCTACTAGCCTCTTCTGTAAGTGGAACCTGCCAATAACCCCTGACAAGATCTAGGGTGGAAATAAACTGAGCGCTACTAACTTTCTCAAGGCGCTCCTCGATGTTAGGGATCGGATAAATTTGATCCTTAGTGATGGAATTAAGCCTGCGGTAGTCGACGCAAGGACGAGGTTCCTTGCCCGGTACCTCAACTAAAATCAAAGGGGAGGTATAATCACTCTCACCTGCCTCAATAACACCGAGCTGTAGCATTTTCTTTACCTCAGCCTCCATAATATCGCTCTGGCGGGGTGACACCCGATACGCCTTGGATCGTACTGGCTCTGTGGAGGTAAGTTCTATATCATGAGTAAGTACAGAAGTCCTACCAGGCCTCTCAGAGAACAGACCTTGAAACTCTTGTAATAGCTGGTGTAGTTCGGTTTTCTGCTCAGGCGACAGCGGTGCTTTACTGATAAGGTCACTAATGACTTGACCGGTGTCTTTCCTGTTCGTCACTGAGCCTAGTCCCGGAAGCTCGACCGGAAGCTCTTCAGGAACGTTTACCATCATGCACACCACTGCTTCCCTTTGTCTATAAGGTTTGAGCAGATTACAGTGGTAAACTTGCTGTGCTTTCCGCTTTCCTGGCAGACTTACCACGTAGTTAACGTCCGACAGTTTCTGAACAATTCGCGCTGGGCCCTCCCACTGCACGTCTAGTTTGTTGTTTAGCGATGTGCGCAATATCATGACCTCATCGCCAACCTCAAAACGACGGGCCCTGGCTGTCCGATCATAATAAACCTTGGCCCTCTGCTGGGCCTTTGTCATTGCTTCACCTGACAACTCCTGTGCCCTTCTTAAGCGTTCGAGGAGCTTAAGCACGTACTCCACCACGACTGGGTCGTCGCCCCTACCTTCCCATGATTCTCGAAGCATGCGAAGCGGAGATCGAAGCGAGCGACCGTACACCAGTTCAGCTGGCGAAAACCCCGTAGCTGCATGCGGCGCGGTCCTTAAAGCAAACATCACCCCAGGCAGACACAGCTCCCAGTCAGTTTGATGTTCAAAACACAAGGCTCTCAACACGCGCTTCATGACGGAGTGGAGCTTCTCAACGGAATTCGACTGTGGGTGGTACACTGAGCTGTGTAGCAGCTTTACCCCACACCTTTCGAGAAAAGTTGTCGTCAAAGCGCTAGTAAACACTGTGCCCTGATCTGATTGAATTTCTGCAGGAAAACCAACTCGCGCAAATATGGACAGTAGTGCATTAACTATCTCAACTGAGCTGAGTTCTTTAAGCGGCACTGCTTCAGGGAACTTTGTCGCTGGGCAGATCACAGTCAAAATGTGTCTGTACCCCGTGGCTGTTACCGGCAGAGGTCCCACTGTATCAATAACGAGCCGTCTAAAAGGCTCCGTAATGATAGGTACCAATTTCAACGGCGCCCTCGATTTGTCCCCTGGTTTGCCCACCCGCTGACAAGTGTCACATGTCCTCACGAAATGGTCTGCGTCCCGAAAACACCCTGGCCAATAGTACTCTTGCAAGAGACGGTCCTTAGTTTTCTTAACTCCTAGGTGTCCGGACCACGAACCCCCATGTGACAAGCGCAACAGATCCTGACGATAGCATTGAGGCACGACCAGCTGGTCGAACTCCACTCCTCGGCGGTCTAGATACTTCCGGTACAGGACTCCACCTCTTTCCACAAAACGCGCAGTTTTCCTGGCGATACCTTCTTTGACATTGCAGCGCACGTTTTCCAGGCTGCCATCCTTTTTTTGCTCGGCTATCAAAGCCGTCCGGCTGACTTTTAGCAACCTATCAAGTCCGTCTGACGTAGGCGCGATGAGCAAATCAGTAGATAGCTCTTCTAACTTTCCCGCGTCGGGATTTTCCTCTCCAGTATCTGGCGCCTTCAACGCTACAGACTCAATTCTATTCTGTTCGGGCGTGCTCTGAATATCAGCTTGCTGCGCCTCTGACCCTTTTTCGTTGTTTGATAACGTCGGCCCCGCAACTACCGCCTTTGCAGCGAGCTCCCGAACCTTCGATCTGGTTAAGGCCTGAACACTAGCTTCACCAAACAAAAGCCCCTTCTCGCGCAGGAGGTGATCGGACCTGTTTGAAAATAGGTACGGGTACTGGGGTGGCAGCATAGATGACACTGCCGCCTCCGTCTCAAGCGCTCCGAAAGGTCCTTCAATAAGCACTTTTGCTACCGGCAGACACACGCTATGAGCTTCCACGGCTTGCTTGATCCACGCGCACTCGCCCGTGAACATATGGGGTTCTACGTAAGACGGGTGAACTACATCCATCGTAGCTGCGGAATCGCGAAGCACTCGGCACTCTTTCCCGTTTACGAGGAGGTCTCGCATGTAAGGCTCAAGAAGCTTCATGTTCTCGTCAGTGCTGCCTATTGAAAAAAACACAACTTTTGGTGTTGTTTCCGGACACTGCGCCGAAAAGTGACCCGGCTTCTGGCACGTATAACAAACGCCCGCTCGCCTCATCTCGAACCGCTTTCTGCGTTCGGCTTCGGCTGCCGTCTCTTTACGTTTGGTCGGATTGCTTTCACTCGCATCCTCACTACGCGTGTCCCCCTTAAATCTCATGGGCGTGAACCTTGGCCTCTCAGACTTGGAGCCAAATTCACCCTTTTGACCGTCCTTAGCTCCGCGAGCTCGACGCGTCACAAACTCCTCGGCTAGCTCAGCGGCTCTAGCCACCGTACTCACGTCTGGCCTATCCAAGACCCAGTATCGCACGTTCTCCGGTAACCGACTATAAAACTGTTCTAGCCCGAAACACTGCAGAACTTTATCGTGGTCACCAAACGCTTTCTCTTCTTTGAGCCACTCCTGCATGTTCGACATAAGCCTATACGCAAACTCTGTATATGACTCACTTTTGCCTTTCTCATTTTCCCGAAACTTCCGACGGAACGCTTCCGCAGACAGCCGGTACTTTTTTAGCAGACTCGATTTTACTTTGTCGAAATCCTCTGCTTCCTCTCTATCCAAGCGAGCGACTACGTCGGCCGCCTCGCCGGGTAACAAAGTGAGCAAGCGCTGTGGCCACGTTTCCCGAGAGAACCCCTGCTTCTCGCACGTTCGCTCAAAGTTAACCAGGAACAAACCAATGTCCTCTCCAAGCTTAAACGGCCGCATCAGGTCAGTCATTTTGAACAATACGCGTTCTCCTGCACCGTGTGCCTGACTTCCATTACGAGCGCGTTCCATCTCTACCTCGAGACGCTTCATTTCCAAAGCGTGTTGACGCTCTTCTTTCTCTTTCTGTTCTTTAAGTTCGCGCTCCTGTTTTTTTGACCTCTCGTCAATAGTCTCAAGGCATTCCGACAGCTCGTCGTCCTCAGCCTCTAACTCAAGAATAGCCTTTAGCAGTTCAGGTTTTCTGAGTTTGTCTGAGACATCCAGACCCAACTCTCTTGCAAGCTCCAACAATTTCGGTTTGCGCAACGACTTCAAATCCATGGCTGCTCTGAATGCTGCTTTCTCTACTGCTTACTATTGTCTTGCCGCAAACTAACCCGGCAGCAACGACAACCACAATTACCAGCTCTGTTTCTGACACTAACAAAAAGCCTGGCAAAGCTCAGTAGAAGAAAGTCCCGCACTCACCAAACCTCGCAGGCAGGAATTCCGCGCAGTCGTTCCGCTGCAGGCAACCAGTCGTCACACAGGGCTCGTTGCACTGCTCCCGAATCGACGTTGAGCTGCTCAGCATACAGTCAACTGCATCTCTTTGCTGCTGGCCTCCGTTGTCGCGATCTCGCCGCTGGCAGACCGTTGTTTGAAGTCGTAGGCGATCCCACCGCTGCCACCAGATGTTTGGATCGGACTGCTGGTACGATCTGTTGGGAACTCGGCGCTGACGCCCGTGGTTGTACCTGGGTCGCAAGCCCCAAGGGTAGCGTTGGCCTGGCGGCCTGGGGTACAACTGCAAGCATCCGAAGGTCCCGGCAAAGCATGAGTCGACTGGTAACAACGAAACAACTTGTTTATTTTAACATCGCAAAGAGTTGGCGGTCAGGTTTGACCGAAGTAGAGAGACGGGAGAGCACTTCACTCAACGGAAGAAATCGGAGCCCTCCTCTGGCGTCCGGGGGCAGCTTTTTTTATACTCTCGCAGTTGAGGGCAAGAAGGAACCCCTCAAAAGACGAGCACGTGAATGTACAATGGGCTAATGGTGACGCACACTGTCGTAGCGATGCCGTAGCACCATGTCGTGGCGCTGCGCACGATCTCGTAGCACCTGGTCGTGGCGCTGCGCAGCACACTGTCGTGGCGCTGCGCAGCATACTGTCGTGGCGCTGCGCAGCACACTGTCGTGGCGCTGCCGGTCGGACACAATGACTGTAACGAGAAGATGGTCCCTGCTTTGGCATCGCCTGTTTCGGGCACAATGACTGGAACGAGATCCCTGCTTTGGCATCGCCTGTTTCGGGCCCAATAACTGGAAGGAGATCCCTGCTTTGGCCTCGCCTGTTTCGGGCACAATGACTGGAACGAAATCCCTAGGCGGTCGCATCGCCGCAGACGCGCCTGGAAACACCTGGCGATGAGTGTTGCGGTGACGACGATCGGGCCAAAATGTCCGCCGCCCCGCCGCCGTCGCGCCGGCAAAACCACGTGTCGCAGGCGAAACGCAACAATATACAGGGTGTTCAAAATTAAGCTTTATGGTTTCCTTAAAATTGGGCACTGGGAGGTACGCGAAGTCCACCTGTGCTAATAAGTTATGTGGCCAGGGGAATAGAAAGTGAGTTTATAATTATCGCTGTGAGCATCCCAATTGACTAAAATTGAATAAATAACTTTTTGTTGACTGCAGTAAGTGGGTGTATTTGTATTGAAATGTTAGAGGCAGTCGTGTTTCTACACAGTATCAGTTGGAAGAATTCTTCTAGCGTGTCTGTGCTCCGAGATATCCGACTCCAATTTTTAGTTGTCGTTCACATGATTACGCATGCAATAGAGTGAGGATAGGCGCAAAGCTCGTCCCTGATGTGACGCGGCTGTGGCATGCCGCGTTTAGACTGACAACAGGGTGGAGACATAGGCAAAAATTATAACTGTCCCCCTTCTCCTCTCGGCTGGCGAAATAAAAAAAAAAATTGAGGAACTCGGAACCACTGCCGCAACACGCGACCGTGGAGCCTGTAGCGATGGCTGCAGCTGCCATGCCGAGATAACGGTGCGAGCGGAGAAGCCGGAGGGCAGTGCGCATGCGTAATGGTGACTAGACGAGCGGGCATGGTCCTTGCTCGGGCTACGCAAATAAAGTGACTGCTGATTTCCAAGTATTCTAGGTTTCATTGAAATCAAGAGCAACAACTGCATGGGACACCGGGCTGTCATATCTTGATTTCGCCACACGGCAGGGGAAGGGCTGAAGTTATCCTGTTTGCCTATGCCTCCGCCCCATTGTCATACTAAACGCCGCACGCAACAGCCGCGTCACATCAGGGAGGAGCGTTGCGCCGATCCTCACTCTCCTGCATGCGTAATTGTGCGAACGACAATTAAAATTTGGAGTCGGATATCTCGGAGCACAGACACGCTAGTAGAATTCTTCCAACTGATACTGCCTGGAAGCGCGGCTGCCTCTAACATTTCAAAACAAACGCGCCCACTTAATGTAGTCAGCAAAAAGTTAATTACTCAATTTTAGTTAATTGGGCTGATGGCAGTGAGAATATCATGTAACGTTGTATCTCCCTGGCCGCATAACATTTGCGCAGTTGGTTTTCATGCGCCTCCCAGTGCCTAATTCTAGGAAAGCCATAAAGCTTAATTTTGAACACACGGTACACATTTATGCGAACAAGCGTGAAGGTGGTATTGTATCACTCAACAGTAGCGCTCGCCTTAGGTTTGTAGGCTGGGTGACCCTTAGACAAAGCACCTGCGTTATTGTGCCGGCGCACAGTAGCTAATGACGATAACGGCAGAAAACTCTATCAGGGTTAACTATGACCTTGGGTTACAACGATACGACAGCTTTCATACGCGGGCATAAGTCAGCAAAAGAAACGGAACTCACTCAAGCTCACCGACAAAACATAATTTTTTTATCATGGCCGCACCCGAAATGACATTCACTAAAATGCTACTCAGCTGCGCTCAGTCAGAATCAGCAGGATTCGACTATGCCCTTCCCCCCCCCCCCCCCGACTCAGACTGTCAACAATTCCATTTACCCGAGCTCATTGAGCCTCACACTCACGAGTAGGTCTGAGCCTGAGTGAGTCTGATTGAGCCTGAGTGAATCGACTCATTAGGGAGTTTGCTTACTTACGTAGGCATCTTCATGTAAGCTGCTACGATTTCTTATAATGCCTGTTTGCGATTATTTCTGAGGGAACTGGATGTCCACGCATAAGGGTCCTTGGTATTGCCGTCATTTTTCTAGGAAAAAGAGAGACCAAGAAGGAGAAAAGGCAGGGAAGATAAGCAAGACCATGCCCCGTTGGCTTTCCTACAATTGCAGCTGTTGAAAAGCGAATGATGGATAAGAAAAATGAAAGAAAAGCAAAATTATAAAGAGGCAGCCGGCCGTAACACATTCGCGGAGGAATGCACGCTGACGTTCACAAGCGTTCGTATACAGTACAGTCACCTTCAAGAAAGGTAATAGGGCTTTTCCGGCTTTGGACATGCAAGGATACTTAGGCAAAAGCCCTTTTTCTCCTACAGCCGTCTGCCATCCGAGCGGCTTAGAATAGCTCGCAGAGCACATCATTGAACGTAGAAAGATAGGCACTGGGAAGGAATGGGTTCTATTGTCTCATCAGGCCCGCGAAAATTGCAGGTGGCACTGTTGGCCACTGCAATGAGAAATTAATAAGCATTTTGTAAAGAAGATGTCAAACCTCGTGCGACACAATAAAGTTGTTTTGAGACAGGAGAGCCCTGGTGGGCAGGCGAAGTCTCAAATAAGTGTCTAGTAAATAAAAAGTGGTAGCGGGTGAAGTACGCACAAGACTGCGGGGATTTAATAACAGCCGTAATAACAGCTGCCATGCAGAAGAAAAGCAAGCCCTAGGGAATATGCACGAGGTCACCGTTCCTGAAAAACGTAAGCGAGGGGTCACTCAAGGGGATAGATTAAGCGGACGATTTGCAGATCCTGACCACGTCAACGCAGCTGGCGTATCTAAAAGGTTAAACGATGAGCAAAATGCAAGTTGCGAAGCGCTCAGGGTTGACGGGAAAAGCGTCTTAGAGATGTGGAATCAGCGTTGATGGGAAAGGAGACCTGGAGATGTGGAACGTTGCGATAAATGTATCGTTACTTCGCAGCAGCGCCTGCAAAAAAATCGAAGACGAATGCGAAACAAGAGCACTGCAAACATAATTGCATCGACAGAAAAGAAACTATAACTCTCCTCCAAAACTGATAGCTACAGCTGGAGCACATCAGCAATTGCTATTTGAGGTTAAACTAATAACGTCTGCGCTGTGAGCGCACGGCGTGCAATCGCTCACACAGGCGGCTAAACGTGGGCCGAAACCATGCGTGCCTTGTGTTCTGTTTTAAGGTTCATGTTATGTTTGTCAGTACCCAGTTTGTGAGTAGCGCAGGCTCTTTGAACGTCTTCATTTTGTTTTTGTTTCCTGCTTTTATCTAGGGCAGGTTACAACGCAAAGAAAGAAAGACAGAAGCGCGGGTGCCATTGTGGAGCTGCATGATCGACCCGCAGAGACCGCTTCGTCGATCTGCAGCAGCAAGACCTTGCCTGCGGCATCAGTTCCCTTCCCACGGTAGCTTCTCCTCCTCCCTACCGAAAACTCACCCCTGTGGCCCCCTCATACAGACTGAGCGGTCAAACCGCACAACAGCGAAGCGACGTCCAATCTCCTTATGGCAGCACAATTTACTCGGGAAATAAATGGCGCGTCGGCGGCGATCAAATCAAAAGAACGCTCAATTTTTATTTATCTTTCTTTTCGTTCCCACCAGCCATGCTCCACCGGGACTCCGCTGACGGTGCACAGTCGCGATCGAGAGACCGGTTGGAAGCGCGCAAGGAAAACGACAAATGCAGTAAGAGCGACATGCGAGGATAGCGCGGGAGAGGCAGGCACGTTGAGGCGAGGGAACCGGCGAAGCGCCTGTAGCGAAGATAAGCCTTGCGAAACAACAAATGAGTCGACAAGGCACAACGGACCCAGCGGTTCCCGCACTTGGCCTTGCCGAAGGCCTCGGGTTCGGGCACGTGCCGCACCTGGGACACTCGCTGGAGCAAAGGAAAGCCCTCGGGGTTTATGAAGGCGAAGCACTTATAGGTGGGAAAGGTAGTCGCAACCGGAAGGAGAGAATGAATAGTGACAAAATACGAGATATTAAGGAAACTAGAGCCACAAGAGGAGTGCGCCGAGTGGGCCATGAATCAGCCTGTTTTATCGCAGGCTGCAGGACCACACGGCAGTGGCCCTCCCCCTTTTTATTTTTCCTTTCTTCTTATTTTGGTAGGCTGCGCAGCAGCTAGCTTGTAGGTTTGGCTAGACGGTTGGCCGACTGGCAAGACGGACACAAGCACTGCCTAATGGACCCTGCCGCTTCAATAGAGACGGATCTGTAGGCGTAATGAGCTGTGTCATTTGGTGAATCCAGCGCAAACATTGCTCTCTTATGAGGGCACTCTCATTATGCTTGCAACGTTTTGGAGGCGGTCCGTTCTGCACTTATTGCAGAACCAATATTTTACGTTAAATAGATATAAACATAATCATTTCTTGTAAGGCCTGTCCAGAGGCCTACTTCTTATTCTACAAGTGACCCTCTATTCTTCGACAAATCAAGGACCTCAGAAGGGTCTTCCATTTTCTTTTCTTCCACTTCACTTAAGAAGACCAAACTTGCTAAAACCTATATTTGGTTACAGCTTTTACCGGGGCTCGTCTTCTAGAAACGCATTTGAAGATTATGCTTGAAGAGATTTCGTTTGTCGGGCGGGTCCCCCCATGCACATCTTAATATTCAGAAAATTGAGTGTTAGAAAAGCTTTGGTGCTTCCTTGAGGCTGTAAAAACAGCCGCTCGGTTGTTTAGAACTATGTGAACGTGATACAGCAGTAATATTGAGGTCACTGAATAAAAGCCCGATAATCACCGCTGAGATGCTTTTGTAATAACCAAATGGTAAAGTTACTCTCTCGATGTCAAGCAAGGCTAATGATGGCTTTTTGCGATACTGTGAATCAGCTATACAACAAACGAAAAAAGAAAGCTGTGG
Organism: Dermacentor variabilis; assembly: GCF_050947875.1. Lineage (NCBI taxonomy): Eukaryota > Metazoa > Arthropoda > Arachnida > Ixodida > Ixodidae > Dermacentor > Dermacentor variabilis. Next base: position 87,287,315 of record NC_134569.1, read on the forward strand.
GTTGATAATATCTTTTAGAATCTATAGTTATTGAGCCACACCTTCTATTGATGGCATTGATTGAATCATAGAAATGATCGATGAGTTATCTCGGTCATTCATGACAACGCTTGAATTACAGATCACATGGGTAATACAATATCGTAAAAAAACAAAAGAAAACAGATGCATCTAAGAGGTGCAAAATCAGTTACGCGGAAACCCGCAAGGTGGAGGAGGCATAACGAAAGGGAAAATTGTTATCCACCCGAACGTAGCACGAAGCTGCAAAAGGTACCCACACGGCTTTCTCTGAAACAAGACTTCACAGTTGTCATTCCGGGCCTGGACGAATTTTTCCTCAGCTGCGAAGTTCTCTTCTCAGAAACTGCATGGGTTTTCTTCGTAGCTTCGTGCTAAAGTCAATTAAAGGTTGCATACCAAAGACCAGTTCCACCGGGAAACTGAAAAAGCAACAAACATAATCTGCTTCGATTCTGAGGTTTTACGTGCTGAAACGACGATTTGATAGTGAGGCACGTCGTAGTGGGGGACTCCGGATTAATTTTGGCCACCAGGAGATCTTTAACGTGCCTCCAATGCACGAAACACGGCCGTTTCTGCCTTTTACCCACGCACGCACGCACGCACGCACGCACGCTCGCACGCATGCACGCACGCGCTTTGTGTATGTGTGTTTTACATATTGTAAAACGCTGTCTTTGACAAGACCAGTGCGTTGCAATGACTGCGCTGTAAATGTGGCCGCGAGATTCAACACAAGCCAGTTGCCGGCATGAGGATCTTCTAGTTGATCCTTTGTCCTTGCACGTGATTATTCAAGGAGATTCCGTGGGCACAATCCTGAAGAAGGGTAGGTGATATCTTGAACTTCTTTTGTCATATTCTACTGCGATAGTGATCAACAGTGTTCAAACAAAGAAGGTCCCTGGAGCCAGCATTTCGACAAGAGGCCTCGTCTTTGTCGCGGATCATGTCAGAGTGCAAAGCTGTGGGGACTTACCAATAACACATTGACGGTTATTACTGCCACGAAAGAGACACAGGACAGCACCACGATTCAGTATAGAAGCAAAAAAAGAAAAGAAGGAACATTAATGATAACAAGGCGCGTGGAAATATTTCCATTTCGAGAAAGCCCATCAAAATACTGCTATGAAAAGCATAACATGAGTGAAAAGGACGCACGAGCACGTGTATAGCACGGCAAGAGAAAAGCATGTAAGTTGGACTACATACAAAAGGGAAAGCGGATAGATAAAGACATATGTACTAATATTTTCTTTGTGGCGTAAGAAAGATTGAGTTATGATTACGAACTTTTCGCAGGGTGTGCCTTTCTGCAGGGAGCGAATAAAATTATAAAAAAAAAGTTCTGCAGATCCAACGCTAGAATAGCGGCTTGTGCTTGTTGGTTTTCTGGTGTTAACAGCGCAAAACGTAGACGGGACACGAGACGAGAAGACGACACCACAAGCACTGACTTTCAACAACGTTTATTTAAAGGAAACGCAGCTTCTTATACCATGTGCGTTGTAAAGTGCGTATTTCCTATGATGTGCAATCACGTGACAGCGACGCGTGTGGGCAATGGTATAAGAAGCCGTGGTTCTTTCAAATAAACGTGTTGAAAGTCAGCGCTACCCGCCGTGGTTGCTCAGTGGCTATGGTGTTGGGCTGCTGAGCACGAGGTCGCGGGATCGAATCCCGGCCACGGCGGCCGCATTTCGATGGGGGCGAAATGCGAAAACACCCGTGTGCTTAGATTTAGGTGCACGTTAAAGAACCCCAGGTGGTCAAAATTTCCGGAGTCCTCCACTACGGCGTGCCTCATAATCAGAAAGTGGTTTTGGCACGTAAAACCCCAAATATTATTATTAAAGTCAGCGCTTGGGGTGTCGTCTTCTCTTCTCGTGTCTTGTCTATGTTTTGCGCTGTTAACACCAAGATCTAACGCAATGTAGGAATCGACATTGTGTGGATCAGTTTGAAAACGGCTGGCTCTGCAGCATCATTTGGTGTTCCGCAAAGCGTTACCGGGTTGACCAATGTGTTTGTGCAAATCCAGTACTTGTGTGTGTGTGTGTGTGTGAGCGTGCATGCGTGCGTGCGTGCGGGCGTGTGTGTGTGCGTGTGCATGTGCGCGCGTGTGCATGTGCGTGCGTGCGTGTGTGCGTGAGTGCGTGTGTGCGTGAGTGTGTATTCTGCTGCCGAGATGTCAGGACCTTCTTACGCGTGCCATCTGGTTCGAGCACAGGTAGCACGCGAGAATGAGAAGTGAGCGTCGGATTACGAAGATGGAATGATGATGCAATGACTATCACAGCATCACGAAGACGAGCATATAGACGAGCATATAGACGAACATATAGATAGATATATATGGACGAGTTCTTGTCATGACAATAATGCCGTGCATGCATGCATGGCACAAATTTATGGCAGTTTCATCATGCATGTTGTGCCATTCATGGGAGTCATGTCATGGCTTGACATACAAACAAGCCATGATATTCATTCATGATATTCATGCCAATCGTGTTAGGACATGCGTGTCATAACCCGAATACCCAGAAGACATCCTGTTAAAGAAATGCATGCCATGTCATTTAATCCTATAATGTCATGTCATCTGATTTATGACAATGATGTCATGACAACATTGTCATTCATGTAAGGTCCATTGTTTAACAAGGCATGTATCAAGATATCCATTACCCGAATGAAATTACCTGACACGCACTGTATGACTTGCTCAGCATGTCGTGTCTTTCGTGTCATGACGTACATGAAATGTCTTGTAATTCATATCATTCATGTCATGACATTTAAGTCATATCACTCAAATCAGGTCATGCACGCATGTCATGTCATACATATTGAGATATATAAATCGAGTTAAAGAAACGGCTACGGGGGCATCTTTTCATTCATATTGTTTATACCACTACATGCATGCCACGACAAGCACGTGATGTCATTGATATCATGGCATGTCATGTAATCTACGTTATTCATGTCATAACACACACGTCATTCATGTCATGACATCTACTTCGGGTCTTATATGCTAGCTAATGCATGTATACTGACATATATCGAGTTTAAGAAACGACCACGATGGCATCATGTCATTTCTACAATTTGTCATGACATACATGACATGGCAAGCATGTGATGTCATTGATGTTATGACTTGAGATGCGTATGCATGTCTTGTCATTCATGTAACGACGCGCATGGCATGTCAAGAAAGCTATACCATTCATGTGAAGTCACGCACGCACTTTAATCCTATCCTGATATATATCGAGTCAAAGAAACGACCACGACGGCACCATGTCCTTCATACCATTCATGTCATGACCGATTATGCCATGACGAATATGCCAATGCATTGACGTCATGACACATGTCAAGCGCCCATAAATATTCTGATATACCCAGTTGAAGATCCGACCACGACGGCATCACGACGTAGGAGACCAGATAGATAGAAAGTAGATAGGTACACTCAAAACGCTTGAAGTTGGCAATGAAGGCTTCGCACTATATGATGTATATCATAAGAAGAAAACAAGGACTATAGAAAACCGAAGCAAATCGCATGTAATGACTTTAGAGCGAGGCTAGTACTAGGTGATAAATGTCGATGAACCCCTAACGGCATATCGCTGTTAGGGTTCAGGTTCGGAATACCATGCATATACGGAGAGCTTCAGCTAAGTTGCACCAAATTTTTAAAAAGTCCGTATGTGAGTTTCGAGAATGCAATTTAGTATTGTTCGCAGTCCCCTTGAGGAATTGAAAGTAATTTTAATATGAGCTCACAGGCGCTGTCTATGTCCTATATATGTGTGCCTGCACGTGTCAGATGTAAATGAGCTGGTTCAATACCATGTCTCCAACGTCGCCGAAATCGGGCAGCTATGTCCGTAAATATACGAGTATTCCGCTGCCCTAGGATATTGCCTGTACAGACCTGGCACTTAGGCAGTGCTACAGGTTACATGTGAGGCGGAGTATATATTCTCTGCAAGGAGTCTATGTGCATGTGCCATTCTTGCTCCTGCGTCTCCTCTTTTAGAGCTCGGTTGATAGAATATCAGGAGAGAGAGAAAAGCTGTGTTTAATGAACGCTGGAGAAACTGGTATGGCTGACAGCCTCACTTGATACTCCAGATATTTATTCGAAAAATGGTCGGCAGAAGATCAGGAATTGTCAAGGCACCCAAGCTTGCTCCCCCTGCAAGAGTGCTAGAGAAGCAAGTATCTACTTCGTATGCCAAATTAAGGCATAGTGTAACAAGCAAGTTGTCCCTAGATCTCGAAAACGCCGGGGCACTTGCACTGCTGAAAAAAAAAGACGGTGTGAGTTTAAAAATTTTGGCCAATTTGGGTCAATTAGTGTAACTTGCAAGTTGTCGAGGGACGTCTAAACTGCCGGGGCACTTGCAATTCCTAAATAAATGCATTAATTAAGTTTACCAATTTTGGCCAATCGAAGAAAAGATTCGATTTGCCAAAATGTACAAGTGACCATTTGGAAACACACGGAGTGGGTGTACTATAGAAACGTAGGGAGTGACAATTTTGGAAGCATAGGGAGTGGAAGCTCTTCCTTTATTATTCCTGTGTACGGCACCTGCGAATGACGTAATGTGAAGTCCAGGTGGTGCGTGATGGTGCAGGCTGCGCGTGCGGGACGATGGTTCGCCGTTTAATGATTCACGTGTTCACATTGATCTTTTACCGGCCCTCCAATAATTGACTCCTTGTGCAAATGACGCGTAATGTATCTTCGAGTCAATGACACGTGGCAGCCTCGTGCATTTCCTTTGCCGTTACACCGCTCGCGAGTCATTCGAACTCATACCACCCACTCCCCTACCCCGCCCCCTCCGCCCAAGCTTCGCCGTTCGCTTTCCCAGAGCAAACTGGAACAGATGAGTCACCGCGTACGTCAGGTCACGCGACGCTGTCCCCTTGGTCCCCGTACAACTCCCGCCGAAAGAACGGTAAGAGGGGTGGTGGAGATTCGATGCCAAGTGTCGTTATCGTCCTACGTATAGAGAAGACTGCATGCACACACACATGCCGTGTGGGTGGCGGCTTCAGGTTCAAGAACAAGCACGAAGTATATTGCGTGCTACGATGAAATAATGACGCACGACGCGCTCATGCAACACGGCCACGCGACGCGAGCAGCAGTTTCGGGGAAGAGTAATGGAGGGAAGGAGAGAGATAACGACTGCTGAAAGTGGAAGGAAGAGAATGGGAACAGCTCAGCTTATAGGGCGCCATAGACAACAAATCTCAGTCTCCGTGTTGTCATAAAACCGCATATTGCCTATAGAAGCTAGGCATCTGCCGTGACCTTCAGGCCTCGAAATCGACTTGAGTAATACTCACCGAGGCAGGCAACCTCAATCTGGCCTTCGAGAACTTGACTCTTAAGGGCATTCGATGAAAAAATAACGCATATGAAGCATGCGTTGAATAAGACTCCGCAAGCGCGCAGTGCAGTTATAAAAGTGCCAAACATGCACATGAACTGCCTATATAGGCAGGCTGCTTGTTTCTCAAGCCATGAATATCAGCAGAGGGATCCTCTGGCTCTTCGTTATACGGGATGGAGCCCCCGTTTGCACAAATGCGCCGGCATATATAGATATGAGGCGTTGTCAGCAATTTCGGGCTTGGCTCACATTTGCGGGTCCCAGCACTACACCTTTCAATGGTAACGCCCTTCCCTCTCCCTTATCTCGTTTCGCATTCACTCAAGCATTCTTTTTGATTATTTCCTTTTATCTTCCGCATATCCATTTACTATGGTGCTGATTAAAGCTAAGCCATAGGCGTCACCCTGGTTTAAACATCTCTTTGCGTTCTGTTGTTTTTTCTTCTAGATAGGGGATGCTGACGATGGGAGACGAAACGATTGCAATGGGCCACACGTTACACAAGGTTGAAAAAAAGAAAAGAGGCATGTACAAAAAATAAAACCACGAACAAAATAGGTACGGCAAGCCGAAATGGGAAACGGGGAGCGCTCCAATCACATGACTAAAGTTTCGGGTCGTCGTTTGCCGCATTAAGCTCGCAGCTGTTACACCTGGTCCTCTTGGGACCACACACGAGGCGGGTGAGCGTCGCCGGCACAAGAGCGGTGGCTCGACGCGCCGGAAAATATTTCAGTGGTCGCATGCCTTGTTGAAATTTAAGTTTTTTTTTTGTTTAGGTTTTTCACCTCGAATTAGTCTTCTCTGAAAGGTCAGTTAGGTTCGTGCGTTGCCTCCTATCTGCAAATGGAGTGGTACTATAGCGGCTATGAACACAACCACGTGCTTAAATATTGTACTAGAAAAGACTGTTGTTGAGTTTGATCTGTAAGTTTTTCTAGTTAAAGCAGAAGGTTTTAGTACTAACTGCGATATCACCTAGTGCGGATATGTAATTTGATGCAGTAAAACAGTTCGACTGTAACGATTATGCACATCATAAGGAGAGAATCAATTGTCATGGGGTGACGTAAAAATGAAATTTTTGTCTGCCTTACTTAAAATTATTCAAGGCTTCTTAGCTAGAACCTTAGAGGGTTCTTAGCTAGAATTATTCGTAATAGCATACGGGCGCCAATAGTGATGTTGTATACGTTATCAGCGAAAGCATTCGGCCATATGGCAAATAACACTTGCAAATTGGACTGATTTGTGAATATGGTTACAGTGTTTTAGTTTGCTTCATTCTGAATACAGCCAAAAATGGTTTAAAAAATAAAATAAGAAAATAATGATTTCTGGCCTTAGCCATGTCTACAGAATAATTCATTCGCAGGGTGCATTTTCCTCACTACCATCGTATGGCAAAGCAGTAGATCATGATTACCACAGAGTACTTGGTTATTCAGTGTACTTGTTGTTTCTCGCGCGATTTGAAAATGATTCCAGATGGGCGGGACTGGAAGTTGTGCGTTCCTAACCGAAAAGGCTCACAAGGTTGTCGTGGCAGATGAGTGTCCATTATTTGGCATGAGGCTGTCTTAAGCAGCACCGTCAGCAGTTTGTTACTTGCAATTACTTTTAGTTTGTTACTTACTTGTGGCATGCAGATGATATGCAATAGAGTGCGCGTAAGATAACGAGGCGTTTGTCTTAACCAGCAACTCAAAAAGCATAAATGCAACCTTTCATTACGTCGTATGAGAACCACTTGCTTTTTGCTCCTCGGAACTGTGGAAGCTTGTCAGCGGCTACAAATCATGAGCACATGCTGGGATAAAAGGATGCACTAAATCTCAGAAAGAGAATTGTTTTTGGAGGCTGCAACATACGAGCATCAGCGCCTCCTTTTCTTGTGCTTTCGGATAATACGACGCGAAGCCCAATGGCTATGACATTGCGCTGAGCTCGAGATCGCGGGCTTTATCCAGCACGAACCAGCCGCCTTTCTTTGCGGGCTAAGCGGAAAAAAGCGCGTGAGCTTAGATTTGGATGCTCGTAAAAAAAAAAAAAGAACCAGGGGGTCAAAATTAGTTCGGAGCCTACGGCACGCCTCATATTCAGATTATGGTTTTGGCACGTAAAACCCCAACATTTCATAAATTGAATTCCCCCTTTCACATAAATACCTGCAATTCGTAAGTCGGTCATCTGCAGACGAGGACACAAATATTTTTTAGTGCTGTTTGTCGACCTCCATCGCTAATGATATCATATCGCGACGGGCTGGCGTCCGCTCTTACTGAAAGTGTAACGTAAAAATTTTTGTGTATAGGGGCACTGTGGCCGAATCAGCAAAGGTTTTCGATAGTAGCAGGAGCTTTTAGTTGGCTGGCGGCAGCCTTCGCTAATATATCCGAAATCATGATTGTCAGCCACTTCATCTTATGAATGGTTGTACGACGTAAGAAAACTTTTGTACATGCGGGCCTTGTTCTTGTGCTGCAGTAGCGGTGACAGTCTAGAGACGTCCGTATTATTCCTTGTTTATACGGATGCTTCCTGAAATGCTCTTCACTACGGTATGTTTTGCTTGCATAGTGTCGGCTCTTTAATAATAAAACTCATTTGTTAGTTCAGCCGCTCGCGCTTCCGGCTTACAGTCCTGCGTTCTTTGTTTTTCGCGCTTGGCCGCTTCAATAAGCATCTCTCAATTAACGGTAGCTTATCTCTAAAGCCGCTTCCGTCAAAACTCGAGGAAGTGTCAAGAAGACATGAAATGCGATGTTAATTAAGGGATGTCGTCCGGTAACTAAACCTTGCTTGAAGCGGCATATGCCGGGTAGCTAGCTGCCAATTAGGATGCACGTGGCATAACAGGGTGCCTCATTACGCGCATGTTCTTTATTTGGCATTTTGTCTTCTGGTTCTCGTTCTCGCGTCAAGAGGGGATATTCCTAGACCTTCAACACATATGACAAGGTGTCAGGGTGGATGAAGCTTAAATATAAAACTGCAAAGTTAGGTCGGCGTGTTACAAAAAAAAAAAAGACCAAGAACTTTAAAAGAAAACCGCAGAGAAAAGTAAGAAGATGAAGTATTAATAAAAAAACGGCACAAGGAGATTGGGATGTGTCAAAGACCGTAGCGATAATAAGAAAGAGCCAATATAAGATGATGAACTATGGACGGTACACTGGGTGTCTCGATGGAGCATCAGCCTAATTTTGTAATTTCCATGCTAGGAACAGCTGCACATGCAGGGCATCCCAGCTATAATCAATCGCATTCTTTAGGAAAAGATGGCCAAGCCTATATTGCACACAGTTGAGTATAGCAGCCATCACGACAGTAATTTATTTTGTCGATGCCATACAATTCAATAATTCATTGCGATTAGCTATTTTTTGTTTATTGCTTGGAATGGCGGGCTGTCAACCAGGAATTTATAATAAATTGAAAGAAACCTAAAACTGGTATGTTTACAGCCGGGTACATTTACCAGCCGGGTTTTTACCAACCGACTGAGCTACCTTTCCGGGCAACATTGAAGGATCACGAGTTCAAATCACATGTTATGTTCCTTTTTTTTCCTTTTTTTTCTTTTAATGTATTTTCCTTCCTTTTATCACTGTACGGAAACCCTCCTAAAAAAAATTATATATCCTCAATTATGTGTGGCCACACATGTGCAGGTCATAAATACCAGGTTCTCTAGCCGAGTGCCATCCATGCGGTATAACCGAGCTCAGATTGGTCCACCTTGACTGATCAAATAGGGCACCACTGTAGGTTAAATGAGGCGTACAACTCCTGTGGGACCCGCCGTGGTTGCTCAGTGGTCATGGTGTTAGACTGCTGAGCACGAGGTCGCGGGATCGGACCCCGGCCACGGCGGCCGCATTTCGATGGGGGCGAAATGCGAAAACACCCGTGTACTTAGAATTAGGTGCACGTTAAAGAACCCCAGGTGGTCGAAATTTTCGGAGTCCTCCACTACGGCGTGCATAATCAGAAAGTGGTTTTGTCACGCAAAACACCATAATTCAATTTTTAATTTAACTCCTGCGGGGACGGTAGAGTATCCGTCTCCAGTGCAAGAGGACCGTGATTCAAATCCCGGTGCCGCGCAATTCTCCACCGGGAAATACAAAAAAAAAACCGTGTGTTGAGAAAATTGCACAAACAGGCCTGGAGTGCGGCCTGATCCCGGTGACCAGAACCGGTAACGCACTCTCTCACCAGAGCAGGATTGGCCACCCTGGTGCAGTACTTGGCCACAACCTCCTATATGAATACAACAATCAAACCCCGGCCCTCAGTCCCCAGCAGCCGCGAAGCAACTGACCACGGCGGCGGTCAGATCTGTAACGCTGCAGAGGGTGCTAAGAATACCTGGCTCCGGACAGGCCGCCATTGGAATCTGAACCTGGCAACGTTTAGCGTTAGAACGCTATCTAGTGAGGCGAGTCTAGCAGTGTTATTGGAGGAATTAGAGGGTAGTAAATGGGATATAATAGGGCTCAGTGAGGTTAGGAGGACAAAAGAAGCATATACAGTGCTAAAAAGCGGGCATGTACTGTGTTACCGGGGCTTAGCGGAGAGACGAGAACTAGGAGTCGGATTCCTGATTAATAAGGAAATAGCTGGTAACATACAGGAATTCTATAGCATTAACGAGAGGGTGGCAGGTCTTGTTGTGAAACTTAATAAGAGGTACAAATTGAAGGTGGTACAAGTCTATGCCCCTACATGCAGTCATGATGACCAGGAAGTCGAAAGCTTTTATGAAGACGTGGAATCGGCGATGGGTAAAGTCAAAACAAAATACACTATACTGATGGGCGACTTCAATGCCAGGGTAGGCAAGAAGCAGGCTGGAGACAAGTCAGTGGGGGAATATGGCATAGGCTCTAGGAATAGCAGAGGAGAATTATTAGTAGAGTTTGCAGAACAGAATAATATGCGGATAATGAACACCTTTTTCCGCAAGCGGGTTAGTCGAAAGTGGACGTGGAGGAGCCCGAATGGTGAGACTAGAAATGAAATCGACTTCATACTCTGCGCGAACCCTGTCATCATACAAGATGTAGACGTACTCGGCAAGGTACGCTGCAGTGACCATAGGATGGTAAGAACTCGAATTAGCCTAGACTTGAGGAGGGAACGGAAGAAACTGGTACACAAGAAGCCAATCAATGAGTTAGCGGTAAGAGGGAAACTAGAGGAATTCCGGATCAAGCTACAGAACAGGTATTCGGCTTTAACTCAGGAAGAGGACCTTAGTGTTGAAGCAATGAACGACTATCTCATGGGAACCATTAAGGAGTGCGCAATAGAAGTCGGTGGTAACTCCGTTAGACAGGAAACCAGTAAGCTATCGCAGGAGACGAAAGATCTGATCAAGAAACGCCAATGTATGAAAGCCTCTAACCCTACAGCTACAATAGAACTGGCAGAACTTTCTAAGTTAATCAACAAGCGTAAGACAGCGGACATCAGGAACTATAATATGGATAGAATTGAACAGGCTCTCAGGAACGGAAGAAGCCTAAAAACAGTGAAGAAACTAGGAATAGGCAAGAATCAGATGTGTGCGTTAAGAGACAAAGCCGGCAATATCGTTACTAATATGGATGAGATAGTTCAAGTGGCTGAGGAGTTCTATAGAGATTTATACAATACCAGTGGCACCCACGACGATAGTGGAAGAGAGAATAGCCTAGAGGAATTCGAAATCCCACAGGTAACGCCAGAAGAAGTAAAGAAAGCCTTAGGAGCTATGAAAGGGGGAAGGCAGCTGGAGAGGATCAGGTAACAGCAGATTTGTTGAAGGATGGTGGTCAGATTGTTCTAGAGAAACTGGCCACCCTGTATACGCAATGCCTCATAACCTCGAGCGTACCGGAATCTTGGAAGAACGCTAACATAATCCTAATCCATAAGAAAGGGGACGCCAAAGACTTGAAAAATTATAGACCGATCAGCTTACTGTCCGTTGCCTACAAAGTATTTACTAAGGTAATCGCAAATAGAATCAGGAACACCTTAGACTTCTGTCAACCAAAGGACCAGGCAGGATTCCGTAAAGGCTACTCAACAATAGACCATATTCACACTATCAATCAAGTGATAGAGAAATGTGCAGAATATAACCAACCGTTATATATAGCTTTCATTGATTACGAGAAAGCGTTTGATTCAGTCGAAACCTCAGCAGTCATGGAGGCATTACGGAATCAGGGTGTAGATGAGCCATATGTAAAGATACTGGAAGATATCTATAGCGGCTCCACAGCCACCGTAGTCCTCCACAAAGAAAGCAACAAAATCCCTATAAAGAAAGGCGTCAGACAGGGAGATACGATATCTCCAATGCTATTCACAGCATGTTTACAGGAGGTATTCAGAGGCCTGGAGTGGGAAGAATTGGGGATAAAAGTTGATGGAGAATACCTTAGCAACTTGCGATTCGCTGATGATATTGCCTTGCTTAGTAACTCAGGAGACCAATTGCAATGCATGCTCACTGACCTGGAGAGGCAAAGCAGAAGGGTGGGTCTGAAAATTAATCTGCAGAAAACTAAAGTAATGTTTAACAGGCTCGGAAGAGAACAGCAGTTTACGATAGGTAGCGAAGCACTGGAAGGGGTAAGGGACTACATCTACTTAGGGCAGGTAGTGACCACGGATCCGGATCATGAGACTGAAATAACCAGGAGAATAAGAATGGGCTGGGGTGCGTTTGGCAGGCATTCTCAAATCATGAACAGCAGGATGCCACTATCCCTCAAAAGGAAAGTGTATAACAGCTGTGTGTTACCAGTACTCACATATGGGGCAGAAACCTGGAGACTTACGAAAAGGGTTCTGCTGAAATTGAGGACGACGCAACGAGCTATGGAAAGAAGAATGATGGGTGTGACATTAAGGGATAAGAGAAGAGCAGATTGGGTGAGGCAACAAACGCGGGTAAACGACATCTTAGTTGAAATCAAGAAAAAGAAATGGGCATGGGCCGGACATGTAATGAGGAGGGAAGATAACCGATGGTCACTAAGGGTTACGGACTGGATCCCAAGGGAAGGGATGCGTAGCAGGGGGCGGCAGAAAGTTAGGTGGGCGGATGACATTAAGACGTTTGCAGGGACAACATGGCCACAATTAGTACATGACCGGGGTAGTTGGAGAAGTATGGGAGAGGCCTTTGCCCTGCAGTGGGCGTAACCAGGCTGATGATGATGATGATGATGATGATGATGATGATGATGACATTTTTCCCGGTTATTATTTTTTTTTCCGTATGATAAAGAAAGCACGCGAAAATCGAAAAATGTCATGTGACTAACCGTTCGCCCCCATCAAAAAGGCTGCGCTCTGAAACAAGCTCCGTAACAGTTAGCGGCTGAGCTGGCGCTTTATCTGGCGCACCACGCCCGCGACAGCACAACGCGACAGATCGCCCACTCACTTCCGGGGTGAGTGTTTGAGGACGCTGCTTTTTGATGCGTGCGAAGGATTAGTGACTTGACATTTTTCATTTATTGCGTTTTTTTTGGTGGCCGGGAAAGATAAAGGGGCAAAATGTTCCGGGCTGTAAACATACCATATTTGTTTAGGTTTCTTTCAATTTTCTACAATTTCTTCGTTGACAGCATGCCATTCTGAGCAGTAAATAAAAAAAATTGCTGATTGGAATTAATTATTCAATTGAATGGAATGGACAAAACAAATCACTGGTGGCTGCATTACTCAACTGGGAACAATATTCACTTGGCTATCTTCGCGTGGAATGAGCCATCTTAAAAAAAAAAGAAAACGCCATGCGTGATAGCTTGGACACCCTGTATATGTAACGCGCAACACAGCGTTACCTGGAGAAGGATGGCTTGTATGAGAGTTCAACTCTTACCGTACGCATCTCGGGAGTTCTTTGGACGTGTTGCGCAAGTGGAACAAGCAGTTCATTGAACCGCTTATTCTTGGGTCTTGGGTCGTCTTGGGTCAACATTCATGCCTTGGTGGAGGGCACAACGTTTACGCTCACTCAAGTAAAGAAAACGGTAGTTTATTGCTCTGCAGAATATATAAGCTACTGACATCAAAACCATTTTTCCGCGTATTAAGACAAGCTTTCAGCGTTAGAAAGAGGCTTCAGAGTTTCAAGCGAGTGCAAAGGTTAAATTTCTGTCACTGCATTAGCCATTAGTGTTTATAAATATGTCTGGACTCACCGTAGTGCAATACCATAAGCTATTAGTCCTAATAAAAGAAAAAAAAAGCAACCTTAGTGGCCTAAAAAACAACTTATGGGGTTTTACGTGCCAAACCACTTTGCGATTATGAGGCACGCCGTAGGGGGGGACTTCGGAAATTTCGAGCACCTTTGGTTTTTTAACGTGCACGTAAATCTAAGTACACGTGTGTTTTCACATTTCTCCCCCATCGAAATGCGGTCGCCGGGATTCGATGCCGTGACCTCATGCTTAGTAGCCCTACACCACAGCCACTAAGAAACCACGGCGGGTGACCTTAGCGATCTCATTCACATATATTTAAGAAAAGCAAGACTTTGAAATGATCTTTGTGAAATGTTCCGGTACTAGCAGACATTCAGCGTCAGTTTGACGCCTTCTTTTTTCTACTAAGGCACCGTCTGGCTGCTTCGTATTGAGCGTAAGAAAAAAAGAAACAGAGAGAAGCCGAAGTTGGCGTCGTTAGCACACGCAGTTATTCGCGCACAGGAGTCAATCAAATCTCGTCAATTGACGCGCAAGCAGCAAAACTCGTAAACGCTCGAACAGTTTCGAAAACGGACCGGAAGCACAAGCAAGTGCACGCCTAAACCAGGCTAACTAAACGCACGCAGTTTAACGCGCGAATTCCGCGAACGAATTATCACAGCGCCGCTGACGTCGGCTCAGCCGACGCACGAAATAAATAAAAAAAATATTGCTTCCGTCCTCGCATACTTGATTTAATTATACTAGAAGCTGCGCTTTGGGCGCTGGCAGGAAGACAGCTCTGATTGAAGAGTTTTGCGTAGAGCGCCGAGCTAGGGTTGCCTGGGTGGGTGTTGGAACTAACTCTGAAAACTGTAGTACGCCGACTGGTGGCCTCGATAGTGGGCGTCTCGATCGGTGTTTCGTCAGTCGTTGGGCTTTTTATTTAAAGCCAAAGTTTCTCGCACCGCGCTCAGTGGCTATGCCTATCGGTTTGCAGAAACCCTGAAGTCATTAGCTGATTAAAGGAGCACCAGCCTGATCGAGGCCACGCGCCTTCAGATCGTAATGCGAAAAGTGGTGTAACCTGCACAACTTTACATTACGGCAGCAATGCACTTCGGGATGTCTTCCCGTCTGCTGCAAACAATGTTTCGACGAGACGATCCTGTACGACATATGACTTCGAAAATGCCCCGAAGTCATTGCCTACGGGAGGGTGGCAGGTGTCCTGGCGTGTGCTGGAGCACCATTTAAACCTTTGTTGCTTCAAATCATCACGCTTTCGTAGGGTAGGGACATTGCTCATTGGACAGTTTCGGAGTGAGAGAATAGGCACTGCGCCGTAGGAGCAGCGCCTCGCGACAGATCCGTTTGCTCACGGAGTGCCTTCAAGACGTTTGACGGGCAGCGTACTTTTCATCACCTTGACCATGGTTGAACAAATCAAGTGATGTTTCGTTTGACTGAACGTTCTTAAAGTTCTTTCAGTTAAACAATTCCAGGTGGTATTTTCTTGTACATGGCACCATAGTGAGCGTCGCAAAAAAGAAAAGAACGCCATTGATAATATTAGACACTTGAGGGTGAACGTTGCTTGCTGTTTTGTTCACAACCAGAATCTTCAAACAGCAAGAAAAACACCAGAGTTCACGGCTAGTGAGGGTTGTGCGCAATGCACGCGGCATCAAGAAAGGTTATAAAATTTATCTGCACGAAAACTAAAGGAATGCATGCACGAGGTGCGTTAAGTGTACGTACAGACGTCAGCTTTAATGTCTATCGTAGGCTTCCGGCCCAACCTGCGGCAAGAAATCAACCAGAGTGGAAACTTACTAGTCTCCCTTGCACGAAGTGTTCCGAAGGAGCCATCTATGTTTAAAGCTGTTCTGTTTTTTCTGATATTGAGTCAGTCAGTCAGTCAGTCAAGAACATTATTGAGGTCCTCAGGAGGTTTAAGCCGTTGGAGATCGCACGCGGGGAGCTCTTTGGGCCGAAACCGTAGGCGACGCCCAAGTCGGGACGGGAACGTGGTGATGCTCCGCCAGTTCTTGGGCCCTCTGGACGGCTTCGAGTTGGAGTTTGAAGTCCGGGCTTTTGAGGGCTTCTTCCCATTCGGGCTCACTGGAGAGAGGGCCCTCTGGTAACGCGGTACATTGCCAAAGCATGTGCGAGAGTGAGCAATAGAGTTCTGGGCAGTCTGGGCAATTTGCCGGGATTTCTGAGTTGTAGTGGCTTACTAGGCCACGTGACGGATACGAGTCCGTTTGCAGCATTCGAAACACGGCCGCCTGCGTGCGTTCGAGTTTAGCGTGCGGGAACGGGTATTTCATTCTGCCCTTTCGATAATGTGAGGTGATTTCTTGGTAAGTGAGTAGCGGGTCATTAAACTGAATGTCCAGCCCCTCGGAGGCCGTGAGACCGTCGCGGCGGGCAAGTTCTCGCGCACGGTCGTGGGCCGTTTCATTGAGGTTGGGTTTTTGCGGGTGAATGTCTTTCCCCATGTGAGCGCGGAACCAGGAGAGGCATCGTTTGCACTCTTTTGAGCTCGCTAGTAGTATATATGCGCTACCTCTTTCGATACGTTGCCGCTTTGTTAAGCACGAATTGCAGCACGCGAATCCGCGAGGACATGGGTGAATGTTCGGTCTGCCATGGTGATGGCTACGGCTATCTGTTCTGCTTTAGCGATGGTGGTCGATTTAACCGATGCGGATGATCGTAACGGTCCGTTGCCGTCCACAACTGCTATCGCAAAAGTTGATGTATTGCCGTACTGGGTATTGCCGTACATATGCTACCAAAGGTACATAATAAACCCGCATATGCTTATGGTAGCATATGTGGGTTTATTGACCAGTTGCCTTCACCCTAAAAAAAGATCACGTTCTCGTGACGCCTGCGGCAAAAAAGACGTTCCACGTCCGCCGCCAAGGTCTGTGAGTGGTGGCACTGGCTAAAACTCCCAGGGTTTTACTATAGGACACATAAGTACCCAAGAAAGTGGATGGGAAAACGGCGCCGCGGTAGCTCAATTGGTAGAGCATCGCACGCGAAATGCGAAGGTTGTGTGTTCGGTTCCCACCTGCGGCAAGTTGTTTTTTCATCCACTTTAATTTCCATCAATTTATCATTTCTTTATTTCATTTATTAAGCACAAGTAATTTCCGCTATGTTGTCCTTGGTGTCAGTGTTTGTTGGCTTCTTATGATATGACTAATAAAAATCGGCCCCCTCGGTTAACCCCCATTCTTCTCGTTATATATATATATATATATATATATATATATATATATACATATATACAAAGGAGTAGCGAGCCTGCATAAGCTAGAGGTTTGTAAAAGGCTGAACCGTAAAATAAAAATATGATTTATTCGCAACAAAAGAAGAAAAGCACAGCGCATTTAGAGCAGCATACACAAGTGATACCTCACAGAACATCAATACATGTGCTAGCCAAATTTTCATTTGTTGCAAATGTGGTGCCTTTTTAACCCATGATTTCAGAAAATGTTTGGCTGCAGCAAAAGACAGGATTTCACTGGGTGGCTTTAGGTTTTTAACATAATATGGAACCTATAAATTGGGAGTTCCTTTTCTATAGTAAGTAAACATATGGAGTACTATGAATATTTCTATTTGTCGTAGTGACCACTGTTTTACATTTTTCTTTATTAATGGGCTATCGAAAAATTTCTTGCACATGGTATTCTAAATGGACTGTTTCTTTTTTTTTGGGGGGGGGGGGGCGTTCAGAATATAAGATTGCATCATGACTATCTGTACTTCACCGCCATGATACTTTGTTGCGTATGTTACCGAAAGGAGCAATCCTGCGCAAAGTAGTAGTGGAAGCGTCTAACTTCCGATGAGAAGCTGTACCATAAATGGTTAATCCGTAACGTGAAACTGATTCTCTTAATGATTTATATACTACTCTCTCATGGACTTATCGCAAACAAATCGCAGTGGAAACATACATGCGCAAACCACTTTGGAACGCTTTGCCAGCTGTTCAATATGTGCACTCAAGGAAAGGGTGTCATCGAAGATTAAGCCTAAGTGTTTCTCATGTACGAGTTCAGCTGGAACACAAGAACAGTTTGAGCAACGCGTGTCATTCAGGACTACAGTTTGGTGTGCAGTGATTATTTTTTTACCTGGAGTGTGAAAGCACAGCATGTTAGTTTTTCTTTTTATTTCTATATAGATGTAGTTATCTCGAAGCAAGTATAACATGTGGCATATATCATCTTGCATTATATGGGCGCCTTTATCATATGTTGCGCAAGGTAGAACAAAAGCTGTATCGTCCGCGTACATGTATACCTTTGAACGAAGAGGGAGTAGGTAAAGGCTATCTATGTAAATATTGAACAGCGGCGGAACCAGAACTGACATCTGCGTAAAACCAGGATGTTTTTATATATTGAGTATCTTGCTGGAAAGATTTACCTATTCGGATACCATTTTCAGGCGGAGAAATAATATAGTAAAAAAAAAGGTGTGTGGACCCCTAAAACCAGTATACTTTTCGTCTTTTAAATGAGCATTTGATGGTCAATCGTGACAAATGCTTTCTGAAAATCCAGAAAGACCTTAATCACTATAATATTTTTGTCAAGTTCAGGGAAAAGGAGGTCATTGAAATCCTCCAGCAAGCTTATCGTACTGAGTCCGCTGCGAAAACCATACTGACATTTATTTAGGTGACGTATATTCCAGAGTGTACTAATAGCCTTGCGCGAAATTTGCTCGATGATGCACGCTATGTATGAGAGAATTGCAATGGGCCTGTAGCTATTGTAGCTCATTTTCTATCCTTCTTTATAGAGTGGCCTGGAAACAGTAGCATTGAACTCGTTACGTATTATTTCGTTGCTCAGTGGTTCATTTAGGTTTTGAAGTGATGAGCTATTAAGGCTACTGAAATTCTAAAATACGGCCCTAATCCCAATTCCACCAAGCCAGGTGCCTTTGTAATTGTAATAGCACGTATTACTTGGTGCAATTCATTTTCCGTTTCGCTCGTAGATTTGGCATGAACGCCGAATCTACGAGCGAAAAAGCCTTGAGTGTCGACTTCGGTAGTACATTGTTTCAAGTTTTTCAGACTGACTGTATAAAGCATTCTTTAAAATGGTTAGCTAGATCCACAGGAGTTTCAAATGAAAATGAGTCTTAATTGTTTATCTACATTCCGTTTCGATAGTATACCGGCTATACTGTTGAGTAGTTCCCATGTTCTCCTCCTTGAACTTCTTCGGCAAGCAGAATACTGGCTGATCTGATAATGCTTCAGGGCGAGCCTTATTGTAGCTGTTATTTTATTCCATAACAGAGAAAATTCCTCTCCTAACACCAAATTACTCGGATTATCGTGACAATTTCTAACGCTTCATTTTCTTATAGGAACGTTCTTTAACATAATTATTTTCCCACGGACTGCTAGAGTTACGGCGCTTTAGTTAGGTCTTTTTTATATAGTTTGAACATTTGTATATTCTTTAAAACTTGTTTGCGAGTACTTCATCTATCTTTGCATCTCCAAAATAAACCTATGTCCTAGTCAAAAATAGTATTTTCTTTTTCAGTGCGATGACCTAGTGACTGGGACTGCTCAAACATTGTTGCAGTTAGAAAGTAATGATCAGACACCTTTTATTTTGAATGACAACGCCCCGCCTCTTTTTTTTTTGGAAACACCAGCAGCAATATGATATATACACGAGCATGTCACTTTATCTTCCGGAATTTCTTCTGTAGTAAAATCTTGGATCAGGTGTAAATATCGTAACTTGTAAGTAGTGTAATATACCCCTTGGCTGTACCAGTAGCAGTAAGGTTTCTATAAATGACAACATTAATGCCGCCTGCTAGAATAAGTTCTTCATTCCTTCCATATTTTTACAAAAATATGAAAGTTCATCTAGGAACGCTGTAGTATTACTCCTGGGATGCCTGTAAACAGCGCAGACCCAAAAATCCACATAAGCTTTATTTTTAGACAACGCAGAAATCTCTGTCTTGGTGAATGTAACCTGAATCTGTTAAAAAAGCTGCCTGTTTTTAAAACGTACAATGACGCCACATACTTCCTTATTTTGTCTGGATTGAGGCACAGCTACAAAGGCCAAAATTGTGCACTAACAGCTTTCAAGCTCAGAAATATTAATGTATATGAAAAGCATTACATATACTCTCGACGAAGTACTTGACAGGTAGAGAAGCAGCAAATACCAATGTTTTCAAATAATTTTGGCGCTGACATGCAGTAATTCTATCGTAAGGCGAATGAACTGACAAGAGAGCCACTCATTATTTCTTTCAATCCTCTACGATACCTCCCGTGTTTGGGGTGGCTGGTGATGTCTGCAGTGATTCGGCGGATTCGTTTGTGGGCATATATACGCGTATGAATGTTATATATGCCCGAATGCATGTACTAGCGAACGGGCTTATATAATGTTCGTACGCTGACCGATAAATGCAGTGCGAGTAATTATGTTTCGGTTCTGCACAACAAAAAGAAATTCGTGCAGGTATCCTGAATGTACACTGTAGGCCCATAGACATCTCTAAAGCACACCCGACCTGTCAAGAGAATATGGCATTATATTCAATGAATTATTTGAGTTACTTCATTTTCTTCGATTCAGCCATTCCATGTGCGCCAGTGGAACTGTGCTCATCTTCAGTCAATCCTCCAGAATGGGTTCGGGTCACTGAGACAGAAGAGGTACAGTGTCCTTAAATGCAGTTAGGTATGTGCCATACTTTTCAGTATGTCATACAGTATGGACACAGAGGTGATAGCGTCAGACCCGTGCTGTGTAAGTATGGGTTTAATGGAGGGAGACGGCAGAGGTAATCTCAATCACCACTTCTGATTGTCTTGCATGGACACCACTGGATTTTCCACGGAAATCTTAGCTGCTGAAACTATGTCAATGGTATTATTGATTCAATGACATTTCTATGAATTGATTATTTTCGATATCTAATCGCTGTTGTGTCCGCCACTACTGGAAGAAATGGCATTATAGGTCCACTCAGGCATGCTCGCGCTAACGGGTCTGCCATTTCATTTAATTGTAATCCACAGTCACCTGGTACCCATAATAGCTTTACAAAATTCAACTGTGGAGGACCTAATGTTAGAAACGTCTTTAGAGTTGCCAAATTGGATGAAGCTGTGTAAGCGAAGTACAGACAGAAATGGAATCTGTTATAATAACCACATTTATTGTCTTCAAAGGGTGTTTCCGAAAGGCTAAAACATTTGCTTAAAGCTCGGCTTCAAAAACGTGAGTGAAATCTGGCAGTCTCAAGGAGAATTACCAGCCATACGGAAGCGAGAAAATGCCTACGTCCGCCTTTTCG
This sequence comes from Dermacentor variabilis, assembly GCF_050947875.1. NCBI lineage: Eukaryota > Metazoa > Arthropoda > Arachnida > Ixodida > Ixodidae > Dermacentor > Dermacentor variabilis. The sequence goes on from NC_134569.1 coordinate 87,308,364, forward strand.
TTGTTCACTGAAGCGTTTGTAGCTATTACATTAATTGTTTGTACGTGTGCAAGGTATTCTTGCAACAGGTTATTTAAAAACGTGACTGATTGAAACTTAGGGTTTCGGGGGAAAATGTCATCAAATTCTATCTTAATATTATGATTTGATACAGTTGGTGGAATTACAGTCACCAGATTTTAAGTTTTTCTTTTAAATGTAAAAGGAAAATTAGTTTTTCTCAGCAACCACTGGTTGAAATTTGACGAGGTTTGTTGCATTTAAAAGAAAAACTTAAAATATAGTGACTGTTGGTTTCGAATATTGAGATACATTGTCAAGTTTTTATTAAAGATTGGCAAACATCGAAAATTTTCCTGAAAGGAAACTATTAATATTACAAATCTGTAATTCAGCAACGAAAAACGATATCACAATTCTGTGAATTGAATCTGATAGTGCATCTAAATCGAACAAAATCCGTATGTTACACATGAGTCTGAAAAGTTAAGTAATGTGGAAATAAAGCTTTTGCAGAACCCTTGTACACAACGTAACGTAAGAACGTAAGATATAAATTGACATATCGAATTTGTCCTCTTTCAATGATCTAATGGATACCGCTTTCAGAATCGCGATATCTTTTCTTGATGCGGAGCTATCAACTTTATAAACATCGCGCGTCTACTTTTCTTGAATATGCGAATTCTTTAAAAGTATTTTCACAAAATTCAAGCCCTAAATTAAAATTCCGTTCCATCAGAATTTAACTTTATTTCTCAAATGCAAGACACTTTATGAAAATCAGTCGAGCAGTTATCTTAGAAAAGCGTTTCTGCGTTTTGCATGTATTTGAATAGGCCGTATCGGAGTTGGACACGAGCTAAAGCTTTCTCTTAAGACTAATTCTGTTAATGATAATCCTCCGATGGACAGTCCAGTCGGCAAGAGCGGCAGTTATTTAATTGAAAAGATTGATGTCATGACAGCCATTTTTCTCGCAAAGCAATAATATCCGGGGGGAATTTCGATGATAAATACAATAAATGCGTTGCTGCAAAGTGAACTAATCGGGAATTCCAATGAAGGATTTTGAGGAATCCTATGGCTGCAAAAGAACGGACTCTGAAGCTGCCTTACTTAATATACTTTCCTTTTAGAAATCTTCTTCTGTAGAACTGTTTTTCAGATTTTTTTTTTTTGGTCTTTGAGTGAGTTAGCGTCGTAGCTTTTTTTGGTGAAAGGGATCTACATTGTTTTAACAATCGAGGATGCATGTCCATTTCATCTGAGCCCTGTGTATTATTACTGATGCCTTCGCCTCGACTCTGGTTGACATCGATGGATGGGCGTACAATTTGGGCATCTTGGGACGTGAAATTGAGAGTTACTTCAGTCAGCTGTTTGAGAAGTTATACCAATAGCTGTACCAAATATCGGTGCCATCTGGCTAGTTAGGATTTGTGTCAAGGACTCACAAAGGTTTCCAGGTAGGCGCTCCGTGGCTTTTTTCATTGCCCTTTCAACAGCAACAGCAATAGGAAGCGAAACAGACGCGTCCGTTTCTGTCACCTGGCGGACTGTGACACCGGCGTATCCCTAGCCTGAATTTCAGTTATGGCTTCTCTACGGGAACAATGTTTTCGTTCAATGATTTCTAAGATTTCCATTTCCCGCCCAGTTTCTGAACAATTAGAATAATCAGCAGAGTGTACGTCATTGCAAAGGCAGCGCCTTTCTTTCTTACTTTTGCACTCGCTATAATTGGGCTCCTCACCATAAATTCGGCACCTGGGAGCAGATATACATCATTTCAAGGTGTGCCCATAACGCCAGCACTTTACATATTCGAGGGGACGAAGGCACAAACGTTCCACTCTGTAGATTAGAGGCCATGCCCTATTCTTTGATGATGGAATTGTCCCAGCAAATGTGGTCATGACCGACTCACTAGGGATCCTGGTTTTTTTCAACCACACGTCCACATCGATAAACTGTAATTACACCCGCCGGTGAAAACATCTCTAATACTCTAATAATTCAGCTGGTGTCATATTCACATCGACGCCGCCGACAAGCCCTTTCACACATGCCAATCGGGGACGAATAAATGCACGCACCCGACTGGCAGCAAACAGCGAACACTTTAGATGGTCTTGTACACAGGACTGGTCTGCGGAAAAGCAGAGGGTACCTCCTCTGCCAAACTGGCGGACCTCAGTGATGTTCTGGAAATGGGCCGTTGCCGGTCGCAATTCCGCCTGAGTCGCTTTTGGATTCTTCATCCTTATGAGGCCGTCATTGGTTGGAACAAGAGCCACAGGAACTGATATGACGCGGTTGCGTATAAATATATCCACAGGTAACACCTGCGGAGGAATAGAAGACGTACCAAAGAAAAGCCCCTGGCCCGGGTGAAGAAAAGGGCATCTGCCTCGTTTGATTCGCTAAATAATAATGACACTAGCAAAACTGTTGGCAATCGATACAGAAAAAAAAAAGAGCTACTCAATCCTTGGCCAAAACTCCTGCAGCTAAAATCAGCTCGGGAAAGGCCATCTGAGAAGAGCTTCGCAGCTAGCAGCATGCGAAGGCAGAGAACCCCCTCTTCTCCTCGCGACCTCGCAATGGCTTTTCTACTAGTTCTTCGCTGAGGAAAATTTCATACATGATACGTCGCATTCGTCGTCATGACATCGCTGCATAGATATTCGAGTCCCGAAAATGTTCAGCGGGCTAATTTCGAGTTTGAAATTGGGCATCGATTATGGGCAGTGTAGTAGATCAACATTAAATACACACGCGACATTTCACTTGATATGTGTGAAAGAAAACGAAAATACGCGCTTAGCAGTTAGTTCCAAATCATAATTAACCGTTCACATAGATTTCAATATGTGTTCAGTATATGAATAATTTTCATTTCTACAGTTGCGTTGTTCCGTATAGTCTGACTGATTGTGTTAGCACGTGAGATATGCGTGATTGGTGGTATGTCAAATATGCCGATTTAGTGGTATCTTCGCAAGACATAAAGCTATACTGCCACGTAGCTGCCGTGCAGGCTTCGCTTTTCGTAATTATATTATTTCCATCCGCTGCTTAGTAAAAAATGCCTTGGCTCAAGTTGGTCCGTATGAAAGATGCAGTTAGATGCTTTAAAAAGATCGGTTCCTCTCGTTTTGATACCAAACTGCGCATAAAAGTTAAATACTTTCGCAGCTATCAAGACTACCTCCATAGATAATAAGCATACGTGCGTGTGTTTATTGCGTGCATGCTCGCACATTTTGCATGTACGTGCGTGTGTATGTGTGCACGTGCACTTGCGGGAATGCTTGCGTACTTCTCCACGCATTGGACCCTTTGTGCAAAAGGGGATAGCAATGCTTTTCATTCAGCGTTAACTCCGAGGGAAGAACAAAATCTTAACTGAAGATGACAAACAAATGCGTCAGGGCTGTAAGCCTCCAATACTTATCCACCACATTCTATAACTGTGTAGTTATGCCCGCGAAAAACAGAGAAAACTGGAACGTGTGTGCCAGTAAGCACACCGAGCAGTTCAAAAGTATTTATTCTAGAAGATCTCAGCTGGTGTTACTCTATTTTGCCGCGAAGCTGTTACTTCCACCAGCGGTCTGCACGCAAAAAAGAAAAAAAAAGAAAAGTGATATGCACGATTGCGGGCGGGCACCTCGCCAACAGGATGTAGGAACACCCGTGCGTCTTCTTGGGGACCCTTGGCTTGAGTCAGCGAAGCCAAGGTAAAAGGTCCCTCAGCGCCGATGTTCTGGCTTCTTGGCAGATAAGTGCAAAACGTAGAGGGAATAGCGCTCCGTGTCGTTGCCTTCTTTTTTTTTCATCATGCTTCCTGCCACTCCGTGACAAGAAGCGAGAACCACCGGTTGCGAGGGTGTAGAAGCACAGGCAACCCCGTGTCTCGCTGCTTTTGTTCCCGTCGATGAGAGCGGCATGCGTAGCAGCTGCTATAGGGCATTGTCAGTCTGTTTGCCCCTACAAGTCAGCCATCCCGCCCAGCAACCCACCCCACGTGCAGTGTGTCGAGAGCGCAAACAGCGGCCGGACAAGTCGCCGGTGTCGCAAACTTTATGGGGCAGGATGGGTGAAACCTTGCTGCCAGCTTGTGGCCTTGTTCTAAGTCGGGGGTTGTTTGCACTCGTATTGTGCGCGCATTTTGGTGGTTTATGGGGACGCGTGTAGACAGGGAGTAAGGAATAGTGTTTGCAAGTCGTCAGCCTCGCGCTCAGGGACCTCATGGACGCAACGCTGAAACTGCTGAAATATCCGTCTACGCCGGATGCAGCGTGGCTTATATACACACTTCGGTATGCAACAGAAGAAAAGCACTCTCATAGTTGTAACTACACTTTACTACTACTCTTCATGCCGTGGAAACGTTCGCACCCTGACCCTGCATTCGTCTGCACGACACAGTGGCCTTAAAGAACGAAACTAATGCAAAAATATTAGCGTATAACTACAGGCACACACGTCTGCGCAATGCAAACTGTGACCTCTGCCATCTACCGTAAACTTCTGGGTGTGCTGCAAACAACTGAAACGAAACAATCTTGAGAGAATAGGCTCACCGGTAGGCAATTCATCGCTGCAATGAGCAGTGATCGCTTTGTTGCCGCAACATTCGTTCAATAAATCTCCAATCTAAGAGCGATTACGAAACGCACTGAAAGAGGCGGCAGGAATCAAACATGACAAGCATCGCGTGCCACAATAAATTTCAGCACCCACGCTTGCCGTCAACTTTGGCATCTTTCGTACGCGCCGCATGCTGAGGTGTAGATTTACAATCAAGAAAAAAAACGAATGAGAAAGCCCTAGCGAACCCACGCAATCGAAAGCAACGAAGCAATCTCTAAGCAGGTGACTCGTGAACTCACACAAAATGCACGCACGCAAAGTACTACAGCCCACAATGGCACGGACAGAACTCCTCGAGGGTGTTTCTCATCGATGGTGGAGAAAAGGAAGCCTGCCTGAGAATGACGAACCGTAGCTAAAATGCGCGTTCGGGTGAAGAAATGGCAGGAGGGGTCGCAGAAAAAAAAATGGGGGGGGGGGGAGAGGGTGAGTGAGTGCGTGTGCATGCTACAGCCGCTAAGCAAAAGCCCAATCGATTAGACGACTTCAACAAGAGGCCTGCTCGTTTCTTCGTCAGGCACGAAACCCAGCACTGTAGGGCTTGACACAAAACTCAGAGAGAAACGTCGATTCGCGGCCACGTTGCTTTGAACTGGAACCAACAGCAGCTGCTTTTGTTGGTTATTATGGCGATGTGCAGCCAGTAGCAACATAAGAGCAGCAGCTGCAGCACCAGGAAGCAGCTGTCTCAATGTAGCTTTTCTTTTTGAGCCCAACATCATGAAAATCAATGTCGAGGAGGAAGGGAGAAGAGAGAAAACAGTCGCTGAGTTGTCTTTGCTTGCTCATTGAATGAATCCAAGATTTCTCGTGGATAAGAAAATCAATTCAGCATGTAGGCACGTCAAGCGGGCTCAGGCTGAAGTGAACCGTCGAGTAGATGATTTCGTGCCGCATCCTTCTACATCAAATCAGGAGGCTGAATCCACAAAACACATTGTTCGTTAGTACTGTCTGCACCTGGTTAGCTAGCCTTGTGTGATATTAGTTACTCTGTCACGACTGTGCGCCGCGTATTCTTACCAGTGATTGCAGCATATAAACTCTTATGTGAATACGGGCTCAGAACCTTATATTATGGATGCGTGCGGCAAAACGTCTAAATTCATGTTGCTCTGGAGAATCCATAGTCAGCGTAATGTAGAGATCTTATGACAATGCTATTCTTTCTCACGCTTCGTCAGTGGTCAGAGTGGCATTCCGACTACGTTTTCACAGAGATCAGCCGGCGGTGATCGACGGGTGATACGAAAGGATTAGATTCGAGCGAAAGTAATCCTTACATTACATTCGCCTGTTTCTAGTTGATTGTTTTAAATGTACAACTGAGGCGTCAAGACAGACAGACACCTCAAACAAGCGCGAAAAACAATGATAAAAAAGAGACCCTGCGTGACAGACAACTGGAGCAAAATAACAATATCAACAGAATAAAAAGGCCAGATAGTGTAGAAGCCACGAATGTGAGCGGAATAATCGAGGAATATTTGATCTCAGAGCAGTGATGTAATTGCGGGTTATTCCGGAATTCTAATGTTATTGAGATATATTAGGGAATGTTCGGCACCGCATTCTGCTCGAAAAAGAAAGAAAGAAATTTTTTGCGAAGGAAAAGAGAAGAGAAAGAGAGAAAAGGCAGAGGGGTTAACCAGATGCGAGTTTCCGGTTTGCTAACTTGCACTGGGTTGGGGGAAATAGGGCTTGGAAAGCAAGAAGACAGAGCGATAGAGAAATAACAAAAAGAAAAATTAAATAATGCTGTTTGACTGCCTGTAGGCATTCACATAGGCCCGTGGATGTCAAAAAGCTCAGTAGCGCTTGCGTGGATTCTGCTTAACAACTTACCGGCATTTCATAAAGGTCCGCATTGAAAAATTACAAACCTTCGATTTAAAAGCTTGGAGGACGCTTAAGCTTTGTCTTTAAGAGTGGGACGCGATAGCGTTATCGGGACCCGTCGACGCTGGCACCAACACCGGATGTTCTGCGACACGGTGCCCGATAGAAAACAATAATGGGCCAATCCCGGCGACAGCGCAGGGCAGAGCAGTGGCTCACACCCCCGTAAGGCCGAGGCCGCAAGCAGTAACTCATGAATGTTTCATACACCGTAAGAAAGGAAAAGGGGGTTTGTGTTCGAGCTTTCCGCGTAACATGATTATGTTTTCGCGCATATTAAAATCACAATCCGACGCTATAACGTCTGTAGGTTGTGTGTAAGTCGGACTTTACAAATTTTCTGACGTATTTTACTTTGAGAAGTTCAATTAGTTCAGTAACGCCCCTGCGCCATGCGAAACGCCTGCGGAGTTGGGGTTCGGGATGATTTTTTTCTCAAGGTCAACGCCATCAACCGCCGACGCCGACACCGGATTTCCTGCGACCCGGGGACCTTAACGCTATCGCTTTAAAATGCGTGTCGCATTTTACCGCGCAAGTTTGTGCAGATCTCAGTTCTCAAATGCACTTATCTTTTGTTCCACATATGAACATCATCACGCGTTTGCCATCCGGGTTCTAATTGCGAAAAAGTGCAAGGAAACCCAATGCTACATTTCCATAAGAGGTTATGCGCTGCTACCGTTCAATAGCGATGGTCACTACGATACACGAAAACTCTTCCAGATCCTTGCGTTATTACCATCGAAAGTGACTACAACGTTTTTCGCTCCAGCAAGTGTTCTTATTGAACTCGTTAAAAGAAACGAAGCGTCTGCCTGCAGAATGAGCCTTCCGTATTTTGCTTTTGACGCTCAATATTTCTTACTTAACTAACGAAAACAGTATCAAGGAAAACGCCATCCGGGGAACATATACTGAACATGCCCGTATGCCCATCGAGTTATCCAGCCGGGCTTTTGACTTGATTAAAATGAAATTGAATTAAAGCGCCATGAAAATTCCCGGTAATCAGCGTAACATCATGTTTTTACATTAACTTTTTTCAGCTGTCTCCGACCTGGATTTCCTTGGGCTGAATTCATGCCTCCTGTCCATATGCACTCTCATATATGCAAGCACAACCGCGATCCCAAAGATTGAGGAAATCTTGCATAAAACACTAAAAAAAAATTGAATTTTTGGTCTATTCTTTTCTCTCCCTTCCTTTCTGCCTCCATTTTTCATTCTATAAATGAAATGCAAGCTGAAATTTCTATAGCAGAAACGGAAGGGAGCACCATTGGTCTATCAGGTATGGTTCGGCGTGGTCGACCTTTGATAGTGGAGCAAGCGCTTGCGTGTTAGAAGTACATTATTGTACAGAATAAGGAAATAAGTGCCAGGAAAAAATGCCATCATGAGTACAATAAAAACACAATGAAGTGGGTAATACTTATTATACTATATATATAGAAGAGAAGAAAGGGGGTTAACCGAGGGTCTCGATTTTTTTTTAGTCATATTATAAGAAGCCTACAAACACGAAATTCGCGAAATGTCCAGGTTGTGGGTTCGGTTCCCACCTGCGGCAAGTTTTTTCATCCATATTAATTTCCATTAATTTATCGTTTCTTTATTTCATTTATTAAGCACAAGTAATTTTTCCGCAAGCGGGTTAGTCGAAAGTGGACGTGGAGGAGCCCGAATGGTGAGACTAGAAATGAAATCGACTTCATACTCTGCGCGAACCCTGGCATCATACAAGATGTAGACGTACTCGGCAGGGTACGCTGCAGTGACCATAGGATGGTAAGAACTCGAATTAGCCTAGACTTGAGGAGGGAACGGAAGAAACTGGTACACAAGAAGCCAATCAATGAATTAGCGGTAAGAGGGAAACTAGAGGAATTCCGGATCAAGCTACAGAACAGGTATTCGGCTTTAACTCAGGAAGAGGACCTTAGTGTTGAAGCAATGAACGACTATCTCATGGGAACCATTAAGGAGTGCGCAATAGAAGTCGGTGGTAACTCTGTTAGACAGGAAACCAGTAAGCTATCGCAGGAGACGAAAGATCTGATCAAGAAACGCCAATGTATGAAAGCCTCTAACCCTACAGCTAGAATAGAACTGGCAGAATTTTCTAAGTTAATCAACAAGCGTAAGACAGCGGACATCAGGAACTATAATATGGATAGAATTGAACAGGCTCTCAGGAACGGAGGAAGCCTAAAAACAGTGAAGAAGAAACTAGGAATAGGCAAGAATCAGATGTGTGCGTTAAGAGACAAAGCCGGCAATATCGTTACTAATATGGATGAGATAGTTCAAGTGGCTGAGGAGTTCTATAGAGATTTATACAGTACCAGTGGCACCCACGACGATAGTGGAAGAGAGAATAGCCTAGAGGAATTCGAAATCCCACAGGTAACGCCAGAAGAAGTAAAGAAAGCCTTAGGAGCTATGCAAAGGGGGAAGGCAGCCGGGGAGGATCAGGTAACAGCAGATTTGTTGAAGGATGGTGGTCAGATTGTTCTAGAGAAACTGGCCACCCTGTATACGCAATGCCTCATAACCTCGAGCGTACCGGAATCTTGGAAGAACGCTAACATAATCCTAATCCATAAGAAAGGGGACGCCAAAGACTTGAAAAATTATAGACCGATCAGCTTACTGTCCGTTGCCTACAAAGTATTTACTAAGGTAATCGCAAATAGGATCAAGAACACCTTAGACTTCTGTCAACCAAAGGACCAGGCAGGATTCCGTAAAGGCTACTCAACAATAGACCATATTCACACTATCAATCAAGTGATAGAGAAATGTGCAGAATATAACCAACCCTTATATATAGCTTTCATTGATTACGAGAAAGCGTTTGATTCAGTCGAAACCTCAGCAGTCATGGAGGCATTACGGAATCAGGGTGTAGATGAGCCATATGTAAAGATACTGGAAGATATCTATAGCGGCTCCACAGCCACCGTAGTCCTCCACAAAGAAAGCAACAAAATCCCTATAAAGAAAGGCGTCAGACAGGGAGATACGATATCTCCAATGCTATTCACAGCATGTTTACAGGAGGTATTCAGAGGTCTGGAGTGGGAAGAATTGGGGATAAAAGTTGATGGAGAATACCTTAGCAACTTGCGATTCGCTGATGATATTGCCTTGCTTAGTAACTCAGGAGACCAATTGCAATGCATGCTCACTGACCTGGAGAGGCAAAGCAGAAGGGTGGGTCTGAAAATTAATCTGCAGAAAACTAAAGTAATGTTTAACAGGCTCGGAAGAGAACAGCAGTTTACGATAGGTAGCGAAGCACTGGAAGGGGTAAGGGACTACATCTACTTAGGGCAGGTAGTGACCACGGATCCGGATCATGAGACTGAAATAACCAGAAGAATAAGAATGGGCTGGGGTGCGTTTGGGAGGCATTCTCAAATCATGAACAGCAGGTTGCCACTATCCCTCAAAAGGAAAGTGTATAACAGCTGTGTGTTACCAGTACTCACATATGGGGCAGAAACCTGGAGACTTACGAAAAGGGTTCTGCTGAAATTGAGGACGACGCAACGAGCTATGGAAAGAAGAATGATGGGTGTGACGTTAAGGGATAAGAAAAGAGCAGATTGGGTGAGGCAACAAACGCGGGTAAACGACATCTTAGTTGAAATCAAGAAAAAGAAATGGGCATGGGCCGGACATGTAATGAGGAGGGAAGATAACCGATGGTCACTAAGGGTTACGGACTGGATTCCAAGGGAAGGGATGCGTAGCAGGGGGCGGCAGAAAGTTAGGTGGGCGGATGACATTAAGACGTTTGCAGGGACAACATGGCCACAATTAGTACATGACCGGGGTAGTTGGAGAAGTATGGGAGAGGCCTTTGCCCTGCAGTGGGCGTAACTAGGCTGATGATGATGATGATGATGATGAATTTCCCCTAGGTTGTCCTTGGTGTCAGTGTTTGTTGTCTTCTTATAATATATATATATATATATATATATATATATATATATATATATACATAGAGACAGAGAGAGGGTCATGAAGTGATAAAGATCAATTCACTTGCTAACAGTGATTACTAAAGTTGTCATCTCTGTCATGTAGTTACAAGGTTGGCTGGCTTACGCATAGAGCGGCATTTGTTGCATAGCTACCGCAACCACACACAAACACACACACGCACGCACACGCCCACATTTCATATCGGGCAAAGGCTTCGTACGAAAGCTGCGGAAATATTCACTTTTCTTTCTCAAATAACGGGTACCGCAAGGTTTTGACGCCGATTGTGGATGCTGATACACGCACATCGCATTGACTATATTCCATTAATTATAGGGAGTAGCTGCGTCGCCTGCCAGCGAGAGAACTGAGCAGCCGAAACAATGGCATCCTTCTCAGAATTACGTTCAGCTAACCTCAAGCGTTCAGCTCGTTTTATTGATTCCAATTGTTCTCGTACCTCCAGCGTGTATGCAATGAAGACTTTCGTTAACCTTCCTCATCTATCTAGCAGAAAAGCTGTTGGCCGTCTCTGCCTCTTTCATAAAAGCTTTCTTTAGTAACCATGATCTCGAGAAAGTCCTCTTGTAGATAATTATTTGAATTAAATTTTGATGCTTTGACAAAACATGCCGTTTTGACGAAACACGCCGTTTTGCGGAAACGCGCAAATATTGACGAAACACGCCATATAGAGGGAGGCTCAGGATTAATTCTGACAAGGTTTTCTTTTTGCGGACGGTAACCTGAATGGGGCCGTCAGATTTCAGGTGCCACAGAAGTACATTGTGAAAAACTTTATGCAGAACGAGCTCGATTCTGTGTATAACCAGCGCTACGGGCTCGCCGCGGTTACTGTCGGACATATGTCGGCGGTGTTGGAGAGCCTCAGCATTACGTCGAGCGAGGCGTTTCCTGGTGAAAACGCATCCAACTTTGTTGTGCGGCCCCTGTGGTACTTGCAAACGGTTTCTCACGAACAAGAACGCTTCATGTTTCTCGCATACACCAAAGAAAGCTTTGCAAGTAAGCAGTTCGAAGTACGCAAGTATTTGTGTCATTTCGGCCCCATCGAAATGTAACCACCGTGGCTGGAAACAAACCTGCGACTTAGTACTCGGGCAACATTTAGTTGATAATGAGCTCTATTGATTCCTATTTGAATCAATGAGCTCTTCTCTATGGCATGTTTAACTCACTGACACCCCGCAACAAATTTCGCACTTTTACTACGAACGGAGAGGACTGGGACCGCGACAGGAGCAACAGACCGACCCGCACGGCCACGAGCTTGCTCATTGTTTCCGGACAGAGGCGCATTAGCTGCACGTCCAGACATGGGCGGAGAAAAGAAAAAAAAGATCACCAGAGTAGGGATAATTATGCAAATGGTCTAAATTGCGAGGCACATTTAGGCGAAACCCAGACTATAGGGAACTCGCAGACGTTCAAGCGGAGTTTTATGCAAAGCTTCAACCATTAACTATTTGTCTTACTGCGTCCCCGCGCCATCCCGCCTCACTCTTCCCGTTCGCCGCCGCGCAATGATGATGCCCTCCATTTCCATCGGCTAGGCGCCGCTATGTTTATTTCGGGGAGCGCGTGCGAAATATAGGGACAAAATTGCGAACTCTCGGCCACGCGTAAAACTGACGGCAGCCTGTTCGACCATAACGCTTATCTTTACGAAAGCTCGAGGGGTCAACGTATCTGTCAAGGGGCTGTTTGGGACAATAAACTCTATTGCTTCGCACGATGTAGACTTCAAGGAAGTTGAGACGAGGTGGGCGTGGCTGGGATGGGTGTATCGTGAAAATAGAATGGGACGTCTGTCTTTCCCATACACAGGACGACGTTTCTTATTTTCTTTTTTTTTTTGATAATGTCGCATTCATCTTTGCGTTGAATACGCGTCTCCTCCTTTACACTGCCGTGAATTCGGATAAAACAAGCTCTGGAAAACTTCGATAAGACAGATGACTGACGCTCCATGTGTGCCGAGAATGAAATGAAATGATCAATGAGTAATATGCGGATCCCACGCTTAAGCGAAGCTTTCTCTGGTGTTTGCGAGAAACGTGCAGCGTTCTTGTTCATCAGAAACCGTTTGCAAGTACCGCAGAGGCCGCACAACGAAGTTGCACGCGTTTTCACCAGGAAACGCCTCGCTCGACGTAATCCTGAGGCTCTCCAACACCGCCGACATATGTCCGACAGTAACCACGGCGAGCCCACACCGAATCGAAGTGGTTCTGCATAAAGTTTTTCTCAATGGACTTCTCTGCCGCGGGAAATCTCACGGCCCCATTCCGCTGCTGCGCTATCGCTGCATCTCCACATCGCCCGGCTTAGCCTTTACGGGCAATTGTGCACTGGCGTTCAAAGCCGTTGTTTGCTGCGTATCTTCGCTGTTCCGCTTCGAATTTCCGGGGGAAGTGCTCACCGCATTTCTCGGTGCTCATCGCCGCCACTGGGTGGTGCTTCACTTCGCGTTTACGAGCCAGCATGCACTCGCTTTCCACATCGCACGTCGCCGCGTATCGAAGACGTTCCTGTTACGCTCGACGCTTCTTCCAAGCCTCTGTCTCGTTTTGTTCTCATAGAAGCTCGCGCCTGCGCTCGGAGTATAATGCCCCTGGTTGCCCCTGATTGCCTCTGGTTGCCCCCAGTTGCTCCCGGTTGCCCTTATCACTCCTGATCACCTTGGGTCGCCTCAGATTGCATTATATCTTGTACAGGCCCATTGTGTAAGACAGCATGCCAGTATAGCCAGTAGCGACGAGTAGCCACGGCAAATTGAGCGAGGAAAAGTGAGGGTGGGGGACCCAAATTTTTGCGGTGGACCAGGTAAATTTTGGGAAGTGGTCTAGGTCGCCTTGGAACGTCGGTCAACTCTATTTTCGAATTGGGCAAAGTCATTTTTTTTGGGTGTGGGTCACGGCGTCTGTCCGACGCAGTGGCTGTTCCCCATGAGATTTCGCAGTGCGAGCCGCAGCAGGTCCACCGCCGGGAGTGTGACGTCATCACTCGGTAACATGGATTTTGATACCATCGGATGGGAAGCGCAGTAGAGGACGGCAGAGGACTAGACGGTGTGACGAAATTAGGAAATTTTCCGGTGCTGGTTGGAATCGGTTGGCGCAGGATAGGGGTGATTGGAGATCGCAGGGAGAGGCCTTAATCCTGCACTGAACATGAATAGGTTGATGATGATGATGTTGATGATGATGGCGACGACGACGACGACGACGACGACGCCGGACAGATTTCCCACTTCGTGGGTCATATGATGCTTTCGCATGATATGATGCTGTCATACATGTTGTGGGAGTGTCGTGGTGCATCAGCTACAATGGCAATAGCTCCGGAGGCTCTTGCGTCGAAGTGGGCCGCCACTCTGCGCAGCTCCAACCTCAAGACACAAGAGTGGGCTGTCCAGCAAGCCCGAGAGGTGGCGACGAGGCAAGGCCTCGAAGTCCCCTCATGGGAGACCTGAGCCCGGGTCGTCAAATTTGCCGGATTCAAAATAAAGTTGTTTCCATCCTTACAAACGACAGCGCCAACTCACAACTAATACACGCGTCACGGGCAAATTTAGTGCCGTTTTCAGCGACTGCACTTCGCCGCTGGTACATTTCACAGGCTGTCGCAAGCGAATGCTTAGTGACGTGTGCTGCCGAACGCACTCGTCAGTGAGCGTGTTAGACATAAGTTTATCGGAGCGAACTAGGTAAGAGCAGTGACATGCGGGAAAGGCCGCAGAACTAAGCAAGAAATGTCCCTCAAGTTATAAAAATCGCACGCATGCATTCGCGCACCAAATTTCCCTGTAATATTTTTCTGCGAACGAAGTGGCAGGTATAATGTGTACCGGCTACCTAAAACAATGAATGACCACAAAAATTCAGAACAGTAGTTGTTGACTGTAACGTCAGGACAGTCAGAGGGCACATTACTTTTCGATTACACGGTACAACAAATCGGCAGCGTATTTTAGATATTAACACTAGATAAATTTTAACATTGTGTGTATGTAGATATTAACTCTTAATAACCACAGTAAGGAGATAATGAGGTGAAAACCTTAAGTGCCTCGTTGCAATGGCTCAGACGCGAAAAAAGTGGCGTCTACTCTAGTGAAGCAAAAAATATCATCATCAGTAATAGCTCATACCTCCCTAAGCAAGCAAAGATGCAATGGCTGAATATGAATGAAGAAACGAAAGAAAGAAACAGCGAAGCAAAGAAAGAAAGAATGAACGAAAGAACCTTTAGCTAATGCATTACGAGCTCGCATGTGTGATTGAGGAGGTCGACCAGAACGCCATATGTTTATTTCGCACTGCGGATCGTATGTCTTGCAAGAAGTCCGACCCCTCCGATCGTGTAACCTAATGCAATTCCACGTGTGCAGCAGGCTTTCGCCTTCGCGTGTTACAGGAGTGTAACATGCTGCTGAACTTTTAACACTGTCTTAACAAATACTGCAAATTACCAATATCTTCGCATAATTCGTATATTCAGCGAAAGGAGCTTCCAAATACGATGATTAAAGATTAACTTTTAGATCTTCAATGATTATGTAGGTTTTATCATTTTATTCAAATAATTCAGTATCGATTATTTGCGAAATCGGCGCGGCTTGCATGCCGTAACCACATTAACGTTGCCAGATGTGCAAATGTAAATGTGATTTTTTTTCTCTTGTCTATGTTGAAAAACTAGCCGTAATCGAATTTTTAGAGACATACTCAACGTATATGTCTTCGCGTGTCCTGGTTTTAACCGGGAGCGCTGAACTCTATGCATAACACATTTATATCAAACTAACACTCGTCGGCGAAGGCAGTAACAGAAAGGAAGAAACAATACATGGTAGAAAAGATATGCAGATATTCAATGTTTTACGTTATGTGCATGAGTGTTCGGATGATGGCGGTTGGCAGGGTGTTTTCTGCGATAACAGACATATACACACCGACCTGACTTCTCCCAGCGAACATGCGTATGCTCGCATCGTGCATGCAAAGTCTGAATAGGGTAGTCGCGAACTCTGAAAGTGACAAGAGAGGAAATGAAAAAAAAAATACAGCTATGAACTAAAGCAGAGATAAATATTCACTGTGAACAACGACGGATATCAACGAACTTTCATCTTCTGGAAGAAAAAAAAGATGACGTGCCTTCGTCGCTTACGGCTTCGCTCCCGGTCCATATTGTGTGGGGTCTGGGGTTCGTGGCACATTGCTCTATGCTATATGCCGAGTGCGACGGCATCGCGTTTCCTCAACACAGTGAGGTAGGACAGTACAATTCACTCTCGCACGGAGGAGATTGCGGACACGCTCCGTGCAGACGCCACCTGAATGCGGAGGAAAAGTGTGTGGCTTGGCAAACGATGAGAACAAAAAATGCGAGAGGTTGTGAAACGCGCAGGACGTTGATAAGGGGGTCGCGCCAACAAGTCCAACCACGCGAACGTGGGGTCACAGCAGACGGGAGAAAAAAAAGCAAATAAAAAAATCGGACACTGAAGAGGCGCATGTTGTACAGAAGCAAACGAGCAGATACCTCACAAGTCATACGAAGCATAAACCAGGCAAAACAAGGTAAAGTGGGCAGAAAGGACGCTACCGTGCCGGAAGTGATACATCACAACCAGGAAAGATTTAAAAAAAAGCGGGCATTAATCTTACACCAAAAGACTCGCCGAGGTCACTTCTTTTGTGAATGATGGAGAGGGTGCTAAAGAACGGCGTGGTAGAGCATGCCCGCTCTTTCTCTGCCCTCCCTGCAGAAGCTGCTGTTGCATGGGCAGTAGATGCGGTATGCGTGCGTGGTGGCTAGCCATTCGCTAGCGAACTTGGCAGCGTTCTTGAGCTTATCGGTCGCCATGTTTCTCGAGATATTTCCGTCTCTATATGCTTTCGTCTGCGTTACGTTGCTCACTCTCACTTCTTTCGTTCCTTTGCATTTGTGTATCTGCCTTAAGCGCAAGCCTTTCGTGATTATTTCTCTGAAGGCATGAAGAACTTTAACACCGTGCATGTTCCGGTACGCGGACACTTTTTGCGTATTTCTATGTACATAACATGGAAACTTCAGGACCATTTTGTTTCTTCACACAGTGAGCGTCGAGAAAGTAGCGCATTTTTGTGCCTCCTTTGACGGAGAAAAACGTTTGCCGAACAGCTATAACAATTGTAAAGAAAACGTTTGTTTGCTTTTAGTGATCTACAGCTGTGTTTTCCGGTTCTGGCTACCTCGACACTAGAGTGTAAAAAAAGAAAAAAGGAAAAGAAAATGTTAGGAAGAAAACATGTTCTAGCAAGTTCTTTTAGTTCCCCCCCCCGCCTCCCCCCCCCCCCTGGATTATCGCCAGGCGCTTTCGCTGGACCACTAAATCACACCTCGTTCGTGTACAGCGGTCCAGCTACGCTGTCTAAAAGAAAAGAAAAAAAAAACGTGGTAATGGTGCAAATATGGCGTTCGTTAGCCCCTCGTGTTCTTACAACAGTGGATATAACAAAATTTCTCGTACTTTTCCTTTGAACTCTGCTTACTGAGCTTCCTGTGATCACCCACCTTGCAGGCTCCGTCAGTGCAAACTCACCTGATAAGATAATGCATAAATAGGTAACTATAATTGGATACGGGAGGTCGTACGGAAAGGCATAAGAACAATTTTCTAGTTATGATGTAATAACTGCGTGTGGAAATATACGAAATTTCGAATGCCCTGCTATTTTACTTAGGACCCTGCTATTTTATCTGTATTTGGTTCTAGAATTCACTCTTCGAAGCCATGCAATGGTTGTTTCTTTCGCATAAATAGAAGATAAAAACCACTTATTGGAGTCTCGAGAGTGACCGCAAAATGGATGTGAGGACTGTTGCGAATGTGTTTGCTGCAGGAGACCTGCGGTCGCTTCGGAGAAGCCCCACTTCTAGAGCAGGGCAGTTTTGCTGAGGAATTTCCAGTTAGTTAATAAGAATTTCTCACTTTTGCGCAGCCTATATAAACGACTTTGTTCCAAATCATTATTTAACCACAGTCTTGCTATGTTTTGTAGCTCTTTAAAACAGTTTGCGATTCTGTAGCATCACACTTCTCTCTTTCAGCGAACACCGCTCTGTATGTGCATCTGATAACATGCTGTTCCCTTGTTTGACTACTGCCATTACATATCCATGACAAATGAGCTTAGTCTTAGATTGATTTCTATTTGCAATTATTACCTTCCAATTCAATTTTGTAATTGCCTTCCTCTTTACTCCACCCCCCCCCCCCCCCCGCTCTTTAACCCTTAAGAGAGAAATGACGGCAGAACCAATCTCACAGTGACTGTCGACGTTAATGCAATTAGCATTCAAACAATGTCGCGATACACCATACTGAAATGTAGGCAGGCTCCTCTGTCGTGCTTTCCTCTGGACACGCTGCGGCATGTCGTGTAGTTGCGCTCCCACGAAGCGAGGTAAAAAACCATGCCATACTGCAAATTGTACGAAATTCCCCAATGTTGATGATCGCACTAAAGAAGGAACGAAACAACAAAGAAAATGAGTAACCACTTTATCACGTGTTTATTCACGCAGCACTCCGCTCTGTGGTCCAGCCGTAACTGTCTTCCATGACAGTAAATGTTGACACAAATACAGACACGATGTGCCCATCGCGGTATAAGGAAAGAGGCCGAGGATTAGCGAGGTTCGCCATGAGATCCCTGTTATTAATGCTCAAACGTGGTGGCGTTTTACAGCTGCTGTGGAAGCGGTTAGCACCACCGTCTACTTCGCTACTGGCAACGCGAAAGAGTTGCCTTTCTCTCCCATGGACTTGGGCCATACAATAATTGTCACTCCCGCGCCGAACAGGTATGGGAAAGAGCCTGCCATTCACTGGAGTGATAACGTGGGCTATGAGCGCTCTTCTGACGTATACGTATGGTTACTGTGTATTTCATGCGTAAAATAGGTGCAACAATATGGGCCACGATTTTGTAGGGATGCCTTACGCTCGATTTTATGCCACTCTGGCCATCCATCGTTCACCACCATCTGATTCCATTGATAGACATCGAACTTGTCGATCACCATAGAACTTTGCACAATAATTACTTCAGAGAGCTCTGTCGCTAGTGTCTACGGCCGCTGCAAACGGGGCGGTTCAGCCAAGGTGGGAATGATGTGTAGTACATCGATTTGCCTAAACATCGTCCTTCTGGCTTCAAAAGGCTTCGTGACTTTGGAAACTATTCATTTTGAACAAGGTACTGCGTAGCAAATAATTAAACATCCATTATTGAAATTGTCCGACTGCAGGACTCGAACATAGGACCTCTAGCGTAGAAGCCATTACGCCACGGACGCATGCATAGACAAGCGCGCCTCATTAATTTCTGGCGGGCAAGCCAGATTATTGAGAAGCTTGGCCCGTTTCGATTTGGCCACATCGACAGACTGAACCCCTTTAATTAGTTGCAATTGGGCATTTTCGCAGGGTTATGCACTAAGAAAAGTACAGAGGGCTCCAAATTCAGGACAATGAAGCCGGTTAAAGCGTAATGACCAAAGCCCCAAGAACGTCTGAATCCCCAAGCTCGAAGATCACACAAATCCATGCACTACCCATGATTCCCATAGTGGCTGAACAATGGCAGCGCCAGAATTCCCTCGAGTAAATATTGCAGGAAACTCTGTAGCTCTCACTACTGACGAAGCGCGAAAAGCCTGAACAGAAAAAATTCTGGCATAACCAATTCTTTGGGGTTGTTTATCGTCATTAAGGCGATTAGCGTTCATGCGCTAGTGCACACGTAATTTGGCGGTGGGAGAATCATTACAAGTACAATTGGTAAGGATTAGCCTAAGGTTACGTAATGATAGCACTCGTGTACATTGTAAGAAGGGAGAGGTAACTTGATAACGTATCACCATTTTTTTATCGCGTAATCCGGTTTAACGCCATTAGAGAGAAGAGAAAGAGCCAAAACCAGAACGTGCCATGTGAGGACTTGGTAGCAGGCATGAGTGCCTTGAAGTGCCCAAGAAAGCGTTCATATATAGAGTACAAGTCCGCAATGGATTATAAATTGCGAAATCTTGCTTCTTATGGGTCAGACAGACATCGCAAAATGTTTATCAGAGTTTAGTGATGTTGATTATAAGCTAAAAGGTGGGTGTTGCTAACAGTACTCATCTTACTTCACATGAAATGATTGGGAGATACTTGGAACGTTCTTTGCTATCTTTCGTTTTTCTCGTTCCTCTATGCTACGAACTAAGCTAGAACAGAAGCACTGAGCGCTAATATTACACGAAATTGCTACAAAATATTGAGCCATATTGGCTTTCATCCTACTTTATATACCCTACGATAAAAATTGACAGTCAACCAAGTATCCTTATGTGATTTGAATGCGAGAGCATTCAAATCACGTATCCACTTCCACCTTTATTCATCCACCTTTACCAACTTTAATTCACCTTCATTCACTTCGTGCTTAATTCACTTTACTCCACCTTAAGTAAGCTCCATCTAATTTTTTCTAAGTTTAATCTAATTTACATGTGCGCAATTCATCTTAATTCACTATATTTCACTTAAATTCACTTTATTCGCTTTATTTCACTATAATTATCGATAAGTACTACTAATTAACTTGGTTATACCATCTACTATCTTCGGAATTAGTAATGGAGTCATACGCTGATTACGCCACGTCCTCCTCACTGGCTGCGCTGTCACGTGCCCAATGACGCATGCACTAGCGACACGTTTACTCAGCCAGATGGTGGGCATGTGACGTGTGCAATGACGCACGCACTAGGCACACCCTCAGTCAAACCTTTTGGTGACATACATGGATCATCATGTTATCGTCCCCAATCTGGCTCATAAAAAAAAAAAAACATTTTACAAGTGCACTTCGTGCCAGAATTTCCTTCCCTGTGATCCTCAAATTACCTGTTTCATCACCACCCTTCACATTTCGCAAGTAAGCGTCAAGTTTTCCTTGTTCTTGCGTGCACGCGAGACGGCAGCTACCCAAATGTATATGCATAAGGGTCGTTCTCAGGAAGTTAAGCAATCGGGACATCAGAGGAAGAGCTGCTCCGCCAAAGGTGAAGTGTTGCAGTCATGCACTCAGCTAAAGATAATGGAATTTGTAATGAAGTTTTCTGTAAATCCTGAGCAAGAAGCTGTGCACTTCGAAGAAGCCAGAAATCCACGCTCACTAAACATACTTAACGACTATAAATAAATAACCTTAAAGTAAAGAAATACATTTTCTTGCCGCATATTTGCGAGGACTCACGTAGAACAGCAATACAAATGCATGTCAAACGACTACATGCTGATAAAAATTGACAGTGACTTAAGTATCGGTACGTGATTTGAATGCGAAAGTATTTTGACTTCTCTAAATAGTTGCTTACGTCCATGATAGGTGACTTCATACAGTGTCACGATCGAGTCCTGCGCAACTGCATCTTAACACTCCTTAATCCAACTCGCTTTAATTTGTACCAACATTAATCTACCTTCATCCGCCTTGTTCTAAATTGTAACAACCTTAAACCATTACAATCTACTTTGACACACGTTAATCTTCCTTAATCCACTTGATTCAATCTTGATCCACTTTATTTCACATTCATTCACTTCACCTTAATGTACTTTACTCCACCTTAAGGCACCTTACTCTAACGTTTGTAGCTACATGGCTGCTACGGGACCTGTACATTGGCGCACGCGCTACGCGCACATTTAGTCAGACCGAATCGTTGAGCCGCTGTGGCGTCGGTGGAGCGCGCTCGTCCGCACCCCAAAAGGTCCGGGTTCTATTCCCGCGCAGACCAATATTTGCGAAGTTTTCTTTTCAAAGCTACTTATTTAGTTCGTTTACAAAAGGCCCTTGAGAAATTTGACTCGAACCCGGGTATATTCTTTACGTGTTGTTACTCCTTGCGGCATCTGCTTTTTCTGGTGAATATAATGATTTTGCGTTAATAACAAAGTAAGGTTGTCAAAGTAAGGTGCCCAGAAACAATACCTGACGGCAACCAAAGATGCAAGGCAGTTTTCTGCCCAGCTGTTCAGTAAGTCGCACGCATGTGCGTCAGTATTCCTCTACGGAGGAGCCGAACGTGTCAGCTTGACTGTTGCCACAGTGCGGCGCACATTAGATACTACAGTGTGATACCGAGTCGCGTCGGCTCCTCGTTGGCTGACATCTGCTTTTGTGATTGATCAGACGTTTCATTTTATGTCGGCGCTTGTTGATTTTCTCCCTAAGTTAGACATCAGTGGCAGATCAGATTGGCAAATCGGCTTCTTCGGGTAGAAATACACAGCAGCGCCAAAACAAAAGACAAGACAAAAGTCGGTGCTACCGTGACACAAGAACAGAAATAATGGCAAATCTTGCGCAACAGCGCCCCCGTTCTGACGCTTACTTCGATCACTTTTATTGGCTCTTTTTATATATCTGCCTTATAAAATAATACGACCGCCACTGAGCCTTTCAATTTCGAAATTTGTTAGGTGAAATTTGACATTGACTACTGCAACATGCACGACAATAAGAGGTATATCGTCATGTAAAGGAAGAGCTCAAGCTGTATTTTGCAACGAATAGTTTCTCATTTGAATGTATACTCACTTCTTATCATACGTGTACATAACGCTGAATGCGCAATTTCAGGGACAGAGCGGGCGTGGTATTACGTGAGCAAATAACGAAGGACAAAAAGACTCCAAACAAAAACAATCGCTACAGAATATTGTCGTTCGTTCACCAACGATTTCTTTTCTTTCCAGGGCTCTGAGTGGCGTATCCATTTCCGTATTATTGGCCGTCCTGCCGTAGCACCGCTTAACAGAACGAGAGCACAAACGAGTCCCACGGTATAGACACCTGCTTATTCATGACCTATGCAATGAGGTTCGCATTGAGCTTTCACACATGCCACACCCGGTGAGTGTTTGAGTAACTGTGCGCTATAGGTATTTTTGTCTAGCGCCGTCTCCTGCTTTAAGTCCGTCATTACCGCCCAAGGGCTACTAAAACTCCAAGTATACGACAGATCAACAAGCCGGAATCACTGCCAAGGTCTTTGTTCTGATCAGACATTTAAGTTAAACGCACAGGAAAGTAACTGACCTTTTTGTTCACTCCTTGCAGCTGTTAACTAATGTATGTGTCTAAGAATATCATTGCCGACTACGTTGCAAACAATGTAAACAAGGATTGCGAGACTAACTTACGGAAAGTATCCTATGGTGTGTGTGTCGTATAAAGCAACGTGGCAGGTATGAAAAACGGCATAGACTCATCATCCCCGAGCCAATGACTGCGCTAAGCGGCTCGACTGCAATGTACTCCTGCTCATGACTTTCCATGGCAACCTCACTGGTACAACCGAACGAATGGCTATATATGCAATGATTGGTCTTTTCCTTCACTTGGACGCCACTGTTCACTGTTTTTCAGAGTATATGGGTGACATGGTGAAGCTTGTAGTGGTTCGGTACGTCAAACGCACGAGTAAAGAACAACTGTTGCACTCATGTACGCCTTAACAACAGAACATACAGGAGGAATTATGTCTGCCCCGGATCTTTTAATTAGGCAACTTTGGAGGTATATTGTCCTTTCGAATACAATGGCCAACCTTGAGAAGTATCCCATTTCATGTCTGGCGTGCCTTTCTTATTCAGCCTCAGTGAACAGGCAGTGCAGGGATTTTGAGCCAGGCATGACTGCATGGAAGAATAGAATGACATGCGTGTTTTACGTTATAATCGGCCTTTTATTCGTTTGAGTTATAAATAAAGAATATATTTTTTTCGTACTTTGAAATATGCATAAATAAATATTTTTTTTTACTTTTATGTTACGTTATGTGCTCAGTTGAAAGAATTCTATAGGGGGCAGTAGGCGTAGAAATCAAGTATTTTTTATTGCCGGAGTGTTTCTTGCTCGGTTAGTTCTTGGGTACATTTAAGTCATAATTCTAACTACGAAAGAAATATCTTTATATTTTCAGATGCTGACTCATTGAAATTAATTTGTTAGCTCGGAGACTGGGCCCACGACGTAAGGTTTCTTCGCATGGAATGATGTATAGTTGAGGAGTAGTCATAGAGGAGCCCCTTCGTACTCGTGGGGTTACTTCGTGCGTAATCGCATTTGACAGGCTTCGAATGTGACTTTAGCAGGGGACTTGATAATGTTTACAAGCAACCGTGATGTTGCAGGGATAGTCGGATAATGAGCTCATAACGGCACAGTAAAATTCACAGGAGCAACCGGCCATCATGTCGTCGTCTTGGAGTTCTAATGTACTTGTCCTCTCTTTTCTTCTATTGTACCTCCTAATTCATCGTGCTTTTTTATACTAGACGTTTCATTAAATATTGTACGTAACTATTAGAGTTCCCGCAGCAGATTTGAAGTCCTCAGCGCTTTTTTTTTGCCAATGTATGATTAGTACTGGCGAACTTAACAAATGGTACGGTAATCTGTTATTCAGTCCAACGTTGTTGAAAATTTTTCATCAAATTTCATTTATTCAGAATGTACTATATTTGCGGGTAACGAGCGAGTGAGTGCTGAATGAATGTTGCTCTGCGAACATACCTTAGATCGGCATCACTTTTTCGAAGCCACCACTGCAAAAACGAGCGATAAAGTACATCAACGCTCCAAGTAACACTTTATAGAAAAGCTTTTCTTATTCACTGTGAAATAGAACTCCGTTTATTTGCAATATATTTGAACAGTGATGTTCTTATCCGTAGACTGGTACTAATATTAAAAGACCTACTAAACCTCGAACACAGAACGATTTCAGCAACAAAAGTTTAACGTATGCAGTAAATAAGTAATGAAAGGGAAAATAGACTTTCTACGTAAATAAGTAAATTAGGATGCCAATGACTGGGTTGGCTACAATTGGGTGGATTAAGATACTACTAACCGTTATTTCCCGTACAAGTATTGCCTTTTCAGGAAATGATGTAGCGGAAGTAGAAAACGTTTGATATACGTCACAGCCAGCCAAACGTGGCGCAGCTGGATAAAAATTAAAACACCCATTATATATATCATAATAAGCAGTCTCAGACATCATTCTATGATGCACAGTCCTAATCTCTGAGCGCACTCGTTCGAACAAATCGACTCTGTTCTGCTCCAGCAGAGACCAGTTAATACAAGTTTTTCAAGACAGGTGCACGTGATTCTTTGTTTTTTTACTTTTCGGCACCATGAGGAGGAAGAAAATTACTTAAGATACACGCGCCGCTTAACAAGCGCTGGAAGCCACCGTTTATGAAGGGAACACAATCAAACGTGCAGAGAAATACAGTAAGCGAAATCGAAAAGCAGATTTTCTATAAGTCAGAGGTATTCCTATTCAGAGGTATTTCTCTAAGTCAGTTG
Organism: Dermacentor variabilis; assembly: GCF_050947875.1. Lineage (NCBI taxonomy): Eukaryota > Metazoa > Arthropoda > Arachnida > Ixodida > Ixodidae > Dermacentor > Dermacentor variabilis. The sequence continues at coordinate 87,333,374 of NC_134569.1, forward strand.
CATCAATCTACACGGCGCCGCTGCGGCGGCTTTGGAATATTCAAAATTTCAGCTTAATAGGGAAGAGCTTCTTTTGTGTTTGCTCTACAGACGGCTGCTAGATAATATATCACTGTAACCAAATAAAGTTTCGAGACGCGGGCCAGTCTGTATTGCGCATGAGGCCCACCGAGGTTTGATTTCAGGAAATAAGTGTGATCTTTTGAAAACTTATGTTACACTAGCACAGGACTCAATCATAGTATGGTGGCTCTAAGCAGAACAGAATGCATTCTGGATTTGGTGGGAAAGTGGGCTTTCATTATCGCTATTTCACTTGATTGACTAGGATCATTGATAGCTGATTAGTCATGGCTTTCGTAAAGAGCAAGACAGGTCAGACGGCTTGAACCTATCGCTTATAGCGCATATAATATTCCTCTAAGCACCGGGAAGTTAAAGCTGGTGTCAGTGCTGACGCAGTGTACCTGAAAGGTTGTCGACGGAAGAGCATTCCACTGAATTTCGGGAAACGAAGGATATTGTAACGGGCGGCCGGCGCCTTGAACGCGTTCCAAGCGGTACACGACACACCCAAATCTGAACCGTTACAAATACTAACTATTCCTCTGACCCACTGCTAATCTATCTCTTCTGCTTGCTGTTCTCTCCCTCTTCTTTCACTTGCGGCGTTCTTCGTCACCATTACACCTGCCGCCTCCTCTACCCTCGAGTTCGCACAGGAGTAAGAGGGCAGCTCAGTACAGGCCTCACGAGGAATATAATGCTTCGCCTGGCTATCATGAGTACGTAAAGTGCGTTCGCGACAGTTGTCACCAAGTTTAGGAATCGCGGCTAAGCGAAACATCACAGGACTCAGAGCTTACACATAAAGACGGGCCAGAAAATTGGGGCAAGAATTTTTGGCAGTGCCGAGGTAAAGGCAGGGCCCGTCGAACCAAGACTAAATTGCCCGGTTAGCAAGAGCGAGCAGGACTTTGCTGAGAAGACGCATTGAAAGGCGCTTCGTGGTGCAGTATTGCTGGCCGAGCTCGGAGGTGAGCCTGGCGCAGGGTCTCGCTGGAATCCACTTTTGCGGAGCGTTCTTGCAGAGACGTGTTGAAGCCAAGAAGGTGTTGCAGCTGTAACCTTGGTGTGCTCCCGTAGAGCAGCGGAAACCGTGTGGGGCGAGTGACTTCCTGTTGGGACGTGTTTAGAGTGAAAACGGCAGCCGCGACGTAGGCATTCCAGTCTTCGTGTGTGGGACATACTTAGGAAGAAATCATGTCTTTTGTGATGCGGTTAGTGCGCTCGACCTGTCCATTTGTTTGTGTATGTTCAGGGGATGCTACAGCCTGTCGTATTCCATGTACAGACAAGAGAATCTTGAGGGCACTTGACTTATATGCCGTATTATGGTCGGAAATCAGCAACTTGACGCACCATGCCGAAATATGTGGCACTCGTTAATAAAGGTCATGACATGAGCAGCTGCAGAATGAGAGACGGCTCCAACTTCCCCCACTTTGTCACGTAGTCCATAGCCACAATGAGGAATTTGTTGTCATGCTTCCTGCGAGGGAGCGGTCCCATGTGATGAATGCCTGCGATATCTAACGGTTCGTTAAAAGAGGCCATTGGTTGTAAGGGCGCAAGTTGTGGGTTCGTGATGACCTTACGAGCTTGACAACTGGTGCAGGATAGCACGTACAGGCAGACATCGGCGCTCATGCCAGACCAACAAAATACCTTTCCTTAATGTGAGCCAGAGTCATCTGCTGACTCAGGTGGCAGCAAAGGGGGCGTCGTGACACATGAAAGGTATAGAAGGTCGCATGGCCACAGGTAGCATAGGTAGGTAGATTAACTTCCTGTACATCGATGATAAAGGATGCTATCTTGGACTGTATGAGCTGGTGAAAACCTCTCAAGATGGCGCTCAGGTGTACTGGTATCACCAGGACGATGTCGCAGATTTCGGTGTCCTTTAATCGTCTACCTCAGAGATCAAGTACTGCAAATGTGGGCGTAAGGTAGTTAGTACCGACAGGGCTGCGTCAAAGGTAGTAAGTTCCTTGGTGAAAAGAACCACTACGATGAACGACCGTAAAGCTGTGATATTCAAGTTTGAGGACCCACCGGGCAAGTTGGCGGGTATCGGAGGGCGTACATTAAAGGGGCTGTACTCATAGAACTAACTGATAAATGAAAAAAAATGCAGCAGGAGATACATGTCTTTTTTAGAATTATTATTATTATTATTATTAGTAGTAGTAGTAGTAGTAGTAGTAGTAGTAGTAGTAGTAGTAGTAGTAGTAGTAGTAGTAGTAGTAGTAGTAGTCGTAGTAGTAGAATAAGTAGTAGTAGTAGTAGTTATGGAAACATACAAACACACTAAGAAAACAGGGAGGGAGCAAACTGTCAACTGCCACCGAGAGGGGCACCTTGCCTGCCTACTCTTTCGGGAGGAGGGAATGAAAAGAGGAGAAGAAGATAGAAAACAACGAGATATAAGTAAAATATGAAATAAACAAATGACAGACACACCGACAAAAGAAAGTAGGGACACGGAAAAAAATTCTGTAAACGGGAGGCCAAATCAGTCTTCTGCATGAAAGTTAGCAAGGCTCTATGGGCCTGGTGGCATTGAGCAGCACTCCCTCTCGGAAACAGGCAATCGTCAAGGGTCGTACGCTGGAGTCCAATCAGTCCATATTCCTTCATTAGCAGTGCACGTTGTGTGACGAATGTCGGACACCCAAAAATAAGGTGTTCAAGTGTCTCACAGGAACAACAGGTCGTACACAACGGACTCTCCTCACGTCCTTGACGATACAAGCGTATGCGCACCAACACAGAGCCAACTCTTAATTTCACTAACAATGCTGTAGCAGTACGAGGCAAGCCACGACCACGAACAAACGGACATATGTAATCCAGTATTTCTTTACATATGAGTCACACGACTACTATCGTGGTAGAAACATATCACGATGGCGATGTTCAAAGTGAAAAGCTATTCGGAATCGTTTTTCATTGAAAATTAACAAAGCTGGTGGGTTAAGTAGTACGATGACGTCCCAAACAAACCAATACTACTATAGTGAAACAAGTATATCGCTGTGAGCTGCTTTTAATTTGGCGGATAAAAATGAAATACCTTAACCCGACACAACCTTCGCGAAATGCGAAGGTTGTGGGTTCGGTTCCCACCTGCGGCAACTTATTTTTTCATCCACTTTAATTTCCATAAATATATCGCTTCTTTATTTCATTTATTAAGCTCAAGTAATTTCCCCTATGTTTTCCTTGGTGTCAGTGTTTGTTGGCTTCTTATGATATGACTAATAGAAATCGGGCCCGTCGGTTAACCCCTTTGCTCTCGTTTATTAAATAATGGGGGTCTCGAATCCGGCAACATTGATGCCTTCAGGTAGCATGTGTGGGTTTATTGACCAGTTGCCTTCACCCAAAAAGATCCACCTTCTGGTGACGCCTGCGGCAAAAAGGACGTTCCACGTCCACCGCCAAGGTCTTTGAGTGGTGGCGCTGGCTAACACTCCCACGGTTCTACTAGGACACATAAATACCCAAGAAAGTGGATGGGGAAACGGCGCTGCGGTACCTCAATTGGTAGAGCATCGCACGCGAAATGCGAAGGTTGTGGGTTCGGTTCCAACCTGCGGCAAGTTGTTTTTTCATCCACTTTAATTTGCATTAGTTTATAGTTTCTTTATTTCATTTATTAAGCACAAGTAATTTCCCCTATGTTGTCATTGGTGACAGTGTTTGTTGGCTTCTTATGACTAATAAAAATCGCGCTCCTCGGTTAACCCCCTTTGTTCTCGTTTATCTCGACACGAGTCACTTATATTTCGAGGTCTACGTCCCTGCTCGAATTATTTGCGGTGTTAGAGTCCTTGCATGTGCTCTATTTGCATCTGCTCGTGCGTCTTGCCGCTAATTCCCAGAACATCAGCTTTTCCATATCGAATGAGCGAAATAGAAAGAATTTAATGAAATCTTGATGAAAAACCCTAGCACTCCATTCCTGATGGTATAGTGCTGACGCCGATTAGAAACTTGAATACGCCCCTGGTTTTTTTCTCTCTATCTCAGGTTAGGAAAGCATGTACCTCAGTGTATTAAATTATTGTGCTCGAAATTTTTCTCCTCTAAGAAGAGGAAGATTAGAATATGCGAGTACCTCTTGGAGTTCAAATCTCAGGAATTAAGAAACTATAAATGGTGAAACGAAAAGTGGTTAAAAATTATAGGGTTTTACGTGCCAAAACCACTTTCTGATTATGAGGCACGCCGTGGTGGAGGACTCCGTAAATTTAGGCCACCTGGGGTTCTTTAAAGTGCACCTAAATATAAGTACACGGGTGTTTTCGCATTTCGCCCCCATGGAAATGCGGCCGCGGTGGCACGCAAAATTGCCACGCGACTGGCTGCTCGAGGCACGTTGCGTGTATTTGCGGGCTCCTTTCACGCTCGGAAAAGCACTTTTATCAAGCACGTATTGAGCAACTGAAAGCTGTATCGGGCGTTTTTCATTTTGCGCTACAATTTTCTCATTTGCGCTTTTCATCTAAACATAATATGTATAAGTTTTATTAATATCTACAACTTTATTATAGATATAATACTTAGTGAACATGGGAAAAATAATACGTCTGATGCGCATGCAATGTAAATGTGCGTAGATAAACTACGGCATTTATAAAAGAAAATATACAGGAAGCGCTGCAAAGCCTTGCAGAGACTTTATTTGCGGTTTATCGGTTTTCAGGGAGAATATTACGTCATACTCATAATATATTTGGTGAAAATAGAGGCGATGTAAGCTTAGTTTGTGGTAAAAGATTTAATTTTTTTAGTTTAACTATACCTGAAAATAATTACTCAGCCATCGTTCTCTCCCTATTCTATGCATTACACGAAGCGGCCACTGTGCCCCCGCTTAGTATAAACGGGTCACCTAGTTTGCCCTTCATCGAAATAGGGGGGAGGTTATGGGTGATGTGGTAGACGAAGTTCGAAGTGCGTTGTGCTAATTAATTATGGTATTTGTAATGAATTACTTATACAAGCGTTTCCCAGCTTTATAAGTGGGTTTCAAGAGACGGCGTAGAATTTATCCAGCTTTACTAGAACAACTGTATGAGCCATCTATATCAACTTTGGTGAAAATGAAGGGAATATTATGGATGACGCGGCCGTACATCACCGTATAAATGACGTACGGCTTTTGCTAAAAAAATTATGCAGGTGATGGAAAGGTTCAAATGCGGAAGACGTAATTTAAAGAAAGGTTGTGGTTAATTTATAGGCAACTGAATTTATTTGTGCAATTCCTCGAGAGAAACAGCTGCGCTGAATTTCAGCTGTCGTTCTGCAAATTCGCTGCCGTCTACTTCCTTCATCTAAGGTCTGCTGTCTTATCTATTCCTTTTTGCTTGTTTTCTAAAGCCCATCTTATTGCCGCACACCTGTGACAAAGAGTGAGCAAAACATCGCACAGTCGCCTCTGTTTTGTCGCGCGAAACACTTCGATTTCCTTGCCACTGTGTACGCGTTTTATAGCGAAGCTCTTACTGCAACAAGAACTGCGCCCAAAAACGTTATACGCCGTTTTATGGCGGATCACAAACGGCAAGGATTTCATAATTTCAAGAAATAGGCACCATTATAGCTTACGTGTGCCAAACATTTGAAATGTCTAGGTTAATTAAGTGTTTTAAAGATAGTTACTCAATAGTCGTCTTCTGAACATTTTTTATGCTTTTGTACACGGTATGCATTCAGTGGTTCCTCGGCCTCCTTGGTGAAATACGCAATACACAGGGATTACATTTCTTTGAAGCGGGAAGCGTGTCGTGCGCGACGACTGATAAATGTTTCATCTGTGTCGATGAAATACATCGTTTGTTAACTGTCACTTATCCAAGCGTTCTAGAGCGTCTTATTGTCGTTGTTTGCAATATTTTCCCAAAGTGCTAAAACACAAGGCACGAGCTTCAAATTCAGCGAAAATATTGGGAAAGTTAAGTGTTGGCGAAAGATTCGTGCTCCTAATACAAGAAATGTCTGAAAAAATTAGTGAACCCTCGTTTTTTTATTGTTTTCATGCGTCAGACCAAGTTTGCAGTTGCATTCTCCCGTGTCCTCAACCAAATGGACAAGGTACCTTCTTTATGTTCCATGAAACTAAGCGACAGGTTATAGCTAATGTGACGCAGGTTTGAAATATGTGAGTCAATTGCGGAAGTTAGAATAAATTTGGTATGCAGGTGCTTCAGTGATTTATGATTGTGTTAGCAGAGGCGCAAAATTTATAACACTGCCATGACACAGCCAGGCATGCCATCAAGATCAAACTCAGCAGAAATGGGCATACCTCAATAGCAGGTCTGTTCGCGGAGTTAAGTGTGTGGGGCTGAATAAAAGTTTCTGAAAAAAGATTTCTTAAGCAAGTGTCTGCAAGTGTCACGCTGCCGTTATCAGCTACGTTTCCCAATGCCCGGATAGAACCCTTTGTTACACAATCTGTGTAGCTAACACTAACAAGGGCATTTAAGGTACAATGTGTACAGAAATATTAGTGGTACTAGCCTCATTAAACGAGTTGCAAAAATTAACGAATCCTCGTTTGAACGGCCTTTCTTTGGATCATACGACGTTTGCCCGCTATCCTCGGTGAATTAAATGACGTAGATTTTTCTGTTGGGTGAACGTAAGGGCCAAAACGTCGACAGTCACTTTAGTATACGCTAAAAAGGATGACGGCCAAACCCTGTGCGCTCACAACGCTTTCATTAAATTACTTTATGTTCTTTCGAAAACGTTTTTACTTCCTATTACTTGTGTTTTATTGTTCTCTTTTCCGGTCATTTAGACATCGCCACTGTCTCTGAATAATTAATGGTAGGTTAGAACGGTCGTGCGAACTCTATGAAGACCATTAAAAGACATACGCAGGTTCACTGAATAATTTTTTTTTCTATTTTAGCGTATCAATCAACGACGGTAGCTACACGGGCTTGTATATATGGTGCCTTCCACTTTCTTGTAGCGCAGGCAGAATGAGGGGGACAAGAAAAGACAAATTAGACAAACAGCACGCTAAGATCCTACAACAGATCTATTTCGAAATAAATAAATTTCCAGTTCTCGCAGGCGTACTTACACTCCTCGAAACGTCATAAGACAAGTGTACATTGCTCGGCAAATATAAAGGATACCTGTAAAATCACACGCAAACACTTTCGTGGCCACACTGATTATTCACAAGGATGTCCGGTCAACGTGAACAGAGACAATATAGCTCTTTTATTGATAAAGAAATTGATTGCTTAATGGCGCGTGCGCTTCAATTTTGCCTCCTTAATGCCGGACGATCGTCGGATTTTTCGACCCATGAGCCAACTAAGGCTTTCGCCTTAATAATGGGTAATGTGTATGCAAAGTTCAAAGTGGGTGGCGTTATTGCGGCTTTTGCGATAAATTACTTTATGCAAGCACTCTGAATTGCTGGGACTGTGTTTTACGAACGGCGCAAAATCTAGCCCGCTGTCCTGGCATAGTCACACATGCCAACAAAATCAAGTTTATCAAAGATGTAGGACAAACTCTATCCCATTAGTTTATAGTTAATGCCTGTAGATGCAATACAACCTGTTAGAAAAAAATTCTTAAAGATTTCACCGAAAGTGATGCGAACTGTTCACGCTATGTTTGCCAGTACCCCTAGCAACTTCCATATGTTGCTCAATATTTACATTTGGGCACACGTATGCTCGGACACTCTGTGCTTAACGCGTACGCGAAAGTCGTAGGGATTCTCTTTATTATGTCCACTGCTATAGCTTGCGCATTAAAGCACTCCAGAGCACATAAATAACTTTTACGAGTTGCGTAAAATTATGCAAGCATCCATTGCATAGCTACAAATGCCACCAAGAGCAAAAAAGACTGACTACTATTGACAATCTGTATGTGAAGTAATATGCGCGTGGTTCAAATAAAGCTTTTGCAAGAAGTTTCTTCATGAAGTGTTTCAAAATGTCATGCTGCCGTTATTAACTTTCTGAATGCGCGGAAACAACTCCGCGTTGTACAACTTCCATACTTAACAGAAATGAGGGTCATTTTAACTGCGGTGTGCGGGACGAAATTTTAGCGTTACTGCCTTGATTAGAAACGTTACAAAAAATTCGTGAATCCTCGCGTATTGCGCTAGTTCCAGGCGTGATGCGACGTTCGCCCGTTGTCCTTAGTGAAATAAAGGAGATATCTCGTTCCTGTTTGTTGAAAGTAATGGCCAGGTAACGGTAATGTGAAGGCAAACTTCAAAGTTGGTGCGTTTATTGTGGCTTGTACAATAAATTATGTATGCAAGCTCTTCGGAGCACTATCGGTGTTTTACGAGCGCGCAGAGTTTAGCCCATTTTGCGGGGAGAACAACAAACGCTAGCAAAATCAAGTTTACCAAAAAGGGGGTTAAATATTGGCAAATTGTTGTTCATCGTTAAAGGCATGTGAAATAAATACTGCATTTGCTAAAAATTTTAACAAGTGTTCCAAAATGTCCGATTGTCGTCACCAACTATATATGCTTCCCTATCACCCGAGATAACTGTATTTTACACCAAGTTTATTTTTACTAGAAACGAGCCTCATGCTCAGTGCAATGTATGGTGAAACTTTATATTTCTTGTGCTGATTAGAAGTGCTGCAAATAATTACTGAACTTTCCTCTTTCCCCGCTTATTTTTCCATCCAACGAGGTTTGTAGTGGGTATCTACGGCGCGTACTCGGTGAACTAAAATATGCACTCTGTTTTTATTCGTCTAAAAGTAGGAGCAGTTTATAGGTAATGTGCAGACAACTTACAGTTCATAGCAGTAAATTACGTATGCAGGCTATTCTGAGCGTTATAACCGTGTTTTTGGAAGAACAGAGACTATGACAGGCTGCCCTGTGGGAACATTAAACTCTAACAAGATCAAATCTAGGGATACTGAGATGGGGATGTGAAGGGGGTTAATTATGAACAATAATCTCGCAAAGTAAACTACGTGTGGATTAATTACTGCATATGTAAAATTTATCTACCAAGAGCGCCGAATGACTTATACGAAGGGTAGGTTCTTAACGGGCCACTCACATATGACCAACGCTTTAGGATTTGTCATTTAATTACAGGCTGCTGAAATTTTATTGGAACTACTCAACAGAAACAGCTTTGCTGGAAAACAGGTCGTGATTCGGCAGGTTCTCACGACCCTGCAGCTTTTTTTTCTTTACTTTTTCGTTTTTGTTAATCGTAAAGCTGCTTTTCTTCGCTCACATCTCAGCGTAGTGATGAATTTCGCTGCCACCCCCACTACCTCGCCACGTGGACACGTGCACGACTACTACTTTTCAATGTTTCACCGTTTGCCCACCGCCTTTGTCTTCATGTCAGCAGGGGAAAAAAAACTAGCTTTAGCAGTGATGGCGAGTCTCGGGTGAAAGAATGTACTCGCACGAAACGCACGCAAGAGCGCTTCGAATCCCCAAAGTGCTCTACGGGCGCTGGAAAATTCAACAGTTGGTTGCTTTACTGGACAAAGCGGGCGGGGAAAGCGGGAGCGAGGACTATTCCACTGTATCCTTCCACTGTTTAAAGGGAAAAGTACGGCGACCTCTCGAGTAGCCCACTTGAGAGCCGATCACAGGAAAGGAGAGGGAAACGAATACACGCGTACAGACTGGCAAGGGCGAGCGGACGGGACGTATCGCGTTGTTGCAACCGTAGACTGCTTCCGATCATGAGAGAGAATGAGCTGCGCAAGAAAGAGTCGGCGAGCAATATACGGCCACTGGACATAGGACAGTGCGGCGGCGAATCGTAGACTGAGCATAAACATAGGTATAGACATTGTAAGAGAGAGAGAGAGAGAGAGAGAGAGAACAGATCCACCAGGCACCTTGGGAATCAATGTTCTGCGAATCCAAAACTAGAGAGGTTCACAAAAAAAAAGGGAGGCTTGAAATAATTAACAGTTTTAGAACAAGGAGTATTGCCGAAGGTGACGTTTCGACACTGCTTTTAACCAACAGCATTACTCCTACCCCTGCAACAACTAAACACCCCACCTTCATTTTGATTTCGCCCTGGTACGTCAATTGATTTTTATCGATGGGAACCGCAACGATGCGAGACAAGAATGTACCTACCTACTGTAATTGCCTGGCATGAGCCAAAGAATGCTTGACATCAAAGAAAACACATTTTCACTTGTTTATATTTTCTTCTTACTGAAATAGCTCTCATGGGCTTGCTCCCCTTATCATTTTCAAGGCAGCCCCGCAATCACTCTTATCAACTCCGCGTCGCGGCCCGCACGAACAGTTGGATTTGGGGCAGAGATACGATTACACTACCATGGAGTGGTTGACGGATGTCACGATATAGTATTCACTGTTAACCTTGGAACTGCAACATATTTGACAAGGAAAGTGCCCAGAAAGCAGCCCGTGAGGCACACGGAGAACGTGAAAGCACCTCGACACCATTGTTGAGAGCTGGTGCAGAGCTGCATCTCAGCGGTGTTGTCCATATTATCACACGAAGAAAATGAAATACACCAGCGTTCAGCAACCGGTGCCTATACGTCATGTACCCAAATGTGACATTACAAGTTTTGACCAGTTTCCCTCGACGAGAAGAAACGCTACTGAGCCGCCCGCGACAACGAGTTTTTTTTTTTCGCGAATGCTGGCCTACTCATTCGGAACTAGAATGGCCGACAGCACCAGTTGCCGCACGTCTTGTGTAGAAGAGACGATCAAACATCTCCCGTGTGACTGCCCAACGTACGAAGATGAAAGGATAGTGCTTAGGACAGCTTCAGGAGAACTCAGATGACACGCGATGATCTTGGGACCACGGCTTGGTTCGTTTTAAGTACAAAGACACAAAATCGCTACTGCCTTTCTTAAAATGCACCAGCCTATGTGACCGCTTGCGCTTCACTCAACGATGAACCATTCATTATGCGCGCACACGCGAAAAGTGTGAACTACTCTCTTTTTCTCACCTTTTAATCCCCTTTCCCTAGTGCAGGGTAGCCTACTGGGCTCAGCCTGGCTCACATGTCTGCAATTCCCTTATGACTTCGCTCTCTAGCTCTTGATGTCCCTCGATGTCTGCAGGTGTCGACACTTGTCAGCCATTTTCTCCTCCCTTTCCTTCTCTCGCTCATTCTTCCTTTCTATGGGGCTTCCGCCTTCCCTGCCGTAGAGCAGCAAATAATTAGCAACCTGGACAACCTCTGTGCCTTACACTTCTTTCTTTCTGTTTATCTGTGCTAATTCCTCTCCGCTGCTACATCTGTTTAGCAAATAATAAATTTGTAACACGCATAACGCGCAACGTGTTCATGCACGTCACAAACTTGCTATCTAAGTGATGAGAAAGAAGCGCCCAAAATAAAAATGGGCTTCTTAAAAGTATAATTGGCTAAAGGAGGCTCATAGAGGCAGTGATGGAGGCGGGCCGTGATTGTTCGTTATACGCGCAAAGGATCGGTAGTGCGCTCTGAAATCACTTGCGGGGTGCCACCCCACGTTGGGCGCCAATTGGGAGGTTCGCGTCTTTCTGTCTTTCTGCGCGGCTGCAGACGGGTACGGCAAGCCAACCCCCACACATTTGATTGATATATCTTTGCTTTTCACGGTAACGCATGTGTGCACGTTGAGAACCGCTATGTCTATGGTCTTTCCCGCACGAATTCAGTGCCGAACGCGCTGAATGGCGCGGCAGCATTCAGGCAAGGCGGATTCCTATAACGCGGTGGCCGCCATTAGGTGACCCTTCTCGGACGATGCTTGTTGTGTATTGACTGTATAGCCGAACTGCGTCTCCATGGTGTGATAAGAAACATTTATAGGAAATCCTGTATGATGTTCAATCTAGGGTAGTGAAAAAGTGACAGATGAATTAATTATTTTGCATCAGATGGCTTCAGGTTGTTTACCACAATATGCCCGTGAGAGAAATCTACAGTTGCAGATTAACAATATAAACTCCGTCATCTTTGCTTCAATTCATAGTGATTTATATCGTCAAACCATATATCGTCTGACAAGGGGCAGTAAAACTTCCGGCAAAAATGCGGGGATGGGAAATTGGCTTCCTCGGTCGAGAGAGAGAGAGAGAAAGTTAAGGGGAAATGCAGGGAGGTTAACCAGAGGGGTAGATCCGGTTTGCTACCCTACGCTGGAGAGAGAGGGGAGGGGGAGGTAAAGTGATAACGAAGTAGAGATAAAGAAAGAAAGGAGCGGAGACATAAGACTTCCTCGGTCGAAATTTCAGTGTTGGTCAATACGCAGGTATCTGTCTCACTTAGAATAACTTTTTCTTTTCTTTTTTTTGGGGGGGGGGTCATTCTCTGCTGCACACTTGTATCCTTGTCGTCCTGCATCTCAGCCAATTACATCAGTGCCTTATAGCAAAGCGTATTGATGCAGACGAAGAATGAATCACTGCGCGTCCAAGGAAACCCAAGAGAAAGAGAGAAAAGAATCAAAGGGAGGAAAGGTAGGGAGATTAACCAGACTAGCGTCCGGTTTGCTTTCCTATCCATGAGTAATAGCAAGAGAAAATGAGGAAACAACTTTACAAAAGAAAAGTGAGGTGACGTTCACGACTGAGTGCCACTTTGCTCCCACAGGTACTCGTACAGAATCGGAAGAACATTTTGGAGCATTGTGCTAAGCCAAGGTGCGTGCACTTAAGTGACGTTTGCACTCCGCAATAGAAGCCACTTTGAGAGGTTTCTCACTTGCATGTTCTTTCGCGACCCACTTTTCAGCCACTCAAGTGCGTACTCACAGACAACCAGCAATCCGGCATTCGGCGAATCAGCGAAATTCAGCTCTCCATTTTCGTTATCGACCAACGTGAAAGTTGCGATGATTGAAGTTAGAAAGCATATTCACGCGATGTACATACTTTTTTGCATATAGAGAACAAATATTTGACATGTGCTCATGAAAATTTGCCCTCCGAACGAAAGGCATTATGCAAGACTATGGATTTCTTTTTGCTTTTTAGTGAATTACATGCTGTGCGTTTATCTGTCAAATATTTGCCGCGCACCCGCAGCAGGGCACACTCACGTAAGTCCAAGAAAAAAGAAAGATTACCGCTACCGTCGTTGTCACCAAGGTGTAGGTAGAGCGAAGTCATCTGCAGGAACACGTAGATTGCACGCAACTACAAACAGGTATGGAAAAACGAACCATTTGCAGAGTGACGAGACATAACGTCCCTACTTCCCACCAAAAAAAAAGAAAGAAAGAAAAAGAAAAGTTTAGCTCATAGGAAGTTTTGTGCAGAATAAATTGGAGAAAATTTGCGGGGTTTGCCAAAGGCAGTTTAATGTAAACTGAATTTAAATGGAGCAGGCAGCCGCATTGTGCAACACAGGTATTCGTACACCAAATAAAACAAAATTGGCTTCTCCCACGGTCTTTGCACTCCTTTGCATCGCTCTTAGCAGCTCGCGACCACTAAATATTGCACATTTGCGGTAAGGTCACATGTCGTTTGAGATTCTAAAAAAATTCGAGCACATATAGTCAGTCGCCCGCTCTACCGCGATCTCTGCCGCTACCCATATCAGGTGTAAATTGAAATTTGAATTTATATAGCCAAAAGAATAAAGAAATGATGAAAATACATGACAAGCATCTGGACCCTTAGCATCGTGCTAGTATGAATCCATGCATAAAATATAAGATATATGTACAAAAGAGCAATTTCAACACTTTCGCATTTTGTGTGTGTTTATGCAAGTAGCAGGCATCGCGTATTTTAACATTAATACAGGTCTTTGTAATGCTGTTTCATTTTGAGCAAAAAGCATTAACTTTGTTTCACTTGAACAGGAAGACAGCTTTAGAGCATTCCAGAATCAGGTACTCTACCAAGAGGAGCTAAATAAAGACATCGCATGTTGCCCAATCTTTTCGATCTCAAACGTGATGACACGAATTGCTGAGCTGATAGTGAGGCGTAATACGTGGCAGAACCGTTAAAACGCAACTTCAACAACGGACGGGCTCAATCACAGTTCAAACCTACAGCAATGTTGGTGTGCCTTGACGAGGTCGACAGCGATAACGAAGTCGTGGCGAAATGACGAGAGAGAAAAAAAATGTCGTTCAGTATTTGTGGCCTGCCTACCGGACTGCGACAGCACATTTTAGTGGGACGCCTAAACTGCCGCAGCGCCTCCTGGTCAGCGGGGGCTTTCTTATAGCTCCCGCCTGACATTTCGCCAAAGGCCACTGCCGAACAAAAGCGTAGAAGCCATGCACCCTGCGGAAAGTGAACCAGCCTCGCAGTCGAACAAGCATTTCTTAAGTCTCCTTGAAGGTTTGCTTGGTCTCGAACGGTCATCGGCAGCACATGGTGCCCCCTGGCTGCTTTTCCCTTCCCCACACTCTTCTAAGTTCTGCCATAGCTCGCTCGCGATACATCTGCGATGGCTGCCGAAGGCCTTCGGATGGCGCCAGCGTCGCTCGTAAGCACGCGCAAAAAGGCGACGGCGAGCGTTGGCTTGCATGCACTCGAGATTAGTGCAATAGCTTTAGGACGCTCATTAATTATTTTTCGCTCGTTCGGCCGTCGCTACGCCGGCGGCAGCACTTGGGGCGCGTTAGCGCCATCTGTTTAGGCTTCGTGAATATCGTAATGCCCTAGGCGTGCGTTGGATGCCGTTAGGATGTGCGAACTAATAAATATATAGAAATGATAATAAAAGTTGATACGCGCGGACTACGCAGTTGCTTATGGGGCTAAAAGGAAGCCCGTGAGGGAGCTTATGTGAGGGCCGCTTAATCTGCCGGCATTGCAAGCCAAGCACTAACAGCCACTTAGTGAGCGTTATAGGTGGCCGAAATGAATGGAAGGCAATTCTTTATAGAATATACGAAGTTTATGCGTGAAAAGATAATTGTGGGCAATCAGTAATCTTTTAGGTATAAGTACTGCAGGTCGTCGAGCAAGACCTATAAATACGAAATGAACTCGCGCGCAAAACAGCCTTAGGGAAATAGGGCCGCCCGACGAGATCGGACCAGAAGCATGGAGATCGTCCATAATCTAAGGCTGCGACAAGCGTTGACCTGTGCTGTGGCCGACATTTGCATCAGCGATGACAGCAACGAGGAGAATTATAAAAACAGGGATTGTGATGACAACACCGCTTCTCTTAGTCAGTCTTGGTCATCATCATGTATCATCATATGCATTGCTTTGGTGATTGTACTCCGAAACAGTCGTAACAGCCGCACGGCACAGTCAAGCCCCCCTTACTTGCTCAAATCAGGGCCGTAATCGGAGGCCTAGTTGTTACTTTCCTATGCGTGGCTTTGCATTTCCTGGAGGAAGGAAACTAAGCTCTTTCTGTAACTAGCCTCTGGATATTTATCTGTCTGATACAAATGAATGATATCTGTGAGTGTCAGCTTCTCTCTTGCTTTATACAGCGTATCTTCGTTGGTAGATGCAACAACAACAACAACAACAATGAATAGGACTGTGAGAAAGTTGACCTGGTGGCCACGCGAAAAATAGAAACATCGAGACTGTGATAAAGAAAGCGAGCTTAACAGCTGCATATTGCTAGGTCACTAAGTGAAGCTGTCAAATTCAGGAAATGTTTCTCCTAGAGAGAAAGTGTAGAGAATAGGCAATTGGATGCACAAGCTGTCGAACAAAAATAATTTAGAAGGAACGGATGCTGCAAAGTGCCCACTCATTGTCAAATGTCCGAGCACTGACTGCGACGAAGTCGCCGATTCCCCTTCTTGCAAACGCATTACAATGAACGACATTTGCGCTTGCCTGATATATCGAACGTGTAGGGCAGCGCTGGCTGCCCCTCATGTTCGATATATCAGAGAAGCACATTTCTCTTCCCATCGGGGCCAACGTTTTAGGTATTCTCTTCGTTGACGACAAAGACGTCCACAAAACGAAGACCCGAACAGAAGACCCGAACAGACCCGATTGAAGACCCGATCAGGTGCAGATATAGAGGTATAGAGCTCGAGGACGTTCTCGTTTCCTAATAATGTGCATTATGCATGCTGATTCAAATGTCAAAGAAGAATTACCTGAGTGTGCAAGGGTGGTTGGCGGGGCGATTCGGTAATGCATGGTCTCCTACGTACAACGCACAGCGCCCTTGTGTGAGCTGTTTGTTGAAGACAATGCCGAAGTATGCAATCCGTACTACCGACTTTGGCCTAACATGGGCATGTACTCTGCTAATCGAACACTGGAAGTATAAAAAGAATCAAACTAACAGCATCCATTATAGACTGCTGTTCAACACAGGGCGTTGTCATAAGGGAAAAGCCTACACCATTGCCGTGTTCATCGAAGCAGTAGCTTTCTCCTGAAGAGACATTACAACAGCAAGTGCATTAGTTCGCGCGGACTATTAGCATACTTTAGCTCTATCAGCGTTTGTTCAAATATAGATTTCCTATTAGTGGGCGAAATCTTAAGTGAACGTTGAAGTTAACTTCCTCATCATCAGTGACTCGGGCTAAGTGCATCCGGTAGTGGGTCACCGCCATACCGCGCTCACTTGCGCTGCTGTCAGCGTAATCTGAAGCAGCGTTCTGTCATTGGCGCGTGGTCGAAATAAAGAAAACCACTTTCTTCATGTTTAGTTTCAGTCATTGCTGACTTGTTCTTTCATGATGTCGAGCCCCACACTTCTCGAGTCTCCCTGCGCATATTGCGAACCAGCGTATTTGAGTGTGGCGGGTTGTAAATTTGCCTCACAGCGTCACTGCGCTTCCACTCTGCAATTACATCAGTACAAACATCAAACTTGTTCAATATCCAAGCGTTGTAGAAGCAACGTCCAAGCATGGCGACCAGCCAAGGCAG
Organism: Dermacentor variabilis; assembly: GCF_050947875.1. Classification (NCBI taxonomy): domain Eukaryota; kingdom Metazoa; phylum Arthropoda; class Arachnida; order Ixodida; family Ixodidae; genus Dermacentor; species Dermacentor variabilis. Next base: position 87,350,320 of record NC_134569.1, read on the forward strand.
CTCTGGAATACAGTGGTTCATGAGTAAGAAGATGCAGAAAGCAAATGACTGAGCCTTTCAAAATTACAAACGAAATGATATAATACGACGGTTGTCTCCAAATCTCGAGATGTCACGTCGTGGTCGTTGGCGTCGTTGTCGTTGTTTCCGACAAACGACGACATAGCACGATCTTCATCGTTGCCTTCTTTTCTTCTTCCCTTGTTGGGTGCCCAAAAACGCTGTGTTATTTCCCAGCTGCAGTGCGGCAATAGCGATACTCTCTACGTATAAACAGCCAAAGGTTGGAGCTACAAGCTGCGCACGAAAGATAAAAAAAAATTACGCACTGTAAGGAAGAGGAGGTGTCAAAATAAGTAGCTGACATTATTGTGATCCGGTTGCAGTGATAGAGCACTCTTTCTCTGGTGATAAACGAGAATTTCACAGCTAATTAAGCTGGCTGGAGAACATGGCAAAAGAACCTTAAGAGAGAAGTCAGAAAGAGAACTCATAAAAAGAAAACCATTTTGAGCTCTCCGTGAATCTTCGTATTGAGTAAACAACAAAGCTGAACAAGGTATTGTGAAGAAAGACTCCGTCCAGGTCCTGCCTGCAACTTCTTTTCTTGTTGCTCCACGAGCATTCAATTCAGAACATATACCCACACCCTCTCTTTTTCCCTCCTGATGTATTTCTTGCATTTCCCTGTAATTGAGCCATACTCGATCGTATATGGCAAGTGGAAATAGCAAGGGTAGAGGTAAAGTTAAGCTTAGTTGTTAAAATAAGCCGCCCTTATAGTGAAAAATATACTAGTGGAAGCAGAAACACCGGTGGCAGACGTTCCGTGACATAGTTAGCTATGAAAAATTTTCCAAGGCTTTATATCAGTCGCACAAAAAATTAACGTAATAGGGTCTATGCACCTCAGAAAACGCATCTTTTCGTTTATTGAGCCCCCATACTGACGTTTGCGAGATCGACATGACAAAGTCATTTCGTTAGGGATGCTCCAGATAGCCATTTACTTTATTTATTACATATTGTAGGTCCCTGTAAGGGACCAAACAGTGGAGGCATAAGTTAAAAAGAAACACCAAAAGGAAAATAAACGTGGGTGCTTCAATCGAGAACTTTAAAAGTAAAATAAAATTTTCAGAACTTGTGACTGATTGGGTATTTGTTAGGGAGATATTATTGTGGCTTAACGAATGAGCAACAAGTGTCAGTGCGTGTTTGTAACGCATCCAACGGAAAAGGTGCCACTGCAACAACGGCGGCCCCATTGTCGACATGTACCGTGTTACAGCAGCGATCTGCGATGCGCTTACGAAGTAGCGAAAGTGTTAAACCCACTGAAGTTGGTTGCAGAATGGAAGTGCAGTACCGCGATTTGTATGTGTCGGTGCAGTAAGTTTAAGAAATCACTGGGAAGTTCTGTGTAAGACGCTCAGATAGTGGGTCGGGTACGCCGCGTGGAGAGAAGGACGAAAACACTATAAACGGTAAGCACTATAAACGGTAACCAATTAAAAAATGGAATTAAAAGAAACAGGAAACACCTTAAGTAGGCACAAACTTTCGGAACAGAGAGGACAGTGCGCGGATGTTTTCCCAAAGCAAAAGCTGCAACTTTTTAAGCATCAGTATTTTTCCATGAGATTTTGGTGCTGAACAACCTGACCATAAGACTCATTTGAGCTCCATGCAACCAAATGTTGAAAACAAGAAATATATTTTGAACTGCGTTCGCATTGGAAACCGATAATTACACAGTGTGATTTATGGGCCAGAAAAGTGGACAGTCAGTGCAAAGTATACAGGTCATACCATGAACGTCTTAGAGGCAAGATAAAAAAGAAGGATAGAGAAATGTTACCCGAGCGTGCTGATATCGAAACATATCTTCTGTCCCACCTACGTTCAGGTGCTTCCGTTGACAGGACGCTTTTACACTGATATACTTGTTTCGGCATAGTGGTGAAAAAAGAAATTGAGAAAAAAAATAAACGACGGAGTAGGGAGCGGAATAGCGATAGAAAATAGGAGTAGGCAGGTGCGAAAGTAATTATGCTGGCTAGATGGCAGCTGTCAGAATGCATTGCATTTTCTTTGAAAGACCATCGGATTCGCCTCGAGAGTAGTGTGTCGCGTTTTTCTTCGCTTCGAGTTTGTACGTCTCTGGACCCATGTTCGTCTCACAGTATGTACGCCACTTGCCTTTTCCCATTTACCTCCCCACCACTGCATTCCAGCTACTTCGCACAAGTGGCCCTCACTTACATGAACACTAGTGTTCCCGACCATCTCTTTCCACGTTCCCCCATCCAAGTTTTTCAGGAAGGCCCCCGTACTACCATCTGCCAAATGAAACAGACGGCACGCAATATACGCTCACGGAGCGAATACCATGGGGGACGCCACACGATCTCCCCTGCAAATACATGCCGAAGGCTCGGCTAATGGACGTACGCACAAACAGAATTTTAAAATGCACCGGCCCTTGTGTCAGAACTATGCCACACGTAAGCACGCGGGTTAGCCTCCCTGAAGCTGGGAACTCATTTCCAACGAGCATACCCTGGGAGCGCTCGTAAACTTTTGCCGTTCCTGGTTGTGCTTGCAAGAGGCGCCATAGACTCGAGATTATGTTGTAAACTCCTCGTCCTCCTCGGTCGTACGCCGATGATGCCACCAGAATCCTTACGCGCCTATGCATTTCTTGTTTTTTGGCGTTTGTGTGTGTGTTTGTTTCTATCTGACTGGCGTTAGAGGGAGCTGCTTCCTCCATAGCGCCTCGCCGCAGCAGCTGCTCCCGATTTTGTTACCTGTTTATGAAAGACCAGTTTACTGCCCGCTACCTCGCAACGGTCTCCCTAACCCAGCCACTTATGCCATCGGCTCGTGGAAAACGAGGGGTGAGGACGGAAGCAGCTGCACCCTTACTTCGCAAATTATTCCGAAAGATGTCTTTATCGCGAGGATGCCTGACGCCGCTCTCTCGGTGCCCCTAAGCACCTCGTCTTTTCTCGCTCTGCATTCCCCGAGCCAGCCCCGAGCAGGGCCCTCGCTGTTTCGGCATTTCGAAAACTCCCGGCACCTTCCGGGCTTTAACGCTAGACCTGGCATTTGTAGGTAGGAGAGGGGATGAAGGTAAACGTAAATGAAAGGAAGAAATAGGGGGAGCGCACAGACATTCCTGACCAAGCCTCCCGCTGAAGTCGTAAACTTCGCCTGTATTCCGTGGCTCGCGGGGTGCTATATATATATATATATATATACATATCTATATATATATATATATATATATACAAGAGTACCTGCTACAGCACGGTATAGACGACTTCTTGGAGGAGGTGAGCGAGTGAAATTTTGCAATAACTGTGTTTCGCAGAAACCAGAGAGCCCGCTAACATATGTGTACCAATCCGACAAAACCGGGCGCTTCGTTACAACGACCTTTTTGCTGCACCGCGTCGCTCGCGCATCTGCGCACCAGGCGAGGCGAGGTGCCTCTTCGTCGCGTTTCATTCGTTTGCGCTCCGAGTGGATAAAGCAAAAAATGCACGAATGACGGGCCGGACAGGATAGCTATACGTTACGGTAAACCGGCAAGACGAGCTCTGCAGGTTAGCACGATGACGTTTATAGCCGGTTTATAGCAGGCTTCGGCTATTGTGGCAGTTTCATTGGCATGATATATTGCATGGCGCTAACTATTGATGTCCATATTTTATTACAATGTTTCCGCAGATGGTCTGTATACAAATATAGCTGGCGGCCTGCTCTACCAGTTGAATCGATAAGCAGTTTTGGGACGTCAGGGTTCATGGCTAGCCATAGAGGCAACCTTTTCTCGTCTCTACCACTCTTAGCTGTGGTTTCAAAATAACTTATCTGCCGTGACTAATATCATGTCCGGTTGATCTTGCACACTCAAACTTCCAGAGCTGAGATAATCAGAAGCTGCCTGAGGGCTTTTTGCATTTGTATAATCTCTCATAATAAGTATTAGGTTTTTCTTGCTCGTCGTGGGCTGATTCAATAGGGGCCTGGAAGTTGAGCGGGCGTCGAAGTGCGGCAAGGATGTCGTTGCCTGAAACACTGTTCCGTTTTATCGTGCCAATTCTACTTATGCTCGCCGAGAGGCTGCGCCATGGCAGATGCGTGTACGAGCCACTGTCTGCCCGGCATGTCATTGTCTACTCGCATGGCTACCCCGTTGGCAGGCCGTCTTGAATTCTGCTCAGAACTCGTGCTGCTTGCGTGGCTCATCGACGTTGACAAGCCGGTGCCCTTCGAACCATACAACGCATGCATCGCCCAATGCATCGACGGCACTCTTAAGCAGCTGGGAGGCCGTGCTTACACTCTGTGGCCATGGAAGTGCAACAGTGATACAGGCGCCTGAAAGAGTGTCTTATTGTATCGTACAGGTTGGCTCAACCTCTTCTTGATAATATAAAAATCTAGCAGTCGTCATTTGGTTGTACTGTCATGCCCACAAATGCTATTTTCTTTGCCTGTGAGTGTGCTAATGTGGCGAAACTATACCGTTCCTATCCGGTGACATCGTATCAAACCTTGGCCCCCCTGAAGAGGAGTAAAGCAAAGAGCACAAATAGTTTATTTCTTTCATAAGAGCCCCCACAACAAGGTTTAATATGAGCGTAATGAAATTGTGGTTTCGCTCAACCAGGTCAAGGAAGCCTAAAATTACGCGAGGAAAATATTTCCAATATTCATACCAGGCTTACATTAGTTAAAGACACTTTGCGCTCGTCCGGTGAAATTTCAATAGAATATGTGACTCCTCAAATAGTACCTATGACCAAATATCTTGACGAACTAGAGGATCGTTCCGTAGAAACCGTTTGATTTTCCACAGTATTGAGGATAATCTCTCTGAAACGTGGGCGAAATGTGACGAAAAATATTGCACTGTGATCAATTCCGAGCTGAAACTGTCTTAGCCTCCAGCGACGAGTGCATATTTCGCGCACACAGACTGGGCACTTACGTACCTGGTAAATGTCGGCCTGTCACAGTTAAATTCTTATTTCACAAGTTACGGAAGATTATTTCGCCTTCAAAAAGAAGATTCAAGTCACGTCGTGGGTCTGTTAACGAGCATTTCTGTATACGCCTCGCGCACCGCCTATATACATATATATATATATATATATATATATATATATATATATATATATATATATATATATATATATATATATATATATATATATATATATATATATATATATATATATATATATATATATAAACGAGAAGAAAGGGGGTTAACCGAGGTGCCAGATTTTTATTAGTCATATCATGAGAAGCCAACAAACACTAACACCAAGGACAGCATAGGGGCCCCTACGCAGCCCCTATGCTGTCCCTATGCAGCCACCTATAGCAGCCCCTATTCTGCCCTTGGTATATATATATATATATATATATATATATATATATATATATAGGCGCCACTGATAGCCACCTAGCGGGCGCTTCCAATAGTACGCGCGGGAGCAGTAGCAGACGACAGCCCTTTGCAGCAAGGATGGCTGAAGTTCACGGCTGCGATTTCTCCTTTTGTTCGGGTGCCAGGCTGCTGCTTCTGTGTTGACAGCTGTAGGGAAGAAGCTGACCTCTGTGGGAGCGGGTATGAATGCGATGTTACCTGTGTTTGGGACAACATGGTCCACATACGTGACAAGTACGTCCCGCAGACAAACGCCATCAAACCCATTTACGTGAAGTGGAGCTCATGTTAACTAGCCTATGCAGTAATACGATGTCTCGATCGTTCTTCTTAGATTATACCCTTGCCGTAATGCTGCTTCTATACCTCAATAATGAGCACTTGTCGTTAGTGCAGACTTATATCAAACAAATCCGCACGGTGCGATGTCTGCATATGCCGTTGTGATTTTTCTGCCGATGAATACATGTGACATCACCGAATAAGTGCAGTCAAAGTCGCCTCAAGAAGAGAAATTGCGAATTTATTGTTGCAAACGCTTGCACTAGTCAACGAAGCCACCAAACGCACGGGTAAATAAAAGCGCGTGTTATCGCTGTACCGCCCATGCAATTCTGCTGCATACGCCGATGAACTGCCGTTCCCGCTGCAGTTTTTGCAATTTTAGATTCCCCAAGAGAGCTGGTTGGAAACGCACAAAGCTAAAGACTCACTAACTTTTCAGTACTTTTTTATGTTTCTAGAGAGAGGTGCCACATGATATACTTAAAGGCAGGTGTTTGAATCCCACCGATGGCACCGGTTGTTGTAATCGCGCCGCTGGCACGAGTTGTTGGGAACTCGGCGCTGACGCCCGTTGTTGCACCTGGGTCGCAAGCCCCAAGGGTAGCGTTGGCCTGGCGGCCTGGGGTACAACTGGAAGCATCCGAAGGTCCTGGCAAAGCATGAGTCGACTGGTAACAACAAAAGAACTTGTTTATTCTAACATCGCAAAGAGTTGGCGGTCAGGTTGACCGAAGTAGAGAGACGGGAGTGCACTTTACTCAACAGAAGAAATCGGAGCCCTCTTTCGGCATCCGGGGGCAGCTGCTTTTATACTCTCGCAGTTGAGGGCAAGAAGGAACCCCTCTATAGACGAGCACGTGACTGTGCCGCTCGGGCACAATGGGATAAGGTGACGCAGCCGTCGTGCCGGCGCCGTTCGGGCACAATGGGGAGGAGAAGGTGGCTCATACTGTCGTGTCGGCGCCGGTCGAGCACAATGGGGAGGAGAAGGTGGCTCATACTGTCGTGTCGGCGCCTGTCAGACCCCCTCGCTTCACAGTTGTTGGGAGCTCCTCTCCCCGGCTGCCGCGCTTCGACAAGCGTGGGCACCAATATGCACATACACTCACACACGCACATGAAGACACGTGGCATCGGAATATGCCTGGACGCGCTTGGCTGGGAGGCGTAGCGGCGGCGCCGAACGGGCCAAAATGTCTGCCGCTTTGTTGCAGCCGCGCCGGCTAAACCGCGCGTCGTAGGCGAAACGTAACAGACCGCCCCGCCGGGGGAAGGAGATCCCGATGGTCAGGGGACTGCATCCGCTGTCCGGAGGGATGTCGCTCGATGATGCTCATAACCGAAGTCGGGCGTCCCTCGACGTTTTTTGAGCGCAGCGCACAGAGAAGGCCTCGTTCTCTCGTTCAGGTTCGCACAGGACACTGCAAAGTGACTTCGGGAGAGTTCACATTTTTGTTCTCGTTCCCGGCAAGCGTTAGAACTACGCTGAAACTCAACCGCTCAGTCAGCAAGCACGGCACAACCCTCACTAAGCCCTGCCAGGCTCTTTCCCCTTCTATACCACTGCCTAGTTCCTTACAGTAGTCTAGCAGCACTTAGAACGCGTCCACAAATTGGAAAATTGCACTAAAAAGCATGTCATCACTTTGAAACACTAAACAAAAGCAATATGTTAAAAATCCTGCCTCAGGAAGAAAAACATCAGTAACAAACAATTTTGAGGCTGATTCCTACGTTAGGGGCTTCGACTTAAGCCATCGGCGTTACCGTTGAGACTCCCCTTTTTGTAACGCACCTCAAAGGAATATTGTTGCAAAGCGAGGCTCCAGCGCAGGAGGCGGCCATTTTTGGGAGAGATGGTCTGCAGCCATTGGAGAGGGCAGTGATCCGTCTCAATGATAAACCTCGAGCCGGCTAGATAGCATGACAATTTCTGAACGGCCCACACGAGACACGCACACTCTTTCTCGGTGGCGCTGTGCGCCTGCTCACGACTGGTCAGCTTACGACTAGCATACAGGACGGGGTGTTCTACTTCTCCATTTTCCCGTTGGCACAGTACAACGCCCATGCCTCGCTCACTAGCATCGCACTGAACTACGAACCCTTTTGTGTAGTCTGGCGATCGTAGCACAGGCTGGCTTGTTAGGGCGCTCTTTAGGGCGCTAAAAGCTCTTTCCTTTGTCTCGTCCCAGACGACTGTTTGCGGCTCTGTCTTTCTTAGAGCATCCGTCAGGGGAGCCGCGATATCAGAGTACCTGGGGATGTACCTCTGATAGTAGCCGGCGACACCTAAGAACGACCGAATATCGGCCTTCGTGCGCGGTTGCGGGAAGTCTCGCACAGCGGCCACCTTTATTTCAGAGGGGCGGCGACGACCCTGACCAATCACGTGACCGAGGTAGACAACCTCGGCCTGTGCTAACTGGCACTTAGGAGCCTTGACTGTCAAGCCCGCTTCGCGCAGGCGGGTTAGCACTGCCCGCAAGTGTGCCATATGCTCAGACCAGGATGCGGAGAATATCGCTACGTCGTCTAGATACGGTAAAGCGAATTCTTGATGTCCCCGCAACACTTTATCCATGAGGCTTGAAAAACAGTATGGCGCGTTCTTCAAACCAAAACTCAACACTTTAGGACGGAATGTTCCCATTGGTGAAATGAACGCCGCATACCTACTAGCCTCTTCTGTAAGTGGAACCTGCCAATAACCCCTGACAAGATCTAGGGTGGAAATAAACTGAGCGCTACTACCTTTCTCAAGGCGCTCCTCGATGTTAGGGATCGGATAAATTTGATCCTTTGTGATGGAATTAAGCCTGCGGTAGTCGACGCAAGGACGAGGTTCCTTGCCCGGTACCTCAACTAAAATCAAAGGGGAGGTATAATCACTCTCACCTGCCTCAATAACACCGAGCTGTAGCATTTTCTTTACCTCAGCCTCCATAATATCGTTCTGGCGGGGTGACACCCGATACGCCTTGGATCGTACTGGCTCTGGGGAGGTAAGTTCTATATCATGAGTAAGTACAGAAGTCCTACCAGGCCTCTCAGAGAACACACCTTGAAACTCTTGTAAGAGCTGGTGTAGTTCGGTTTTCTGCTCAGGCGACAGCGGTGATCCACTGACTAAGTCACTAATGACTTGATCGGTGTCTTCCCTGTTCGTCACTGAGCCTAGTCCCGGAAGCTCGACCGGAAGCTCTTCAGGAACGTTTACCATCATGCACACCACTGCTTCCCTTTGTCTATAAGGTTTGAGCAGATTACAGTGGTAAACTTGCTGTGCTTTCCGCTTTCCTGGCATACTCACCACGTAGTTAACGTCCGACAGTTTCTGAACAATTCGTGCTGGGCCCTCCCACTGCACGTCTAGTTTGTTGTTTAGCGATGTGCGCAATATCATGACCTCATCGCCCACCTCAAAACGACGGGCCCTGGCTGTCCGATCATAATAAACCTTGGGACTCTGCTGGGCCTTTGCCATTGCTTCACCTGACAACTCCTGTGCCCTTCATAAGCGTTCGAGGAGCTTAAGCACGTACTCCACCACGACTGGGTCGTCGCCCCTGCCTTCCCACGATTCTCGAAGCATGCGAAGCGGAGACCGAAGCGAGCGACCGTATACCAGCTCAGCTGGCGAAAACCCCGTAGCCGCATGCGGCGCGGTCCTTAATGCAAACATCACCCCAGGCAGACACAGCTCCCAGTCAGTTCGATGTTCAAAACACAATGCTCTCAACACGCGCTTCATGACGGAGTGGAGCTTCTCAACGGAATTCGACTGTGGGTGGTACACTGAGCTGTGTAACAGCTTTACCCCACACCTTTCGAGAAAAGTTGTCGTCAAAGCGCTAGTAAACACTGTGCCCTGATCTGATTGGATTTCCGCAGGAAAACCAACTCGCGCAAATATGGACAGTAGTGCATTGACTATCTCAACTGAGCTGAGTTCTTTAAGCGGCACTGCTTCAGGGAACTTTGTCGCTGGGTAGATCACAGTCAAAATGTGTCTGTACCCCGTGGCGGTTACCGGCAGAGGTCCCACTGTATCAATAACGAGCCGTCTAAAAGGCACCGTAATGATAGGTACCAATCTCCACGGCGCCCTCGATTTGTCCCCTGGTTTGCCCACCCGCTGACAGGTGTCACATGTCCTCACGAAATGGTCTGCGTCCCGAAAACACCCTGGCCAATAGTACTCTTGCAAGAGACGGTCCTTAGTTTTTTTAACTCCTAGGTGTCCGGACCACGAACCCCCGTGCGACAAGCGCAACAGATCCTGACGATAGCATTGAGGCACGATCAGCTGATCGAACTCAACTCCTCTGCGGTCTAGATACTTCCGGTACAGGACTCCACCTCTTTCCACAAAGCGAGCATTTTTCTTGGCGATACCTTCCTTGACATTGCAGCGTATGTTTTCTAGGCTGCCATCCTTCTTTTGCTCGGCTATCAAAGCCGACCGGCTGACTTTTAGCAACCTATTAAGTCAGTCTGACGTAGGCGCGATGAGCAAATCTGCAGATAGCTCTTCTAACTTTCCCTTATCGGGCATTTCCTCTCCAGTATCTGGTGCCTTTAACGTTACAGACTCAAGTTTATTCAGTTCGGGCGTGCTCCGAATATCAGCTTGCTGCGCCTCTGACCCTTTTTCATTGTTCGATAACGTCGGCCCCGCAACTACCGCCTTTGCAGCGAGCTCCCGAACCTTCGATCTGGTTAAGGCCTGAACGCTAGCCTCACCAAACAAAAGCCCCTTCTCGCGCAGGAGGAGATCGGACCTGTTCGAAAATAGGTACGGGTACTGGGGGGACAGCATAGATGACACTGCCGCCTCCGTCTCAAGCGCTCCGAAAGGTCCTTCAATAAGCACTTTTGCTACGGGCAGACACACACTATGAGCTTCCACGGCTTGCTTGATCCATGCGCACTCGCCCGTGAACATATCGGGTTCTACGTAGGACGGGTGAACTACATACATCGTAGCTGCGGAATCGCGAAGCACTCGGCACTCTTTCCCGTTCACGAGGAGGTCTCGCATGTAAGGCTCGAGAAGCTTCATGTTCTCATCAGTGCTGCATATTGATAAAAACACAACTTTTGGTTTTGTTTCCGGACACTGCGCCGAAAAGTGACCCGGCTTCTGGCACGTATAACAAACGCGCGCTTGCCTCGTCTCGAACCGCTTTCTGCGTTCGGCTTCGGCTGCCGCCGTCTCCTTAGGTTCGGTCGCACTGCTTTCACTCGCATCCGCACTACGTGTGTTCCCCTTTGCTCTCATGGGTGTGAACTTCGGCCTCTCAAACTTCGCGCCAAATTCACCCTTTTGACCGTCCTTAGCTCCGCGAGCCCGACGCGTCACAAACTCCTCGTCTAGCTCAGCGGCTTTAGCCACCGTACCAACGTCTGGCCTATCCAAGACCCAGTACCGCACGTTCTCAGGTAACCGACTATAAAACTGTTCCAGCCCGAAACACTGCAGAGCTTTCTCGTGGTCACCAAACGCTTTCTCTTCTTTGAGCCACTCCTGCATGTTTGACATAAGCCTGTACGCAAACTCTGTGTATGACTCACTTCTGCCTTTCTCATCTTCCCGAAACTTCCGACGGAAAGCCTCTGCTGACAGCCTGTACTTCTTTAGCAGACTCGATTTCACTTTGTCGAAATCCTCTGCCTCCTCTCTATCCAAGCGAGCGACTACGTCGGCCGCCTCGCCGGGTAACAAAGTGAGCAAGCGCTGTGGCCACGTTTCCCGAGAGAACCCCTGCTTCTCGCACGTTCGCTCAAAGTTAACCAGGAACAAACCAATGTCCTCTCCAAGCTTAAACGGCCGCATCAGGTCAGTCATTTTGAACAATACTCGTTCTCCTGCACCGTGTGCCTGACTTCCATTACGAGCGCGTTCCATCTCTACCTCAAGACGCTTCATTTCCAAAGCGTGTTGACGGTCGCGCTCTTGTTGCTCTCGCTCTTTCTGTTCTTTACGTTCACGCTCTTCTTTTTCTTTCTGTTCTTTTCGTTCACGCTCATCGTTCTCTTTCTGTTCTTTTCGTTCACGCTCATCTTTCTCTTTCTGCTCTTTAAGTTCGCGCTCCTGTCTTTTTGACCTCTCCTCAATAGTCTCAAGGCATTCCGACAGCTCGTCATCCTCAGCCTCTAACTCAAGAATAGCCTTTAGCAGTTCTGGTTTTCTGAGTTTGTACGAGACATCCAGACCCAACTCTCTTGCAAGCTCCAACAATTTCGGTTTGCGCAACGACTTCAAATCCATGGCTGCTCTGAATGCTGCTTTCTCTACTGCCTATTATTGTCTTGCCGCAAACTAACCCGGCAGCAACGACAACCACAATTACCAGCTCTGTTTCTGACACTAACAAAAGCCTGGCAAAGCTCAGAAGAAGAAAGTCCCGCACTCACCAAACCTCGTAGCCAAGAATTCAGCGCAGTCGTTCCGCTGCAGGCAACCAGTCATCACACAGGGCTCGTTGTACTGCTCCCGGATGGTCGTTGAGCTGCTCAGCATACAGTCAACTGCATCTCTTCGCTGCTGGCCTCCGTTGTCGCGATCCCACCGCTGGCAGACAGTTGTTTGAATCCCACCGATGGCACCGGTTGTTGTAATCGCGCCGCTGGCACGAGTTGTTGGGAACTCGGCGCTGACGCCCGTTGTTGCACCTGGGTCGCAAGCCCCAAGGGTAGCGTTGGCCTGGCGGCCTGGGGTACAACTGGAAGCATCCGAAGGTCCCGGCAAAGCATGAGTCGACTGGTAACAACAAAAGAACTTGTTTATTCTAACATCGCAAAGAGTTGGCGGTCAGGTTGACCGAAGTAGAGAGACGGGAGTGCACTTTACTCAACAGAAGAAATCGGAGCCCTCTTTCGGCATCCGGGGGCAGCTGCTTTTATACTCTCGCAGTTGAGGGCAAGAAGGAACCCCTCTATAGACGAGCACGTGACTGTGCCGCTCGGGAACAATGGGATAAGGTGACGCAGCCGTCGTGCCGGCGCCGTTCGGGCACAATGGGGAGGAGAAGGTGGCTCATACTGTCGTGTCGGCGCCGGTCGAGCACAATGGGGAGGAGAAGGTGGGTCATACTGTCGTGTCGGCGCCTGTCAGACCCCCTCGCTTCACAGTTGTTGGGAGCTCCTCTCCCCGGCTGCCGCGCTTCGACAAGCGTGGGCACCAATATGCACATACACTCACACACGCACATGAAGACACGTGGCATCGGAACATGCCTGGACGCGCTTGGCGGGGAGGCGTAGCGGCGGCGCCGAACGGGCCAAAATGTCTGCCGCTTTGTTGCAGCCGCGCCGGCTAAACCGCGCGTCGTAGGCGAAACGTAACACAGGGCAGCGCCAGCCAAGTAGATGAGCGCTAGCGGCAAGGCCGGGTTTAGTCCTCTGCGGCGTAAGCATAATAAGAAAGAATTCAGTTGAGTACAAAATTCACATGCTGGAAGGGACCACGTTGTGAAATAAACAATTCACTCAGCGTGTTAAGTCTGCTCAGACAGCATCGGAGGTGTGATGACTTCCCAAACGTGACGCGAACTTTTCAGCGAAAAATGGAACAAAAATACCATATGCAGCAACTATTATCAATTCTCGCCCCTCCGAACTACCTATTTTCTAAGCACATTTCTCAATAAACCACAATATCTAAGATGCCCTCGGACGAAAAGAATAAAGCTGTTAAAGAAGCAATTGCTTGGTTCATCTTATAAGACACAGCGTGATTATACCCCTTACAAACGAGACAGGGTGAAAACCTCGCAGCTCAAAAGATTCAACAAGAGTTATGCATGAAGCAAAGAGCAACAGTTAAACATGTGCGAAGCCACGCATAAAATAGATGTGAAAACATGAAGTGCGCGACAGCTGGTGCGAGGATTTACAGGGCCACATAAAACCAACAATTTCAGTTCTTGCAAACTGCAGTAGCTTTAACATACAACACAATGCGCTCGTGCAGTCCTGCTGCCTAGCTAGCGCAAAGCGGTAAACAAGCGAAAAACAGCTTAAGCGGCAAACAGCATTCCGAACTTTAGCGAAATGCCTTTAAACCGCATGCTGCACTGAAGACGAACTTCGTCGCTTACGTGTCTAACTATGATCGAGTGGAAAAAAACACCGACGCGACAAAGGAAAGGATGAGAACAATAAGTTTCCCGCCGAAGCGATAATCCATTGGTACCGTTGCTCCCGCTGATGAGGTTTTGCGGGGAATGATCAGAACCGTATAGCCGGCACGTGTTCGCCGGAATTTGAGCCTCCCATCCGGCAACAATTCTTCTCCGAGATTCCTTGAAGCTTTGGCCACCCCACACATGCGAAGGGCGTTGCCCATTTTGCTCTGAAAACGTGACTAAGACAGAGAAACCACTGTCAACGACACAACAAGCTGCGGCGCGCGGCTGGCTCCTCTCCCGTGTGTTGTGCGCAAGGCCGCCACCAGTGGCGCGTCCATCGGCGCGCACTACGCGCATAGCGATAAGGAGCGTAAGGAAAAGGCATTATCGCAAGGATAGTGGCGAGAACGTCTCTATCCGTTGTAACAAACTTTACATTCAGTTTCAGTTTCAGCTTATTGATGCGTTTGAACTGTTTTACAGAAGTAACTCACCTGCCAATTCACCTGCCACTGACAGCCTTTGTGAAGTAAGGCCCAATAATTACTCTAGCCCGTAAAACGTTCCGTCTGCAGCGGCATCAATTTCGCGTGACAGATCATCGTCCTGGCAAACAGTGTGAAATCTAGCTGTTCTTAAAAGCCAAGCCAACTTGTTTTCCCACGCTCGGAGAATTACCAGTGACCGCGACACCTAATCATATATGCTAGATGCATGCTTGGCGGACGTTGCAGTTGTAACCAAAATCTGGCTTTCTTCAAGTATTGGAAATAATGAACTTTTTGATTGCGAGAAAAAGTACACAGTTTATCGCCGTGACCTTACGATCAAGTCCGGAGGTGGTGTCCTTATCATCGTAACTGAAAAGCTTATGTCAAACGTCCTTTTTCTCAATTCTTGGTTAGAACATTTATGCGTTCGTATGCAGCTCAATTATCAAACTATGCTGCTTTCTGCATTCTACCGGTCATGACACCTAATGAGACGTCTAACTTTTCCAATAAGGTGCATGATGTGCTTGATAGATTATTTCAACAATACCTGCGATCTCTTCTATATTTTCTAGGTGATGATAATTATCCCAAAATTCAATGGTCCTGCTCTTACTCCACCCTCAGCGAAACCGCAGCCGAAAGCAGAGCCGGAAACACAATCGCCATCTGCTCTGCCCTTGCTCGAGCAGTCAGGTACATTGATTAGCACAGCGATTGCTCCTGCAGATAACGTTCAACATAATTATTCCCTGATTCGCGTAACAACATGTTTTGTAGAGTTGAGTTTTGCCTCGGGCTCCCGAAAATTTTCTGTGTGTGTGTGAGAGAGAGAGAGAGAAAGGCAAAGGAAAGACAGGGGAATTCTGTGAGAATTTGCAACAATACTTGCCTCACCACAGCCGCGCACTTGAACCGTCGCACTCATGCAAATGTTGCAATAAAACTGCATAGAGGTCTCTTGGAAACGTTCATAATAAGCCCAGGCTCTGCGTTCACCTGTGTATATTGTGGTTCTTACATTAAAGCGCCCTGTAGCTCCCGTACAATGAGGTTTCGACAAACGGGCATCTTCCATTGAGAAGCTCATCACGTAAGACATATCTCTAGCAGAAATTTCAGTCACGCGGGAAAGAAGCCGGCGACAAGCGTGGTAGCGCTGCAGATTGCTCTGCCTAAGGCGCATAAGCTGCGAGGGCGGAGGCAACAACCCTCATCCCCTAAGTGGGAGCGGGACGACAAGCCGTTATACGGACAGCGTCCAACGAGATCAGTGGTCGGCGTCGTCGGGCTGCGGTGGTGGCCGTGATTTTAAGCACCGGCGTTCTCCCTCTCGTCATCCAGCTCGCGTCGTTCCCGCTGATGTTGCTGCCGCCGCTGCGGGTCGGAGCAGCGGCGAGGGAGAGGAGACATGGGCTATCCCGCAGCGAATCTCGTAATCTCGTTATGTCCGCTGCGGTCTTCCGACACTCGTCCTTCCCGCGAACATGCCGTGTTTGAAGGGCTTGAAGCGCTTCCTCTCGGCGTGGAACTCGTGGCGCAACGCCGCAGGAGCAGCAGATGCCGCTCTGCGGGCAGCCGTTGCGCTCGCCTGTCGTTAGGAGACAAGTATCCTCTCTCTCTCTCCAACCTACTCCTGCCATTTTTCCCGACTCGCGGTGAAACTCAATTTCATGCAGCCTTCAGCAGCAGCTTCGTTTCTCTCGGCGAACGAGCAGCGCCTCTTCAAAAATGAGCCGCTGCGCTTCCCAGGCAGGTTGCGTTGGTGCAGGCTAGATGTAGGCTCCCTAGTGCCGGCGAGGCAAGGGACCCATTTGCTTTAATGCTCCCTAGTTCTGCGGCCTGGCTGGCAAAGGTATACAAATGCATAGCGCCTAAAAGATGCGCATGGCTAAGCCCCAGTAGCCGGTTTCAATTTCTTTGTGAGCCTTGCGTGTTTGAACACGGCTTTACACTAATGCTGCGCATTGAGCTACGTGCTAGAGTTGGCAGGAAGCAAGCAGCCTTCCGGCCTTGTGTTTCTCTTAGTTTCTAATGGCAGCTAGACAAAGCTCAGCTCTAAACCTGCCACTGCGCCTGTGAGACGCGTTTACCTTAGAGATAGCATGTGAGCAAGTCATACCAATGCGAGCAGATTTATTTGACAACTGTAGGCTACACTCCAGTTCTAACAAATTAAATAACACGTAGGAACAAAATATCAGTATTTAAGAACGCGTTTTCACAACACCCAGTTGATATATAGACATGGTGATGTGCACTATACAGCTGGTGCGCGCCACGACGTGTAAGAGATTTACTAGCATGGCGTCGCAACGTTGGCGCGTGAATATGCTTGTTTGCCTGGGGCTTTCATGTACAACTAATTCCCTCTTTAGCTAAGAGTCCCAGAGTTTTGTATTCGCAATCATTTCATTTTCATTGTTAACGAAACCTGTGACACCTAGTGTATTAATGCGCAAATGTAAATGTAACGTATGTACTACCTAGGTTAAGAGTGAAGTGCTTCCCACCTCGACACTGGGACTGCGTTCACGAGGACTGTTGCCATTTTTATTTAGCAACACGCGACTGAGTTTCTTATTAAAACTATAATCGTGGATCTTCCTCTTCCGCCCATTTCGAGCGGAAGCCGTTGTAGCATACCATAAAGTGACACAAAGAACAGAAGCCAGGACAGAAGGCTCTTGTGTTCTTAGTGTCGCACAAGAACATGCTGTCCTATCTTAGGTTCTTTGTGTCCGCCTAATTTGCGGCACAACGGCCTTTCAGCGAACTTGCCAAACTTCTTTAGAAACGCATATGCTTCGTCTTTTCAATTTACTATGGCCGAGGCTTCTATTCATCGACTGTGTCATCCTTCTTCTCCTCCGTGTTATAGAAGTTCCACTTGTTGGAAATCTTGAACAGCTACGTTATCAAGTAAGACGAGAATGTGACTCAATAATACACAGTAAAGTGTCTACTCTCTTACAGTATCTGTCGTCTGTTTCGGCGATATAATGCTGATATTCAGGTGAGACGTCATGGCCTGTTAAGCTTTAATAAATGTTCATGTCTTCATCGGAAACTCACTTTCAGTTGCGGTGAAATTAGTTAACAAGAGCTGAATTCAAAAATTGGGCTCGCGAGTAGGAAGGTATACAATGTTTCTTTGAGCGATCAGAAAAACCTTCTGTGTAAACCTTATAGACTACTCGAACAGAATGGACCATTAAGCAAGATTCCCCTCTGATCGGCTGGTGATCTACGCGTGTTATTTTTCAATAATGAAAAACTGAAATAAGTAAGCAATGAGCTGCTGGTGCATACAAGCCTGCATTTTAACAGCAAAGCTCTTCGCCTCTAGTTGTTCGGGATTTTTCGTGGCAATGTGCCCTTCCCCCCCCCCCCCCCCCCCCCGCCACCCAAGAAGGAACGGCCGCTGAAGAAAGAGAAAAAGTTTCGCCATAAGAGAATTTTGTTCTCTCGTATATGTGACTTACAATCCGATGCTATCAAGTCTGCAGATTGAGTTTAAGTCGTACTTTAGAAATTTTCTAACACATTTTCCTTTGAGAAATTCAATTAGTTCAATATTACACTTGCGGTAGGCGGAGGTTACCAGATCATACGGTAGCTGGAAGGCTTTGTGCTTTAGTTTTCGTGTAACCTAATCATGTTTTCTCATATATTCGAATTACAATCCGATGCTATCATGTCTGCAAGTTGTGTGTAAGCAGCACTTTACGAATTTCTTGACGTATTTTACTTTAAGAATACAATTACTTCAATAACGCACTTGCGCTAAGTGGAGGGCCTACAAGAATGAGAATGCATGCTGTGCTAACGTTACCGCCCGCCACCTAGCGGACGCGCCAACTCAAATAGACCTCAAACGGCCGCTGGAAAAGGGCTTTGTTTTTCAGTTTCCGCGTGACAGATTTTTGTTTTCACGTATATTCGCATAGCAATCCGGAGCCATCATGTCTGCAGCTTGTGTGTAAGTCGTACTTCACGCATTTTCTGGCCGGATTGACTTTTAAGCATTATTTAGCTGAATAAGGAACTTGCGCTTTAAGGGCGGCCTATAATTAAGATGCATGCTGCGATTCCGCACAAGTGCGTGCGATCATGACGTACGTCACATGTGGTAGCGGTGGTGCTTGTGTAACGTCGTGTAACGTCAGTTGGCGTAGTGGTGCTTGTATAAAGACTGCACCAGCATCCTTGTGTATCCCCTTTCACGAAGCGGAATGCAGGGGGGGGGGGGGGGGGCATTGTAAACCAGTATTTTTGCTAAGCCGCCAAATAACGCCACTTTTTCTTACGGAAACAGTACATCTCTTCTTGCATGGTGGAGGCAAGTCGCGACAGAGGCACCTGATTTCTAGTTCCGCTTTTGGAGCAAGAGTACGTCTTATAGATGCAAAATAAACCTAACCGCCAGGGTTCATCATGTGCAATGCTGATGGTATTTTAAAGACATCAAACAAGTAAACAGTGCAGCACTGGGAAAAAAAGATAAACAACACATACGGTATGAATCGCATTTGCCTGAGCGGCAGAGCGCGGACAAACGCCATATGCACTTGGAAGTAGCTGCTGCGTTTGAGATCTGTTGGGCACGAGCGGGCCTTGTGGGCTCATGTAACATGGCCATATAATGGCTTATCGCGGCGCTAGCCTGCACTTTTTGTAGTGACAGAGGGCCACCAAACCGGCCTCTTAACCCCTCTTGAGAAGTGTGATTCACACTATGCGCTGCATTATATTACCACAGCGAAACATATTTGCACCAGGCGGTGGGAAGGCAAAGGGGCAAGGCAGTTGCTCGGTCCCTTTCAGCACTCATTTGAGTTAACGTAGATGCTTTTTCAGCTGTTAGAGGTCATTGAGAACGAGGTGAAATAGTTTGAGAATGTCTGTAGCGTGACAGCTTGAGTTTTCCCGCCATTGTCACCGTTACTGCCAAGTTTTCTGTGACAACTGTACACACGGCCTGTTTCAGGGTATCCCTTCTCTCTCTTCAATGCTTCTCCTTGTCTTCCATGATAAGCATAAGTAGCTGGAACACAACTCTGAGACCTTTGAATTTGCAACAAGTGCTCGTCATATGTTGGTAGCATTCTGTGCTTCCTGGTACAATTGGTTGACATCCGTTTCTTTTTCTTCTTCTTCTTTTTTTTGCTATTATACACAACATGCTTTCTGAAATCGGAGGCTGGATGTTAGCAGCCCGTACTATATGTGTATTTTATGCCTGCGCAGAACGGTGGTGTAATCATTTCAGTAGTTGACAGAAAGGCTGTAATTTTTGAACAACGCAAAATGCGGTGTGGGGCTGATGCGACAAAAGTGTTCTTCCTTTCCTTATTACGCGACTAAATGCGAATGCTATTCATCCTGGAAAAGACTAGTTAAGTAGACAATGTCACCTGCGTTCGGCTAAGCTACAGTTGCACAGCATTACTGCAGCGTAATCTGCGATATAGTACCCCACTATATTTGCGCCTGTGAAGCGAACGTTACCATGTCACCGTCCGAAATAACAATTGATGGCTTGAATTGAATGAAGCCGATTATTTATTTCTCCCTCGGGCAATGCACTGATTCTCGGTTACTCAAAAATAAATAAACAAATAAATAAATAAATAAATAAATAAATAAATAAATAAATAAATAAATAAATAAATAAACCAATGGGCGTGGCATAATTTAATAACGCACTTTTCTGTATTTTCTAGTCAGGAATGAAGACAAAGACTGCTGAGGAAGCGTAAGAAAGATTACCGACAAAGCAGTTCAATGTATGCACTGCTCGAATCTGCACCTCCCGTCGACGGAGGGTCAACAGATGCAGTGATGACCTTATGCGCGCGTGCACTGCACCCCCGCGAGTTTCGGGCCAAGTTTGCATATCCTTGTCATATTTCAGTGCATCGGAATATTGCAGCAATGTGACCGGCACAAAAATCTTCCTTTTATGCTGGAATTTCTATTGCTCACTCGCGCCGCTGCGGAGTGCAAATAGAGTTTGTTTGGGAGACATGTCAAGAATATTAGAACAAAGCGGAAGCAAGTGCTTACGTTGGGGCGAAATATTTTCGCTCTTTGCATCGATGGCGCCTAATTTCATTGACCTGACCTCCTCGAGTGCACAGAGATGATACAACTGCGCTCATTTGCGCCCGTACAATTGCGCCCGTACTGATTATGTGACAGAGATGTTGCAAGAACTAAATTTACCCCCCCCCCTCTTGGAACGCCGTCGCATAGCCAGACTTAAATTCTTGTTATTGCTTTCTCAAAATTTATTTAACTTTGATGCAGCGCAGTACCTAATTCCGCGACAAGTCCGGAGCCTACGAGGTGACCACCACAGCAACATTCTAGTATGCCAATCTCGTGTGAATACATACACATACACTTTTTTCCGTAGAACCATAAGAGACTGGAATGATTTACCGAACGCCATATGTGATTCTCAAACTGTAGAACATTTTGAAACCGAAGTTACAAAATATTTTCTAAATGGATCCTCATGATCTAACATTTCTCGTGGAAGTTGTAGAATCTAGTATTGTTATATGTATAATGTTGCGATGTATGTGATGTAATATGTATCATGTAAGTTGTAGTATGTAGTACGTGATGCATTTTTCGGCTACACATTGCTGCTTTGTTTCACATAACGGTTGTTAAGTCAGACTTTGTATTATATTTATGTATAATGGCACGCTGGGGGTGATTAAGTATTAGCTATACAGTACTGCTTTATGTAAGCCGTGATGCGTTTTGTGCCATATTTGTACCCCACCCCTGTAACGGCCCAATCGGCCAGCAGTCATCATCATCATCATCATCATCATCATCATCAGCCTAGTTACGCCCACTGCAGGGCAAAGGCCTCTCCCATACTTCTCCAACTACCCCGGTCATGGACTAATTGTGGCCATGTTGTCCCTGCAAACATCTTAATTTCATCCGCCCACCTAACTTTCTGCCGCCCCCTGCTACGCTTCCCTTCCCTTGGAATCCAGTCCGTAACCCTTAATGACCATCGGTTATCTTCCCTCCTCATTACATGTCCTGCCCATGCCCATTTCTTTTTCTTGATTTCAACTAAGATGTCGTTTACCCGCGTTTGTTGCCTCACCCAATCTGCTCTTTTCTTATCCCTTAACGTTACACCCATCATTCTTCTTTCCATAGCTCGTTGCGTCGTCCTCAATTTCAGCAGAACCCTTTTCGTAAGCCGCCAGGTTTCTGCCCCATATGTGAGTACTGGTAACACATAGCTGTTATACACTTTCCTTATGAGGGATAGTGGCAACCTGCTGTTCATGATTTGAGAATGCCTGCCAAACACACCCCAGCCCATTCTTATTCTTCTGGTTATTTCAGTCTCATGATCCGGATCCCTGGTCACTACCTGCCCTAAGTAGATGTATTCCCTTACCACTTCCAGCGCTTCGCTACCTATCGTAAACTGCTGTTCTCTTCCGAGACTGTTAAACAATACTTTAGTTTTCTGCAAATAATTTTCAGACCCACCCTTCTGCTTTGCCTCTCCAGGTCAGTGAGCATGCATTGCAATTGGTCTCCTGAGTTACTAAGCAAGGCAATATCATCAGCGAATCGCAAGTTGCTAAGGTATTCTCCATCAACTTTTATCCCCAATTCTTCCCAATCCAGGTCTCTGAATACCTTCTGTAAACACGCTGTGAATAGCATTGGAGATATCGTATCTCCCTGCCTGACGCCTTTCTTTATTGGGATTTTGTTGCTTGCTTTATGGAGGACTACGGTGGCTGTGGAGCCGCTATAGATATCTTCCAGTATTTTTACATATGGCTCATCTAAACCCTGATTCCGTAATGCCTCCATGACTGCTCAGGTTTCGACTGAATCAAACGCTTTCTCGTAATCAATGAAAGCTACATATAAGGGTTGGTTATATTCTGCACATTTCTCTATCACTTGATTGACAGTGTGAATATGGTCTATTGTTGAGTAGCCTTTACGGAATCCTGCCTGGTCCTTTGGTTGACAGAAGTCTAAGGTGTTCCTGATTCTATTTGCGATTACCTTAGTAAATACTTTGTAGGCAACGGACAGTAAGCTGATCGGTCTATAATTTTTCAAGTCTTTGGCGTCCCCTTTCTTATGGATTAGGATTATGTTAGCGTTCTTCCAAGATTCCGGTACGCTCGAGGTTATGAGGCATTGCGTACACAGGGTGGCCAGTTTCTCTAGAACAATCTGACCACCATCCTTCAACAAATCTGCTGTTACCTGATCCTCCCCAGCTGCCTTCCCCCTATGCATAGCTCCTAAGGCTTTCTTTACTTCTTCTGGCGTTACCTGTGGGATTTCGAATTCCTCTAGGCTATTCTCTCTTCCACTATCGTCGTGGGTACCACTGGTACTGTATAAATCTCTATAGAACTCCTCAGCCACTTGAACTATCTCATCCATATTGGTAACGATATTGCCGGCTTTGTCTCTTAACGCACACGTCTGATTCTTGCCTATTCCTAGTTTCTTCTTCACTGTTTTTAGGCTTCCTCCGTTCCTGAGAGCCTGTTCAATTCTATCCATATTATAGTTTCTGATGTCCGCTGTCTTACGCTTGTTGATTAACTTAGAAAGTTCTGCCAGTTCTATTCTAGCTGTAGGGTTAGAGGCTTTCATACATTGGCGTTTCTTGATCAGATCTTTCGTCTCCTGCGATAGCTTACTGGTTTCCTGTATAACGGCGTTACCACCGACTTCTATTGCGCACTCCTTAATGATGCCCATGAGATTGTCGTGCATTGCTGCAACACTAAGGTCCTCTTCCTGAGTTAAAGCCGAGTACCTGCTCTGTAGCTTGATCCGCAATTCCTCTAGTTTCCCTCTTACCGCTAACTCATTGATTGGCTTCTTGTGTACCAGTTTCTTCCGTTCCCTCCTCAAGTCTAGGCTAATTCGAGTTCTTACCATTCTATGGTCACTGCAGCGTACCTTGCCGAGCACGTCTACATCTTGTATGATGCCAGGGTTCGCGCAGAGTATGAAGTCGATTTCGTTTCTAGTCTAACCATTCGGGCTCCTCCACGTCCACTTTCGACTAACCCGCTTGCGGAAAAAGGTGTTCATTATCTGCATATTTTTCTGTTCTGCAAACTCTACTAATAATTCTCCTCTGCTATTCCTAGAGCCTATGCCATATTCCCCCACTGACTTGTCTCCAGCCTGCTTCTTGCCTACCCTGGCATTGAAGTCGCCCATCAGTATAGTGTATTTTGTTTTGACTTTACCCATCGCCGATTCCACGTCTTCATAAAAGCTTTCGACTTCCTGGTCATCATGACTGCATGTAGGGGCATAGACTTGCACTACCTTCAATTTGTACCTCTTATTAAGCTTCACAACAAGACCTGCCACCCTCTCGTTAATGCTATAGAATTCCTGTATGTTACCAGCTATTTCCTTATTAATCAGGAATCCGACTCCTAGTTCTCGTCTCTCTGCTAAGCCCCGGTAACACAGTACATGCCCGCTTTTTAGCACTGTATATGCTTCTTTTGTCCTCCTAACCTCACTGAGCCCTATTATATCCCATTTACTACCCTCTAATTCCTCCAATAACACTGCTAGACTCGCCTCGCTAGATAGCGTTCTAACGTTAAACGTTGCCAGGTTCAGATTCCAATGGCGGCCTGTCCGGAGCCAGGTATTCTTAGCACCCTCTGCAGCGTCACAGATCTGACCGCCGCCGTGGTCAGTTGCTTCGCGGCTGCTGGGGACTGAGGGCCGGGGTTTGATTGTTGTATTCATATAGGAGGTTGTGGCCCAGTACTGCACCAGGGTGGTCAATCCTGCTCTGGTGAGAGAGTGCGTTACCGGTTCTGGTCACCGGGATCTGGCCGCACTCCAGGCCTGTTTGTGCAATTTTCTCAACACACGTTCTTTTTTTGTATTTTCCGATGGAGAATTGCGCTGCACCAGGATTTGAATCACGGTCCTCTTGCACTGGAGACGGATACTCTACCGTCCCCGCAGGAGTTAAATTAAAAATTGGAGAATGGGGATTTGCGTGACAAAACCACTTTCTGATTATGCACGCCTTAGTGGAGGACTCCGAAAATTTCGACCACCTGGGGTTCTTTAACGTGCACCAAATTCTAAGTACACGGGTGTTTTCGCATTTCGCCCCCATCGAAATGCGGCCGCCGTGGCCGGGGTCCGATCCCGCGACCTCGTGCTCAGCAGTCTAACACCATGACCACTGAGCAACCACGGCGGGTCCCGCAGGAGTTGTACGCCTCATTTAACCTACAGTGGTGCCCAATTTGATAAGTCAAGGTGGGCCAATCGGTTATACCGCATGGATGGCACTCGGCTAGAGAACCTGGTATTTATGACCTGCACATGTGTGGCCACACATAATTGAGGATATATAATTTTTCTTTTAGGAGGGTTTCCGTACAGTGATAAAATGAAGGAAAAGACATTAAAAAAAAGAAAAAAAAAGAAAGGGAAAAAAGGAACATAACTTGTGATTTGAACTCGTGATCCTTCAATGTTGCCCGGAAAGGTAGCTCAGTCGGTTGGTTCGTCAAGCCAGCGGTTACTTTCAAGCGCTATAGCTCCTGCTCCTAGCCTCATACTTATGTGGAAAGGGGCTGGTGTTGTCCGCGACAGTCGATTTGGAAGTGGTTGGAAGGCATAATTTCTTGGAAAAATGGCCGCCAGAGGAGCAGCGTGAACTCGAGCGGCTTTAGAGACTAGGAAAACTGCCTTAAAGTATTTAGACTTGAGGGGTAGTTTCGTTAACAAACTATAACACGGCAATCAGCACTCGAATATAATTATAACCCTAATAATAATTGTAAATATTCATCTCATCTATAGGATCTAAAGCGCGCGCTGTTTCTTGCCTCTGCGTGTAGTAGTTAAGAGTGCCAGTTTAAGGGCGGAGAAGAGGGAAGGAAAAGAAAGCAAACATGCAGCGCCGTGGTTTTAAGGCACAACCGTGGTAGAGAAACGGAAAGGCGATATAAGCATGCGTGGCCATGATACGCACACGACAAACTGCCTTACAATATTTAGACTTGAGGGGAAGCTTCGTTAACAAACTATAACACGGCAATGAGCACTCGAATACGACGAGAGAAATAATTGAGACGTGGAAAATTCCCTTGAAATAAATCTGGTTTGCGAGACAAATGCTTGTATGTATTGAATCTCTTAAAAGATGAGGGGGGAAATATGCGCTCACCGAGAGGGCATCGTCAGCGCGAGACCACCACCAGGCTCCTTACGGGGATGTGGAGAGCTTCGCGGCCGGAACGAAGCCTCCCCTCTCCGCCGGCCAGGCGTGGAAAACGCGCTTTCCGATCGCTCAAGGTTGCGTAGGAATAGTATAGTTCTAGCGTCTAGAAAAAGCTTTAACAGGTGCGAGGACGGCACGCATAGCGTGGGAAGCTAGCCGCCGGAATAGCTATCTTCGAGAGCTATTCTTTGTTATATTATATTATACTTCGAGAGCTATGACTGATGCTTTTCTATATATATGTATTCATCTCATCTATGCGATCGCATGCGCGTGCTGTTTCTTTGTCTCTGCGTGTAGTAGTTAAGAGAGCCAGTTTAAGGGCGGAGAAGAGGGAAGGAAAGGAAAGCAAACTTGCAGCGCCGTGGTTTTAAAGCGCAACCGTGGTAGAGAAACGGAAAGGCGATATAAGCATGCGTGGCCATGATACGCACACGACAAACTGCCTTAAGGTATTTAGAATTGAGGGGTAGTTTCGTTAACAAAGTATAACACGGCAATCAGCACTCGAATAGAATTATAACCCTAATAATAATTGTAAATATTCATCTCATCTATAGTATCTAAAGCGCGCGTTGTTTCTTGCCTCTGCGTGTAGTAGTTAAGAGAGCCAGTTTAAGGGCGGAGAAGAGGGAAGGAAAAGAAAGCAAACTTGCAGCGCCGTGGTTTTAAGGCGCAACCGTGGTAGAGAAACGGAAAGGCGATATAAGCATGCGTGGCCATGATACGCACACGACAAACTGCCTTACAATATTTAGACTTGAGGGGAAGCTTCGTTAACAAACTATAACACGGCAATGAGCACTCGAATACGACGAGAGAAATAATTGAGACGTGGAAAATTCCCTTGAAATAAATCTGGTTTGCGAGACAAATGCTTGTATGTATTGAATCTCTTAAAAGATGAGGGGGGAAATATGCGCTCACCGAGAGGGCATCGTCAGCGCGAGACCACCACCAGGCTCCTTACGGGGATGTGGAGAGCTTCGCGGCCGGAACGAAGCCTCCCCTCTCCGCCGGCCAGGCGTGGAAAACGCGCTTTCCGATCGCTCAAGGTTGCGTAGGAATAGTATAGTTCTAGCGTCTAGGAAAAGCTTTAACATGTGCGAGGACGGCACGCATAGCGTGGGAAGCTAGCCGCCGGAATAGCTATCTTCGAGAGCTATTCTATATTATATTATATTATACTTCGAGAGCTATGACTGATGCTTTTCTATATATATGTATTCATCTCATCTATGCGATCGCATGCGCGTGCTGTTTCTTTGTCTCTGCGTGTAGTAGTTAAGAGAGCCAGTTTAAGGGCGGGGAAGAGGGAAGGAAAGGAAAGCAAACTTGCAGCGCCGTGGTTTTAAAGCGCAACCGTGGTAGAGAAACGGAAAGGCGATATAAGCATGCGTGGCCATGATACGCACACGACAAACTGCCTTACAATATTTAGAATTGAGGGGTAGTTTCGTTAACAAACTATAACACGGCAATCAGCACTCGAATATAATTATAACCCTAATAATAATTGTAAATATTCATCTCATCTATAGGATCTAAAGCGCGCGCTGTTTCTTGCCTCTGCGTGTAGTAGTTAAGAGAGCCAGTTTAAGGGCGGAGAAGAGGGAAGGAAAAGAAAGCAAACTTGCAGCGCCATGGTTTTAAAGCGAAACCGTGGTAGAGAAACGGAAAGGCGATATAAGCATGCGTGGCCATGATACTCACACGACAAACTGCCTTACAATATTTAGAATTGAGGGGTAGTTTCGTTAACAAACTATAACACGGCAATCAGCACTCGAATATAATTATAATCCTAATAATAATTGTAAATATTCATCTCATCTATAGGATCTAAAGCGCGCGCTGTTTCTTGCCTCTGCGTGTAGTAGTTAGAGAGCCAGTTTAAGGGCGGAGAAGAGGGAAGGAAAAGAAAGCAAACTTGCAGCGCCGTGGTTTTAAGGCGCAACCGTGGTAGAGAAACGGAAAGGCGATATAAGCATGCGTGGCCATGATACGCACACGACAAACTGCCTTACAATATTTAGAATTGAGGGGTAGTTTCGTTAACAAACTATAACACGGCAATCAGCACTCGAATATAATTATAACCCTAATAATAATTGTAAATATTCATCTCATCTATAGGATCTAAAGCGCGCGCTGTTTCTTGCCTCTCGTATTCGAGTGCTCATTGCCGTGTTATAGTTTGTTAACGAAGCTTCCCCTCAAGTCTAAATATTGTAAGGCAGTTTGTCGTGTGCGTATCATGGCCACGCATGCTTATATAGCCTTTCCGTTTCTCTACCACGGTTGCGCCTTAAAACCACGGCGCTGCAAGTTTGCTTTCTTTTCCTTCCCTCTTCTCCACCCTTAAACTGGCTCTCTTAACTACTACACGCAGAGTTCAGCAGTACCTGCAAATAAATAAATAAATAAATAAATAAATAAATAAATAAATAAATAAATAAATAAACATTTGAATAGCTTCGCTTGTCATTGCATTTTTTTTTTATTTTGCGCGTAATGTGCACCGAATATAATATAACATTTATTTGTTGGATATGATAGGTAGATACATGAATAGTGAGCATTAAATACGAATGTAGCTTCGAGGCAACACTTTCTTTTGAAAATTGTAGCGGACAACTTAAACAGGTGGGGCCGCAGTGCAAATGAGCGAATGGCGGGAATTCAAATGTGACTTCCTGATAAGATGAGTGTTCACCCGACCACCACTTGTATGCCAACTTACGCTCCAGCAGGCGTTCGTGTTGGCGAGGTACGGGTCGCACGCTACGACGCCTGGTAACTGAAGTGGTAATCAGCTTTTTTCTAGGCGCACACGAGTGAAAGTGCTTAGGTAGCCGTCGATCGATGATAACGTGTCTGAGTTTAGACTATCGGTGCTCAAACCGCGTCGGGCTGCATTTCTAAAACGGGATCATACTGGCAGCTGTAGCAAACGATCTCTGGGCACGAGAATACAGTCTGCACGAGCAAGGCCGTTGCGCGCAAAGCGCATTCTCTCGCGAGACTTTCTAGACAGAAAGAAGCAAGTATGGAAAGGCGGTGAAGTTGGCTAGACTTGCCGCAACAACGCTCTTTGCAGAGCCCGTCCCGCCGCTCCAGACATTCTAACACGTAACCTGCTCGACATGGTAGTGGTCAAGGAAGTAAGCCACCGGAAGGAATCGAATGCGCGCTGCTTTCGCGTATGCCGCCGCCTGGATACTCTAGGTTGTCTTAGCCCTCGTGTTCAAACTCGGGAACTTTCATACTTCGGTAGGTAGGAGATACAGGTAAAACGCAGAAAGCTTTTATGCGACAACCCCGACGTCGGCTTGAACAAGATTTCTTGCGTTTGCGAGAAAATGATAAACTCTAATGACAGTAGGAAAGAGAAGCTTCATTCAGAAGCTAGAAATTTTCCAAGAGATTGTCAAAAACGGCACGTTATAATTAGTATTAGTTTTGGAAACATCTATACATTTAACAGGACAGGGAAACCGAGGAGCAGGCTGGCAACTGCCACCGAAAGGGGCACAACGCCTGCCTACTCTTCAGAAAGGAGGTTAGAGCAACACAGAAATGGTTTAAGAGGAAGGGAAGCACGCAGTTCACAATCCGTAACTCCGCACCAAAAACAGATATCGCAGTTCTGTAAACAGCTCCAGTTAGATCATTTAAAGCCGACAAATTTGATATAGAAATCGACAGCTTGCGTGGCTTTGTTACTATATGCACAAAGATATTGCTAAAGTCGTACTCAGTGAATAATGGCATGATTCATAGCGGCGCGCAATACATCGAAATCGAAAGACGGGTGGCGACGTCACCTTGAAATTCCAGCGCCAACACGAAGTGACGTCATTGATTTTGACGCCGTCCGCTAGGGCATAGTTAATTTTTTTAGTGGTAAAAATTCGCTGCACTGTATTCTAAAAAAAGCTAGAAAGACTGAACTTTTACTGAACTACAATGGAATTAGTGCGAATAAATACTTTGCAATAATACGCACAAAAAATACGTGCCGGCACTCCAGCGTGCCGGCGTAAAATTGAGAAAATGAGACTTGGATCGTCCTTTCTTCTTCTAATAATCCACCTACTACCCCAAAAATCAACAAAACTACAGTTTCGAAACAACACTTCATCAATCTAAACTGATTCAGTGTTTCGATTTAGTATCCCTTTAACATACCTGCATTTTAGACGCCTCCGCCATAAACTTAACACTTTCTCCTGATGACTGCATTCCTTACAAGCCAATTAAAAGTGGAAAGGACCAAGAGTATTTGCAGAGCAACCTAAATTCTCTTTCTGAATGGTTTAACACCTGGTCGATGGAATTAAACTTTAGCACATAAGTCTTTCTGTGAATCTCAAATAGAATCAGTCCATTAACATCTAGGCAAACATTCAATAATAATCTCTTGACGGAAATAGACAATTTTAAATACTTGAGAGTCATGATTATCAATCGACTAACACGGAGTAGCCTTACTGAAAATGTTCCTTCATCTGCTTCTAGAAAACTGTGATTTCTTAGACACAAACTAAAGATCACGCCATCCCAGATCAAACTTCCTGCATGCAATACTTTTATTCGACCCCGTCTAGAGCACGCATGCGTGGCCTCGGAACAGTATTTTAGAAGGAACAATATTTTAAAAAGGAAGATTATAAGCGAAAAATGGCTCAAAAGAGAGCTGTAAGATTAATCTGTAACGCCTGCCACAATCTTGATTCGCCTTCATGACTGATACATAGTAACAACATCCCAGTTTTGTAACAGCGCGGAGCTATCGTCAGGCTCAAGTTTCTTTTTATGCTCCACACTCAGTAGTTTAATATCAATTCTGCTAAACACCTTTCTCATACTTTTTTTCCGGTAGAGCATAAGTATTCCCAATCACGACCTTACACCATACTTCGCACGTACTAATCTTTTCAAACACTCGTTTTTTTCCGCGAACCATTTGCTAATGGAACGCACTACTGGCACTACAGAACGGGGCCTTCCTGTCAAAAAAACACGTTTATTATTTCGTGTAAGATTCATTTTTGATAAGGCCATACCCTTGTCTATATTTTGACAACTCACGAACTAACTCGTGTGTGTTTTCTCTTTGAGCGCATAAAAGTGATTTTACAAATTTGTCAAATTTTTTGTCTCCAACGTATTGTTAATCATTTTCGTTAGGCTATATATTTGTCTTTTAGTAGTAATGCTTACTATATTCTGTTGTATTACTTGCTAAATTTCGTACACAATGTTCATTTGCTGCCTCTCCTGTTTGGTCTTGTGACTGCAGTATGCACTAAATAAATAACTAAATAAATTATGGTCAGCAAAGGTGAGAACTGTTTCTCAAGCTTACAGCAAAAGCGCCTTATAGGCACTCTTCAGGGAGTATTCTCATACCATGGCATTCACTGGAAGGAATTGAGTGCGTTCATTCCGCTCGCCAAGGCATTGTGCGCTGCGCGTAATTCATTTGCTACGTGTGGTTTAGCCTCAAAATTCTGAGAGCGAGTATACGTTCGAACTTGTAATTTTTTTGCAAACATTGCGCTCAAGTCTGGCGTGGCGTTCCCCACAACTTCTTTCTATTTATTTGTCCACCAGTAGACTTTCTATCATTTAAACAATTTTCACCAGGTTTTGCTTATTGAAATAAAATGCAGTAGAAGAAAGCCAATGCTTCTAGGCCCTTGTCTGAATCCCCGACTAAGTTGTGTACAACATGTGAAGTGTAGTCTTCTCATTTCGATTCTCGAGAATCGTTAAAATCACAGCGGTCACTGGAATTCTGTGCAAACATACATACTGTTTAGTTTAGTGTATTTTCCTCAGCGTTTCTCGTTGAGGCATGTTTGCTATATGCGTACAAGCGTGTAAAATCGGGAAGTTTGGTCTGTCAAAGTTGGCAAGTTGTTGAATT